>NC_134828.1:80340795-81540795 GCF_004210375.1 Tachypleus tridentatus
AGAAACACAAAACATAAACATATAAACAAATGGTCAGTAGTTGTGAACAAGGTCATTTAACAACTTGGTATTACTTCATGCGGACGTAACCTTGTCGCAGTAGACTTAATAAATAGGTGGTGGTTAGGAGCCATATTAGTTTGTTTAGTTAACTGAATGGGACGCTTCATACTAGTATAATTCGTCTTCTATGCTATCATTTAATGCCTTTCTACTATATTGGGGGCTGGAAAGTTTTCAACTTACTTACTCTCAAATGGTAGAACATTATTTTCTTATTCTTATTTCAATTAATTTTTCTTCTTTACTTTGGAGAGCAGTCACCTTCCCACAACTGTCTGCAGGCAGTGAAGGGTGATACAGATATGGGACATTCTGGGCTTGAGCACCCACATCTCGCTCTCCTCATTTCTATTTCTACATATATTGCTACTCTTTTATTTTTTATGTGAGACTGGCGAGTTGGAGGTTAAGAGTGATAGATGGTGAATCCCCACTGCAATGTGGGTCTTACTTCTGCAGTCACCTCCAAAATCTAGGATACATTTTTATAATCTCACATTATAACTTGTACCCTGGGATCTTTTTAATTAAAGCAGCGTTTTTTGTTTAACGAATTTTTGTTTCAGCTTGTTTTTAAAGTTATATAGAGATATATATTCACAATCCAATAAAACATACGCACATATATAGTGTATACGTCTGCATGAAGCATATAAAAGGCCAAGCATGGCTTACTGATGAAACGCTTTCTAAACTTTGGGATCGTGGGTTCACTTTAATAAAAGTGATGATCAAGTTCTAACATTTGACCAGAGAAAAATAGTCCAAGGGGTGGTGGCGAATGCTGTTGATTAGCTGCCTTTCCTATAATCTTTCACTGTGTGTGTTTTCTTATAGCAAACCCATATTTGGCCATCTGCTGAGTCTAGCGATGGGAATCGAACCCGTGATTTTAGCGTTGGAAATCCGTACACCTATCACTATACCAGCGTGAGACTAACCTTTCAGGGAAGCTATGCACTGATGGTCCTTTGTGTAGCTTTGCACGAAAGTTATGAAACAAATAAACAGCGTATGGCTCGAAGAAAAACCGCATAAAACTTTAAAGAAATCAATCATTCATTCAATAACGATTGTAATTTTCTTTGACGTAAAATTATATTTTACCACAATGAAACATAAGAATCAAACTATGAAGTTCTGGTAAAATGAATAGTATTTATAACTATCCTGTTTTGCTGAGTCTTATTTCTAGTAAAGTGACATCTACACAATATTAATGAAAGTAAGAAAATCGACAATAAATTGCATTTATGTAGATTCTTTATTTTTCTTACAAAATTTCTACTAAATGACTAATAATTGATAAATTTTCAGAGATATTTGTTTTTAAAATTCATTTGTATTTGTGTAATGTTCAATGTTTAAAAATAAGACAATTTCCAGTCTCAAAAGCTCAATAAAATACCAATAATTTACTACACAAAAATAAAATCAGTGAAAACAGTCTCATACACATAGCATGTTTCGATATATATCAACGTGTCATCCTAAGCAGTGTAACGTTTTGTAAAATATAAAACTTATTTATACAATTATCAGATCACCAATTGTCATATTAAATAATTTCATGGCATCTATTGACAACATTTCCATCAGTCCCATCATTTTTATTTAATAATTTAAATTAACTTTATATATTTAATCATTTCATTAGTATATTCATACTAATTAAATTTCCAACTTGTGCTAAAACATCAGTTTCTTCTCATTGAATTGTGTGCTTAGTTTTACTAATGTGTTCTGGTAAAGGTAAACTAGTAATATTATTATTTTTTACATTTATTTTGTGTTCATTAATTCTGAATTTTAAATTTCTTCTAGTTTGTCTTATGTATGTTAATTTACATTCATATAATATTTTACATATATCAGATCTTCCCATTATATCGATTTCATCTTTAACTGTATTAAGAATTTGAATGACTTTACTTATTAGTTTGTATGCTGAAAAAAAAATATTATTTTTTCATTATTTGACAAGATGAGACTGATATAAATGATAGTACCAAGCATGCTATTTTACTTTTTCAGCAAATGGTTTTAACTTAATATTTTTATCCATGTTTCTTAATAGCTCTGTCAATAACAGTAGGATTAAAACCTCCTTCTACAGCTATGTACTTAATTAATAATAACTAATTGTTAATATCATCGTGTTTACAACACGTTTCCCAGTAGTACAGGAGTAAGTCTACGGATTTACAACCCTAAAATTAGGGGAGTGCGCTTCCCCTCGATGGGCTCACCATATAGCCCGATGTGGCTTTATTATAAGAAAAAACAAAAAAACAAGTTTATAATATAATATTGTTTGTTTGTTTTGAATTTCGCGCAAAGTTACTCGAGGACTATCTGCACTAGCCGTCCCTAATTTAGCAGTGTAAGACTAGAGGGAAGGCACATAGTTATCACCACCCACCGCCAACTCTTGGGCTATTCTTTTACCAACGAATAGTGGGATTGACTGTCACATTATAACACCCCCACGGCTGAAAGGGCGAGCATGTTTGGTGTGATGAGGATTCAAACCCGCAACCTTCGGTTTACGAGTTGAGTGTCTTAACCACCTGGCCTTGCTGGCCCTCGGTAATAATAGGACAGTACGTCAAGTAATGTCTGTTAGATATATATACATATGGCTTTGCCATGCCGGGCCCCAATATAATATTATTATATTTTCCATATAAGAGTAAAGAAAAGTAGTTTCTTGAGGCGGAATGATTATATAAAAAGTTTGCAATAAATGGTAGTTTCCAACTCATCCTTACTTTTTCTCACTAAAACATTCAAGAAGGGTAAACAACCATTTGCCCCAATCTCAGAATTAAATCTTATAGAATTATCAATGCCATTAAGGTAATTAGCAAAACTGAATAATTCATCTATACCCTGCCGACGAATCAAAAATATGTCATCAACGTACTTAACCAGATTTTTTATTCGCTTTTTCTTGCCCGTCACTTTCAAAACTGTTCATAAATAGATCACATAATAACGGAGAAAAGGAGAACTTATTGTTCTGTTTATAAACCCTGTTTCTGATTTGAAAAAAAAAATTCATCACATAATTCTGGTAAGTTAATCAAATCCTATATTTCTAAAATGGAGTTTTTAATTTATTTCAGTTTTTCGCAAAACATGCCATAGCTTTTTCATAAGTACATTAATGACCCTTGACACAACATCAAAGGACACTAAAATATGTTTTTCATCTAAAATTATATGCCCAGTTACTTCTATAAATCCAAATAAATTCTTAACGGTGTATTTGTTTTTATCTCTTGAAAATGAGAATTTTTTTAGATACAATTTTTTTATATTATAAGTTGAACTCTTAATATTGGATGTTAAGATATTAAGTTTAACATTTTCATACGGACCTTCTTTCAAAGTTTCTTCAACTTTTTATTGAGAATTAGAATTTGTCTCCTTTTATCGACCTTGCAAATGACAACATCTTTTTCTCTTCAAACTTTGGCAAATTTCAAAGTCCTTTTTCTTATTTTTAAATTTAATATTATTTAATAGAGTGCAACTCTCACTTTTGACAATATGCGCGTTTTCATCATTTAATTTTTCAAGTTCAATTTTAGTTATGATAACTTTTTAAAACTTTTTTATAGGACCAAATGAGAAATTTAGACCTTAGCTTAAAAAATCGTCTGTTTATCATTTAGCGTTAAATCTTATTTATTTATAACTTTAGGGTTATTTAAAAAAACTACTGTTCTTCTCTGGTAATGAATCTAGTTCATAACTTTCTTCATTCGTTTTTTTTTTTTGATAATAATTAATCTTTTTATCCAATGTAATTTTACATTAGCAATATCCTTTCTCACTCCGTTCAATCTTCATTGCTAAATGCAATAAATACACTCTTTTCTTTTTCAGCTATGAAACTTCTTTTTTGTCGAATCACAATATTCAGTATCTTTTGTGTTCTGAAATTTATATTCCATTTTCTTGTTTCTGATATTGCAATTTAATTTTATAGGGCACCCCGCTAGTACAGCGGTATGTCTCCAGATTTACAACGCTAAAATCAGGGGTTCGATTCCCCTCGGTGGGCTGAGCAGATAGCCCTTTGTGGCTTTGCTATACGAAAAACACACACACAATTTTATAGATTTTAGGGTTATCTTATTTCATTTACACCTCATGAAAAATGTTAGTCATTGAAGGCACTTTTTTATCTTTTGTCTTGCAAAACTTTTTGCAATGTATCCCCTTCCCAGATTCATTTTAAAATTATTTGGTACTTGTGTAATGTTCAATGTTTTAAAAAACTTACGATTATTTCTCAAAAAACAACGAGTATTTACACCCTTGTGCAAATTAATTGAAACAAATGGTCATTTTACAATATTTTCAGCATGTCTGCTCGCTGGACCCCCTGATTTCCTTTAATAGTCATTTTTTCACACAGACGGCTTCATTAGCTGTGTTTAGCAGTACGGTTGATCTATTTTTGGGATATAAGACGAAATTTTTAGGAATATTACGTCATTCGAAATTGCGTTAGAAGGGCAAGGAGACCAGTCAAAAAACGACTTCTTACCAACTTAATGAAGAAAAAATGGTATCAGTGGGGTCTGAAATACAAGAACTGGATGCAAGAACAATGGAGGAAGGTGTTATTCAGTGACGAGACTCATTTCTTCGTACAGGGTCAAAGAAGTCTGCATGTTCGCAGATCTCCAGATGAGAAACTTCGAGAATCTCACATCAATCAGTTCGCAAAACATCCTTTGAAGAAGATGTTTTGGAGCTTTATCAGCTACTATGGCGTCGGAGACTTACAAATCGTAGAAGGTATGATGCGAGAACTACAGTACCTCGAAGTTTTACAGAGAAGAGTCGTTCCAGAATTGAAAAAGAGATTTCCAGATGGATCTGGCATTTTTCAGCAAGATCTGGCTCCGTGCCACACATCGAAACTTGTGAAGAGTTTTATGACTACAACGCAAATAAAGGTGCTGGACTGGCCTGGAAACTCTCCAGACTTAAATCCTATTGAAAATCTTTGGGCAATTTATAAAGAAAGACTTCGGGGAAAAGACTGTACTACGAAAGATAAGCTAATTCAGGCCATAATTGAGGTGTGGTACCGCGATCCAAAAATTAGTAAAGACTGCAGTCAACTCATGGACTCGATGCCAAAGCGGATTAATGATCTTTTGAGAAATGGAGGCGGTCATATCATGTATTAATTAGTGAGTAATTTTTGGATTCTCAGAAATAAAACGCAAAAAATTGAAAAAATCGTAATTTTTCGTCTTGTTTCAATACATTTGCACAAGGGTGTAGTACACAATTCTAAAAATAAAATATTTTTCAATTTTAAAAGTAAATAAGATACCAATACTTTACTATACAATTTAAAAATCAGTAAAAAACCCGATGAAACTGGAAATCTGAAATCTCAAAAACACTACTGTTTTCATTTTTATGCGCAAGGAATAATAAAATTATGTTTTAAACAGGATGATAGCAAGAATTTTTTAATTACTAATTAAGCACATAGCTGCAGAAAGAGGTTTTAATCCTGCTGTTGTTGACAGAGCTGTTAAAAATATGGACAAATATATTAAGTTAAAACCATTTGCTGAAAAAAGTAAAAGAGCATGTTTGGTACTATTATATATACAAGACTTATCTTGTCAAATAATGAAAGAAATAAAAAAAAACAACAAATTAAAATTTTTTTCAATATACAAACCAATAAATAAAATCATTCAAATTCTTAATACAGTTAAAAATGAAATTGATATAATGAGAAGATGTAATATACGTAAAATATTATATGAATGTAAATTAGCTTACATAAGACAAACTAGAAGAAATTTAAAATCCAGAATTAATGAACACAAAGCAAATGTAAAAAATAATAATATTACTATTTCACGTTTAGCAGAACACATTAGTGGAACTAAACACACTATTCAATGAGAAGAAAGTGATGTTTTAGCACAACCTGGAAATTTAATTAGTATGAATATACGTGAAATTATTTTGATGATTAAATAAAAAAAGTTAATTTAAATTATTAAATAAAAATGATGGGACTGATGGAAATGTTGTCAATAGATGCCATGAAATTATTTAATATGACAATTGGTGATCTGATAATTGTATAAATAAGTTTTATATTTTACAAAATATTACACTTCTTAGGATGACACGTTGTTATATATCGAAGCATGCTGTGTGTATGAGACAGTTTTCCAGTCACATCGGGTTTTTTGCTGATTTTAATCTTGTTTTGTAAGTTATGGGTATTTTATTAAACTTTTGAGACTGGAAACTGGCTTATTTTTAGAAATGTTTATTAAATGATTGTGAGATTTTTAAACACAGTTGTTTGTTTCTAAGCGTAAAGCTGTACACTGAGAAATATGCGCTGTATTCACCACGAGCATCGAGCCCTGATACTTAGAGTCTAAACCTTCATGTTTACCACTGAACCAATGGAGAACCAAATATAGCAAATATAATCTTACGTAACGGAAACGTTCTTAATCACCCATAATAACAGTAAATAGAAACTGACTTAATTTATTCTGTTGACAATTTTTCTCTGATCATGTTTGTGCTATATTTGTTTGTTATGTGGATAAATAATATCTAAAGATGGAAGTAATATACTGAAAAACAATTTATTCTTATATCTACACTTATAATTCTTATCAAACTGAATCGTTCGAACTTTTTATTAAGTTTCGATGGTTGATTTAACTTGATTTAATCAAGCTTTGGTGATCAAATGATTTGTGGCTTAAAATATCATGGTTGAGTGCACAAGAGAATTTTGACGTAATGACAGATTAAAAATTTCCTATCTATTTATTTTATATATTTTTTACTTTTAAACTTTATCTAATGTATTCATTCTAAGTTAGAAGTAAATAAAAAGCACCCAAAAGTGCTATAATCTGAACGTCAAAATTATTGATTATTCTTTACCCCGGAGATAATACACAACCCTCTTTAATTAACACATCATGGAACAAGATATTATAATGCCGCTTGAGTTTGTTGGAGCTTTAGAGCTATACTTTTAATAGATAATGTAGTAGGAAAGCCATTTATAACAAGTACAGCAAATGGAATGAATATTTCAATGTATAGTCTATCTAAAATATAGAAGAAAATAAAATGTGTTTTAAGCCTTTCCATGAATGTTAATTTTTATACACGAGGCTTTATACAGGGCCAGGCATAGTCAGGTAGATGGTTAAGACTTTCGACTCGTAATTTGAGGGTCGCGATTTCGAATCCCCGTCATACCAAACATGCTTCCCCTTCCAGCTGTAGGGGCGTTATAATGTTACGGTCAATTCCACTATTTGTTGGTAAAAGCGTAGCTCAAGAGTTGGCAGTGGGTGGTAATGACTAGCTGCGTTCCCTCTAGTATTACACTGCTAAATTAGTGACGGCTAGCGCAGACAGCCCTCTTGTATCTTTGAGTGAAATTCAAAAACAAACAAACAAGCTTTATAAAGATTTACCCATATATAGATGGACCAGAACGTACAGCGTTTTTTTTTACATTTTTGGAAATATTCTGTTCATTCAGTTTTTCGTCAGTTACTCTACGAGTTCCTGTGCATATACCAACATCTTAAAATATACTGAACACTATTAAAGGAATACCATCTATTCTTCACACATGAATCAACGTGAATGTTTCAGTTTCTCTGTAATATGGTGGGTAGAGATGATATTGTCTCATTCTTCCAGAGAGAATGTATTTGTAACAATAGTTAAGCATCCATTTCAAATACCTAATTGCTCTCGTAATTAGAAGAAATACGCTAAACCACTTTGTTATACCACGAAACGTTAATTCATTTGTCTAAGGAAGCGTATAAGAATTGTGGATTTCAAAACGTAGGCTCTCTAGTGACTACTTATTATATTTTCCGTCTCTTTTTGCAGGCCATTTTATTTACACGAGTTAGCTTTTCCTAAGTTTTCCATGTAAGTTGACTACAAGATCCTGGACTTAGAAAGCTAAAATTTTAGGCTTAATTCCCTGCGGTGTGTCCAGATAAGGACAACAGATAGTCCATTTTGTAGCTGTACTCTAAAACACCACTAACAACAACAGCTTTGTCTAGAATAAAAAAAGACTGCAATTGTGTAGCAGAAAGTTTCAGCTAGTTTAGTAATACTGAGACGTATTTTACATCACCATTACAATAATTCACCGCGAACAGCATTAATTATCAGATCAAACAGAAAATAAAAGGTTATACGTTTTTTGACTCTATCACGATGAATTTAACACACAGTGAAGATTTCGAACGAAAACTCAAGAATAATCTTGAAGACGATTTCAGCTAAATGGAAGAAATTGTTTTGCATAATTTACAGTGTTATGCTGTTTAAATGGTTTGTATGTTACATGTGTTAAGAAACATCGTTTAAAAATATACTTTTTGGAAGAATATAATAAAGATCATAAAGATGTGTTTAGATTAGAGATTTCAAATTGAAAAAAACGAGTATATTCTTTGTATGAAATGGAACAAAGATACAAAGAAACATGAATCAACAGGTGGACCCAGGACTATCCAAAATATCAAGTCATACTCCCCTCGTGGTAAGCTAAAAGCTTCGACTAGTAACAGGCTAAAGTCATCAGGAAAAGCCATTTACGTGCCCCAAGCAACAATACGCAATACAATCTAAAAGTATTTAATTCTCCAAACGTGGCCAATAGGTGAGGGTTCATCAAGGTATAAATCTTTCAGTTACACCTTCATTTCTATTACTGTACACTTCAGTTAGATATAGAATAAAACGGGTATTTACGCTATCCCACGTAAATCACACTTTTTTACTCGTTTGTGGATTTATGTGTAGTCGTACTGCTGAAACGAGAGCAGGGACAGTTTCAGATACACGAGGTGTGCTTTGAACATGATATCCTTTCGATGGAGCCTTCTTTAATGAAAGCTACACGATAAAGGCATTATCAATACTTTACGGTCATCAAATAAAGCACAAGTGGGCGTGGCGACATGGACTCTAACGATGTGGTAAGGCTTCAAAATCGATTTAATAGAAAGTACTAAATTCGCATGTGTATATACTCACACGCGCGCACACACACATATTATGACACTAGTTTTTTTTAAACAAACTTATGTTTATATTTCATCAAATTTAGCCAAAATTACGTGTATGTAATACTCCACTATCTAATCATAGTACTTGTACTTGTGTTTTTAAAGTCTAAAGATATCTTTGTTTAGAATGGGGGTATTCAAGCTTCTAACCTCTTTGTAATTTTTCAGTCATAATTTATGACTTCTAGAAATATTGGACAAATAAGATATTAGATATAAAATCAAAATATCAGAATATCAGCCAAAGCATTTTAAAAAGAGTATATAAATATTTACTATAGGTTTATTCCAGAAAAAGACATTTTCCAAGAGAAATAGAAGTGGGGGAAAGTGGGTTTGTTTTGAATTTGCGCAAAGCTACATGAGCGCTATCTGTCCCTAATTTAGCAGTATAGTACTAGAGGGAAGAAAGCTAGTCATCACCACCCACTGCCAACTCTTGAGTTACTCTTTTATCAACGAACAGTGGGATTGACCGTCACATTATGTCGTTCCCGCGGTTGAAAGGGCGAACATATTTGGTGCAACGGGGATTCGAACCCTCGACGCTCGGATTATGAGTCGAGAGCCTTATCCACCCCCGGCCATGCCGGGCCGGGGGTGAAGTGGGATTAACGCACATTGGTTAATAAATCTGTAAAGACTCCTAACGGAAAGTGCATGAACCATACTTTTAAATGTTATAAATGTTACCCACTTTCTAAGCCTAAAACGTTGCAAGTTTATTGCAAAACATCATTTTAAAATTTAAAAATAAATATAAAAATTATCTTATTTTTTCATATTATTTTCTAATTTACTTTATTTTTAGCTCCACTACTTCCTTTACCTCTGAAAAGTTAATATTTATGTCTTTTATATTTATAATTTTGCCGTTTTCTTTCAATACTTTTATATCCATTAATAAATTACCTGAGTTTTAGCGCCTTCACTTCAAGCAGCTCTGAAAAGCTGTTATTTGTGCCGTTTATGTTTATAAAATTGCATTTTTTTATTTTACTATCTGGATAATTATGTGGCATGTAAACACACCTAATAATAGCAGAGACTCAAAATTATGTCTGTGTTTTCATAACAATAGTTTGTATATTTCAAAATTTAGTGTAAAGCTATACAAAGGCTATCTGTACACAGTGGTACCTAAAGTTGAACTGTTCCCGTGTTTTCGAACAGTGAGATTTAAGCGTAACTTTTGTAGTTCATTTACGATCCTAAAGTATCAAACACGGGTTTTCGGCAACGGGTAACGAATCATGAATTCTTGTATTCATAGTCCATAATACTTTATGTAGGTTTAAAGGTGATGATTGAACTAAACCGTTTGCTTTGCATAAAAAAATACTAAAATTAATGTAATTTACGTATATCAAAAGGAGAAATACTGCTTTATGCACAAAAGGTTTCTGAGCTGCTGCTTATGTCCGTTGACGTGTGAATGAATATTCTTCGAAGAAGCTTTATACATCGATGTGTGTATAAATTTCTGATGACACGCTTTCCATTCGATCACTTTCTTTGATAATAGATACGCTTTCCTGCATATAATCAACTATGTGCGTTCTTGAGAATTTGAGCTAGATTTTTAAAGCAATTTCTTTCTCTTTGCACGTTCAGTAAAAGACTTGCAGTTTTTAATGTAATTTATCATCAACTTCTGTGTTCATACCACTTTATGTTCCTAATATAATCTACATTGAAGTAAATTTTAAATTTCCCTCTTAAGATTAGTAACAGATTCACATTCTAATGAAAAGAACTTTGAAGAACTATTGCGAAATTCTCTGAAAAGCTCTATTATTGTAATGGTTTCCATAATATTATTTTTCTCACTTTATAATAGCAGAAACATTCAGATCATACATACAGGAGTGACAAGCAGCATGTAATTCTAACTAAATTACTAATTTTTGACTAATAAAATAAATAATAAAGAAAATAACCAAAGAAAAACAAATAAGTTCTATTATGCACCAGTATTTTACATTTTATGTAAACAGATTAGTATAGTTATTTTTATGGTAAGATGTATTTATTAACTCATGTGGTTTCAATGTTCTTCTAAATATTCTGCATTATTCACTATAATTTAGCCAAGAAGTTTGGTTGTCATTTGGTAATCTCATTTTCGATTTAAGTCCATACGGCTCCAACAATATTTGTACTGGGGTTCTTTGTAAGCCAAGCTGTGGTTACCAGGATTCCACTGACATTCTTTTCTTCACAGGTATCGTTTCATCACACTTCCTGCATGTTTGGAATCAATGACACACTGGAAGATTAATCCCTGCCCAACAATTTTTTTTTTTATGTCTTGAGGAATTGTGATGATGGATAATATTTTGTGTGTGCCTGTCAATTGTCAATGTGTCATAAATTTTTGTAATTCTTAAACATCATTGGCTGAAGTGCAGCTCTCCTCTGCCAATGAACATACTGTCGTTGATGTTGCCGAATGATTTGAATTTGGATTCATCTGTAAAGATTACTATCATTCAGCTCTGATAATCCAATTGTTTGAAGCCTGATGCCCATTTCAGCATTTTGATTATGTTATTTCTTCCAAACTGTGGCTTTCGATTTGATGTGCTTTCACTGAAGACACATTGTGTAAATCTCACTATTGTGAAAATAGCAATGTCATCGCTAATGTTCATACTAAAATGTCACGTATCAAATAAATAGTATATTTTAAGTTACTTAACATTATATTTTGAACAATTTCGGTTCAATCTCAAACGCTTCTATTATCAAACGTACTCGTTTTACGTACTCTCTTCAGAGTTTATGTATATATATATATATATATATATACATATTCTACTGAAAATCTATCTTTCACAATAAGAGCTTTTACTACCCAACACATTAAGTTCTGTATATTAATCATATGCCATTTCTGTATTGGGAGTTTTGAATGCATTCACCACACTAATGCCAGGAAAAGTACGGCTTCCTGTGCACTTCTTTCTGATTGACTAGATTCCAGCCGCTCACTCTGAGCAAACAACACACGACTGCACTCAGTACTATTCACGTTTCACAGCAGAAAATAATTAACACTATAGTATTTCCATTTATACCTATCTTTTTCACTTTTTTCACAATTATTTTCAGTAATGTATGTAACCTCTTTAGCATTAAGTCCAGTTACTTCTTGGTCTCTCAAGAGTCCGTATTTTGCTAGCAGTTTCTCTGTATACCTAATGCTCCCATGGCAATGCACATATGATCTAAAGTTTTCGCGAGTGATCTGTTTCCTTCTGCATGTATGCTCTCTTAAGGGTTTACTTCACTTTATAATTTCATTTTATCTCTTGAGGCCCACATTTCTCTCATAAACTCTCTTGAAGTGTTTTATACTCTCCTGTTAATATTCATTCTTCAACTGTTTCTTGAGTGGTGTGAATATCTCTACACATATACTTCCCTGAGGGTTTAATTTGCTTTTTAATATTCCATTGAGAATGATCACGAGGAGTGTGTTCCTTCTTCACGCTGTCAAGAGAGTTACCAATCCTTTCCAGGATTTCTAAACATCTGTATTTTCTTTGGTGTTTTTTCTACAAAGAGTTTTAAGAATTAATATTCCTCTTGCTTGCCTTTCTGCGGATTTGTGTACCCCTGTGGGCTTCCAATGAAGTATGTACTGTTCTGTGTGAATTCCTGAATGTGAATATACTGTTATTTCCTTTCTTTATTATTAATTAAAATCCTCCTGGATCTTCCAAATGGATGTACATGTTTCTGCTTTTATTGAGTACGAAAGTTTTATAATTGTTCATAGTTCTTTAAGGATGTAATTTCACCTCCCATGCTCACCAAATCAACTTTTATTCAAAATGCATGTGTTTTCTTCCACGAAAGCACTTAAATTTAATGTACAGGCCAGATGTGAAACTATTTCACGCGAATATTTTTTTCCTATTTAGCTAAAGATTGATTATCTTAATCCTCAACTGATGTACTTGATTCATTTAAGTTTGGGCAGTAACGAGCTGACTGTCATTAACTTCAGACACTGTCATTTTACGCCGTGCTAAATATCAGGTCGAGAATGACTGGATAACGGAATCTAAAACAGTGCAACATAAAGTTGTATAGAAACTGTAAGTCGTCCCTGGGGACTTAAGTTATCCACACACTTTTTCTCCTGAGTAAGTTGAGCCACTTAGAGGTCTTGCGCTTTTAATTGGATTTGTTTAATGTATAATTTATGTTTCTAATGATGCCAGAGCAACGTACGTTAAATGGCTCCTTCCAGTGCTTCGGAAAAAGGGCGTGTCAAACGAGTGCTTAATGAAACTTTGTACATTACATGCCGCCCTTTTAGAATTTAGCCAACAAAGAAAAGTTATGATTTTTTGATATTGTTAAACTTACTGATAATAATAATTCTCTTAAACCAACCTGCTTGGAAAGGTATGACAACGAGTTTACATATATAAAAAGAAAAACAACTGTTAATGGTTTCGTAATTTACCAAGAACTTTTTGAAGTTTTGTAAGCTCCAGTTGATTTTAAAAATATCAAACCTTATGCTTAGTTTTAAAATGCAATAAGCTCCTAGAAGAGATAGTACTTAGAAAGAAATTATAACACCTTGAAAACGACTCCAAGCGTGATTTAATCGTTAGGATATCTGACTGTGGATGTGCTGGTTCACGTTCCATTAACAGAAACATATAACGCTTTGTACATTGTAACCAAGAGAATCTTATGAGTTCAATGCTCAAATTCCATTATTCGGTCATACAAGAGTAGCTGAAGATCAGGATGTGAGTGATGTTGACTACTAGTTACACTTTATTCTAGTTTATCACGTCATGATTAGGGAGAGCTAACACAAGTAACCCATGAGTAGCTTTCTTCAAATATCCGATAACACATCAACCACGAAGACAAATTAGTCTAAAAATAAAATAACAAGGAGTTTATATTTAGATACATACAATTAAGTTTCATAAATACATATAGAACGATAAAGCACTATTTTAATGTCATACAAATTTTAAAAAGTAATTTAGCTTCAGCTCCTTTAGTTTCTGCTCACTTGGAAAGTAAATTTTTTTTATTAAGTACACATTTTCCAGTATATTAAGATAAGGATTGTTTTTTATCTTTTATAAAACACAATGCATTTAAACAGATGTCTAGTAAGAACTCAACATTTATTTTTATTTTTGAGTATCTATTTAATAATATGTTTAGTACAAAACACACTAATGTATTGTAAAGCACAAGTTAATTCATGCAATCTTTGTTTTTATCAGATGTCCAGCCCCCCGATGAAACAGCCGTAAGTTAACTGACTAATTACGATTCCTCACAGAGGACACAGCATATAGCCCAATGTAGCGTTGCTCTGAAACAAACAACAGCTGACGCGTATAATTCCCAGAATAGTTTTATATCTATTTTATGTCTATAAACTAAAAAGGATAAAGAAACCTCCCCAGGAGAAACCTAATTAGTTTTCTTTAATTTTTTTCCTTCTTTCATTTAAAGATATCTTGTTTGGAGACTGTTCTTCAAGACTTAGTAGATGGTGATATTTTTTTAATATTTCAAGTGGATTATAATTCTTGTATACCTCTTCAGACAGGCTGTCTTACGACAAACATTCAAAGTCGTACTTGGAAGATCTTTTGTTAATGAGTGATTTGCCAAATATTGTGTTCCAAAAAGTGTCATACAAGAAAGAGAATCACCCAAATAGCCATGTCTCAAAGGTACCATGTTAAACCTTTGATCATAAGACCTCGGGTTTGATTTCTATACCATCCCATTATAAACATAGCAGTTTTTATCAGGGTTACATCTGATAACAGAGTTAGCAGTTATAACGTAGCATTAAAATTTGTACTGTTGGCTTAGAATAGATTAATATTCATATTTTGAACTTGCATGGCACGTTGTGCGACAAAAAGGCTTAGCGGCCATCTAGAGACCCATAAAACTTAGCCATAGTCATTTCTAACTTAATACCTCTGATCAAAGTGCAAGTAACCAGTCAGCAGTGTCCGTCACCTATGGGTCTATTCTTAACCTAATAGCGAGATTGACTTTATGATTTACAATATTTCTCGCAGCTGAGTATGTGGATCTTATTTAACTGTCTATCGTGTCTCAAACCTTGAACATTTCGATTTGCAGCTCTTACTCTAAAAAGAAACATATTTTGTGGTGTGTATCCGTAAGCTGGCGATGAGTCATCAAATGTATTTCAGAATTAAATTTGGAAGCTAATTAAATATGTTAGTCTGTAAATTACATCAACTGCACGCGCGAAAAAGCAAACAAAAACAACAGCAAACTTCAATTTTCTGCAGAAAATATTAATTTAAACTAAGCTGTTTTAAAACCAGCTTTACGCTGGCGATTATACTATTTTCGAATATTTCGAGGTAAATCTTGTTCAGCTCTACAAACAAAGTTAAGGGTACAAGGTTTTACTGATACTTTATATAAACACAGCACATTTTAAATAACTTAGAAGGATAGAGTGACTCCTGATAAGTGAGTAGGATGGTATTACACTGCTGTGACACTATACAGAATCACACACTTCGCGAAATCTAGGCTACAGCTGTTCCATATGCTGTAAAGCTACTATTCGTACGTTTCTGAACAGATATAAACACTCTTAGGTCATAAAAAATACTAGCTTCAAGTACTGAAAGAAGTAAACAGCGAAAACACCGTAAAATCGCTATTTCTCTTGTTCTTGTAACTAAAGAGGCCAAACATATAGCGAACAAAAAAGATGGACTGGCAAAAAATAAAATTTCAATGATAGATATTAATCTGAACTAGAGATTAACAAATGACGAACATAAGACAACATTTTTAATGAATCATTTTAATGGTGAATGTTCCACACGACTACTATGTTAAAACAGCCTGCTCGAAGTTTTAGACACAGTTGCAAAATAGTGGTGGTCTAAAATCAATCATCTGTGTTAACAGCTTCTCATGGGTTTGTCCTTTACTACAAATTGTCTGGTTTTCATATCACCAATTTTATATTGCCCCTCCTTTATTGTAAAGTGGCTGCTTTTATACACTTAAATTTTTTGGATCAGATATATTCATTTTTATTAAGAAAAAAGTGAATTTACAGGTACCTTATTAAAACCATGAATTTGTTTTTGTAATGTTAGTAAAGTAATATGTTGATATGTTTCTTTCAACACGCCGCCTGGTTTAATAAATACATTTCTTCAAATAGGCATTTTTTTCTGTCGAAATTGTTTCAACATTATTATATTTGCACTAACACAAAACAATATTCAAACTCCTATGTATAATATATTTCGAACATAATACGTTCTTCTTCCCTCCACAAAAACTATTTTAAAAGAAACTCAAGGATTTTAAAGTTTGATGCTTTTTACAAAAACGTATTTTTTCAAAAATATTTTCCCAAGAGTAGAAGTTGAAACATTATCTACAAGTTTATCCATTTTTTGAGAGAAAAATGTTTTGGAATAACTACTAAAGTGCTATTAATAAAAATAACAAAACATGACAACGCCTTATATATCACATCAAATTTTATATTCGGATATATTAATAAAATCACACAACAAACACTGCAAGCAGAACTAAAAGCAAATACTGTAAATAATACGCGAGTGTCTTGTATAATCACTAATATGATACTTGTTTTGGAAATAAGTTTATCTGTTTAGTCTGAAATTACAATACCTTTTTTTCTTTCCTGTATCTAATATTCATCGATATGTTGTATGACCAAGTTCTTCAAGAAAGAAAAATCTTTAACAGATCCCATTTCACATATTGAGGTACTTACGACAATATTTTGATTTCTTTGTTTTTCCTTCTGTTTCATTTTGAAATTACACCAGTTGTTGGACTTTTCGTAAGGTAATATGAAACAAGTTATTTTGTTATCTAGATATATTTATATATTTTAATTTGCATCGTATGTTTATGTGAATTATATATTAAATTGATGAAATACCTTCAAGTTCTAAGTTTCAGTTATATATCAGTCTTTCGGTCTTCTATCTTGTTATTTATTTAAACAACTATTTGCTGATTGCAGTTACTTGGTTTGTTTGTTTATTTTTTGATTTTGCACAAAGCTACTCGAGGGCTATCTGTGCTAGCCGTCCCTAATTTAGCAGTGTAAGACTAGAGGGAAGGCAACTTGTCATCACCACCCACCGCCAACTCTTGGGCTACTCTTTTACCAACAAATAGTGGGATTGACTGTAATATTATAATGCCCCGACGGCTGAAAGGGCGAGCATGTTTGGTGCAACCGGGATTCGAACCCGCGACCCTCGGATTACGAGTCGAACGCCTTAACACGCTTGGCCATGTCGGGCCCACAGTTAGTTGGCGAAAGATAAGTACTCTTAAGGAAATGTAATTATAAAACATATTAATACAACTAAGTAGACGATACCAGACAGACCGGTTGGGTGATAAGTCGGCATCTTGTGTCCCATTATGATAACAGTCTTCCTTTAACAATGAAAATATTGAAATTACCCTCTACGTATCCACATTGCAGTCCTTTTAGTACAGTTCCAATAATGTAATATGAATCATAAACTCCGCCCTAACCACTGGTGTAACCTTAATGTAAATTCCATTAAACTCTAAGCTAATTTTTTTAAATCACGTGTAACCATATAAATTCTGGTAATCCGACTAAGTATTACAAATTTACGTGTGCTGTCTGACAATTGTACTTTAAATGTACAGAATTAAATAACGACGTTTTAAATTTATAGTAAACTAAAATGTAAAGGGCTCGGCGTGGCCAGGTGGTTAGGGTACTTGACTTATAATCCAAGGGTCGTGGGTTCGAATCCCCTTCATACCAAATATGCTCACCCTTTCAGCCGTAAGGGTGTTATAAGGTGAAGGTCTATTCCACTATTCAGTGGTAAAAGAGTAGTCCAAGAATTGGCGGTGGGTGGGGATGACTAACTGCCTTCTCTCTAACCTTACACTGCTAAATTAGGGACGGTTAGCGCTGAAAGCCCTCCTGTAGCTACGCGCGAAATTAAAAAAGAAACAAACCAAATCAGAATTTTAAGGAACATCCAGAAGTACATCTTCGGCTTATTAATTGTTTTTAAATCCATATATTCGTTTCTAATATTGAAGTAGATTTTAACACACAAATATATGTCGTAAAGAGCATTAGCGTTAAACACAATAATAATTGTTAGTTCTGTACGTAAAAGCGCTGTTTGTTTACGCTGAGGCTTATCTTCTCTGAATCCTTTCCCTAAGTGAGTCTCTGTGGGCGCATAAAATCTAGTAACGATTAGCGAGTAAAATTCACAAAGATTTCTTTTATTTTGAAAGTCATAGTACTACATGAGTTTAAGAGTTTGAGATGTATTTTTTATTATGACCTCTACACTCAACGTATGCAGCACATTGATGGCTTTTAATATAATATAAATAATTTCTCATTTGATGCCTTTTCAGGATAATTATGGCAAAAATTTGTAATACATTTAATTAATAATTATACTACACTGTGTAACTTTAGAACACAAGTAACACAAAAATAAAACTAATTGTACGATCTTTATGATACATGACATTCTGCTAGAGGGCTAACTAATGTATGTTTGTTTGATTTTGAATTTCACGCAGAGCTACACGAGGGCTATCTGCGCTAGCCGTCCCTAATTTAGCAGTGTAAGGATAGAGGAAAAGCAGATAGTCATCACCAACTATTGGGCTACTCTTTTACCAACGAATAGTGGGATTGACTGTCACATTATAACACCTCCATGGCTGAAAGGGCGACCATGTTTGGTGCGACGGGATTCAAACCCGCGACCCTCGGATTACGAGTCGAATGCCTTATCCCATCTGGCCATGCCAGGTGATGAATGTTATCTTCATGACAGCAAAATACATTAGTTGTAAGTGACTTCAATGTAAATAAAGCTAGTCTGACAGCACTACCATGAATAGATAATAGCTTTTGCTGAAACGAAAATTTTTCTTCAGTCAATAGACGATGGTCTTTTTATATATTGATCCAAAATCAAATTCTTTATCAATAATTGCATATAGTTTGTTCGATGACAGAGCGAATATTAATAAAGTCAATAACATTAGAGGAATATACAAAATTGATGGCAGACTGAATGCAGACAGAAACAAGCATGTCAGGGACTTGACCTGTGCAGCAAGGATTCACCTTCCCGTAAGACGTCGATCTCAAACACACAGCAAATGTGATGAATCAGCATTAGAAGAAAAACGTAGCTGACGAGAGCCATATCGGATATTTGGAACTAATGTTTCGTAATCATACATCAATGAGCTTTTGATCCAATTAAAATAAAAATACTGCTCTGTTTAAAAGAAATACAAGACACTAGTGCATAGTGTAAATAATTCACTTATATTTCATATTGTCTGGATTAATGTATTTGACTAATTAAACATTTACCATTTAGTTGTAGCTTCTAATTGTTTCCCACTCACATAACAATGTATCATCTGTAATTTTAATTACTATTTCAATTACTGCACATAATCTCTGTTTTTTGTTTCCAAAGCCCCACAGTGTAAATTATATCGACATAATAACTAACTGATCATTTAAATATTTCCTTCCTGCTTGGCAATTTTTATAGTTCAAAAAGAAACGTCTGTGGCACATGGTGAGGATTATTCTATTCACTCGCGGAGTGAGCCAATATTGGCTAAGTCGTGTTTATTAACCTCAAAAATCAGTTCAATACCTCAGAAGTTACAAGTAAAGTTTAATCTCTTCCCAGCAAAATATTTTTCATTGAAATGGTGTATGAAATTCCCTGAAATTGCGCTGATCGATGGTAAGTTGTAGATCAAATAACAGAATGAGGTTTTTTTTTTTCTCACAGGTAAAAATTATAAAGTTTATTTATGATATTAGCCCTCCAGTGGCACAGCTGTATGTCTGCATACTAATACCGCTAAAAATCGGGTTTCGAAGCCCGTGATCGGCAGAGCACAGACAGCTTTGTGCTTAATTCTAAACAAAGAAACAACATTTACGATATTAATTCTACTGACTCTTTAGTAATATATGTGAAGTTGTTTCCACAGTACGTCAAATCAAATATACTCTTATAGCAGAAAACTTTCGTTGATGAGAGCAAGTTCATTTTTATTAACAATAAGTATGCACTTTTAAACTTCCAAGTTCGTTTATAAGTTATTAATATTTCAGCTTAACACATACACATGTAAAAACAGATAACTGTATTTCAAAAGTGACAGTCTTTCCAAGTACCCCCACTTGGCACAGCGGTATGTCTGTGGACATAGACTGCTATAAATAAGGCTTCGATACCCGTGGTAGACAGAGCACAGAGAGCTCTTTGTGTAGCTTTGTGCATAATACCATAACAAAAAATCTTTAAAAGTATCTCTAACAATTTAGTTTGAGACATAAAATACGTGTTAAAAGAAAATATTAAACTTTCTGTGTGCAAAACTTAGATGTTTCAAACTAAAACGTTGATATTTTGAATTAAAACATGCTTTCAAAATGAGAGCAAAATTATATTTAACTCCGTGTTATGACTCGAGATGTTTTAATTCATACCGTTTATTTCACGTTGGACGCTTGTAAATAATTAAGTTTGCGTTTCCGAATGGTTTCTTCCTCAAAGTGTAGTTTCGAAAACAAGAACATACTACATAAAATCTTACTGGCCCGGCATGGCCAGGTGGTTAGGGTTCTCGACTCATATTCCGAGAATCGCGGATTTGAATCCCCGTCGCACCAAACATGCTTGCCCTTTCAGCTGTGTGCGCTATAATGTGACGATCGATCCCACTATTTGGTAATAAAAAGTAGCCCAAGTTGTCAGTGGGTGGTGATGACTAGCTGTCTTCCCTCTAGTCTTACACTGCTAAATTAGGGACGGCTAGCGCAAATAGCTCTCGTGTGGCTTTGCGCGAAATTCAAAAGCAAACAAAGATCTTACAAAGACACACCTTACAGTATAACGTATGTCTTCAAAACGAATGCTGTTAATTTTTGTTGTATAACAAATTGATTCTTTATGGTCTATTGTTGAATTTCTCATTATATTTTCGTTCAACAGGGAATTGTAGCGCAAAACTATGTAAGGTTGTCATCTTTATGATTGACCGTTATAAGCCTAAAGCTATATGAACTCATCATAGTTTTGTCATATCACTCGGATACAGATCGGTTATAGAGCTGTAACATTACTGAAAAAGTAGAGCCCATAGCTAGTTTTAAATACTGATTGTCTATGCTTATAATAAAAAAAAGGATTACACAAATCAATATTGCTACTGTTATGGAAATTACATGCAACAGGCCTCGAAAGAAAAATCGTTACAATATACGCTCATAATACATAAAGTTCGGCCCGTATTTCTAATTATTCCTATTGCTCAGGTTGTACAACAAAGTATTTAAATTTTACCGTGAAGACAAGCTGAAAGAGCGAGCCTGTTTGGTGTAATGGGATTCGAATCCGTGACCCTCAGATTGAGAAACGAGCGCCTTAACCACCTGGCTACTTTCCTCTTATCGCTATGTTCACCATTTTCTACCAGTATGATAGGCTTACTAGTTGACATCGGCTTTTGTCATACAATTGGTATAGTAAAGCACTGTCTTTTGTAAACATAACTCTTGTGTTTCACACTTTAAAGAAGAGTGATAAAAAAACGTATCTTGATCAATGTAGAAGTTTTCAACTCGACGCTTTTTTTGATGAAACATTTTATGGGTTCTGCATCTTTGTGTTTACTCATTTGTAACTGAACATTTGATCTTGCTCATCTCTTTAGTCTTGTCTTTACTATCCGTGCATTATTTATGTCTTATCTGCCTTCCTAGACTTATGTTTACTGCTCGTGTATTTTTTAGTTTATCTATCTCCCTAGACTTATGTTTACTATCCGTGCATTATTTATATTTTATCTGCCTCCCTAGACTTTTGCTTACTATCCGTGCATTATTTTTATTTTATATGGACCCTAAACCTATATTTATTAACCGTGTATTATTTATTTTAAATATTTTTCTAAGATTTTCTACCTAAATTTAAACTAACTGAAAATAAATTAAAAATTACTTAGTAATACTGTTGACATCAAAATAACCCTTTCTATAATACATAATTCATTACTTTATTAACTTATCCTATCCGTGTAAGTAAGCACCAATTCAATCGTGCCTCAGTTTTAGGTTTTTTTGTTTGTTTTGAATTTCGCGCAAAGCTATCCGCGCTTATCATCTCTAAGTTAACAGCATAACACTAGAGGGAAGGCAACTTGTCATCACCACCCACCGCCAACTCTTGGGCTTCTATTTTACAAACAAATAGTGGGATTAACTGTCATATTCTAACGCTGTCACAGGTGAAAGGATGAGCATATTTGGTGTAATGGAGATTCGAACCCAGGATCCTCAGACTGCGAGTCGAGCGCCTTAACCGCCTGGCTATGTCGAGTCTCAATTTTGGGATTAATCCTCAGAAGTATCTTAATCAGCAAGTTACTTAGATTTTAAATATATTATTCATGAGATAAGCAATTTGCTTAAGAGGAAATTTTACCGATATTAGACACATTTCTATAAAATCCTTTCGAAAGATGTTTAACATTCTTTCAATGTGTAGAAAGAAAAATAAATGAATAATAAACCTAACGTATTTTTTAGTGGAACCATAAAAAGTAGCGACGACAAGACACTTTTTGCAATTAATGTTAAAGAAAAATGTATTTTAGAAAATTAAAGGTTGAGTTAAAAAAGTTTGAACATGCACATTAGTAAATCATGTGACAACCACAACTGATAAAAAATCGGTGTAGAACGGCATGTTTCTAAATACAGTTTACATTGTTTGGTATTTCGTAGGTAATGTGATGCAAACGAAAATTAAGCGCTTCTGAAAAGGGTTGGTAACAACCCCTTCCCATACAAAATATTCATATATTCAAATCATAAAGATGTGTCGAGATTGAGAATTTAGATTTACAAGATAGGATATCCCGTGCAGTTAGAATATGGATCAACTGGTAGCATCAGAACTATCCTGAAAGGGAATCGATGGAAAAAGTTCAAAAGCAGGAATGAAGCACGTGGTTTGATGATATTAAACAAACTGGAGATGTGAATTCTTAATCAGAAAAGCTGAATCAGGCATCAAGAAATATAGAAGAATAATAAATCACGTTTGTAGACCTAAGAATAAGGAAGGGCATCATTACTATTACATGTAACATTCCTATGTATCTTTTCCTTTTGGATTACCTTTTTGTTTTTTGTTTTTTTTAGAGCAAAGTCACATCAGACTATCTGCTGAGCCCACCGAGGGGAATCGAACCCCTGATTTTAGCGTTGTAAATCCGGAGACATACCTTTTTGTATCTGTCATTTAATTCTTTACAGAAAACTCTATGGGTTTAGTTTGTTTGTTTAAAATTTCGCACAAAGCTACTTGAGAGCTATCTGTGCTAGCCGTCCCTAATTCAGCAGTGTAAGACTAAATGGAAGGTAGCTAGTCATCACCACCCACCGCCAACTCTTGTGCTACTCTTCTACCAACGAATAGTGGGATTGACCGTCACATTATAACACCCCCACGGCTGGGAAGGCGAGCATGTTTGGTGCGACCGGGATTCGAACCCGCGCCCCTCGGATTACGAGTCGAACGCCTTAACACACTTGGCCATGCCGGGCCCTCTACGGGTTCATATAGTTAGAAACTGTTTATCGCTTTTTCAAGGTATACACTAATGCATGTTTTCCAAGACATTTTCAAATTTATAGCGTAAAGTTACAAACCTGTTTACAAACTATCACATATTTAACTTAATCATCTGAATTTAGCGAAAACTTCTCTATTTCGATTATTTTCATCATAACTGCACCTTTTGTTCACTTACGTGTATATACAATCTGTTTCATAGATAACTTTTTAAGTTACGTTGCAGATTTATAGAATAGCCCAAAATATATTTCTAACACATGCTATCGTATCCATTATCATTACACCTAATTTAATCCAACTATCTGCAGTATGGATTCACTAAGAACAGTGACTAGGTGGAAGCTATCTTACTACCAATCTGAATGAGCTAATTTCATCTATCCAAATATTTGAAACAACTATTTTTTCTTCTTCAGTATTCGAGCTCTTTTCATCTTCTCATTCACCATTAGCTAAATCTTTCCTTCCAGGGCTAGTCTGTTTTAATGAAAAACTCATTTTAGATTAGTATATGTTTATTTTTGGGAGATACAGTATCATTATTCTTCTATTGAGAATGCTTAAGAAGTCAGTTATTTAATCAAGCAATATATTTGACAAAATAACGGCTTATTTTTGAAATTGATAGTGTTAATTTGACATATTTCACTTTATTAAAGTTAAAAAAATATCCGTTTTTTGTTAAGCACAAAGCTATTCAATGGGTTATCAAAGCTACGCTCACTAAGGGTACCGAAACCCGATTTTTAGCATTATAGGCCCACAGACTTGCCGCTGAACCAGCGAAGGGAAATATCGATCTGCCGTTAAATTTTGTTCTATTCAGCGGAACTTCGCCAACTCATCTAGTGATGAACTGATAAACGTGGTAAACATTTTATGATGTTTTAAAAATCAAAAGACTGGTAATTTGTCAATAACAATATAAACTCTTTCTAGGGCTATTATTGTTTGATTACATGAAATTATAATTAAAGATACAGTCGTAAGAAGACATTGTTCTGGGAAACAAAACATATTGTTCTGAAATGGATCTTGGCCTTATAGGTAATGTACTGGACTATGGATCTAAGGCTACCATTGCCACCAAACAATGCGCTCCGCACTTTGAGTCGACAGAAGCGTTAGAATAGTGAAGGTCAAATCCTATTATTCAATTAGAGTAGATCAAACAGTTGCGGAGGGTGCTGTTGAATTTACCTTTCCTCTACTCTGTTAGTCCGAAGTTAGGGATGGCTCGAGTAGATGACTCTTGTTTAACATTATGCGCATACCCCAAGCAATAATCATATTATCCTGTAGGCATCGTTGAGTTAAATGCAATGTTGGGAGTAGTGTCACTTGCTCCAAGTAAACTTAAGAACAAAACATCATGCTTAAAGCATAGGTTACTTATATGTTTTAAAAGTTTGATATTTTTATAGGTTTTATATATAGATGTGTTCACACTGTGAGTTAAGTTGCTGCTCATCCTTTAGTATATTTTAAAGTTAGTGTTTTATTGGAAATTCATCGAGTACTATTTTATTTTACTTTTATTATCTATCACATTCTGATAAAACAATGTAATTTATTAGTGCTCTAATGTTATGTAACTGAAAAGTATGTTTGAGCTTTCATACGAACTATCCATTAATCTTGAACTTTTTGAAGTTAGATAAACTCCACACCATAATGTTTGTTTAACTTTATTTAGGTTTGTTTGTAATTCAACAAAACAGCTACACAGACGGTTATCTGTGCTGTGCTCACCACAGGTACTTAAACCCTATTTTTGAGGTTATAAGTCCACTGACATACCACTATGCTACTGAGAGGATTTATTTGAAAGTAATATTTTTCAATTTCTGTTTTTAATTTCATTTTAAAATAAATGGTATTTGCCTCACCGTTAGGAGCATTTTTAAATTAGATTCGGTTTACATCATTTTAGTAAGTTATTTTCTGACCAGTTTATTATTTATATTAAATTCCAGTCCACCCCTTTCCTCACGTATTTTAATGACAAGTTTCTGTACTTACAATGCTCTATGCTTTCGATGTTCAATTTCCCACAGTGTAAAAAGTTCAGATATTTAATTATGTAGTTTTACGCCACAAAACTAAAAACACCATCGAATTCGAATATCCATATAATGGTTTAATGTGTTGTTTTCTCTGTTAAAGTCTAGTGATCAGCTTCTCGGTGAACTGTCCTATATACTTTGTTTGTAATGCTTTCTGTCAGTTCAGAGAAAAATGTTTTCTAGAATCTTATAGATAGTATTTTTTCATCTTAAACTTCATGAAATTATTTTTTCTTGGTTTGGTTTGTTTTGAATTTTGCGCAAAGCTGCACGAGAGTTAATTTTACGCTAGCTGTCCATAATGTAGCAGTGTAAGACTATTATTATTATGTATACAGCGATTTATCTTCGCTTTAGGAAATCATTTTACAAATTGGTTTGTAGTTAAGTTATAAAATTAAAAAAAACAACAGAAACCAATTTTTTTTCTTAGTATGGGATCTGCTACACGTGGCCCGGCATGGCCAGGTGGGTAAAGGCGTTCAACACGTAATCTGAGGGTCGCGGATTCAAATCCCCGTCGCACCAAACATGTGCGCAGATAGCCCTCGAGTAGCTTCGCGCGAAATTAAAAAAAAAAAGAAACTGCTACACGTCATATAACAATAGGAAAAAATACAAAACTTATAGTTTAAAAATGACTTGAATTTCGCGCAAAAATACACGAGAGCTATCTGTGACAGCCATCCCTAATTTTGGAGTGTAAAACTAGAGGGAAGGCAACTAGTCATCCCCACGTACCACCAACTCTTAGGCTACTCTTTTACCAACAAGTAGTGGGATTAACCGTCATATTATAACGCCCCAAGGATGAAATAACAAGTAGATGTGATGGTGATTCGAACCCGCGACCCTCAGATTAGGATGATTAATGAACAAAAAGCAATAACTTTGAGAAGTAGTTAAAAATAGTCAAAATGAAGTAACTGATCGATCAAAGTTATTAATTACTAAATGCTTGCAAGCAATGAAGGTAATTGATCAGTAGCATAAATTATAATCCAAAATTATAAATTACAGAATTGTTTTCACTAAAACAAACAGAAGAGGGATAAAGAAATCACGAAAATGATTGGTACTGCTAAACCTAATCACTGTTTACAGCAAATCGTAAAGAAAATAATATATTCAAGTCCTTCTATTGAAACAGTAATTATATTAATGAATTCATAAACCACATATTGCAGTTAATTCTGCCGGTTGAAATGAAAGGAGACTACAGTTGTTTGGTAATTTCTAAACATTACATTTTTAGTAGCATTTTGCGTATTTGTATAATGCGTTTGCTCCAGAGCAAAGTCACATTAACCTATATGCTGCTCTCACCTCGGAAAATTGAACCCCGAATTTAGTGTTATAAATTTTGTAATTTCTGAGCCTCATACGGACTATTATGTTGGTACTGGTTGTTATTTAAAGCATATTTTTTACATGTAACTTACGATTTTTGTAGTAAATGACAAACATTTCGAGTTGTATTTTGTATGTTTTGTATATACAACACTTGTTTTTCTGTGAAATTAATTGTTAATAATAATTTAAAGTCTTTTCATTACTTTTAGAGAATTTTCATTCTTTTACGACTCCTCTCCACTTCTCCAATATTTTGTACATTTCTGGAGCTAGCCAATGTAGAAGGTCAACTTGGTTCACTTAAACCTCAACTTTTTTTAATAATTTTTTTGCTTTCCTGATGAAATTCATTGTTTTAGTTTTTATTTTGGTTTTGATCAGCTTTATTGAACGTAACAGTTAAATGCTTTTTTTTAATTTTCTTACTTTTATACTTGTTCTATTTATGGAATCGACAAAAACTAACAAATCAAAATAATCTACTGGTTAATTAGTGAACGTAATTTAAAGTATTGTACTTTATAACTGATTTAATTCATTGAATAGGAGTTTTAGACACTGTTTTCCTCAAGCGCGCGCGCGTGTGCTGATATATGTGTTTGTCAACAAAATTTCTCGAAAGTAGCTAAATAGATTCAGACGAAAGCTGGTATCCTTTTGAACTATGACCAAACTTAGAAGCATTTAGGTTTTGGAGGTCAAAAGCAAAGTTTGTGGTCACAAAAATAAAGAAAAATGTATTTGTTAAAATTGGGACAGGCTTTTCACATTATTTTAACTCAGTGAAAAATGATTACGTTTTAATAAAACTTGTTGGACATATATAGAATATTATTCATCATTGGTATGCAAAACATGGCTTAAATTGTTTGTGGCTGTTGATAACGACAAACATAGGGACATATTTTCTTGTAATCTAAGAGCCGAACATGATTAAACCTGCGTGATGGAGAAAAGTGCTCTACTGAGTGCCCCTCCAACTTCCTTTTTGTGTATTGGAATATAAAGCAAAATAAACAATACAATAAATTGATATTTTGTATAGGTACCTCTCATTTATGCTTTATTAAAATCGATTATAATTTCTTTAAGAAATAAACATTTATATTGTTATGATGAATTCGTTTATTACGATACTACTGTTTGTTTTGAATTTCGCGCAAAGCTACACGAAGACTATCTGCACTAGCCGTTCCTAATTTATCAGTGTAAGACTAGAGGGAAGGCAGCTGTTCATCACCACCCACCGCTAACTCTTCGACTACTTTTTACCAACAAATAGGGAGACGGACCATCACATTATAACGCTCCCACGGCTGAAAGGGCGAGCATGTTTGCTGTGACGGGGATTCGATCCCGCGACCCTCGGATTACGAATCGAGTGCGTCAACCACCTGGCCATACAAAACCCGAAACTAGTGGAATGTCTCATCATAAAATCCACAATACAAAGAAATGGTCTCCCGCTCCAGGTGGCTGATGACGCTAAAAATTGGGTTTCGATTTCTCGCAGAGACAAGAACACAGATAGTTCATTTGTATCTTTGTGCTTAACAACAAACAACAATAAAAATAGGGAAAAAGAAACTTTAACAATATTTGAGTAACATATTTGATAGAAATTATAATTGCCTTATGAACATTGAGACGTTTTTATCATTAATGCATTATCCACTGAATCAGAAAACCTTAACAAGAGATAACTAAAAGAATTATCAAATACGTTTTCTTCTTTGAAAGACGTTTACATGTTCAGTACAGAAAGTATATTGATTTTATACAATTAACGTATATTTACTGTAAGTTAATTACATTTTACATAACATTCATCAGCTGTCAGATCTCAACGATCTGCTTAGAACATATACGGCAATAACAAATAATTTTTTTTATTTAAATATTCGTAATGTGTAGTATTAAATAAAGAACTAGGCACAGAAGACTGTAAAAAATAATGTAACCAACTACCATATTTTAAATGATTTCTCACGATTAGGCTTTGTGATTTTCATAACTATTCAGAGAGAGATTAGCATTGTTAGAAATTAAATTATAAGCAGTCATCAGAATTCACGAACCTGATATATCTATGAAATTCACAATTCATATTTAATTTATAGAATTAAATAAAAAGTTTCTTTAGTAAGTAAAACTACTTGAAACCCATAAAATGGAAAAAATCAAGCAAGCATAAACTTGCCTATAACAGTTTAATCAGATTCTTAAAACAGGAAATTACGTGATAAAGTAAATGATGTAACTCATTACATAATGTAATTATTACATTTAAAAAGTTAATAATGAAGAGGTTTATTTATATAATACTTTAAATATAAAACATTTTTATTACATTTAAAAAATTAATAATGAAGAGGTTTATTTATATAATACTTTAAATATAAAACATTTTTATTACATTTAAAAAATTAATAATGAAGAGATTTATTTATATAATACTTTAAATATAAAACATTTTATTACATTTAAAAAATTAATAATAAAGAGGTTTATTTATATAATACTTTAAATATGAAATATTTTTAAAACGTATTTTTATATATATAGATAACAAATATATATGTTTTGCAGATTAAAGCCTTTCTACGACATAAAAAATTTTATCTCAAGAAATTACTCAATTTGTAACTCACATACATAAAAATAAACTTTGTAATATAAGTTACGAGCTTGCCCATCGAGACTTCATCTTTGAAAATCTGAAAAACCCTCCATTTGTTGTTTCCTATATGCCGTTCATTCTCTTATTGTAATGAAAACAATAAAAATGAAGAGTCCAGGCAAAAACAATTAATAAAAAAATTTAGTGCTACGACTAGTTGCTCTATCACAACCCCTAAAACAATAAATATTAAATAAATACGGTATTTAATACCAGATAGTTATATTTATTGGAGCACATCCTTAAAAACAGACAATAAATTGTCAATACCACTGTCGATGTAACAATATATATATATATATATGTATATTATATATATTTTGTTTTCACCAAAGGTAAAATAGAAAGAAGAATCTATGACTTAGAGGCCTAATGTATTCCTTGATTGCCTGTACCCTCTGCCATGGACTGAAGTTTCGCCTATTCAAGGCTAATCAGAACAACCTGGGTCAGCAAATACAGTTAGATCTCTTATAACACACACAACAAAACAGTTGATTGGCTGTAAGATACGAATAACGAATTTAGGGCCATGCCATAACATTATTAATATACCTAAATTAGGTTAGGTTACTGTATGATGAAATTAAAGGAACTCAAAGCCCCATTAAAATCATAGTTTTATTTGTTGTTGTTTTTTTTAATTTCATACAAAGCTACTCAAGAGCTATCTGTTCTAACCATTCCTAATCATAAAGTGAAAAATCGGAGAGAAGACAGCTACTCAACATTATCCACTGCGTACTATTTGTTAGCAAGTAGTTCGACGAAAATTGCTATACAAATAGATGAAATTCGTTTACTTAAGTATGACCAAATTAAAAGTGACTGGCTTTTGGATGGTCAAGATTAAAGGTAAAGACCCAAGCAAGATCAAGAAAATCCAAAAAAATCCCTATCTCTTAACAAGAAGTCCGACTTTTCACACTATTTTTGTTCTATAACTCAGTCATAAATGATTGGATTTTGATGAAACTTGGGGTAAAAATGATAAATATTCTTCTTCATTTTCCTGCCCCAAAAATTTAGGATATAACAAACGCTGAGTTGTGGAGATATGCGCTCTACTGAGTGCTCCTCTGGCTTTAAATAAAAGATATTCTCAGTTTTGGATAAATTTATAAAACTGGATGTGCCAGAAAGATATAAGAATGAGTAATTACCTTGACATGTAGCAAGTTGAAACTCACAGGAATTGTTGGTTGTGTGAGGCATATTTTCTAATACTTAATTTTAGAAAAGCATTATAAAGAAGAATTTGAAAATTCTGTTGTTTATGAAAGCTTATGAGATAATATATCTTTGAAACTGTGCTTGTTTCAGGATAAAGGTGCAAAATGAGCTATTCACATTCTGAACTTCGCGGGACATTGACCTTCGTATTTTATCTTTGTAAGTCAGCAAACTTGCCCCTTAATAGGACAACGATATTTTTGCGGATTTATAACGCTAGAAACCGGGTTTCAATACCCGTGGTGGACAAAGTAGATCATTGTGCAAGTTTGTGCTTAACGCACACAAAACTGTTAACTTACCTCTAATTTATCGGTAACATTTTTGAAAAATTCAGAAAGAAACATTCAAAGATATTGAATATACAAAAGCTGGGATATTTTCTAAATAAATATATATTAGTCAAGTATATGAATTTCATATATATTTTTATGTTGACATTAAATGAAAATACTAATTTAAAACAAGTCGGCGTGTTTTCATATAAATAAGCCATCTTTAACTAGCTCTTGAATTCAGCGAGGTGAATCGAACCGCTCATAAAATCGTTGTAAGTTCGTACACTTATTACTGTACCAAGAGGAAGACGTTTGAAACAACCACCAGTTTCATATTTTAATTTTGATGTAAGTACAAAAGCAAAGTGGACTATTAATGTGCATCCTAGACTGGTATAATAGTCAAAATAGCTTAAATTCAACAAAGAAGACTGGCAAAAAAAAAGTGGTTGAAGAAAACAAACAAAAATAAACAAGAACGAAACTAAAAAAAAAATGTAAATTTTGATGAAACTAGTAAATGGTCTATCTGCAGTGAGAATACTAGAGAGATATAAAAAACGTAGTATTGTTAAGAAAATAAAGTCGTCTTCATTGACTGAGAGACTTAAACATTTTATCATACAATTAACATATTGAGAGTATTGAACTTGCTAAAGAACACATAGCATGAAAATTAGTGCAATAGTAACTAAAAATAATATTAAAAAATAAAGTTAAATAGTCCAGAAGAAGAATAGATAACGTGAAAAATAAAAATGATTAGTGGGGTAGCTATTGTTAGTGGTATCCGTTCCTAACTGTGAAGTGAAATACTAGAGGGGGGTAGAAAGTCAACACCACTCATTACAAACATGTGGGTTATGATAATCAAATAGCAAACTTTAAGCGTCGTTCTTATAAGTACGTAGCACGTGTTTTTTTTTTATAACGAGACGCGAACCATAGACCAATAGTCCAGCACCCTGACAACTAGGACGCTTTCGACCACAGTAAGTAGAAAGAAGGAACGTGAAATCAGTCTTATAGGAAACGTTTCTGTTCTATATCAATAACACTAAAATATATAGCAATAATAACCAAGAAAACACGAGCAACTAACAATCTAGCTGTATACCAATATCTACCAAGGATATAATGATGGCTATCAGGAGAATACGAACTATTTAATCAAGTTATATAAACCAGTAGATTTGCTCACAATACTTTAGAGTAGATTCCAACGTTACACGAATACTAAATTAGTACTTGTATATTTCTTGAATTCGGTAATAATAGTCGTTAGCTTATAAACAAAGTCAATGGATAAGCTAGCTAAAATTTATCAAGGTTAATGCTTTCTAAAGTAAAGGAAAAGGGAATTATTAGTGCAGCCTTCAAATAAAGATACTTACAATAACTTTAGTAGCTTTGAAGTAAGTAAATTCACCGGCATTACACTGGAAGTCTTGTAAAGCAGCTAATTCTTAGCAAGATTATGTAAACTAGTCTGTCAAAACCTGGATAAACCTTGCAAGGGGAAGATCGTCCCTATAGCCTTGTATCTGCCACTGGCATTCATCAGTTATAAAGTGATAATGATAAAAAAAACATAACGAACCACCAACTTAGTTAAACCAAACACCAATACGATACATAATGGTAGTAATTACCAATCTAGTTACCAATAGCTCTCAACCATATGAGAATAACAACAATAATAATGGGTACGAAAAACTATCAAAATAGTAACAAAAAGAGATATTATCAAGTATAATAACAAAAATTAGATTAATTAAAACAATTACTGACCTTATTAAATACCAGCCATATAGTTATAATACTGAAGAGTTAAGTAAATTAATGCAAAATCAAAAGGAAGAACTGTGTTAAAATTATCTTTATTTATATATATATATATATATAACGCCTAAACAATATGGGTAACAAACGTTTTACACAGTGAACGATGGACTACATTTATCTACCAAATATCAGCAATATAACAGGCATAGTTCACCACTTGTAGGCCAGGTATGGCCAGGTGGTACAGGCACTCGACTCGTTATCTGAGGGTCGCGGGTTCGAATCCCCGTCACACCAACCATGCTCGTCCTTTCAGCCGTGGGGACGTTATGATATTACGGTGAATCCCACTATTTGTTGGTAAAAGAGTAGCCCAAGATTTGGCAGTGGGTGGTGATGACTAGCTGCCCTCCCTCTTACACTGCTAAATTAAGGACGACTAGCGCAGATAGCCCTCGAGTAGCTTTGCGCGAAATTCAAAAAACAGAACAAACAAATCATTACTTGTAAGACATATAATATATTTCTTCAGTGTTCAGCTTTCCATTTAATCTATAGTATTTGTTTTTCATTTACTTTATGCTCTACTCCTTTGTTATTTAGACTTATTAGTTTAAAAAATAAAATATACAATTTTATTTTAGTTTTACACCTATAAATACCGAACATTTTTTAGTATTCTGACGTTTAAGTGTCTCAGAGGATACTAGTGCTTGTTTTAAACAGTCTTTTTTTTACCTTTAATACTCCTACCGTTGTTGGTATTTAACAGGAGAACAATGGCATTACTTTAGGTAGTGAATAAGTCTTCTAGGTGAGGTGTATACTTTCTCGACAGAGACTGCTATTATATTAAACGTTATTCTCCCAGCAGTTATGACCTATAGTTGTTTTATGTTTAGCCATTTTGGAATAATCTAGCATGTGGATCATTATAAAGTAATTTAGAAAAATCCTCAAATATCAGGTACTTGTTAGCTGTGATCTCTTATTTTCCTATTCATTCTTGATGATGAACAGTCCGCTCTATAAATGCATTCGTGTATTTGGTTAGATTGTTTTAAGCTCTTACACTAAAATAACAGTTATAGTAGAAAACTAGTTTAGTTATGACAATTATCCTAAAAATAATAATTTGTATTGTTTTGGAATTTTGCGCAAAGCTACACGAGGGCTATCTGTGCAAGCCGTCCCTAATTTAGCAGTGTAAGACTGAAGGGAAAGGCAGCTAGTCATCACCGCCCATCGCCAACTCTTGGGCTACTCTGTTACCAACGAATAGCGGGACTAACTGTCACATTATAACGCCCCACGGCTGAAAGGGCCAGCATGATCGGTGCGACAGGAATTCGAACCCGCGACCCTCAGATTAACCCACCTGGCCATGCCGGGCCAACAACAAATAGCAATGCAGAAACATTCAAGGTTCGATTGTCTGTGGTAGGCAGAGCTCAGTTGGCCAAGTGGTTATATAGTTACGATAAATCGCACTATTCGTTGGTGAATGATTAGTCCAAGAGTTGATAATGGGTGGTGATGATTAATTGCCTTCCTTATAGTCCTTCACCACTAAATTAGGGACGGTTAGTGCAGTTAGCCCTCATGAAGCTTTGCGGGAAATTGAAAAAAAGAAGATAAAATAAACCAATATCATGATTACAAGTATGAAGTCCCACTTGAAGTCCCAACTATCGAAGCCTGTAAGCTTTAGAACTTAACATCTAAACCCCAAAACTGTTAATACACGTCCTATGCAACAAATTAGCAACTATTATAAAATTCAATACTACCAAGATTACTTTATGTTGAATGACCAAAACTACTTGCGAATAAAGGCATAAGTATGGGTAGTCCCGTGTCACCAGTTCTAGCCAATATTTTAATAACACAAGACTGAATAGAAAATGATCAATTCAGCCTTACATCAACCACTATACTCGTACAGATACACTGCTGGCCAAAATTTTGAGGCCAATGAACATAAAGAAAAAATATGCATTTTGCGTTGTCAGACTCAACCACTTATTTGAGTCTAGCTTCAAAAGATGAAAATAAGAAAATGGAAAATAAAAATAAAAACTTTTTAGCATTTAACAGGGAAAATGTGAACACTTTGAAATTAGCCTAAATACTAGCTGATCAAAAGTTTAAGACCATACCACAACGAAGTCCTAAACAGGGTAGGAAATGCCCAACAAGAGGTTTCAGTAGTGAGTTGCACGGTCGTCATTGCGAATAACTTCAAACATTCACTTTGGCATGGTCCATATAAGCGTTTGCAGAAAGCTGGCTGGAATGTTATTCCAAGTGGTGAAGATGGCTTCACGAAGATCATGCACTGATTGGAATTGACGTCCATTTCTATAGACTTCCCTTACTATCCACCCCAAACATTTTCAATGGGGTTTAGTTCGGACAAACATGGTGAATGGTCTAAAAGAATCACGTTATTCATCATGAAAAAGTCCTTTATCCTGCGGGCATTGTGCATTGCAGCGTTGTCTTTCTAAAAGATCCAGTCATTTCCACACAAGCGAGGGTCCTCAATCAATAAAGATGCTCTCTCCAGCTGCTGTTTGACGCCCCTGTATAATCTGAAGCTCCATTGTTCCATGAAGGAGAAAGCACCCCAGATCATGATGGAACCTCCTCCACTGTGTCGTATAGAAAACGTTTCCGGTGGGATATCCTAATCGTGTCAGTAACGTTGGAAGCCATCTGGACCATCCAGGTTAAATTTTTTCTCATCAGAGAACAAAATCTTCTTCCACTTTTCTGCGTCCCATATTTGGTGCTTCTCAGCAAAGTTTAACCGAGCTGTTTCGTGGTGTGGAAGGAGGCGTGGCCTTTGAAGACGTTTACGGTTTTTTAAAGCCTTTCTCTCGTAGATGCCGTCTTATTGTTCTTGATCTGCATTCTGCGTCCGTAAGGGCCTTAATCTGGTTCGACGATCGGCTTGTGTCTTGTCGGACAACCCGTCGAATCTTCCTGCTCAACGCCGGCAAAATTTTCTTCGGCCGACCACTTGAAATTCTCGTTACGTAACCCTCAGAGTCTTTTAAAAAGTTTGCAACAGCAGTTTTACTACGCCCAATCTCACCAGCGATGGCACGTTGAGAGATACCTTGTTTTTGCAGCTCAACAATTCTGCCACGTTCAAACGCTGTCAACATTTTAGCCTTTGCCATGTTTTTTACCCAATGTAACACAAGAGATGTCGGCGAGAGTTGTTGAAAACGCGAATGCTTGAACACAAATGACTAAATTTTGTTACGTGTTTACTGATTAACGCTCCGTTTCAGTATGGTCTTGAATTTTTCACCAGCTAGTATCTAAGCTAATTTCATAGTGTTCACATTTTCCCTATTAAATGCTAAAAAGTTTTTTATTTTTATTTTCCCTTTTCTTATTTTCATCTTTCGAAGCTCTACTTAAATAATTGGTTGAGTTTAACAATGCAAAATGCATATTTTTTCTCTATGTTCATTGGCCTTGAGATTTTGGCCAGCAGTGTATGTTTGCTGGATTCACATCTACAGAACACACACTTAGTGTTTTCAACCATGATTCCAGTTAGTTCGTGTGAGCACGAAAAAACTAACCAAATAGTATTTCTCAACCTCAAGATCACAAAGAACCGATACACAATTCAAAACAAAAATCAATAGAAAAATTACTTATATTGAACTATACATTCCCTGGGACTCAGCACATGAAACAAAACTAAAACTTAAAATATCAATAAACCAAATAAACACAGCCACAAAACTATGTTCGCTTCATAAAATTAACGATGAAATCAACAAAATAAAATTTCATCAGCATCAATAAATTTCCTTGAAAAACCGTTGCAAAAGTTATACGCACGCACGTGGATCAACAAACAAACAATAATAAATTCAAAGAAACAACAAACTACAAAACATTACATTGATGCATACCATATATTACCAATATTAGTTAAAAAATAACCAACATTTCGAAACACTTGCACAACAAAACATAATATTTTAATAAATGGCGAAGTTGTCCCCGCTAGTTCAGCGGTAAGTTTACGGATTTACAACGCTAAAATCGGAGGTTTGATTCCCCTCGCTGGACTCAGAAGATAGCCTAATGTGGTTTTGCTATAAGAAAACGTCCATGCACAAACATTGACTTTATTCAAAAACCAGGTTCAAAACTAAAGTTTATACTATGTAAAAACTACCTTGCCAAAATAATACCAACATTATTTATAAAACACAATGTGACAACTGCCACAACTTCTATATGAGAGAAACAAGCAGAAAAAATGGAAACCAGATTCAAAGAGCACATGAAAATACCTTCGAACGTTTTTGAACACTGCAAATCAAATAAACACAACACAACCATAGAAAGCATAAACATACTAAGTAGAGAAACAAATACAAACAAACGCAAAAGCAAAGAAGTTCTACTTATACAACAACTTAAATCAAAATAAAGAAACATCTTTATACCTACAATAATTAATAGCCTGACATCCACCTGCAATGCCCCCTACAGTCCCGTACCCATTTATACTTTCGTCCCTAAGACATGGACCCAGAAACAGTCAGTTGCAAACTCTCTTTGTTAACATGAAGATGACCTAAGAAGGTCAAAACGTTGCTCTGTACTTTAATTAAACTTTTAATATCCGTACCAGCCGTCTTGAGAATACAAACCAATAACAGTTATTAGCCATAAAATAGAAATTTGTATTAATATTGCAACACTTTAGATATGTTGTATCTATATAAAAATATGTGAAACTGACAAATATTGATAATAGTTTATAATGATCTTCATGAACTTAAATAGAAAAGTCAGATTTTTTTGCAAGAATAATGTAAAACATTGTAGTCTTTTTGTTCGTGACGTTTTTTGTGTGCATCATTTTTTTAGCTTAGTAATAATTATTAAGTAGCTAATGCTTAGTTTTGAAACAAACAAACATGCCACTTAATAATTATAAATAAATAAACATTTCTTGGGTGTCAAATTACTTTTCTGAATCAAAAGAGGCGGTTTCTGAATATTAGAAATATAAATATCATACATCTTAATGTCAAAATGTGCTAATTTATTATGGTAAATACATATAAGAAAAATCTTAGTCGAAGGATAAAAGAGCACAAACACAGCAATTGTTAACATAAAATGCATACCATTTTCTTCAAAACTTTGTAAAAGGAGGTCCATGATGTGTACATGATACCTTAATTTATCACATACTTGTGTGAAAAAGTGTTTAACGTAAAGTATAGCTAAGGGCATTTGATGTACATGGTACATACACTACATAATTAAACAGATGGTCTTGTATAATTGCGAAAGAAACTTTAACCCTTTGCATCCAGAATAAATATCACCCAGTGAGAGAGAGGTAAGTTTACGAACCTCACAACTCTAAAATCCGAGGTTTTAATTTCCGCGTTGAACACAGAATGTTTTGTTCTAACGCGAAAAAAATATCAAGAATTTCGAACAACAATGGGGTGAGGCGACGTCAAGAAAAGATAGTTTTCATGGATAAAGCTGCAAGAAACCAACAGCAGCTCGACTCACTTAAGGGAAAGAAAAATGTTAACTTTCGTAAACAAGCTGCTAGTATTATATGTATACAACCAACGTGGTGACAATGATTGAATATATACCAATAAGATATTATGATACAGCTGTAAGAATCCCATAAGAACAGAGTAGTTCAAACTTCTCTTCATGACTGTGGTCTTTATTATTAATATTTAGAGAAACATATGTATAAAAGCACATATCGATACGTACAAATAAATAGAAGATTTTGTAAGTTTTCCATTTTTAACAGTCTTCAACCCTACTTAAATTTTCAGTTTCCTTGGTTAACTAGTATCAGTTTTACTTTCGATCTAAATCCCTTCTTCCCAAACAAAGGCATGTGGATTCTATCCGTTTCTCTTGCTTTGCCTAAAAAACGTTCTGCTTTGTATTTTGATTGCTTTCTCTTTTTTTTAAAAAAAAAGTGAGGCATTAGAGAACGTGTTCTTTTTCAATGTTTCTACTGTAATATTTCTTCTATTCTGGTGCATGTTTCTGCAGGGTATCTGGTTAACATCATATGTTGTACCACGTTGATTAAATTTCATTTTATTCAAGTATATATGTATATGTATACATATATAGTTGTGACGTAGCAAAAACTTTGTAATGAAAAGAGAATATTAAGGTCTTATGTCTCATCTGCATGACATTTTTAAAAAATTTAATTAAAACTAGTCAAATGAAAATAAGGAGAGCGTCACATATAGTACGTAATGTTATATTTATAGCGTTTTTCAGGAGTCGCCTTACAATTGAATTAGAAAATAGTTTTATTTGTTCTCGCTTTCAAGTATCCCCCGCTAGGACAGCGGTAATTATACGGATTTATAGCGCTAAATTCACGGGTTTGATTCCTATCGGCGGACACAGCAGAGAGCCCAATGTGGCTTTGCTATAGCAAAAAAAAAAAAAAAAAACACGCACGCTTTCAGGTATTTATGTGCAACACAATAAATTTGGAATCAACGTCCAGAGAATATGAAGCAATGTGAAGTAATGAACAAATTGAGAATACACACGTGTGTGAACTTCGAGTTTTGTAGTAAGTACAAATTGGTAGTTCTGTGAAGACATTTCCATCAGTGTTATTAGAATAAAGTAAAAGTAGAAACAGAACAACACATTTTTTTTCTCTAAATATTTGCGAAAAGAATGTTCCGTTTGTCTTTTTTGATTTTTCTAAATTAAATTTCTTTGCTCGAAGATTATCATCTTGAAATCAATCTTCCAATTCAAAAATCTTCAACTCTTTTAATATTCATAAATGTCATTATACGAAATATACAGTTATATATATAGGATAAAATCATCATAGACTAACGTAGGAAAATATAACTATAACGGACTCTCAAAACGTTAAACAATAAATTAAAAGTGCTCAAAAACTAAAAATTGAAAATGAATACTTGAATTGAAACTCTTGGAAATACTTTTAAATATCTTGTCTATTTGTTTGTTTAAATAGCAAGCTACAGAATAGGTTATCTGTCACATGTCCACCACGAGGATTCGAATTCAGTATTTGAGAGTTGTAAGTCCATAAGCTTTTCGTTGACATGCTAAGTGATAGTTCTTACCACATAAAAAATCTTAAGCAATAATAGGCAACTCAATGATGAAAGAATATAAATATCAGTAACTTTGAACTTATAATGTTGAAAAATTGGTTTGCCTACCCACAGTGGGCAGAGCATAGGTAGATCATTGTGTAGTTTTCCATTTGATAACAAATTATCCTTGCCAGGTATATCTGTAAATGAATTTTGAAAGAGAAGGTTACTTTATTTTCGCGAGGGGCTGAACAGAGAGATCTGTGATTCCCTAAAATTTATGTATAGCCGTCTTTAATTTGGAACTACTGACCAAAGAGAGAGAGGGTAACAAACGAGCAATGCTCGCGACCATAAACACTTTATTTGGTTTTTTGATCCGCGTAACTGGATTGGCTGTCACTTTAATAGCGTGCTTACAGCTGAAAGCGCGGATCTTTTCAGCAGCACCATTTCTTGAAATTTGAACCTTTTAATCCGTAGCTTGACATGTTAATCAATAACTTGGCAAATAAAATAATCAAAGATATCTATTTTATAGAATATAAAGTCTTTCATTTCGTTATTTTCATATCGTATTAATATGTAAAAGTAACTGACAAACTGCGGATAATGATTATTGAGAGATAAGTCTATATGTAATTATGGTTATTCTTTCCAATACTGTTTTGTTAACTAGTGTATAAATCTTTATAATAAGCGCTCCCTCACATTTTTCGATTGCACATACGTTCTCTGCTCATCACATGTCAAATCTAAGCGAGTTATTGGTTTTGTTAATGAATTGCCTTCTTCGTCTCTTCATTAGGTGACATCAAAATGAAGAATTATTATTTTTTATTTTTGTTAGATCTATTTTCCAAAGTTTTTGGTTACTGTGATAAACTTTTATCTTTTTTTTTAAATCAATTTGGAAAAAATGAGTAACAAATCTCTATTTGAACGTTCTTTAGAAGCATGAATTTCAAATCTCGTTTTGGTGATCTTTGAAATATCGTTTACAAATGAAAAAAAGCTTGGACCTAATTTGGAAGCAACAAAACAATTAAATTCACACTGCAACAAATGTTCTATTTTTAAATCTTAACAGAACTCACATATTTCTAACATTTATATAATACCCACTTTTCATAAATCGATTTTCCTTTGATTGTTTGTTTGTTTGTTTTTGAATTTCGCACAAAGCTATTCGAGGGCTATCTGTGCTAGCCGTCCCTAATTTAGCAGTGTAAGACTAGAGGGAAGGCAGCTAGTCATCACCACCCACCGCCAACTCTTGGGCTACTCTTTTACCAACGAATAGTAGGATTGACCGTCACATTATAACGCCCCCGCGGCTGAAAGGCGAGCATGTTTGGCGCGACGGGGATGCGAACCCGCGACCCTCAGATTACGAGTTGCACGCCTTAACGCGCTTGGCCATGTCTGGCCTTTACTTTGAAGTACCAATAAAAGTTTGTAGGTCAACAAATGTTGGTGTTTATCAATGACTACATAGATTTCAAAGTTTCATATATATTTTAATTTTCAATGAAGAGTAAAAATTAGCTTAGTAATTTTTTTTCTATTATGTGTCGAAACGCTTATCATTTTCATGTAAGGATAAATTAATTTATATCAGCATTTTAGCGCATCTTATTGAAAGATGGACCGGCATGGTCAGGTGTTTAAGGCACGCGGCTCGTAATCCGAGGATCGCGGGTTCGAATCCGCGTCACACTAAAGATGCTTGCCCTTTCAGTCGTGGGGGCATTATAATGTGACAGTCAATTCCACTTTTCGTTGGTAAAAGAGTAGCCCAAGAGTTGGCGGTGATTGGTGATAACTAGCTGCCTTTTCTCTAGTCTTACACTGCTAAATTAGGGACGGCTATCATAGATAGCCCTCGTGTAGCTTTGCGCGAAATTCAAAACAAAATAATGAAAGATTGAAGACTGTTGAACAAAAACATGTTTTATTGAGTAACAAATTAACCATCAGTGCTTCGCTTTTCTTTGTGATAAGAATTTGTTATAGTGTGTTTCGTTTCTATTCTTTTCCTACAGAAGTGATAACAAACTGTTTTAAGAGTCTTTACTACGTTTTCTTTTCTCTGAATGCTGGTCATCAGTATAAATACATATATATATAAAGTCAGACATAAAACTGTATACTTTTCTTCTCTCGTAAGTTTCTCAGTTGGTTTCAGTACTGAAAAAAAAGACGTTCCGGACGATATTCTGTTCTGCAGACTGTTGAATACTGGCTATAAACTTAACTGTTTTAAACGCTATAGCATAACGCGTTTACAGAGTTATAAGATTATGTTTATTATCAGTTTTCATGTTTTACCAAACTAACCTATCCAAAATTTTCTATATTTCATACTATTTTCAACATGATTAATTATAAACGAAAAGATGTTGTTTGTGCAGTTATAAATATTTAAAAACGTTTTCCCATACGATCACTAACAATTTCTAAATTCTTCCTATTTAAATTATTTCTTTAATGTTTTATAGTCTCTACTTACATCAAAAGTGACTCTACTTTTAACAGTTCTATAAATATTCATCATCGTACGCGTCAATGACTATTCTACTCAATCAATTGCTTTAATTAAACTTTAGTGTAATGTAGCTCGGGGTGATTCACTTTTCACTGTTATTTCAATTAAAATTCAGCATATAATGCAGGATGATCCAGTCAATAAATTACTTTTCAAGTATACTTTAGTTACGTTTCAGCATAGTGTGCGTAGATTATGGTTTTGTTTTTCTTAGATTTCAATTTATTTAAACCAAATGCAATGGATTTTATAAACTGGTTCTTAACGAGTTCAAAATAAGTTTTTTTTCGGACATTAATCTTTAAATCAGTTATAGTTTACAAAGAACGATATATGTCTGTCTATATTTGTGTTTATTATATAAGGTTTTAATTACTTTTACCAATTTAGATAATTAGAAACCCTAAAGTATTTGAGTGCGTTTTTCTTATAGCAAAGCCGCATCGGATTATCTGCTGCGTCCACCGAGAGGAATCGAACCCGTAATTTTAGTGCTGTAAATCTGTAGACTTACCGCTATCCTAGTGGGGTACTTTGAGTATTTCATAAAGATTATTCAGGATGACTGTTTTGATATACATGGAACAATGAAATTATTCTGGATGGTTGGTTTGATCCGTACAGCGTAATGATATTATATTCTATGATTGATTTGATATGCTTGTAACAATGAAATTATCCTGTATGGTTAGATTGAAACGTATGGAATAATAAAATTATTATGAATAGTTGTAAAATGAAATTTTCCTGGATGGTTGGTTTAATATACGTGAAATAATTAAATTATTGTGATGATTGATTTAATATAATAAAATTATTCTGGATGAAATGATTTGATGTATGTGAAGTAAATAGAATCTGGAAGGAGGTGCAACTTGTCATCTGTTTAATTACGAAAGTCCAGTTTCTGTGTAAATGGCAAAAAAACATTTCCAGTTCTTTCCCCTATTACATTTAGCAATTGATTGTAACGGATTTACCGTTTTTCGTCTATTTTGATATCTACGTTTTTTTTCGGTTTCATGACGTTTATTGTTGGATGTGTATTGTGCAAGTCTCGCTTGTTCTCTAAACTTGTAGAAGATTCCTGAGAGTAAGAATCAACAATATTTGTTTTAGGAAAACGCTAGCGTGTTCAAACATTGTTGATCGTTCTAGAACCTCGTCTTAAACTATATGAATCAACGACAAGAGAGAGATTATTATTTGTCAGCTACAGCCAAAATACTATAGGCCTCGGAAGCTATACTTGTAATTCACGCCTATTAATCGAAAAGCTTCAGAATTTGACCAGGAGCGTTTATAGATTTTGAGCATTACAATCCGTTTAACTTCAATGAATTAACTTCGGACTTCACTATTTCTACGAGGACATTAAATATCTTCGTCGGTAAAACTCAATTTATAAGCGGCGTGAGGCTAATCAAGCTAGCTACCCTAAGTGTGGTGGACCTGAATCGTCAAAAAATATTCAGTTCTAGAGTGAATATAAGACTCAGTATTGTTTGTAAGTTTGTAAAACTCTTGTATATAAACCATCACTTGTAATAACTATTAGTAATAACCATTATTATGAATGATATTGTTTTTATTTGTATATTAAAACATATTTGTGTTAAGAAGGAAAATTTTGTGTGTCAATCTTGTTGGCAAATATAATAAACTGGATACATACTAACATTTAATGAAATTTTGAATTCAAATTCAAATTTACAGTTATCGAAATAGTAATACACAATATACGTAACATAATAAATCGGAGGCGTGTCCGAAATAAATTTCAATACACAGCATGATTAACTCTAGTTGTTGCTGTTAATATTATTTCCTGAGGCCCTTTTACTATTGAAAAGCGCCCCCCGATAGTACAGCGGTATGTCTTCGAATTTACAACACTAAAATCGGGGGTTCGATTCCTCTCGATGGGCTCAGCAGATAGCCCGATGTGCTTTTGCTATAAGAAAACACACACAGTGTTGAGAAATATTTCAAAATAGTATATATTTATTTGTTTCATAGCGCTTCAAGAAGCTTAACCATTACAATTTGTTGTTAAATTTCAACTTTCATAAAAATTAGTTTTTAATCCAGGGTTAAAGGTTAAAATTTCTGACATTTAATTTTATTTTTCCTCTTGTGGATTCAGTAGAATTAGGTGTGTAGTGGATATTTTAACGAATTCGTTATATATTGATTTTAATATCGACGTTTGTGTAAGTTAAAGTGATATTTAGAAATGCATATAACTTATATAGAAGAGTCTGGAGTGTAAAAATCAACAATATACATGTGCAAATCGAAGCCTATAAAGAGATATAACAAGCTCGCATTTAAGTTGAAAAAGAAATTAAGTTAAAGGAAATGGAAATAAGATTGAAATCCGATCAACCCAGGTCAAATGACAACTTTGAAGTTAATTGATATGTTAAAGTACCACTATTTACTGAAAATAAAGCTGATAAATTCTTCCAACATTATGAGAAGGTTGCCCAAACCTTGGAATGACTCACCGAAAAAATGTCATTATAATTACAGTGTTTCAACTGGTAAAACACAAAAAATTGATGTCATTTTATCCCTAAAATATTCTACGGATTATAATAAGGTTGAAACAACTATTTTCAAGGTATGCGAGTTAGTGCCATAGACTTATTGTCAAAAATTTGGAAGTTATCGCAAGCAAGATAATAAATTTATATGGAATTTACCCACGAAAAGGAGGGTTTCTTTGATCGGTGGTGTTAGGCTATGCTTATTGGCAACAGTTTCGACAAACTAAGACAATTATATCTAATTGAGAGTATAAACATTGTGCACGTAGCGATCTCAAAACTTACTTGGACGAAAAGAAAATTAAAACACTACAGGAAGTAGTTAATCTTTTCAATGCTCACACCCTTACCCATTAAAAACACTTTTCATAAAAAGAAATTATCCTATCTTAACAAAAACTTGTACCTGTTAAATTCACTAAAGCTAAAAATTCTACTAAAGTATCTAGTTCGCAATCTGCGAATAAGCATTCATGAAAACTATCAAGGACTGTTTGTCATTTGTATAAAAACCATATTATAACCGACTGTTAATGTTTTAGAAAAAGAAAAGGAGACAATGTTTTCATGTCCACATATTGACGTAATTTTATCAAATCACCCGATGCTGTTGATTCGGCTACTGATATCAAAGCTGTTGTAGTGAGGGAAGAAGTTATACCTTTTATGTCTGTCGGTTCTGTGTCTTTTTAACGATAACACTATTGTTTGTTTGTTTGTTTTGGAATTTCGCACACAGCTACTCGAGGGCTATCTGTGCTAGCCGTCCCTAATTTAGCAGTGTAAGACTAGAGGAAAGGCAGCTAGTCATCAACACCCACCGCCAACTCTTGGGCTACTCTTTTACCAAGGAATAGTGGGATTGACCGTCACATTATACGTCCCCACGGCTGGGAGGGCGAGCATGTTTAGCGCGACGCGGGCTCGAACCCGCGACCCTCGGATTACGAGTCGCACGCTTTACGCGCTTGGCCATGCCAGGCACAATAACACTATTAAACTCATATGTATTCTTCCTTGATACTTTGGTGACTTAATTCTTGTTTTCGAAAGATATTTTGCCTTTATATTCGAGTTTTACCAAGTCTGTTATTGCTCAGGGTTTGAGAGTAGCTTTGTTACGGTCCCTCCTCATAACATTTATTTAGAATCAGATTTAATTTTGGGACCAGTTAGGATCGGAGTAAGATTTACTTTGCCGATTAAGGGTGTATCGTTATTTTTGGAAACAACTTGGCTGGTGAAAAAGTTGTTTTTGAACCTAAGCGAGCCAATCACTGTTTCATCTGTGGATAATGCTGTTACTCAAACTGAGTCTAAGAAATTAAGCCAAAAACAAATGATAGACACGTATTCAGAGGACAATATTATAGATTTGAGTCTAACAATTTTTAGATCCGACAGGGATCTGATGGATAATTGTCTTACTAACAACTCATTGGTGAATGGCAATGATGGACGAGAGGAAGATAGTTTACCTGATGAAGTTCTAATTGTTAGAAATATTTATTTAAATATGTACTCCCAAAAGATGAAATGGAGAAAATATCGAATGGTTATTTTTCAAAAATGGTGTGCTTATGAGGAAATAGAGACTACCACATATACCACTTTCAGAGGGCTGGACTGTAGTTCATTGTATCATTATTTCAAAACCATATCATTCTGAAATATTGAAAGTTGCCCATGAACGCTTGGGAGGTTATTTAGGTGTCAATAAGACATGTGACAAAATTATGAAACATTTATTTTGGCTAAAAATCGGGCAAAACATTTCTGAAATTTTGTAAAATTCGACATATGTTTCAATTGTCAGAAAACCTATCCAAAAACTTTATGTTGTCTTTTGAAATCAATTTCATCTTTTAAACAATCCTTCAGTCGTGTGATTGTGAATTATTTTTTACCTTTACCAAAAACTCTATCAGAGAACTAGTATTTGTTTACTATGATTTACGCATCTATTTGCTTCCTGGAAGCTATCACTTTGAGAAACATTTCATTTCCAAAACATTCTAATGCTTTGATTAATTTCTTTACTTTTGTTGGCTTCCCCAAGAAATTCAGTCTCATCAGGGATCAGATTTTATGTTGGGGTTGTTTCAACAGGTTGTTTACAAGTTTGGTGCTAAACAGATCAAATCTAGTTCATATCTTATAATATCCCAAGATGCTCTGGAGACATTCCAGTCTACCTGGAAAAATATTATGCGGACTTATTATTTTGGTAACGAGAAGGACTAGGATAAGGGAGTTAATGTATTATTATCTGCTATTTGCAAGTAGGTTCAGGTGTCGTTACGGTTTAGCTTATTAGAATTGGTTTTGGGCCATTTAGCACGTGGTCCTTCGAAGTTCTAAAGGAACAATGATTGCAACTGAGTGCGCTAAACGGATTACATTTCCAAGTTTTGGTCGAGACTTTCACGTAGTGGTGAATTTGCTCGAGAAAATTCGAAGTCACCCGAAGCTAAAATGAAAAACGCTTATGATCCCAAGACTTTAACTTCCGTGTAACTTCCGTCCTGGTGACATGATACTTAGCTTTGAGTGCATGTTCCATAGTGGGTAACAATACTGAATGGTTTAAATATTTTCGGATGAATCTCGGATGTGATATGGTTCCAACATATTAATATGACACAGGTGGGTAGTCGTTCGATGATTTTCTGATACTAATGACAGTCACTTTGAATCAGACACCCATAAGTTTGAATAATATGGGAGATAAATGCAACATCAAACTGAATAATTTTGATATTCTGGTCACTCTTGATTCAAAATTTGATCACTTGCTGCCTGAAAAGAAAAATCAAATTCCTAGTTTATTGACTGGATACGAATATATATTTTCAGACGTTCCTGATCAACCCAACATCGTCGTTCATGATGTAGTTATAGCTGATGCTTCTCCAGTGAAACAACATCCACATTGTGTAAATTCAATCAAGGCTGATAAAATGCATAAAAACATCTTATATGCTGGAAAATAACATCATAGAGTTCAGTGAAAGTGATTGGTATTTACCTTGTATATTGTTTCGTAAGTCTGATGGTTCAGTTAGGCTTTATACAGACTTTCGCAAAGTGAATGCTTTGACAAAGACAGATTCCTATCCCATTCCAAAAATGAAGGATTGTATTGATAAAATTCGAAAAGCCGGATATATCACAAAATGTGACCTGCTGAAGGGATGCTGGGTTGTTCCTCTAATGGATAGGGCAAAAGAAATCTCTGCTTTTTTTACTCCTGATGGATTATTCCAGTACAATGTAATGTCTTTTGGGATGAAAAAATTTCAAGCAGCTTTTCAGTGAATGATGAATCAATGTCTTAACAATCTGTCAAATGTTGGACTTTATGTTGATGATATTAAGATATAGAGTGACACCTGCAAAGAACATTTGTGTGTATTACGTGATGCTTTTGAAAGGATAAAGAAAGCCAATATCACTATAAATTTGGCAACGAATGATAATTGTTAAACTAAAGCTGTTTACTTAGGTCATGTAGTAGGGCTGTACCATTAATAATCCTACTGAAAAAACCAAAAGTCCTAGCATATTGGTATGCTTTTGAAAAGGTCAAAAGACTCTGCATTAATGGCACATGACTTTGATAAACCTTTCGCATTATCTGTTGATAACAGCGATTGTGGTGTTGTTGTAATTCTATGTAAATCAGACGATAAAGATATTGAAGATCCTGTTTCTTATTTTTCTAAAAAATTTAATTGTTATTAAAAGAACTATTCAAATGTGGAAAAAGAAACATTAGATTCAGTGTTAGCTTTAAAACATTTCAATGTGTATGTATCTGCATCATAACAACCTGCCGACGTTTTTGAAACAAATGAGAGCAAAAACAGAAAATTGTTAATTTGAGTTTATCATTACAAGAGAACGATTTGAAGATAATCTATGTTAAAGGTGTTGATAACATCTGTTCTGATGCACTTTCATGCGCTGTGTAACTTTATGATCGTAAGGCTACTTGTATTGATTGTGTTATTTTCTGTCATGATTATTGAAGTTGTGTAATTCGTTCACAATAGGCTCGGCACGGCCAGGTGGGTTAAAGCTTTCGAATCCCCATGGCGCCAAACATGCTTTCCCATTCGGCCGTGGGGACGTTATTATGTGACGGTCAATTCCACTATTCGTTGTTAAAAGAGAAGCCCAAGAGTTGGCGGTGAGCAGTGATGCCTAGGTACCTTCCCTCTATTCTTACACTGGTAAATTAGGGATAGCTAGCGCAGATAGCCATCGTGTAACTTTGTGCAAAATTCTAAAAAACAAACATCTTTGACAGTATATTATATTTAATGTATTATTCACAATAATACATATATAATGTATAATATCTTAGTTAAAATTGTGTAACGCCACTTTTTAATTATTCAAGTAAGAACATGTGACTGATTTACTATTATATATTAATTCTCAACGTTTGTGTAAGTTACATTTATATTTAGAAATGCATGTAACGTATGTTAAATGTGCATTGCGAAATTCTCGACTACTCTCTAAAATTGTAGAAGATTCTCGAGCGTAAGAATCAACAATATAGATGTGTTCGAAAGCACTAGTGTATTTTCATTATTGTTATGCAAGTTGAAATTTCTAGACACTTGTTTTACGCTTATGAAACGTAACCAATGCGACGCGCCAAAAGACAGTATAACATTGTTTGCTACCGATCATATACTATAAACCTCGAAAGTTATAACTGTGGTTAAAGCTTATTGGTCGGGAACTTCAGTTATATTGACCAGGAACGTTTATAGATTTTTAATATTACACATCATTTAACTTCAGCGGATTAAAGTCGAACGCTAATATTTTTGCAAAGACATTATATAATATCATCGGTGCAAAACTCACGACGAGTTAGCGAGTTCCCCATTAAGTGAATTGTACCTATATCAACTCAGAATTAATTGTGATTTTTGGATAAGATATTGAATTCCAAACCAGATAGAAGACTCAATATTGTCAGTAAGTTTGTTAAACTTTTATATATGAATTATTATTTGTAATAACTGTTTCCTATAACCGTATTATTGTTTGTTATTTGTTTTTGAATTTCGCACAAAGCTACTCGAGGGCTATCTCTGCTAGCCGTCCCTAATTTAGCAGTGTAAGACTAGAGGGAAGGCAGCTAGTCATCACCACCCACCGCCAACTCTTTGGCTACTCTTTTACCAACGAATAGTGGGATTGACCGTCACATTATACGTCCCCACGGCTGGGAGGGTGAGCATGTTTAGCGCGACGCGGGCGCGAACCCGCGACCCTAGGATTACGAGTCGCACACCTTAACACGCTTGGCCATTCCAGGCCCCGTTTAATTGTTTCTATGTTAAAATATATTTGTATTAAGAACGAAAACTGTGTGTATGAATATCGTTTACAGACTTTTTCATTTGTAATAAGTAACAATATTGTGGATGTTTCATTTGTAATAAGTAACAATATTGTGGATGTTTCATTTGTAATAAGTAACAATATTGTGGATGTTTCCTTCAATGGAAGCATAATTAACAGTGGCCATTCACAAAGTGTTGAAGCAGCTATGTAACTTTATGAAATAGTTTCAAACTGGTTATACATTTCGAGAAGAAGAGCTTCTTCAAATGCCTTAATACCTAAATGTAAAAGGGAAAGTAACTGAAATGCTAATATCCAATTCGGAATTTTCCACAGTACTTTCCCTGCTCCACCTGGTTAAAGAGATTTAACATAGCACATTCTTAGATATGGTCTTGATTTTATGACATAGTATATATATATATATGTGTGTGTGTGTGTGTGTATGTATTTTCAATTCTAGGCTAATAAGTAACCAACCAAATGTTTTGGTCCTTCTATCTTAAAATACTAAGACATTATAGTTCATTTCTGTTGTACACAACTTGAAGTTATCTTGGAAAAGTTTTTGAGGATTTCTTTCTGTACGGAAATAACTGCTAATTTTAACGGCAACTGACCATGATATAATTAATTATTAACTTATTTTCACCTTTGGTACCAGGTTATATGGACGAATTCTAAATGAAAAAAAAACTATAGAATTTCTCTTATTTTTAACGTAAAGATATGAAATGAGCTATCTGCGCTTCACCCACTGCGGGAACTAAAACCCCTTATTTGTTTTTGAACTTCGCTAAAAGCTACACGAGGGATATCTGCGCTAGGCGTCCGTAATTTTGCAGTGTAAGACCAGAGGGAAAGCAGCTAGTCATTACAACCCATCGCCAACTCTTGGGCTACTCCTTTACCAACGAATAGTGGGATTATCCTTCATATTATAACGCTCTTACGGCTGAAAGGGTGAGCATGTTTGATGGGACCGGGATTCAAACTCGCAACTCTCAGATTGTGAGTCGAGCGCCTTAACCACCTGGCCATGTCGGGCGAACCTCTTATTTAGCATTGCTAGTTTTAAACATACCCCTGATCTACCGGTAGAACCAACTAAGAAACAAGCTAGGACAAAATTATTTTTAGCAATTGGACGACTGATAAAATGTGGTTTTAAACAAGTAAAAGAAGACACAATTTAAGATATATATATATATATATATGTACCTTTTTACAGGTAATTAGTAATTTAATCCAGTTATAAATATGCCTATTTAAAATTTTTGTTCTTTCTGTGTTCACTATGTCTATTCTTCTTGTTTTGGTTTACTGCCTTTTTCAGTAATACACTATTCTTAATAAGCTAGATATATAGATTCAGAATGGCCCACTAGCTCCGATTTTCTTTAAAACTTGATGTTATGGATCATATTTAAGGATTTATTTGTTTATCCACCACGCGAAACAAAACCCGGATTCTAGCACTATAATTCTGTAAACTTACCGTTGACCCACCAGGGTACTAATGTTTAAAGAACTGGGATGACTTAGTGGGTACTTTTACATGGTTAACGAAGATTACCAGATAATTCGTGAAATTAAAAAAAATCTAATAAAAAGAATATTATGAAATATATTGACGCTTTACAAAAGGTTTAAACTTGAACAGAAAATACTTTTTTCTGAAACAACATAAAACAAATAAAAGTGTTAGTTGGTATCTGTTTATAAAGTGATTAGTCACTTCTTAATATATCTGCAGGAATTTAGGAAATGTGCGTGAAGTGTCAACAAAAGTCACCGTTTCAGAATTTCTAGTGAAGCTACACAAAGAGTTATATGATTACAGTAATCTCTAATTGTGAACTGGTAGATTAAAAAAACTGATAAACAGCAACCATCGTTAACTACTGTGGTACCCTTGTCTGACCAATAACAAGATTTGATTATTGCTTGCACTACCAAAGTGCGGAGCGCGTTTCTGCAACAATGCACAACAAACTTTGATCTCATGGAATTGTAGTCTAAATATGCTAAGCACTAAGCTACGCCCAATTCGAAAATATAAGAGATCAAACAAACACTATCAGGGTTATTTTTATAATAACTGAGAGAGACTGTTATTTTGAAAAGCAGATACACAGAATAACCAATTTTAGCTAGTTCAAATACGACAAACAACTTGTGTATGTGTGTGTGTGTTTGCTTATACCAAAGCCACATAGAGCTATCTGCTGAGCCTACCGAGGGGAATCGAACCCCTACTTTTAGCGTTGTAAATCCGGAGACATACCGCTGTACTAACGAGAAGCAACAACTTGTAACTGGTAAGAATTTTGTAAGCAAGAAGCATAAAAAAGGTACATAATATTACGAGAAATGGTAAAGATAAAACATCAATTACATTGTTTTAAGAACAAACCAGTAAATACTTAAATAATCATTAAGTGTCGGGCGCTTGTTTGTTTCATTTATATCACAGCTACTAAGACTAACTGCCGCTCTCTCTACTTTTCAACTATTATCTACAGGGAAGGCACTAAGCAGGCAGCACTCACCGCCAGTAATTGGGCGAGTTTCTAAAACGGATAGTAGGATGATCGCCACATTATAGTACATCCACGATTAACATGGCGAACATGTTTTGTGACCCAAAAACTGCGTGTCGAGTGCTCTAAGCATAAGGTCATGTTATTACGGCTCATTATTATTATTATTAGTTCAAGCATGTATGGTTTAAAAGTTAAGGTGTTTACTTTTAGAGTAATGACCTAGATCTATGATTTGGTCGTTTTCAAAGTTACTACGGCACAGAAAATAACCAGTAATGTAAATGCTTTTTCCGCATAATCGTTAAGGAATAACAACAACAAACCTTTATTTCTAACACTTTGTCAAATGTTAAAAATTCCTTCTAATTCTAAACGTATAATACATTAACATATGTATTTCCTTGAAGTAATCCTTCTGATTCTTTCTATTTCATTCTATAACTTCTACCACACACACGAAAGACTCCACCCACTACAGTATTAATCATACTGGGTGGATATCACTTTATTTTTATAGTGGAAGTGTACAAGTGCACGTCACTAATTAGAAATACGTGCGTGTGTATACTAATTATAGGTTCATATTAATCTAGTTCGAAATTGCCATTAAAATATTCAAGAAATAGGAAACTTTCCATGCCAGCACGTCATCTTTAGACTTCTGATGTTCCGTAAATCCAATGTATACACGTAACGCTTATCCTTTCCGTAAAGTAACAACGATCATCCAATCTACCCTACGATTTCTTTCCAAAACAGAAAAGTAAAAGTTATCATCGAACCGAGTTCTCTTGACTAAAAAATTGGGAAACTTAAGTCTTCGACTCGTCTGTTTTAGTACGCTTTTTATAAAAGACATATCAGTCATTGCTTAAATTTATTTTAGCAACACCGTTTATATTTCTCTTTTGAATAATTTAATGCATTTTGGGAAACATCAAACTGTTTTCTTGGAATTTTAGTAATAAGAGTAAAATGCTCTAATTTTTTTAAAAATCTACACGATTTTGTTTAGACTTTTTTTTAAAGACTCTAAGCTAGGTGATGTTGATTTTTCGATCAGTTTCCTTAATTCTGTGATCTAGATTACGTAAATGTTTTCATACATTTTCTCCTAAGACTCCAGGCTAGACCGTGTAATGGTTTTTGTAAATCTTTTCATTAACACAATGTTATTCTGTACATATTATTTAAGTTTGTTTTTTAGAGCAAAGCCACAGTGGCTACCGCTGTGTCCATCGCTGGGAATCAAATTTCGGATTGTAGCGTTGTAAACCTGTAAATTTAACGCTGTCCCTTCAAGGGACATTGTTCTTAAGACTTCAAGCTGCGTTACATAATATTTTTGCAATATTTCTCTTTAACGCACTGATCCAGATGACGAAATGTTTTTATACAAATTGAGGACTTCTAACTAGGTGATGCAAAATTTGTTGTTAATTTTCCTTAGGACTTAAAACTAGTTGAAGTAGGGTTTTCAGTTACTTTTCTTTGAGGTCTAACCAAATATATATATATATATTACTTTCTTTAGGATATTAAGTTGAGGTAATGCTTTCTGTTACTTTTTCTTGGAACTTGAAGACAGATAAAGAAATGCTTTTATTTACCTTCCTTTCACTTAGGAATGAACTCAGATGACACAATGTTTTGTGTTTGTTCGTTTTCCTTAGGGCTTCAAGCTAGTTGAAGTAGTTTTTCTCCTACTTTTCCTAAGGATTATAAGCTGAATGATATGGTATTTTGTTTTTTATTTTTTTAGGACTCTAAACAAGTGACGTAAAACGTTATTAGCTTTCCCTACGACTCTAAGCTAAACAGCATAAAATGTTTGATTTATTTTCTTAAGGTTCTAGATTTTCCTCAAGTATTCAAGCTAGATTACCTAATGTTATTGAAGGTTTTCTGTACGACTATAAGGAAGATGGCGTTATATTTTTGTTTATACCTTTTTTGGATTCCATAATAGATCATGTTATTTTGATATATATATATATTTACAGCTCGAAGGTAAACGACGAAATGTGTTTGTAGGTTTTCTTTAGAGTTTCAAGATACGTGGCTTGATATTTTGAGTTCAATTTGTTTAAGCCTTCTAGCAATTGGTATAATTTTATATAATTGTCTTCTATAGCATTTCAGATTAAATAGCGTAGAGTTATTCATTAGGTTTGTAAGACTTCAAGCTACGTGGTATAATGTTTTTATTTTTTAGGGCTAAATGACGTAATGTTCCTTTTCTCTTTCTCAATAACACATTGGCTTGGTTTTAAATTTTGTAACTAACCAATATATTAGTTCCGTTGTATGATTATTTTTACATTTTGAACAAATATACTGATTTTGTTGGTCCTCTGATTCTTTCGATATTTTGAACATTCCACAACTCCTATAGATTGCACTGCATATGCTGCTTGAAGTTATCTGCTTATACAATCACTTAGCTCAAATTACCACAAACTACTTTGCACAGACTATTACAGACCGCCCAGTACTGACTATTACAAAACACCTAGCTCTGATAAGTTTAAATCAAAATTAAGAGTAACAAATATTTTTATTTCTTGCATTTGAATTTCACGTGTCATGTTGTGTTGTGGTCTGCAAAGTGAAGAGTTCTTCCCGTCATTCACAACATGCGTACGTTTTATTGATGTCATGACATTACAAGTTGCAACGTTAAACATCCCTTGTGTCAAGTAAATTTCGTGTCTGCTGACTTACTGACAGACAATACACTACTGTACGATGATGTGAATGGTTAAAACAGGTGACCTATCTAGGCGGCCTTCAGGTTTTAATCATATGTTATTGCATGATACTCACTGTAGGATATTAATAGATACATTATATTACTACAGGTTAGTTCAAGCTACTCAGCGCAGATTCCAATAGACTGTTTGAAAAATCACTTCTAGTTTACGACATTAGTTTGTCACGTGTACTTTCTATTCCAGACAAAATCAAAGAAACAAGGCAGTGAAAGAGTAGTCGTCCGAAGTGTCATGAACATTTATTTTGAGCTACAAAGGCGATCAATATATATTAGATAAAGATAACTTTCATTCTCAGGCCAGAAACTCGACGTAAAATATTTAGAAAAAAAAAAGTGTATCAGAACGGGGAGGAGTCAACTTTGTAAGGTTGTCAGAAACAGCGGTTATGAATTACAAGCTCAAGCAATAAATCTTAAACTTGACACTAGAAATTTCACAGTCCAATCGCTCATCCTATAGTAAATGTTGAAATCTAACCAACAACAGACATGTTCGATTACAATGAGAAATACTGCTAGTTGCGTCTGATAAAAAACTAGATATGAACACTTTATGTATACGCAAAATGTTTAGTTTTTATTGAGATTACATGAAAATATCACAAATACATACATATATATAGAGAGTGTGGCGCAGTTAACATTCGTGTAAGATATACAGAAAATATTGACAGCAATGAGTCATAAACACATATCTCTATCTATTATAAAGATACAATTAAAATATTTTACCACTTGTAATTACGTACCTAGCTTGACAATACTTTGTAAAAAAGGTTAATTTCCTGTCTCGTGAGGTCTGGAGCATTATCATTTACATTATTAAAATAGGTCTATGTTGAATGCAGCGCACTCTAGTGACGATGATAGTTATTATAGGTGGAACCGATTCACGACTCTTGTGCTTATGGTTGTCGTTATGTTTAAATTACTAATAAACTTGTGGTTTTGTTTATAGACTTATGATAAATAGGTACTTGGTACCTCTGTGTAGAGAAGTGTACCATTTTCAATTTAAACATGATACTTCTTAATTTTCAATAAGCGTATATTGCGAAGATTGGTCTAGTGATTGGCAGTTTGTGCTGTAAAAGGTAGGGACCAAAGATCCAGACACGAATTGTTTGTTTGTTTGTTTTGGAATTTGTTAAGCATATTTTAATATTTATAAATAAAAATTTCTTTTGTTAGTATATACAAATGTAAAAGAAATACCGAAACTATAAAGAAACACAACAAAGAATAAATCACGTGGACAGTGTTTGGTACAAAATCTAAACTAATCCTAAAATAATTTATAAATTTCATTTTCAAATAATATTCGAATTTATATAAGCATAATACATGCCTAACATTTTCTGTCGGAATAAGTTCAGTGTAATACATCTTTTATTTTTCCTTTCTAGCCTTAAAAAAAAAAAAAGTGTTAGTTATAAATTCCAGTAATGAATTCCACGCCTTGAGAAAGTAGTTTCTAACAAAATATGTTTATCACTCTTCCAAAGATAGAAATGCTCTGTTATTTCTAGATAAAAGATGTGAATTTTAGATATTACTACTCTTCGCTTAATAACATAATATCTTCATTTTGCTGCAAAACAAGATTGTCTCTAAACAAAACACACGTGTAGTTTTAAATATATATTTTTTTATACATGTGTTTGGTTTCCAAGAATGAGAAGAAATTGAGGCTTTGAGACCCATTGCAAAACTAATCACAGGGGAGGTTTATTTAATTTTAATAAGAAACAAAAACAGGACAAACCATTAATTAGAAAATTAATAAAGGTTAGTGGAAAATTCTGTATAATAAGTATAATGCACTCAAACAGAATGGCTGGTGTCTGAGTTATGTTGAAGAATCATAAAATTTTAATAAGGAGCCAATATATGTTTAAAAATAAACTGGAGATTAATTTAAAGAAAATGAAAGCAGGGAATTTTCACAAAGCTTCCTATTAATGTGATAATACCATATGACATCAAACTCTCCTAAAAACATAACCAAGTTTCCAATGAATCTATGGTGTAAATAATGTACAGTATGAAAATGGTAAAAGGTCTGGAGAAATCAAGAACTGAAATTTCTATAGAACAATAAAATGCACAAATAATAATTAGTATAATGGTAACATTACCAGACCCACCGTCTTGGTGTTTTGATCCTTCGTGTTACAGTAATGTACTTCTCATTGAAAAATGCCAAGAAGTCATTTAAAATGACTTCAAAAGAAGAATACATATGTGATCGAGGTTTCATTCAATGACTATTCATGACATAACTTTTTTTCTCGTTATTGAAATTTTAAGTGTAATCATGATGTAATTATATTCTAGTTGCTACTTACCCTACTTTACTTGTGTAATATAAACTTTACAGTTTTATTATCAGTTTTGATATATTAATTTTGACATTGTTTCATTTCTCTGTGATTAGTGAGCACTTCGTTCTTCTGTGAGACAGACAATTTAATCTCTTTGCATACATTACACGTGGAGTGAATGATCTGTACACTAATCATATATAATCCCTATTGTCAGTATGTTCGCTAAAGATGGAGGCCTGGAACACTTGGTGGTCAGGCGCTTGACTTGTAAGCTACCAGTCGCAGAATCGAAACCTAACATCAAACATGCTTACCTTTTCAGCCGTGGAGGCTTTTTAACGTAATGGTCATTCTCGTTAATTGTTTGTTTGTTTTTGAATTTCGCACAAAGCTACTCGAGAGCCATCTGTGCTAGCCGTCCCTAATTTAGCAGTGTAAGACTAGAGGGAAGGCATCCAGTCATCACCACCCACCGCCAACTCTTGGGCTACTCTTTTACCAACGAATAGTGGGATTGACCGTCACATTATAATGCCCCCACGGCTGAAAGGGCGAGCATGTTTGGTGCCACGTGGATTCGAACCCGCGACTCTAAGATTAGGAGTCGAACGCCTTAACTACCCCACACGGCCATGCTGGGCCGGTATTATATTGTATTATTCAAGTAATAATGAAGTTTAAAGCTTATTTTGAGCTAATTAAAAAAGCAAACATACACAAAACTTCGAACTATCCTTTATATTTCGCATTATGCATGCTTTTAAAATTAAGCACAAAGCTAAACAGTGGGCCATCGGTGCTCTGCTCACCACGGGTATCGAAACCAGGTTTCTAGCGTTGTAAGTCTGCAGACATATCACTGTGCCACTGGTGATGGGGGTATTTGCAATATGTTTATTTACAGTCAGTAACGTGTCGTAACTGAAATATGAGTAAAGCGTTTATTACAAATAGAATAAAGGTCACTTTATGTTAGATCCGTGGAAAAGTTTTTGGAATGGTAGTTCTGGAGACTAAAACATAATCGTTGATACACTACATAGCAATGCAGATTTAATAATCTTAAAAAAATTGTCAGATCTAAAAATAACCTACACATTTTGTCTTTCAAGGTCTATGAACGTTTATTTCATATATTTTGTTTAGTTATGTTGCTTTTTTCTCAGGAAAACCCGAGTAACGTATTGTTGTAAGGGAAAACTATTCAAAAATACACCGTCAAAGGTCTTGAAATGGTATAAGACAAAAATTCTAAGAATTTACCATATAGAGAATAAGCTATGATGAAGGTGGCTACGAAACCTTAAAAATGTCACAACTTGTCTGATAACTTGATAATTTAATGATGAAATGCGTATTCTCGTTTGTTTTTTAATTAAGTTTCGATGTATGTGAAGAAATGGTGTTTTGTGTTTTAACTTTTCTTTCTTTAAAAAGGCAAAACAATTTGATTAAATTATAAATTAAGATAATATCCCACACTAAGACCCTCCTTGAGATGATGTTGATCCAGACTCATCCAAAGGGCACAGAAGCCGGATATTTTTCCTCAAGACCCATATCCAACTGGCACCCATGAGAGTGGCCTAAAATGTGTACGGAAGGTATTAAATAAGTACGGGACGTTTCGTCAAGTATTAACCACGGTTTCAATTATCTATCCGTATACGTGGCATCGTTACAAAAGCTGTTTGGAGTGGGGATAACATACCAATTCAGTAATGGCCCTACGTTGGCCTGATACATAAAATTACTGAGGAAAAAAGTATCGATATTACATGGAAATATCAAAATGCTCTAATGTTATACTCATACCAAGTTAACCTAAAAAACACATATATTTTTTTAGATTGTTACGTATTATAATTTCCAATAACCGAAAACTTGAATCTGTATTTAGAAGTTAATTAAATGTTAATATGTATCAAATTGATGATACTTGCCAACAAAAGTGATAAACACAATTTTCTTTTTTAACACAATTGTGTTTTAATATACAAAGAAAAAATAGTACACTTTATAATAACTAGTTATTACAAATGATGGTATATATATATATAAGAGTTTTAGAAACTTACATACAATACTAAGTCTTATATTCAGCCCAGAAATTAATGTTTTTTTTCGACTATCCAGGTCCACGACGAGCAAATTAACTCTGAGTTGATATTGTTACACATCTTGGTTTAGATAGCCAGCTTGGTTCTCGTTTGGCCTCACACCCTTACAAACTGACTTTTCTCGGCGAAGATATTTAATTTCCTCGTCGAAATAATAATGTCCTAAGTAATTTATTGAAGTTGAATGGTTTGTAATGTTCAAAACCTGTAAACGTTCCTGGTCCAATTCTGTAGTTTTTCCGATTGATAGGCGTTGGCCACAATTATAGCTTCCGAGGCTTATAGCACACTGACTCTAGTTTAACAATAATATTCTTCTTCTTCCGAAAAGTCGGTTTTATATAGCAATCATGCGAGTTTCTAGAAGTTTCATAAATGATTGAGCACGCCAGCGTTTTCGTGAAACAAGTATTGTTGATTCTTACTTTCAAGAATCTTCTACAAATTTCAAGAACAGGCGGGCGGGATTTGTGCAATACCCAGTAAAGAATATATGTAACGTGTAGAAAAGAAAACTATAAGAAATCAGCGTAGCCATTAAAATAAATGCACAACAGTAAATCTGTTACGAGATATAGTTCTTATTGTATTAAATGGTATACCAGACGTGGCATAATAGTTCATTGTACTTGATCTGTGATTGCAAAAATTTAAGGTACGCGTTCCGTTGCTGCAAAAATGCGCTCCGCATTTTTAGTGCTTTCTAAGACTAACTGTTAACTCCTACTATTCGATAAGAAACAAGAAAGTATCTTAACAGTCATGACACGTAAATTTCTTTTAGAAGAATAAGAGTAAATTAATCTATGAGACCTTTTTCCCCTTTTTATTAACAATATTTTTGTGCACCAGAAATGCCATTCATGGGGCGCGCCTAAACCCGATTCGATTTGATTGCTCATCAGGATCTCTATCAGTCTACTCTCAGATTGAAATTCCTTTAGGAAGGATTAGAATAAATTAACCTACGAGATCTTGAGGATGGTCAAATACATCTATAGAAATATCATACTTTGCACTTCTGAATAAAAAACTGTAATTAGATCCCAAAAATCTTAAGAGATGGCTGAGCTATAAACTAAAAGATTGTACTTGAAAAAACAAACAAACAACGATTCAGAGCCATTCTATGAGCTGCTATGTTGAGGGTGAACAATTAGCAAATTTTTGGGCTGCTCTCTTATAGTAGTTTTCCCTTCAGCTTATAGCGTCAACATTTGGGTTGGCTATGCACAGATAAACCTTTTTGTAGCACCAAGGAGAATCAATAGTTAATTTTATGGACTTCCAACGCTAAAATACAGGGCTCGATTTTTTGTTTGGTGGACATTGCTCATCCAGTTTATTTTGTGGATTTGAGCTAAATGAAACAAACCCTTTGTGCAGCTTTGTGTAAAATTCTATATAACAAATAAATCCTTAACAGCTAAACGGATAAATAATGAAACAGACAAACAGGTGAATGCTTTGTCATATACATTGTTGTTGTTGATGTATTTAATTCTTAAACTTGTTACCTGAGATGATCCAGCATGGCAAGATGGTTATGGTGCTGGACTTGTAATCTTAAGTTCATGGGTTTGAATTCCCGTCTTACCAAACATGCTCGCTCTTTTTGCCATGGGGTGGTTAAAATATGACGATCAATTTCACTATTCGTTAGTAAAAGAGTAATGGACTTAATCTACATTTTACTGAACTTTATTTTATTAATCAGATAGGCCATATTATATATATTGTTGTGGACTGATCCTGCCTTACGTTTGTTGGTGACAATGTTTTCAACTCTGTACCTCGTCTTTCGTCACACCTAGCAATCATAACTGTTAAAACTTGTAGTCAGTACTTAATAAGATAGTGAATACCTGCGTTGCTTAATACAAGTAATGGATAATCAGAATTTTTATATATACTCGAAGAACAAATACTTTTATTAAATAAAGTCAGTGGGAAACCTAGACTCATTTTTATGGAGAACCATCGTTGAGTGACCATTCATAGTCTGGGGTATGCAAATATCCACTGTTGTAATCCTTGTACACAAGTGATAACTGGATACTACAGACTGTGTAACTCAACAAATGATCGGAAAACGTTTGATAACATTTGTGAAAATATTATGGCACGCTCAACTTGAGCAAACTAATGAGCTAGTCCCAGTTCATCAACATTTCTTGGAAGTTAATTGTGCTGTAAGTTATTTTCCTAGAGCATGTCGTATATGTTCAATCAGATTGAAATCAAGAGAGTTTCCTACCAAATCATTCGCTCGATATCAGTCTTTTAGAAAATTGCTAATTAGTTGGTCACACTAGGGGCGCAATATATGATCCATTAAAAGAAATTTCTGATCAACTACACTTGCATATGGGAATACTAATGACGTGCGTCCCACTATCATGTGACTCTCGTAGATTGGTTGGTTGGTTTGGCGTTTTATGGCGCAAAGCAACTACGCTATCTCCGACGACTCTCGTAGAAGCATAAAAGTCAATGTGACCATCATATCACCGTTGTAACGATTCCCTATGGAATTAGGGTTGGCACAATATTTTCTTCAAATTTATATATATCTTGTACCTACCATCATTATGAAACGTTATTCCCATGCGAGTAAGACATTTTCTCATATGGCAGTTTGTCTAATTGATATGTTCTTAACACTACTGAAGAAAGGCTGTTTGCTAAAGACGGGTTAGAATAAGGTACACCATTGATCATCTGACATAATGCACCAATTTCTGATTGATTACATGCTGACTTGCAATCCAAACGTTGATTTATTTGGGAAACTGATGTTTTTGCAATTTCATCAAGTCTATATTGTGAAATTGCTTACCTTGCACAGTTGTTCAGAATAGTCAACAATGGACAGAATCTCCGACAAGATATTCTTGTAGTTCGAAAGTGAATCCACATGCTGCTGACCCCATTTTATCAGTTTTATAGCCATCCCACAAAGGCTTATTGTGTTGAGTAGCTTTCAACCAACCAATTACTCTTCATATCAGGAAAGTATACAAATGGTTTTGTGGCATCCTGATATATTTTAATATTAATTTGAACCTCTTTATAAGATTTGCTGTTGTTTAAACGGCTAAATGAGAGCGTGCTGTGTTTTCTTTTAATTTATATACCAGTATTTTTGTATAAATTTTAGTTCAGAGGTGTTGTTGGTATTATTATACCTCTGAGGAAAGACGCGCTGTTTTTTAATTTGTTGTAATTTGTTTTAATTTTTTTTCCTAATCACTTTTCAATCGACCACCATTCCTTCATTTCTCGAAGGACTGACTTGTAACCTGGTATGGCTATACCTTGATCTAATGCACCATGACTTGTAACCTGATAGGCCATACCTTGGTCCAATGCACCATGACTTGCAACCTGGTAGGGCTATACCTTGGTCTAATGCAGGGGTTCTCAACCGGTGGGTCGCGACCCCCCGGGGGGTTCAGCCTTGGCAGAGGAGTCGCGTAGCTTTGTTAGAAGTAGCTTGGGATAACATTAATTTTATTTCATCAATTACATTTTCAAGTCGCGAGTGCCAAAAGGTTGGGAACCCCTGGTCTAATGCATCATGACATGTAACCTGGTAGGACTATACCTTGGTCTAATGCATCATGACTTGTAACCTGGTAGGGCCATACCTTGGTCTAATGCACCAAGACCACTTTTTTTTTTTTTTCAATTTACGCCACTTTATGCGTTTTGTGGGACAGCAGGCCAAACAACCCAAAAATGTATATTTCGGCCTCTTGTGTGATCATATTCTCAGCAATGGTTGGTTGGTTAGTTTGCTGTTTTATGGCACAAAGCAGCTAGGCTATCTACGCCAAACATCTGATAAAAAGTTAAAATTAAAGTGAATTTAGTAAAATTTATAAAGGAAAATTAAGGTAAAACAGAACAAAATTAAAAAAAACCGCATAAATACCATTAAAACCAAATTCAGAATTAGTCTACAGCGGTAAGAGAAAAACTACAGTAATACAAGTTGTAAAGGACTTTCTGTAGCATAATTGTAAATATCATAATTCGCCAGGAAGACTAACAGGTAAGTTCAAAAATTGCATAGAAGGAACATGTTGCTTTCGCTCTCGAATTTGGTAACAGTAGTTATATCATGTCATATCTGGAAAATATAAAACTTCCATTACCACTTTGGGCAGAGTATTTATATTTTATAAGAATGTTTGATCTATTAATCTACAATGGTTTACTAGCTTTGGACATTTCAACCTTAAGCAGAATTTCGGCAAAATTTCTGTCCCTCGTCGTTCAGCCCAAATAACGAATTCTAATGTATAACGAAAGGTATCTTCAGTAATCTATATAGAAGTAAAATAGCTCTTTAGTTCTGAAACACCATTTTACGCACCTCTGATTTATAAGCCATAGTAGGCAAATTAATGAGAATACGAAAAAGAAGAGCTCCAGTTGCACTCCACTAAAACCGAGTTTCGATACCCGTGATGAGCAGAGCATAGATAGCACATTATGCAGCTTTGTACTTAATTCTAAACAAACAAACAGACCAAAAAGAAAAAAATCTGTAATTTTTGTGACTCTTATCATTATCACAAATGTTTGGCCTGTCATATCAAAATTCAACTTTTGTATATTTATATACCATAATATTCATTAGGAAATTGAATTAGATTTTTGTAGCTTCGATTTAACTGGCACTGAATTCAGAGAACTTTAAATATTTATTGAGATAGGATTTCTCAACCCGAATTACTCCTTTTTACGTAGGTGTGGTAAAGAGTAGAATTTAGAGATCCATAAGGTTCAGTTATAGCGGTCTCAGCCAGTAACAACCATCGTCACTAAGCCTTTGTTCGATCTTTTAACCGAAGAACGATATTGACTCTCACTTCTATAACTCGCCCACAACTGAAAGCGCGAAACATGTTCAACGGCTTCATGTCTGGAGTAATCTGAGGGTCGCGGGTTCGCGCCCGAGTCGCGCCAAACATGCTCGCCCTCCCAGCCGTGGGGGCGTTATAATGTGACGGTCAATCCCACTATTCGTTGGTAAAAGAGTAGCCCAAGAGTTGGCGGTGGGTGGTGATGACTGGCTGCCTTCCCTCTAGTCTTACACTGCTAAATTAGGGACGGCTAGCACAGATGGCCCTCGAGTAGCTTTGTGCGAAATTCAAAAACAAACAAACAATTAACGAGAATGACCATTACGTTAAAAAGCCTCCACGGCTGAAAAGGTAAGCATGTTTGATGTTAGGTTTCGATTCTGCGACTGGTAGCTTACAACTCAAGCGCTTGACCACCAAGTGTTACAGGCCTCCATCTTTAGCGAACATACTGACAATAGGGATTATGTATGATTAGTGTACAGGTCATTCACTCCACGTGTAATGAATGCAAAGAGATTAAATTGTCTGTCTCACAGAAGAACGAAGTGCTCACTAATCACAGAGAAATGAAACAATGTCAAAATTAATATATCAAAACTGATAATAAAACTGTAAAGTTTATATTACACAAGTAAAGTAGGGTAAGTAGCAACTAGAATATAATTACATCATGATTACACTTAAAATTTCAATAACGAGAGAAAAAAAGTTATGTTATGAATAGTCATTGAATGAAACCTCGATCACATATGTATTCTTCTTCTGAAGTAATTTTAAATGACTTCTTGGCATTTTTCAATAAGAAGTACATTACTGTAACACGAAGGATCAAAACACCAAGACGGTGGGTCTGGTAATGTTACCATTATACTAATTATTATTTGTGCATTTTATTGTTCTATAGAAATTTCAGTTCTTGATTTCTCCAGACCTTTTACCATTTTCATACTGTACATTATTTACACCATAGATTCATTGGAAACTTGGTTATGTTTTTAGGAGAGTTTGATGTCATATGGTATTATCACATTAATAGGAAGCTTTGTGAAAATTCCCTGCTTTCATTTTCTTTAAATTAATCTCCAGTTTATTTTTAAACATATATTGGCTCCTTATTAAAAATTTTATGATTCTTCAACATAACTCAGACACCAGCCATTCTGTTTGAGTGTATTATACTTATTATACAGAATTTTCCACTAACCTTTATTAATTTTCTAATTAATGGTTTGTCCTGTTTTTGTTTCTTATTAAAATTAAATAAACCTCCCCTGTGATTAGTTTTGCAATGGGTCTCAAAGCCTCAATTTCTTCTCATTCTTGGAAACCAAACACATGTATAAAAAAATATATATATTTAAAACTACACGTGTGTTTTGTTTAGAGACAATCTTGTTTTGCAGCAAAATGAAGATATTATGTTATTAAGCGAAGAGTAGTAATATCTAAAATTCACATCTTTTATCTAGAAATAACAACAGAGCATTTCTATCTTTGGAAGAGTGATAAACATATTTTGTTAGAAACTACTTTCTCAAGGCGTGGAATTCATTACTGGAATTTATAACTAACACTTTTTTTTTTTTTTAAGGCTAGAAAGGAAAAATAAAAGATGTATTACACTGAACTTATTCCGACAGAAAATGTTAGGCATGTATTATGCTTATATAAATTCGAATATTATTTGAAAATGAAATTTATAAATTATTTTAGGATTAGTTTAGATTTTGTACCAAACACTGTCCACGTGATTTATTCTTTGTTGTGTTTCTTTATAGTTTCGGTATTTCTTTTACATTTGTATATACTAACAAAAGAAATTTTTATTTATAAATATTAAAATATGCTTTAAGTACTTATGAATGAAGAAATAAGTACGTCGTTTATTTGTTTTTGAATTTCGCGCAAAGCTACACGAGGGCTATCTGCGGTAGCTGTCCCTAATTTAGCAGTGTAAGACTAGAGGGAAGACAGCTAGTCATCACCATTCACCGCCAACTCTTGGGCTACTCTTTTACCAACGAATAGTTGGATTGACCGTCACATTATAACGCCCCCACGGCTGAAAGAGCAAGCATGTTTGGTGCGATGGTGATTCGAACCCGCGACCCTCAGATTAGGAGTCGAGTGCCTTAACCACACTTGACCATGCCGGGCCAAAGTACACTGGTAAAGTAAAATCTAATTTTGTTTTTTTTAATTTATATGAAAGTAAAAAGGTTTTACAGAACACAAATTTTAAATCTAGGGCTCTTAAACACCTTACAAACTTCACCTTGTTAGTATTACTTGTATTTTATTGTACAACTTTAGTTATTATCCAAGTATCTTATTCTCAATTTTCGTTACAATTTTAATAGAAATAAATAATATGCCCAAACAGATCGACTTTTTAATGCCAGATTTTTTGTGTGAGGCCATTTGTTTAAAAGAAGATTTTTTTACTGTTTGAATTGAACAACGATTGGGCAACAAGAGTAAATTCACCGAGTTCATTTGAGCTATAATAGCAACAAAACTTCCTTCAGAGTATTTCGTCTTTGTTAATTTCCAAAAAGTTGAGTTTTACTGATTGTTTGAGTATCTTCTGTTCCTACGCTTCAGGTGAGGAAGCTTAATTTTTAATTTTTCTCAAAAGTAGAAAAGACAAAAGGAAAGAATGGCTGAAGTTCAAAAACCTAGTATAGCAAAACACTGGTGGATAAATAACACTGAAACACATTAAAAACTTAACACATTTTCATGTAAATACAGTTAAACAGAACGGTGGTTGAAGGTTTAATTTGTGTATTATGCAAATAACATGTATGCCAGTTGATAAGGTTAATTTTTTTCTTTACCGCTAATTCAATATAGTTACCTTTTATGTGATATGTATAGAGTAAATTGTTTATATCTCTTATGTATCACCATATAAAGTAGTTCAAAGAAATAATTTGATGTCAGTAAAATGTGAATAAAAACAGTGATTCGAATACAGCTAATTAAAAACTATTCAAAAATAAAATAAACTCGTACACAAACTCGGAGAAACGAAGTATTCGACGAAAGTTTATTGAACTTAAACAAAATTTATTTTTGAAGCGACAACAGATTGTGGAGGTGTTCGTCTAGTTACTTCAAAACTGGTTATTCAATAGACTGATTGTGTTCAAAAATTGCTTTAATGTGTGGATACCTAATGAATATATAAAGAGACAAATACCTGAAAATAACTGAATACATAACAAATAAATAATAGTTTGTTTGTTTGTTTTAATTTCGCGCAAAACTACTCGAGGGCTATCTGCGCTAGCCGTCCCTAATTTAGAGGTGTAAAACTAAAGGGAGGACAGTTAGTCATGAACACCCACCAACTCTTTGGCTACTCTTTTACCAAAGAATAGTGAGATTGATCGTCATATTATAACGCCCCTACGGTTGAAAAGGTGAGCATATTTGGTGTGACGTGAATTCGAACCCGCGACACTCACATTACGAGTCGCGTGCCTTAACCATCTGGCCATGCCGGGCCCAACTATTAATGACTGTTTTGTTTGTTTAGAACACGGTGCGCCCTAAAACTTAGACTAGTTATAAGGAAAGTTCAATATAATAAACCTGCTTGGGCCTCTGAACACACGCTGCGTTGAATACAAAAAAAAAATATATTATAAACTATTACTTAAATTGTTGAATTTAGTATTAAGTTATTCATCGGCGTATGAGTTTTATCAATAAAGGCGATCATATGATCAGAAAGAATCAATAAAAATTGCAATTTGGTTTCTTAAAATCCAGGGCATTTATTTGTTTTTACGTTTTGTCTATAAACTATTCAACATAATGATACTATTAGGATAAATGTTTCCTTTAAAATCTACAACTTCAACTTTTTTATATACTACCCGAAACATTGCATCTCCAGAATACCGTACTTCCTTCCCAACACTTTGTTTGTTTGTTTACAGAATATTCACACAAAGCTACTCAAGGGTTATCTACGTTCAGTTGTCCCTAATCTTCAACTCTGACTGGAGAGAGGGTAGCTAATGGAAGACAGCTCCCACCACCAACTTTTGGGCTACCATTCTCTGACCCCTCCCGTCAAGAGCTCACAACAAGGGATAATGACTCATATGCTGAATTTATTGTGTCGAATCCAGTTACATATTTCATCCTGGTTATCGCAGAATAACTAATGTAAATTTACACTTTTCTGGATCATAATAAAGCTTAGCATGTTAGCAAAACAAACATGTTTTAAATAATAAATATTGTAAAGAAAATTGTTTGATCATTTTGTAGGTTAATTGGAATAAGAAGATCTAAGAAACTACAGCACGTGCACAACACTTTTTATGATAAAATGTAACTAAAATCATGAAAAGTTCAGGTGTTTATGAAAGCGTTAAAATCAGGACTTGAGATCATATTTAAACAGATCTTGTTGGGTTCGTACTAAAACCATAGTTTTATATATTATTCTGTTATATAATGAAAGATATAACAAATTAACAACATTTTCAAACGGGTCACTTCTGTCCAACCCCTATACATACAACGTCTTTACTTTACTATGTCTGTCGTGTCTCAGTCGGCCTCATCAGCACTGGATATTTCATACGTAGTGTAGTTAAAATATTATAAAATAACCTCGTTTGTTTTACTCGTGGGTTCTTAGAATATCATAGAGGTTGTACATATAATCCCATATCTTACTGTTTTTCGTTCAACATAGGTCATCATGCACGACCCTTACGCACCAAGAAATGGCAGATGTGACATGAACATTTAAACTTTATTATTCATATAACAACTGAAAAAGTTTAAATGCCTCATATAGTGACCATCATACGTGAGACGTATATTTAAAGTTTTTCAACCGTTTGATTTTGTTTATTATTGAATATAAGTTAATGGACTGTGTCCACTGCAGCAATCGAACCCTAAATTCCAGTTTAATCAGCCCCAAAGTTTACTTTCGAATCACCGGAGACATTTATCATTTACATACCAAATAAACCAATTAAAATGACCGAAATTATTTAACATATACCGGCAATTATGTACTTATAACTGCTAATAGTAAGAAAAGCTGTGAAAATTCTGCTTTCAGTGTTATATTATACCCAAGTAAAGAAACAACGCGTATTTTAAGTACAGAGAATAGAGAATAGTTTAGTTGTTTTTTTCTTACTCCCTTCATTTCAAAGAGACAGTATCCATAAAAGGAGTTTTACTCACCTTTAGGGTCAAAGGATAAAGTTTTCTTGAAGAAGTATCTTAGACTTAAAGTCTATTAAATGAAAATGTATATTTCCAAATTCTAAAGGTTGGAGATGAATTTTAAAAAAGAAAGGATAAACATGATTAAAACTACATAAATATCATGCCAATACATAAGTTATCCCTACATTCTGAATAAATCATTTGCAAAACAAAAATAAAAATACGGGTACTATTTTTCACTAAAGAAAAAGAGCAGCTATCAAATACAAATCTTAACTTAATAATTCAGAGTCGAAAATTATATAAATTACTAACACTAAGAAGGTGTTTATGTGTAACATTTGTAACTCACCTTCTTTAAACGGTCGCATTTGATATTGTTAAGCCCAAAGCAACACAAAGAGCCCGATTTCTAGCATTTAAGTCTGCAGACATACCGTTGTGCCACGAGAGGGTTTTGAACCATCAAATGAATACAAGACATGCTTTTCGACTATGTTAAAAAGCTCTAATAAAATAACAACTTGCAATTAATGTAACATGAAACTAGTTTGATCAAACCATCCTGAAAAAAAAAAAAAGCTCCAACTGCAATCTTCCATAAGCTGTATATATGATCTATAATTGTTTCTGTTAATTTAACAACATCGGGTTTAGAATGAAGAAATTGCAATATTGAAGCCATCTGATTGTACACTAAAGTTGTTATAAGAGGAGACTAAACCTCCTCTTTGAAATATAATTGTCAGCAACTACACTGAATTAATAAAGAACAGTATTTACTATAAGAACATGACGACTTTCCATTAAAACAAGTTTTAAGGAACTTTTTCATTATCTTAAAATTCTAAATTACGTTTATTTGTTGTTATGTTTAATTTGTGTATTTTTTTACAAAAGGAGATGCTTCAAATTTCGTTAGGTTTTTTTTATTCTCTTTCTTGTCAGTTAATATAAGTCCATTAAAGTTATAAAAGGAACAAAATAAGCCACGAATTTGGCTTAAATAACAACAGATTAAACAGGAACTATATCTAGTTGTAAGCATAATATATTGCATGTAGTTATTAGTAAGTAGTGCACTTCTTATAACATGATTTTGAAGACTTATTTATAGAAAAACAAAACATTGTTTGTCTTTTTTTTTTTGGGGGGGGGTAGGGCAGAATGTTCCACCAGTGTAATTTGCCTAATATGTAATAATAGAACTATTAACACATTACACAGTTTTCCATATATTGATTGTAAGACTACTATACATTTAAGTTTTTTTATTACAGATTGCTTTACAAAAAGTTTAGTTTGTTTCGAATTTCGCGCAAAGCAGCACGAGGGTTATCTATAAGACTAGAGGGAAGGCAGCTAGTCATCACTACCCACCGCCAATTCTTGGGCTACTCTTTTACCAATTAATAGTGGGATTGACCGATACATTGCAACGCCCCCACGGCTGATAGGGTGAGTATAATTGGAGTGACAGGGATGTTTAGTACGAGATAACGCATAAACACCGAACTGTAGTACTTTTACTATTGTAGATGAAATATTTCCGAAATTATTAGTGGATTCTACATTTTAATGTCATGTTTAAGCTATTTAATACACTTAAAACATTAACAACAAAGCCTTAAAACGTTTTTGTAAAACACGTAAGAGGTAAATGTTATGCTTTAGATTTTATATATATATATATTCCCAAGAATGATATTATGAAATCTACCCCAAAGTAGCAGTGACTGTCTTCTATAGAACTTCTAAGAAAAACGTATACCTAGACAGTTTTAAAACTGTTTCGCTGAAATTAATCAAGGACATGTCGTGATCACTGTCACCGAGATCAGGAGGTGAAATAACTCTACCTGAAATTAATATGGTAATAAATAAAAAACAAGCCATAACCACTACTTAATATTCAGCACGCAGGGATTTCTCAAAGACTAAAACCTTTTTTTTTACTGAGTTATAAGTTTTCTCTGTAATAATTTTGTCATCAAATTTAGATCCAAATACATTTTACATTATTTCTGGTAAATGTTTTTAATTAAAAGTTATTATGTATTTACCCTTACTATTTTTATACAAAATTAATTAACTTATATACACAAATGCCAAAGTTTTGCTTTTCTCTAACGCCATTCATTACACAATGTAACACAAATTTTGTTGCTGGATAATGTGTGTTATTCTTTAATTGTTTACTTTGTGAAAGTACAGAAAATGGCCATTATTCCCTTCAAACTTTGCTTTTGTGACCTGGATAATGAAATTTAGAAATTAATATATTTTCTACGTAAAAACGGACAAATTTGCACATTTTCATTTACATAAGGTCTGAATAAAACAACATATGAATCAAGATTTACATGTATTTATACTAAAGTTATATAAAAATGAACAAAAATGTTTAGAAGTGACTAGTTTTTCGAGATTTACGACTATAATATAAATCACTTTCACGAATCAGCCCCCAAATATAGTCTCCTGTCATGTTTTCGTTATACACTCCCAGGTTACAGAAGCAAAGTTTGAAGAGGAAAATAGGTCTTTTCCATTTACTTTAAGCACAAGCAATTGGGAAATAACACTTTCTGTCCAAGAACAAGAAAAAGTAAAAATTTTGCTACATAGTGCTATCAATATCGTAAGCCATTCATTTTAAATATAATATTTTCTGAGGACTTATTTCCGTTAACTACAAGCGCCCAGCCTTCTTTAAAACATTCTCAGAGTATAATTATAAAACCATGTTCTCTCACACATTCTAATAATTATAACTATTTCCAAAGGTAAATTTCATTATGTGTGCGATAACACGGGCTTGTGATAGTTTTATATCATTGAAACTTTTACATGTTCTACAAGTAATTCATGTACAATTAATCTGAAAATGATATCCATTTTCCTCCATTATATACAGAATTTTCAAAGAGATAAATTCAAAGAGTTGGGTTGTAATAGGGACTTCAAAGCTCATTCCTTACACTCACATATTGACTATTTCCCTGACAATCTCGGTGCTGTCAGCGGAAAACAATGGAAAAGATATCATGATGGCATCAGGAAAGGAGGTGTCAGAGAAGGCAGAACGTCAGCGTGATAACTGATTACTACTGGTCATTGAAACGAGATGTTACAGGTGCAATACACAACACGTAGTTTTGAGACTGAAAAAAGTAGATTTTACTCACATAAAAACAGGATAAATGAGGATGCAATATGTTTGATACCAATGTTTTCCCTTTATCTTCAGTGTTTTTGTAACAAACATAATAATAAAAAAATAGTCATCTTGGTAATTGAAATAATAATTTGGTTTAAGTAAGAGTTTTTCTTGCCGATTTGAAAAAAAAAAATCATTACGCCATAGGAAAAAAAAGTTATTATTTTCCAAATCTGCACATCTAAATTTTGGAAAATCAGTTATTAAACCCAAAATAACTTTTATGAACTTTAAATTCGTGGGCCTACGTAATCCTTTAGTCCATTTCACTGCACGTATCTTTAGCACGTATTTACTCGGAATCAGTTACATTATATGTAAGTATTAATTGCCCGCTTGACCTCAATCATCATCTGTCATGACTTATGAATTTCATGTTTTTTAAAGGATGTAAACATCCTATACAACTATTAAGCACCCACGTAACATGGCTAACAAAGGATAATTTACAAATTCTAACGTGTATTAGCTCTCGATTGCAGAGATTACTGGTCTATTGAAATAGAAGAGAGAAGACAATGAAATCATAACATATATAGCATCAAACTGTTTTGCGTCAGTACACGTCACGGAGGTTACCAGGTGATTTATGAAATTATTCTTATTATTATCAGCACGAGAACATAATTCATTTGCATATATTTTTCTAATGATGGAAACTTGTGAATTTAGACATTATATATCAATCTAATGACTTTCTAACATTCACTATTATAAAAGGTATATTTATTAGTGCTACAGTGCTTCTGTATAGTTAACTTTTTACTAAACTCATGGCTTTTTTGTTTGTAATTAAGCACAAAGCTACACAATGGGTTATCGGTGCTCTGACCACCACGGGTATCGAAACCCGATTCCTAGCTTTGTAAACTCTCACTGAACTGTGGCACTGAACGAACGGTCTATACGATTAGTTTACACTGATGTATATACATGTTTTACTCATAACGAAGCCACATCAGGCTATCTACTGGGTCCACCAAGGGAAATGGAATCCCTGGTTTTAGAGCTGTAAATCCGTAGACTTAGTGCTATCCCAGCAGGGGACAGACTGATATTAATCATGCCCATTCTTTTAACAATTCGGTTTTACATATTTTTGTTGTAGTTTTGACAACTAAATTTTAATAAAACTTCACAACAGCAATATTTGTGAGTGTTACAATAAAATTATACGTCTTAGTTAGGATTTTCAATCCAAAATTTGACAGAGAAATTATGAATAGTACAATCCACGTAAATTACATCACTTTAGCAACGGTATAAGTTGAGCATTATATTTACCACAGAAAAGGTTAGTTACGCAGAATAGAATGATTTGCATATGCTATTGTGATGGTTTGTCGCTATGGAAACCATAATTAGTACTTAAATATTAATTCATGGAAAAATTCTCAATAATACACGTGCAATGCTGCGAAGATTAGACTTTATTTGTTTTTTAATTTCGCGCAAAACTACACGAAGGCTATCTGTGTTTATTTTTTTCATAATCAAACACAAATCTACACAATGGATTATCTGTGGTCTGCCCCCAACGGCTATCGAAACCCGGTTTTTAGCGGTGTGACTCCGCAGACATGCCGCTGTGCGACTGCTATTTGTGCTATCCTTCCCTATATTAGCAGTGTATGACTAGACTAGGGAAGGCAGCTAGTCATCACTATTTACTGCCAACTCTTTAGCTACTCTTTCACCAACGAACAGTATAACTTACTGTCAAGTAATAACACTTTCACTGCTGAAGGGTGAACATGTTTGGTGAGACGAAAATTCGAACTCCCATTTCTCAGGTTGCGAGTCAAACTCCCCTAACAATCAGATTATGTCGAGCCAAATTAGACTTATGGCAGAAACCATATTTCACGTGCCTTTCTGGTAACGGATCTGTTTAAAGCGAGATTATTAAATTATACCAAGCTAAATGACACAACATTTCAAATACAAAATTTTTTCTGTTCTAACAAAGCTGTAAAACTCGCAAAGAAACGAGTTCCCAAACTACACTCCTCAAACTTATCCAGAGTACATCATGAGGACACTATCCTCTGCCATGTTTACACCATGAATACATCATCATTTCCTATAATAAAAAAATAAGACTCTTAGATTAAAAATACCCTTTATATGAATCTGGGCATGTCTCAAGGTACCTTATACAAGATTATAAAGAACGATATGAACTTGAGAAAGACTAAAAGCCAAAAATATTACAGGCTTTCAGTGACTCTCTAAATGAACGACTCTTTTCATCTTGAAAGTTGGGTGAAGAAACTGGAAGCCCAAAAATATAATCTGGCTACACACCTACTCTGTCTTCAATTGTACCTTATTTGAATTCTTTGCTTTGGGAAACATGATCCGGGACGTTTACCAAAGAGTATGGTCTAATCCTTTGTAAAAACTTGTAGAGAAATATATATGCAAAAACAGCTCGTTTGGGTTGAGAAAATATTTTACGTTACCTTCTTTCTTTGTGAACCTGACGATGACCGAAGAAGGTCGAAACGTTGTTCGCTCTTCTACGTAAAATATTTTCTCAACCCAAACGAGCTGTTTTTGCATATATATTTCTCTACAAGTGGGTTTTCTCGACACCACTAATTGTTGCAATATGAATAGCGGTGTTGCGTAATAATAGGTAATAATGGTCATCTGAATGAGCATGATTGAACACCGAGAAAATAGTTAAAATGGTAGTGTGAAACCTGGAATATCGTTCTTATTAAGCACGTTTAATTCTCAGTAAATATAGTTCTTACTGGAAATATCAATTGAAAATTAATATTAAGAATGAACAGATAGGTTAACATAAATCAATGAGAACAAATTATTATTTATTAAGTGATTTTAAATTTTAGTAATCCTACTACTACCAATTTAAAAAACAACAAATAAAGTCTTGTCCTCTATACTTTAAGCGTGTCTCTCCTAGAAGTTTTAGTTAAAGACGTGAACAACGCTTTTCAAAATATTTTGAAATGATTCTCAAAATTATTACGATGAAAAGACTAGAAAGAAAGCAGCTAGTCGTCACCACTTTCCGCCAAGTCTTGGATCGCTCTTTTACCACCGAATAGTGAATTGACCGCCACATTATAACGCTCCCACAACCATGTTTGGTAGGACAAGGATTCGAGCCCGCGACAGGCAAATTGTAAGTTTAGCACCTTAACCGTTTTGCCATGTCAGGCCCCATAATCAGTTAATTAAAAACTATGAGTGGTCTTCGTCTAGTTTTATTTTAAGGTATCAAGAAACGTGAGGTATTACAAATTTAACATTTATTGAATAATCGGAAATAATAAATTGTTCAACTGTAGTTATATAAAATACAAGTGCATTTGACCTGGCATGGCCATGTGGGTTAAGACGTTCGACTAGTAATCTGAGGGCCGCGGGTTCGAATCCCCGTCGCACCAAACATGCTCGCCCTTTCAGCCGTGGGGACGTTATAATGTTACATGCCATCCCACTATTCGTTGATAAAAGAGTAGCCCAAGAGTTGTCGGTGGTTGGTGATGAATAGCTACCTTCCTTCTAGTCTTACACTGCTAAATTAGGGACAGCTAGCGCAGGTTGCCCTCGTGTAGCTTCGCACGAAATTCAAAAGCAAACCAACCAATAACAAGGAACAAACAGTCGTTAGAGAGAGAGAGAGAGAGAGAGAGAGAGAGTGGAAATGAAACTAGGTTTGTAGATATTGTTGAGTTGTATTGAACTGAAATATTTCGCTTTGACAGCCATATAAAAGATTAGAAGAAAATTTATAACAAACAACAATACAAAGACAACACGTTCACTGTTTTTTCGTGCGTTGCTGTTCAGGTTGAGAATTTTTTTTACCCACGTATCGGAATGATTATATTCTTGAATAATTAACAGAAAAGTTGTCGCTATTCCTCGATAAACAGTGCCTTGAAGTGTAATTTTCTGAACTGAAAGCTCTGTTTTTTCTAAAAACAAACAGAAGAGCTGGCCCAGCATGGCCAGGTGAATAAGGCACCCGACTTGTAATGTGAGGGCTGCAGGTTCAAATCCCAATTACACCAAACATGCTCGCCCTTTCAGCTGTAGGGACGTTATAATGTGACGGTCAATCCCTCTATTCGTTGGTAAGAGAGTAGCCTACGAGTTAGCGGTGGGTGGCGATGACTAGCTGCCTTCCCTCTAATCTTACACTGCTGAATTGGAGACGGCTAGCGCAGATAGCTCTCGTGTAGGTTTGCGCAAAATTAAAAATAAACCAAACAAGTGAATTTAATCGTTGGGAATTGTATCGTATTAGTAATGTTTATCGAATAAGTTAAACCTTTTAATACTGAAAATTAATGAATGAAATATGTGAAATAAAAACTGCAGGAACTAAATTATAAAGACATTAAACGAACAGCATAATAAACCAGAAGAAATACACTTTTCAATTTTCCATTGTTTATTTTGTATATATACACGCAAAGCTACAGAATGGGTTTGTGCGCTAGTAGTTCCTAATTTTGAGCTTATAAAACGAATATAGTTACTTAATAACAAGCATTTCCATCTAATGAATTACTGAGATTAAATAGTAGTGTTTCACTATCGTTATTATAATTTCCTCACGGTCCCAAAGTACGAGTGCCATTTTGTTTGCTTTTCTCTTTTGTTGTGTTAATGGGTTGGTTTGTTTTGAATTTTGCACAAAGGGTGAGCATGTTTGGTATGATGGGGTTTCGAACACGTGACCCTCAGATCAAGAGTCGAGCGCCCTAACCACCTGGCCATGCCAGACCAGGGATTGACCGTACGTTATAACACCCCCACGGCTGAAAAGGCATGTTTGTTGGAGGAAGGGAGGTAATGGGTTGACAATCACGGACTCTGAATGAACAGTCGGGATTGCTAACAAGCAGGTCACGCCCGTATCTAATTTAACGTGCATATAAAACGTCACACCCAGTTCATAATATTTGTGAGCTTCATTCAGCAATCAATAATATATGCTTGACCTCCCATTAAAAGAAAAATCTTTGTGTTTTCTTGAACTAAGTTGTTAATGTGCCTTGCTTTCGATTCAAAGTTCTGTAGTTCTAGGGAAAAAAAAAGTGCTTTCTACTTTAGAGCCATGGGCGTATTTTTAAAGTAACGCTCAAATCCCAATATTCGATTAAGAATACCCAGAGAGTTGATCAGCGGATAGTTTTGATCAGCTCCTTCCTTCTATTGGATCACTTCAAAATTAGGGATGGATAGGGTAGATAGCGCTCTAGTGGCTTTGCGCAAAATTCAACAAACAGCAGTTTCGTCTTGAACTATGTCTTCACTGGTTATAGAATATAGTTCCAATCTGTATTCTGTATCATACAATAAAAAATTATGTTTTCACTGTGGTTAAAATACCACTGTTCCTCACAAAATGAAAATTCAAATATGATATTTTTTAGTCTTAATGGTGATTCAAGACTGTACGGGTTATGATTTTTGCGATAACTATGTAAAAAATAATAATAAAAAGAGAAATAACGTCATTTGAGAAAAGTGTTAGATTTGGAGAAATGATTATTTTATACCAAGTTAGAATAACTCAGATAATATGTAGAGCATCGAATTCATTAATATTTGCGGATATGTAAGATTTTCTATTCTTATATACTATATTTATTCACCGTCTTTCTAAACAAATATATAAAAAAACAACATAGGAGGTTGATTACCCTGAATCATTACTAGCTTTTATTTTTATTTTTCTGAAACGAAGCTTTCATTTAGAGCTTTATTATCCAATAGTACCTGAAGAAATACTTCTCTCTCTCTCTCTAATTGCTGAAGTTTTATTGCTTTTATCTAGTGTACACTATCTAAGAACATTTGTTATCACGTTGAACACACTCTGACAGAAGAAAACGAAAGCTGGAGTAAGATACACAATGTTTTTCTTTCGGCTAGAATTTTATGTCTGGAGAGTTAAGCCATAACATTTGAAATGTAAGAATTGGTTCCTCTGACTACATCTCATAGTTATAAGTAAGAGTTACAAATAAAACAATATGTACACAACCACATCTCACAGTTATAAGTAAGAGTTACAAATAAAACAATATGTACACAACCACATCTCACAGTTATAAGTAAGAGTTACAAATAAAACAATATGTACACAACCACATCTCACAGTTATAAGTAAGAGTTATAAATAAAATAATATGTACACAACCACATCTCACAGTTATAAGTAAATATTATAAATAAAACAATATGTACACGACCACATCTCACAGTTATAAGTAAAGGTTATAAATAAAACAATATGTACACGACCACATCTCACAGTTATAAGTAATGGTTATAAATAAAACAATATGTACACAACCACATCTTACAGTTTCAAGTAAAATAAAGTCCTCAAAAAACACCCCCATTGGCGGGGCACAAGCAGAGACTCATGGAACTGATTCAAATACTCGAGGTAAGTACGAATAATAATAGGGTATTAGACAAGATATTTATTTAAATTGGAAAAAATGAACTCTGTGTCATGAAAATCAAATAAGTCATACGCAATGAGAGAAGCAAACAATCAGATAAGACTGAGCACGGGATGTAGAATTTACTATAAATATATGTTTTTTAAAAATGAGACATTTTTGTTAGATGCTACCAGAACTGGTGAGGAATCAGATTTGAAAAAGTAATAACCACAAATTGGAATACTTCACATAATAGATTATCAACCCCCATTTTTATATGGAAGATTAAGGAATAAAGAGACATGGGATTCTAGACTACATGATACACAAAATATGAAATTGAAAGAATTAGGAGATACAAAAAAAATCTCGCACAATTAGTAAAAATTAAATTGTAGTAAATATTCTGTGGAAACCTATTAACAGTCAGATAAGCACAATCAGTAAAAATTAAATTGTAGTCAATATTCTGTGAAAACCTATTAACAGTCAGATTAGGAAATAATGAGTAGATTTTATATGAGACCTTACAAGTAGTCCAACAATATTTAAAAAGTCTAAGAGAAAGGAAAAAAGGTCACAGCGCGAGTCAGTCAAGTTGTGAAACGTGTCTTATCTTTAGTTACAGAACTACATATACCTTGGATGTCATTACTATGTTATTCATTAGAAAAAATTTGATGTGTGGGAGAAAACTTGACGTAGACAACAAACCCACAATGAGTCATCTCTTCTGTGCCAATCGCAGCAATCAAACTCTGAATTTGAGTGTCACAAGTCCTCAAACTTACCACAGAGCAAACGAAGGACAGCAGTTTAACTTGAAAACAGATAAACTGAAAATTGAAATTCAAAATAAATGGCTTGGCAAGACCAGGTGGTTAAAACGCTCGACTGGTAATCTGAAAATCGCGGGTCCTAATCCCCATCACACCAAACATGCTCGTCCTTTCAGCCCTTAGCACTTAATTTGTTATTGTAGTGTATTGTTTATCTTATATTGTAAACTGGGAAAGTGTTAGTAAACCTTTATTATTTGCACCTTATCTCATTCTTTGAGAACTATCCATTCCAACTTATCAGGAAATATAAACCCAAGCCCGAGATCCGACAACTTCAGTCTGTTTTCGGGCCTGACTTTGCTCTAGTAGTAATTCGAAAGATACTAGAATAGCCTAATAAAACCGAGTGCTGATCTTTACTTTTTCTTGAAAAGTAAAACTGTATAAACTATTGAAACCACACTTTCAACTTTTCGAACATAATAAAATTGAAACGAGCGTAAGGAGAGTAATATACATATCAGAAGAAAAACTCCTTCAACCTTTCGAACATAAACATTTTAACAAAACTACAGTTTCAGTTTTATTGTTTCTCAAGTAAGGCTTGTATGTATTAGAAGAATCACAAGTCCAACTTTACGAACGTAAATAACGGCCGCCATGGCCAGGTGGTTAAGGCGCTCGACTCACAATCTATCCGTTGTTAAAAGAGTAGCCCTGCAGTTGGCGGTGATTACTAGCTGCCTTCCCTCTTGTTTTATACTGCTAAATTAGGGACGTCCAGCACAAATAGCCCTCGTATAGCTTTGCTCGAAATTCTAAGAACAAAGAAACAAAATAAACATGTAGTGATAAATAGTGATGACACTCTAACACTTTATTAAGTCTACGGATTTACAGTGCTAAAATCCGGAGTTCGATTCCACGGGGTGGATACAGCAGGTGATCCCATGTTGCTTTGTTCTAATACAAACAAACACACAAATCGTGAATGAATCACTCCAATGAGAATTTCACTTTTTTTTTGTATTACCAATTACGTTTTCAGAGATTTTACACAGAACAAGCCACTCTAACGATTTTTTAAAGAACATGTTAAGTTACATTTAAATCAGCTTTATTTTATAAGCTTTTACAATTTTTTGCCTGTCAAAACTGTTTAGTTGTTTACATTACAGACCTGAAGTGTAAAAAGTTGACATACATCATGATAGAAAAATATTTTATTAAAATCCTAGTAGTTGTTTTTTATTGGCAAAAAAGATGAGGTGGTCGTGACCAAAATTTTTTTAGCGCAAAGCTACACAATAACCATCTGATTTTGTCCACCTCGGGGGAAACAAATTCCGGCGTTTAACGTAAACTTATCGCTGATCCACCAGCGGACATGATAATGACTAAAGTATCTCAATCACGCTTTCGAGAAAAACTGGTGTTTAGAAATTTGACTACATAGTAAAGGGCTCTGGGCTTGTGGTTCCTCGCCTGCATATTCCCTACCCTGGTTCTCTGGCTTCTTTTTTTTATTATTAAATTAACGAACATTAGTGTTTCTTACGAACTTACGTGTGAAAAAGTGTGTTTGGAGTGTTGTTTGTGACAAAAGAATGCCAAGGAAATTGAAAATTAAATTTTGTAAGACAGCAGTCAGTTCACTTCTGTTATCGGGATCGGAAATGTCCATCGACAAAGAAAGAAGTGTGCTAGAAAGGACGGAAATGAAAGTGTTATGTTGGGTGAAGGGAATGTTATTATGGGATAGGATTATCAGTGATTGTATTAGAAACTGAGTTGGGATATCACAAAAACACGTAAAGCTAGACTAAGTTAGTATGAGTGGTGGAAAAAATGGAAGAAAATAAGCACATGAGAAGGATATTTAGAAAGCCAATCGAAGATAGAGTAAGACGGAAAAATAGAATAGATCATGACATGAGAGAGAGGGTAATGTAACGTTGGAGTACGTGGAGAAGGACTAGCTGAGGATCTGACCCCAAATAAGATGGGATAAAGTTGAATCAATGAAGAGTACCTCCAGGCAGTTACTTAACGTTCCAGCTCTAACTTTACATAGTAAAAAAGAAATGTGCGTTTCTTTAAAGATTTTCTCGTATGCCCCTCCCTAAGTTTGAACCGCAAAATTACGGAGAAGCACCCACCGCCAACTCTTGGTGTCTGACGGAATAGTAGGATTTGAACGTGACTCTTATCACGCACTTACGTCCGCAAAGCGGGCAGCGAGTTTTTGAGGTGAAGAGACACGAATCATGAACTCTCAGATCCACTTTTTGCATGCTAAACACTTGGTCACTATCGTCTCAAGTTGAGAACAGAATAATGTTAAGTCTCATCTGTAGATATTTGTTTTTTAGGTATAAAAAGCCTCTTTATTTTAATATATGTGTCAAGTAATTTCGTGACTAATATTACTTGGTGATTATTTTAATAATGTATGTGTTAAACTTATTTCATGATTAGTATTGTGTATATTAAACTTGTTTCGTGATTAATATTAGTTAGTGACAGCGTGACAGAAATTAAAACATACACTTCATTACATTATGTATAAACCACCGTTAAATAAATTCAAAATTCCATTAACAGCACACTGCCTTTAAGCCAATCACAGTCAACCAGGAACTAGTTTGTTTGTGGTTATTAAACAAAAAGCTACAAAATGAAGTATCTATTATCTGCCAGCCGCGTAGACCAAAAACAAGTTTTTAGCGTTATACGCCCTGAGAATCACTACTGAGCCATGGAGGATGAAGGTGGGAGCTAAGGAGATAGTCACAAGCCATTTCGGTTGCGCAAAAAATATCATTCCATACTGCATGGATGAAAATTATTATAGTACAAGTGGAAATTCTTAAGTGTATAAATGTACCATGACTTGAATATGCATACCTTTAAAAGGAAAAGGACCCTAGATTGTAACATCAAGTCAGTAGGTGTGTTTGACAGTAGAATTTAATTATTTTATTTCATGATGAGGTCAGGGTGGTCTCTCTTTTTATGATACTAAGTTGTTGTTTAGTTTTGAATAAAGCAGAAAGCTACTCAGAGGGTTATCTGTGCTCTGTCCACCACGGGTATCGAAACTCGCTTTCTAGCGCTGTAACTCCACAGATATACCCGTGTGCCAAGGGAGGGAGGTTGATACTAAGTAATAAATTATTTGTTTATAAAAAATATAATCACACATACCGGAGAACTGCACCGTTCTCATCACGTTATTTAATAGTCGAGTAGAGTATTAATTATACGTTTTATTTCATTTATTCGTATAAAAATACAGTATTTATAGCCAAGTTAATTGTGACATTAAGTAAGGACAATCATTTGTTAAGGAGCAATAACACTAAATTATAGATAATACACAATAAAATCTTATGACATGAGAAAGATTTTGGGAAACATTTAGAAACTGTAAATTTCGTCTAAGGTAGCAAACAAAATGAGAATGGGTTATATGGTTATAGCGAAACACCAAAAGTTAAATGAAGCACTGATTAAAAGTCAGCGTGCAGTATGTTGAATCATAAAAGAATCGCAATCAAAAATATTAACTGAAAAACTGACTGCTTATTTGTTGAATTTTCAAGCAAGGCTAGCCGAGGACTGTCTGTGATAGCAGTCCCTAATGTTTAAACGGTAGACTAGAGGGAAGGAAGCTAATCAAAATCACCTACCGTGAATTCCTCTTAGCGATGAATAGTGGGATTTACAGCTATATTATAACATCCCCATGGCTGAAAGAACAAAAATATTCAACAACGGGGTTCGATCCCGCAACACATAGATTGTGATGCAAACACTTCAACCACCAGGCATTTTCTAAACAGCTAATAATAACACCAGGAAAATGAATTGCAGGTATAAAATAATGTCAAAACAAAACTGAGCATTTAAACAAGGTTATTCTTTTCTGGAACAATACAAGTATGGAAAACTGTACAACAGCATTTGAACTGCTTTGTTCATTATATCCGACCGTGCGTGTTTTCTTATAGAAAAGCCACATCGGACTATCTGCTGTATCCACCGAGGAGAATCGAACCCCTGATTTTAGCCTTGTAAATCCAAAGACTTATCACTGTCCCAGTGGGGAACATCCGACCGCGGAATGCTATTACACACTCTTCTGACTGGGAAACCCATATCAAATGTGGTAAGTCTGATGTGATTAAAATTTTTTCAATCTTATTACTGCTGAATATTATACTTCTTCAACTACGATGTTTTGTACCTAAATCAGCTTAGAGTAAATCATATAACACACATAAAACAAGTTCGAGGAATACGTGAGGAAATAAAAAGTGATGAAGTACTTAAAGGTCTGACCAGATAAGTCACTAAATATGTTTGCAGAACACGAACAGTAATAGTATATGGGAAGTATGTTAAGAAAAAAATTATGGTCACGAACGAAATAATAAAGACGAAGAGAAATATTCATTATTAGAGTGATATATATTAAATTTGTGGTCAACACAAAATAAGCAACTTATTGACCCAACTTCGATTCGAAGGTCGATTGGTTTGTTTTGAATTTCGCGCAAAGCTACCATGGAGCTATCTACGCTAGCCGTCGCTAATTCAGCAGTGTAAGACTAGAGGGAAGGCAACTAGCCATCACCACCTACCGCCAACTCTTGGGCTACTCTTTTACCAACGAATAGTGGGATTGACCGTTACATTATAACGCCCCTACGGCTGAAAGGGTAAGCATGTTTGGTGTGACGGGGATTCGAACCCGCAATCCTCAAATTACGAGTCAAATAGCTTAACCACATGGCCATGCCGAGTCTCGAAGGTGGCACTCCAAGAAAAAAAACAAAAACGTCTCAAATGAATGTGAAACAAGGACGTCGTTGTTGTTGTTTTGAATTAAGCACAAAGCTATAAAAAGAGCTATCTGTGCTCTGCCCATCACGGGTATCGAAACCCGGATTTTAGCTTTGCAAATCCGCAGACATACCGCTGAGCCACTGGGGGGCATGTGAAACAAGGAACCAGGAATACAAAATGAGAAGTATGCGTAATCATTACATCATTATATCAATGCAGCTTAAGCAAGAATAAGAAAAAATCTTGGTTGAAGGTTAAACAAGAATAAAAAAAAAGAATCAAAACAAACACCGGAAGATCAAGAGTAGTAAAAACATCAGAAGCGAGAGCGTATAATAATGGTATAAATATACATCTATATAGACAATTTGGCAACATAGAAAATCTAAAAAAAGACCAAACAGAAGTGTAATCTATCATTCGGAAGGTTATTAAAGAAAAGGAAATATAAAAAATGAGAAATTATGAGGAAACGGGAAATACCACATGTAGATACAGACAGAGGACTATGTTCATGACAAAGTCACCCGCTAAGCGGACTGTCATACACGACCATATGTTAAAGATTTAATCATCATACCAAAGTCAGGGCGATTCGTGCAAATAAGAAAATAGTGACAGCCAACCATCTATAACATAACGAAATTAAGTACCTTGTCGGTGAAACGCTACTGGCAATACCAGAGCAGACACGAGAACTATAGTTAAACGAGCACTAGTGACATCTAGCGAGCAGTATAGGTATAAAGCTAAAATACACGTGATGGTTACAGCTACGACGTTAAACATATCAATTTTAACAATTTTAACCGATTTTATAAATTAAACTTCCTAATGACTTTCAAGTATCTGTGCTGTCAGCCTGCAATGAAAACCGATTACAAAATAAGAGTAAAATTGTCAAATGACTAACAGCTCAAATTATTTAATGATTCCATCAATAGCGAAAATAACCAAGTTCTAATCAGCTCTTCTATTTGGTTTGTTTTAAATTTCGCGCAAAGCTGCTCGAGAGCTATCTGCACTAGCCGTCCCTAATTTAGCAGTGTAAGACTAGACGGAAGGTAAATAGTCATCACCACCCACCATTTGGGCTACTCTTTTACCAAGGAATAGTGGGATTGACCGTAACACTATAACGCCCCCATGGCTGAAAGGGCGAGCATGTTTGTTGTGACGGGAATTCAAACACGCGACCTTCGGATTACGAGTCGAATGCCTTGAACACTTGGCCATGCCGGGCCTTCCAGTTCAGAAAATTAAACTTCAAGGTACTGTTTATCGAGGAATAGTGACATTTCTGTTAATTATTTATGAATATAATCATCCGGTGCATGGGTAAAAAAATTCTCAATCTAAATAGCAACGTACGAACAAACAGTGAACGTGTTGTCTTTATATTGTTTGTTATAGATTATCTTTCTAATATTTTATATGGCTGTCAAAGCGAAATACTTCAGTTCAATACAACTGAGCAATATCTACAAACCAAATTTGATTTCCATTATCTCTCTCCCTCTAACGACTGTTTTTTCCTTGTTGGTTAGTTGGTTTTTGAATTTCGCGCAAAGCTACACGAGTGCTATCTGCGCTAGATGTCCTAATTTAGCAGTGTAAGACTAGAGGAAAGGCAACTAGTCATCACCACTTACCGCTAATTTTTGGGCTATTCTTTTATCAACGAATAGTGGGATAGACCGTCACATATAACACACTTCCACGACTGAAATAGCAAGTATGTTTAGTGTGACGGGGATTTGAACCCGAGCACCTTGACCACCTGGCCATGCTGGACCAACTGTTCTTTGAAAATTTATATTTGTATCAACCTGTCAATGTCATGCTTTCCTAAAGTGAGGTTGTAGTCATTCCGTGAGATGGTACAAAGAATTGTTGAAGTTAAAATGTGGAGGGTTTATCCACCAGTGTACAATGGTACTGGAATATATTACGAGTCTTGCTTCCGTCTTCATCTTGTATGATTTTTATGACCCCTCTTTAGGCTTGAAATCACTCTCACCCCAAATATAAAAGTATGGCAGAATAGATACATTTCTTGCAGCATATTTCCTTCATTGCTCTTTTTGTTCCTTAATCTTTAATTTCCAAATCCATAGTGTACCCTAAATATCTTTAACTCTCCACAGAACATTCATGCACCCAAATACCACAGAATAAATTAGTAAATTACATTTTAGTGCTATGACCTAAAATCTGTTATTGAAGAGTTTAATATGAATGTTGTCCTTTTTCTCCTTAATTCTCTAACTGTGTAAAATTTGTACATAGTTATCAGGAAAAGGTACATTCAAAGACTGTTTACATAAGGAGAGATTACCAAACTGTAGTTGAGGTAAAGACATATCAGTGTTTGAAGGATCCAAAAGGTGGATCACTAACTACAGAAATCATGAATGTTGAACTTGACATCTGTTAGTTGCTTCTTATATTCACAGAAGGTGAAGAGAAGTCTTGAAGTTCCATGACTCATTGACATTGTCCTCTGCAAGACTCACAGTCACTCACTGACTAACAGTCAATGACTCAGGAAAGTGGTGGATACCAAGATGCTGGCTGTTTTGCCTTTTAGCATTTTGGATCTTTCAAGATCAGAACAAAGAGATATAATGACAAAAAACGTGCAGTTAGCATCTCCCCATGATTTTGTAAATATTTTGAATAGTCACAAGCTCTCCTGGCTGATAACACTCTGAAAACACATCAAGCAACCTTGTCTATAAGGAATGTGATGGCAATACATATCCGTAACATTAGTATGAGTGATCTGTTGTTCAATGCTCTAAAATATGCAGCAGATTCAACCCTGTGAATAACCAAACTATACATATGACTAAGTTTAAAGCCCATGAGAACACATCCATTTCCATGAACAATCTAGTGAGAAGGCATTTCAAAGCATGTATATGCTAATCATGGTGAAATACTCATTCACAAATTTACTGAGAGACTGTTAATTAAATCCATGTATCAGTACTTTGATTTCTGGGGCATTTCAAAGGTTATATACCAGGCCACGTCAAACCACATTTAAGTAGAAAAACAAGTTAGTAACAGTGGCAACTGTATACTTGCAGACTGCTCTGAAATAACATCAGGGTCTGTAACATAATACAAAGGACGAGCAAAGTTCTTACCTTTAGCTCTACTGCAGAAGACAATGAAAGGAGCCAAGGAGAAGCCACTATTGTTCCATTTTAGACAATGGGGCTTTCCAAGTCCAATTGCCATGTATGAACTACCTATGCAGATGTAAAAAGTATAAAGGAAAGAAATAATCCCTCCTTCAGATGTGGCTTTTTGGTCACTTCATTAAGGAATATCCATATCCTGTTGTTAAATGGGATTACTAGGCACAGCTGAGATCTCAACTGCTGTCCTAGCAAATATAGAAAAGGCAATAGAAAAATTTGTACTACCCAAAGTAGTGGAGACTGAGCAAAATTAGGCCACAAGCACAAAAGTTAGCTTGCATCTACTGACATCATGGATGATCTAGACATCCATAAACCTAGCATCACATGGTATATTCCTATAATGATGCAAGATTATGAATTTGACATTTTAGTTGATACTGGTACAGTCAAGACCTCACTCAATCTTGCTATGTATGTAATATTTTGAGTGAAATTGCCACTTTGGTTACTTAGCATGAACTGCATTTTGGCTAAGAGTGATATGCTAGATTTGAGTGAGTAGTTGCACCTTAATTTTTCCTTAGGAATGCCACTTAAGCATTGGAACCTTGGGGATGGACTTACTGCATAAATGGGAAACAATTTCACTTGTAAAACAAATGATGGAAATTCTGATAAAAACCACCCAGTGCTGACCAGATGATAACCAAACATAGTATACAAGGTCTGTTCAAAATACGCGGACTGACGTCATAAAACAAAATGTACTTTATTTAGAAGTTACAGGTCTGGGACCCCATAAAGTACTCTCCTCCCTAACGCACAAACTTATCCCAATGGTGTTTTCACTTATTGAAACAGTCCTGGTACGCTTCTTTTGTAATGTCCTCCAGCTCCTTCGTCGCATTTGCCTTAATCTCGGGAATCGTCTCAAATCTTCTTCCTTTCAAGGGTCTTTTGAGTTTGCGGAACAAGAAAAAATCGCAAGGAGCAAGGTAAGGTGAGTAGGGGGGTGGGGAAGAACAGTGATCGAGTGTTTGGCCAAAAACTCACGAGTTCTGAGGCACACATTTCGCAGCAACGCGGTGCATCTTCAATTTTTCGGTCAAAATCTCGTAACAAGATCCAACTGATATCCCACACTCTTCAGCAAGCTCCCTGACAGTCAGGCGTCGATTTGCTTGCACCAGGGTGTTGATTTTGTCGACGTGTGGGTCGTCAGTTGACGTGGAAGGACATCCAGGACGCTCATCATCTTCAATGGACTGTCGACCATCCTTAAAACATTCATGCCACTTGAAACATGCCGTACACTTCGTAGCAACATTATCGTAAGCCGTGTTAAGTATAGCAAAAGTTTCAGTCACAGATTTTCCAAGTTTAACACAAAATTTCACAGCAAGTCGTTGCTCTTTCAGGTCATTCATTCTGAATTCTGCCAAACAAAAAAATCGCATTTCACTTAAAACCACATAGCTAATACACAAATGAAGATATCTGCAATCGGGAAATGGCGTCGTAATCAGCTGATTTGTGCGAACCTAGCGACACCAAGCGGATTCCCCTGGAACCAACTGGAGCCGCGCAATTCAAACAGTCTGCGTATTTTTTGAACAGCCCTCGTACTGCATGTGTGCATTTTGAGGAGGAAGTTGTGATCTGGAAAGCAAGAAAAAACTTAATTAAACAAATATCTGTTCCTGTACTGATGTTGTACCTGTGCTAATTGTGACAATTATTAATATACATCTTTTCAGTTTCTAGCTGAATAGGTTACTTGAGTAGTAAAAAAATGAAGCAATAAAATAGAGCTACAAGCTATCACAAACATCAATACACCACATCTGAATACTAACATGCATCTTCTGGAGTAACTTAAGTCTATAGTTGAGAATCATTTTAATATTATAATTTTACAGAAACATGAGATTAATGGATAGGTCAAGGAGTTTAATACTGTGTTTCTCAGACCAAATGAACACTTGGATTACAAAACAGCCTTATGTCATCACTAAGATACAACTGATGTGCATTGAATAAAATAAACACTAAGTAGTCTTCTTTAGAGTGCCAGTACTAAAACTGACCAAAATATCAGAAATAAAATTTTATTAAAAGTGCTTGGCTATCTTCAGTGTCTATTATGAAGGAGGAGGTAGGAACATTAAGACTGTTAAGTTAAGATGGGCAAAAATGGTAACAGATAACATCTTCCTTTATCTAATAGAAATGTCTAAATGCACTAGAAACACCTATGGATTTAACAAGTAAGATCTAGTTCCAATTTACTGGACAGTTAAAGATGGTTAAAGTGTACTTAAGACTACTTTCAGCACTCAAGGAGGACAGTATGAACTGTGTCATGCTATTTGGTTTGTATAATGTATGATGCAGCTAGAGGTTCTCAGAGTTCTAAGATTATATATACTCTGTACTTTGTATAAAGCACGAACAAGAAGGCATAGAAGAAATTTATCAAAATGATAATATTGATTATCTGATCATTAATCAGTTTATTGGAGAATAAATGACTGAAAGTAGGGTTCCTAAATTATAAAACAAAACTGCATGATAAGATTTCAACTGTTTATCACAGATTTAAAACTGATTGACATATCAACAACTAATAGACATTAAATCCTTTTCTCCAAGATCTATTGAGCAATATTTGGTAGTGTAACATCAGTCTTGCATTTAAAAATAATATGGCAATCTAATTAATACATTTTGGTGTAGCATACAATACGATACTCACTACCCTCTACAGTATCCAATCCAACTTCATCTACCTTATGGAATCATGGGGAAAAAGAACCACCACCATATAAGCCAATGTCAACCAGTGCATTATAAAATTATGTAATGCCTCAAGATATAAAAATATAAGACTGATGTAAGTCTTGAGAGCAATATCAATGAATTTCGTAACCTAAAATTCTTCCTTAAATTTAAGAGAAACCATCACAAAGAAAACATGTATGCTTATAGATATATCTGTTTTAATTTGGTGACTTGTTTAGACTTAGGTTTTACCATAGTTTAATTTCCTTCTGTCTTTGAATGTTATTTGCTATAAGTTGGTTTATTCCAAATCTAGCTCATTGAAGTTGCAAAATCTAATTTGAGTTACATCATACTTCTATCAACCATAAACCATTATTTTCAGTTCAGTTATAATATTATTATTACTACTAATATCATTGAATTTAACAATTCTTATTTTTTATTTGTAGTTCGGTTTTGAATTTCTATTTATTTTAATTACTTTTAAAATTCATATTAATAATTGTCACAGAATGCTCTAACTGTGAACTTTGTTTGATATTACAGGTAATCAACTAGCAAGTTTTCTTTTCACAATTTTTAGTATCTTTATTTCAAATTTTCAGGTTAACTTTCATCAGAAAAATCATTCTTTCTTTTGTTTTTTTAAAATCTACAACTGGTCTCATTTAAACCTTTCGATACTAGAATGTGTAACCGATATTTCTCAATGTTCCTTTTCCCGTAGTGGAAATTGTATGAAACTTATTTCAAACTTTATAAATAATATTGTTTCTGTTCATTAATCAACATTTTAATTTTTTGTATTATTTTGCATGAAAGATCTTTTTATTAAAAAACTTTAAAAAAACCTCTTTGCCTTAGAATTTTAACTTTCCATTTTATGTATTCAGTTAACTTCAACTCGTGTGATATTCATTAACATTATTGTTTGATACTAAGCCACCTGAAGCAGTTATTTCCTGTTATAAATCACATAAAATACAACAAAAGTTGATAAAGAATTAACATTGACCCCCCCACCTTTGAAAACAGCTTCACTATTTTTTTTTTTTGACTAAGTACTTCAACATGTCAACAATATTATTGGGAGAGATATATTTAGTTTGTTTTTAACAAGTAATTAGCTCTTATATTTGCATCTGTTGTTTGAATATGATAAACTTAGCAATGGTATTGAACAAAACAATTTGAATCATCCAAATAGTTTGTTCCTAATATTTCAAATAGATATAATTTAACATGAATATACTTTCACAAATGTAAAAAGAGACTTTCCTAAGTGTTGAAAACTTTGCAATAGAATCCTTGGTTCATTTCTACAGGAAATATGGTACAGCCAATTTGTCATCAAATCATAAATTACTGCTAAAACCACATTACTTACTTTATAATGAAGTGCAAAAACTATATAACTTCTTTCATCCTATTGTTGTTAGTCACTAGCTATAGTAGTTTTTCAAATCACATGCTGTGGCAAACAAAGAAAACAAGATACAAATCATATTTTCAAGGGATACTAACTTCTTAAAAATACAAACTATACTTACAATTTTCTGAAAATTCCTAAAAACTTGATAAATGCAGAAACAAAAGTTACATTTTTAAAACTTTTCTTTGTGAATTATGTTATATATATGTTATACAATGATAAAATACAAATTCTGATTTATTGAGTAAACACTTATTCAAATAGAATAAGAATTATATTTCTTAAAGTTTGATACTTGGTGGGTTTCTGTCATGACATTATTCTTCAGTGGTTTATTTAAATCAGTGGTCAATTTGTTTTGGTTTTGATGTCACTGGCAGAGTAAGATTTGTTCTGTTTCACTTGTGAAGGATTAGGTTTTAGTATTTAACAATTTTTTATTATGCTAAATTATGTTGTTTCTATGAATTTATAAATGGCTTCTTGTAGGATTTGTAATTAACTTTCGCTTATGATGCAAAATCTTTAGTTTATATTTTGGATCACTTAGTTTTAATTTCCATTCATTTCATAATCAGTTCATTTGCTTTTATTTGTTTTAAGGTTTCAATTTTGTTTTTATTTTATTTGACCTCATTTTAATTAGGTTGACTTGTCTGATCTGATTTTAAATGCTAACTTTAAACTGGCCATTAGAATATTTTTCTATATTTAGTGTCCTGACATCATTGGGAAGTATAACGTGTACAGGATATTACAGCATTGTAACTAATTTGCAAGTTTGGTCTAAACACTCAGTTTAAAGCACTGGCCTAGGGAAGTCTTTAGATAAGGAAGGAGAGAATGTGATGGAAGAAAAATATGACATTTCACTATTCCATAACTAACAAAAATGTCTTTTTGAATATATTCAAGTAAGTTTTTCAAAACTCCCATCTAAGTATTCTGTATTTTGCTAGTTGCAACATCATAAGTAAGATACAGAAAGATTCTAGACTGCACTGATCTTCCAGCTTAAATTATTACATAGTGCAATGACTCCTTACAAATTATTAAACTTGTGTGGCCTTACTTGTGTACCATGTACTTTTATAGTTGATGGTGGAGTTAGAAACACATTCAACTCTATATGAGTAGCAAAGGTTATCTTCCTCTATTGTATAAAGAAAATTGTTATTAATACATTTCCAGGGTAGTTTAATATTGCACTGGAAAAAGTTACATGCTGGTGGCAAAGTTTGGGCACCCATTTATTTAAAGCACATGTTAACAAGTTGGTGTTTTACATTTTAATAATGATTGTGGCAAATGAATGACTTGAGAAACCTAACACATTGCAGGTCAACAAACAGACATTTTGAATAATTAATCAAATCTTTGGTTAGTCTGCATCAATATGATGCATGTAAATAGGCAATACATTCTTTCATGCACACTAACTTTATTTGAAAAAGGAGGGTTCTCTGACTTCTTGTCCACCTTGTACTTTGATCATAATTCTTGTTTCAATTATTGAATGAATAAATATTCCATCTATATTCAGTTGCAATTGCTTTATTTCCTTTAATATTAGTGTTAATTTTACTTTATGCTTAACATTACCTGAAGTTGCAATGTATTGTGGGATATTTACACTTTCTGGTAGTCATCATTGAACCTAAGTAACATAGTATAAACAGTAAGTTATAAGTCACATGTATAATATTACCAGTAAAATGGTTTTCACAACAAGCAGTTAATTAAGGTTTAGAAGATATCAGACACATAAGTAATAACAGTGTAATCACAAAACAAATGCAAGTGTTTATTATTGTGTACTGAATAATACAGGTACCAGCAAGATGAATATTTGACTTAAAAGCTCTTGTCAGTTCAGTATGACCCATCCTGTACATCAAATTAAAGTTAAGCATTAAAACAAAAGTTTTCCCACAGCATTTTGGAGAATATTAGAGTACAGAGTATAATGATCTCAACAATCTACAATATAGGATTGTTTAGAAGGAAGACTCAACAGTGATAGCCTCATAACTACAAAAATAATGTTTCTTCATTAACATTATCAATACAATGACAAAATAATTGCATTCACTAGTGTGCTAAGCTGATAAAAGTTAAGTAAAGAATATTTAAAAGTTCTTGTTACTATAGTTATTCTCACCTTGTAAGTTAAATTAAACCATAAAATGAAATATATTAATTACTATTAAATACCAGCTGAAGCTAAAGTTAAACATTAAAACAAAGCTAAGTCTGTACTCAAAAGTAAGCCAAAACAAGACTCATAAGAAGTTAAACTTACAATACCAATGCTGATATGAAAAGTAAAATCAGTTGGGCACCACTACATGCTACACTTACACATTTCCTATATTGAACCAAAAGGTCTATAATTATGCACAGGTGAAAATTAGCTTAACAATTAAAGGATTTAACAGTTAAAAGAAAAAAGGTTAAGTTTTAAGACCTATAACTCAATAAAGAAATTCATCTAATTATCTTAATAATCTCTCTTATAGTGGCAAATCTGGGTTTGCTATTCAATTTCACACAAAGCTACACAAGGGCTATCTACACTAGCCATCTCTAATTTAGCAGTGTAAGATTAGAGGCAAGGTAAATAGTCATCACCACCCACCACCAACTCTTGGGCTACTCTTTTACCAATGAATAGTGAGATTGACTGTAACATTATAATGCCCCCATGGCTGAAAGGGCGAGTATGTTTGGTGTGACTGGGATTCAAATCTGCAACCCTTGGATTATGAGTCTTGTGCCTTAACCACCTGGCCAAGCTGGATCCCAAACCTTGGTTTCCATATCAGAAAAAAAGACACAAACAAAGCCCTAATTTAAAATGAAGTTCACTTTACATACAAGACCTGTGTCCACTGAGAGGTGAGCCGTATTATATAGAAACTTGATCCTTTCTCAATTTGCCAACAAAATGTCACACACTATCTTTTATGTGGGAAAGTCAGTTAACTATCAATTACTAAACCCACATCTTACACACTCAAAACAGAAGTTCATAGCAATATTTAGAAATTCATAAAATTTTAAAGAGAGAAAAAGGAACTTATTTGCCCATCAAGAATGTCCCTTCCAGCTCCCAACAATAACCCCCCCTTACTACTCATGTATTCAGCCAATTGTTTCTTGAACTCAGTTAAATTTCTGCCACCACCACCACTGAAGGCAGCTCATTCTAAAAGCCAACCACCATATTTGAAAAGTAATACTGTCCAAACAGCAGAGGACTCCTATGCTGCCAACATATGAATTTATAACCCCTTGTCCTATTGTTTTCACTGCTGAACATATAAAAGTTTGATGGATCTATGTTATTAATACTCTTAAATTCCTCAATCCAATACCCTCTCATCCTTCTCCTCCCCAGAGAAAACAAGCTTAGAGATTTTACTTTCTCCTCATAGGATAATCCTACCATCACAGTTATCATCCTAGTGGCTCTTCTCTGAACCTTCTCCAACAGTTCAATGTCCTTCTTGAGTGAGGGAGCTCAATTCTGTACACAATACTCTTAAGTGAAGCCTTACAAGTGATTTATACAGTGAAACAATAATATCCCTTATCTTGTATTTAATATTTCTATACATGCTACCCAAAATCCTGTTAGCCCTACTGCTAGCTACAATGCACTGTTCAGATGACTTAAGTAATTTTTCAGTCACAATACCAGTATCTTTTTCCCTCAACCATAGTACTTACCATATTACCATTTAAGTCTCAACAATGAATTGACTTTTGAAAAGCTACATTAATCACATTACAATTTGAATAATTAAACATCATCTGCTACATATTAGCCCAATGCATCAAATGATCTAAATATTCCTGTAAGTCTGCACCATATTTGATACAGTTAGCCACCACAAAAATCTTAATGTAACTAGAAACTTCAAAATGTTTTGTTTTAGTCATTAATATAAATCACAAACAGCAAAGGACCCAGGACAGAGCTCTTAAGGCACACCATTTGTAACTGCAATCTAGTCAGATCCAAATGTTTTACTACTTCCTGCTTTCTACTCTTCAGTCAATTTTATATCCAATTTAATGACATTTCTCCTACACCCAGATAATTACTTTTTGTGACAAGTCTGTTGTGAATATGTACTTGAACAAATCTGCATGTTCAAGATGAGAACCATGAAAAATGTACATATTAAATAAGAGTGGTAGCAAACAAGTAGCACCATTCTGTACTACACATGTAACAATACGCCACCATTTAACAGATGGGTAGTTAGGTAAGCTTCATGGACTGATTATTTAAAGTTCTAGCAAATCACAAAAAACAACAATTTTTTATCTCCAAATCAGCCTGAAGCATAAAATCTGTCAAAGTAAAATACACAATACATAAAGCAAAAAAGACCTGGCATATATGACTACATAAATTTAAAACAGATTAAGTTTGGTTAAGAGCTGAATAAATAAATATTACTACCACTCACACAAAATCAATGTGGTACTTAGTACCATTTACTCATCTCTATTACATAACAGTGAAAAATGGAATAAGTGGGAAGGGATGAATTATTAATCATCTTATAGGCTAGCATTCAAATTACAAGGAAGTATTAATTTTTTTTCAGTTTAACTCACAGATAAATTTCATAACATTTTCAAACCTTTTCACTTGTCTTTATATTCTACATATTTTCAAATTATTCTTTTAAACAGGAGAATGAATTGTCCCTCATGTGCAAAACTGGTGTTATCAGCTGTTAAAAAATGTTGACATTTTTTCCAGGTATATATTCACAGTCTTAGGTAACTTGCAGATATTTTAGAGCCATGACTAGTAGAGTAACAGTTATGTTTAATATGCATAACCAATTTCACATACTGACTCTAGTTTATATAGTGCAAGAATTATACCTCTTTTCAATACATTAAATGCTAAATCCATGAAGATTAGACTACATCACTCAAAGGTTTTGGTTAGAGAAAGTGGCTGATTATCATTATAGCCTAGACTTTCAGACTAAATTTTTTTTTCAAATCTTTTCTAGGCACGTTGTAAGTTCTCAATGAAACTTCCTACATCTAAAGCTGATTCATTACTATAATATTTGTTCAGAGGAGACATTGTCTCTGATAGAACTGAACTCAGCAATAAGATACTAGAATATTCTAGTAATTATAATGATTCTCAACTGGTGGGCTGTGAAATGTACATTTATGGACTTCTGTGGGCCAGGACAACTATGACTTCCCTGAATTTATAATTTTCCAATACTGAAAATGCGGTATACATAAATAAATATTTTGCACATAGAGGGCAGCACTTCACGAGAATAGCTCATCTTGAGAGAGATGTACTCTATTGGAATTGACAAATTATCAACTAAATATGTGGGCCTTTCCTATTATGTCAAATACCTGTGGGCCTTGAAACGTAAAAGGGTGAGCATCCCTGCCTCAAGACCATACAAGGTAGGGATCTGCTAACAGCAATCAGTATACAGCACCTACCACTTCTACACTTGCTTGAGTCATAATTGCAATGATCAGTACAATTCATTGATCAATACAATTGCATATACAAGTGTTTTAAGGAAGCTGTCAATTATTGAATGAGCATTGTGTGGTTTACTTAACAACATGAAGGTAACATGAAATGTGTTATGGATTCAGACATCAATCAATCTTGAAAGCTATATGAAGGAAATATCAATAGCAAAACTACCACTGCAGTAATGCAGTCTTTTTCAACCAAAACTCATATTTGTAAAGGCATAGAAACAAAGTCACAGTGTTCAACTTGTATTGCACTCTAAATAGGTTTACTACATTCAGTGTAGGTAGCAAATAAAAGGGTTAATCTACCGATATTTAAAGGTATAACTATAGTAGATCTGTACAGGTCCATTCTGAAATTTCAACAAGTTGCACACACAGCTAAGCATTATACTGTTTACTGCTTGTCTGAATAACCTAACTGTTGAAGACTAGCTGGAGAGTTAGGACTGAATAACTTAATAGTTTGGAGGCAGGTTCAATTTGAACTCTATATAGCACTGGATTCTTAAGGCCCTACAAAGAGTCTACATGCAGACTATATAATTTATATGATATAGATTCTCCATATATGGTTATGGCAGGTAAGAAAGTAAGTCACCATTTGTTCTAAGTGAAGAACAGTTCAGCTTCATCTCACTGTGAATGACAGTGGAAAATGGAAATAGTTGTAGCTGATACTGGCAGGAGTATCATCATTTCAAGGTTAGACTTGTTGCAGAAACCACTAACTAGAATGGTCTATAAAACAGATGAATTGTGGCTCTATGGAAAGATAATCAAATACCAGTTTAGTAAAACTTAGAAACAGTGGACAATTTAAATGTAGTTTGAAGAAGTTACTTTTACTGCCAATGCACAAATATTATTTTATGGGAAGCTTCAAATGCTCTTTCTTGTGGACCACTTTTATACAGGACAAGCCACACTTTGGAATAATGGTTATATCCTCTAGTTCAAAACATGTACCAATAATAATGTGTAATTATGAACAAGAGATTATATTCTGACTAGTTTCATTGTAAGTATGGGGTGTGAACAGGTATCCAAAACCAAGAGGTGTTGTTTTTCATTCACATCTCATTTGAGAACAAATGCTGGTTAATAACAAATGACAAGGTTAACAATTTTGATACAAATTAACAGAAAAACCTTCTGTGAGTTGCTGGTACAGCAAGCCAGTTTTTGCACAACTGAATGATTATCTGGGTAGACCAAATTTAACCTCACATCACAAGAAATGCATAATCAAAATACAACTGATTGTGAAAATTAAGAATACAGTTAATGTCTAATTACACTAGATGTCAAAAGATGGTAGTATATACAATCATTAGACAGAGTACAATCAGTGACATTAAAGAAAAATTGTCAGGTAAATGGCAAATTGCTTCTGACATAAGGTAAAGAGCACAAAGTTATCTAACGAAGCAGAGGATTGTGTGCTGGATAGATAGATCAAGAATCTGCTCCTCTAAACTGGCAAAAGACTCCATGTATTGGTGTCAAAGAAAATAAAAGAGAGAGTGACTTTATGTAAGGAAATAGGAATCAGAGAGGCAGGGAGGAAAAGGCATGAGGTTAAGTGAATGAAGTTGATTGACAAAGGAGTTGGCATCAATGGATATATCAGGGAAAGAGAAACAAAGAAACTGCAAAAGGAAGAGATATGTAACAATAAACAGGAAGCATCATAGGTTATAGGGAACAGAGAAATAACATACCTGAGTAACAAGGTTCTAGAAACCAGAAGAAGATTGAAGTTGTCCTTATAAAAGTATGGAGGTACAAGGCAAAGCCTGGAGATGAAAAAAAAAAAAAGACATCCAAAATCATTCTCATCAGTATCAGAGGAAGGAAAGTGTGTGGTAATGAAAGTACTATAGGCAACATGGGCCCTACAACATCCTGCACAATGGCTACCATATCTTTTACAGATAAACGACTTTCAGAATTAGTAATTTGATCAGTGTGAGTGATATTTTTATCCACATAGCTTGAAGGAAATTAACATTAATTACATTAAAGCACAATCAAAGTAAGAGAAAAACAAAGTTATTTAACAAACCTCAGAAGACAAACATGTTTTGACACAACTGTGTTACAGAAAAGGAGAATTCTTGTGAATAAATGTAAAAGGCCAATTTAAATAAAGTATATCATACTGACATTGGCTGAGGATTTTGCTGCATATGTTATGTCGTAGTGCAAATTCATGTGAATTTAGGTGAGAATTATCACATGACTGGTGACATGCAAGTCTCCTAAGCAGATAAGAATGACTTAAAGAAAATAGGTATTTATGTACAAAGTTGAATGTTTGTTTCAAAATATTTCTCAATTATTACATCTGGGTACTTTGGTACCATCATGTAAGTTAATTACAGAATCTAATAAAAAGAAATACTAAAAAAATACCTTGGTCTTGTAGAAACTTTTCAATTAGTTTAACATTGTAAATTTTACTAAGTATATAATTTAAAGTGACAAACACCAAAGTTCTACACTGTTTCCTTACTATCAAGATGGTGGACTGTTGTGCTCAACAATCCATATTAAGTTCAAAAACTTAAATTTAACTTACTTTAAGCAAAGCTTTATATTAAAAGAAGAAATGTATGATGACTAGCATACTGCAAATGTGATGATGGTTACTGGGTTAAACACTTAAGAGCTCAGCATTTCCAAATGAGCAAGAACCCTTAAATATTTTTTTTGTTTTAACTTTCTTACAGAAATAATCTGAAAACATGTATTCTTGGCTTTAGGATCTCAAATGTTTGGATGACTTAAAGGACACTGGAGAAAGCTGAAGTTGCATGATTATCACCAGTGTGATAAAAATAAATGAACACAATCAACTAATCTTGTAATGTAAATTCAAAATTTATAAATTCTTTCAGTAAAATGAATTATTTTTAAATAATGATACAATTTCTGGAGTTTAAAGTTTGTGTGTGTGTTTTATTGTAGCAAAGCCACATCAAAGTATCTGTTGTGCACATCAAGGGGAATCAAACTCCTAATTTTAGTGTTATAAATTCATAGACTTTCCACTGCCCAGTGAAGGAATTAAAGCTTTTGATAAGCAAACAAAAAAGAAACAGCAAGGTATTGGTATTTATATCTTGAGAAACAACTAAAGTTAATGAAATGTTGATAAAAATGAGAAGAATGCCCTTTATTCAGTCAAACTTTATTATAAACAACAGAAACTAAAACAGTAATTACCCTTGATAGTTTATAGTAAAACATACAAGTTAGCAAAATAAGAGCATTCATTAGGTTTAATAAAAGTGAAGAAGTCAATTTGGATTGTACATTTTAACCATATTCTCTTAATTACTTCATATGTTAATTTAAATTAAACAGGTAAAAAAAATTAAATTATCATTTGTCTTTCACAGTTTAGGATCCAAACTCAGTTATTTGGACTAACACCACTCAAACGTCTTGTAAAAAAAAAAAATGCAACACAAGAAACTTGGTCATTAATTAAAATCAGAGAAATGTACATAAATAGCAAATAAAATATATATTGTTCATTTCTCTTGTACATAATGTACAGAAATGTACATAAATAGCAAATAAAATATACATTGTTCATTTCTCTTGATTACTAAACCAAAAACTCAAACTTACTTGGTTGCAAATTTGAATAAGTACATGCATTTGGTTCTTCTCAAAAGACTTCCTCATTTACATAAGTGAAACAAATTTATTGTCAGAGTTTATTTACTCACAACTGTGTGGGACTAAATAAAATAGTAGCAATTTGTTTCATTCTGTGAATGATGTTTAAAGTCCAAATGTTAGTAAAATTGATTTTGTTAGTAAACTGTGAGAGTAGTTTCATCTCAAAAGCTTCTTTTGGAAAAGTCTCTTCAATAGCAATATCCAATATGATTGGATATTTCATGACTTTGAAAGACTTCTGCAATGTTGAAACATTCATTTCGAAATATAAACCACAGAAATGTATAAAAAAAAACAATCTAAATGCACACATGCAATTGAATCAGAATCCTCAGCATCTTATGTTTTATCATGTTACAAATCTCCACAATATTTTAGATATTAAATTGATACTTACATCTATAATGCAAAGCCTGGTTGATATTATATATTTTAAAAGTTGTGTGTGGCGTGTAATTCAATCTGGATTAATCTTACTCTATTTCTTTAAAATTATAAGTATGATCATCTGAACATCTCTAAACATCAGAACTATAAATATGTCAATTAACTTCTACTTTAACATTGCCAACAAAAAAAACGTGAAACTGGATCCTGCAAGAAAAATCTTTTACTAGAAATATTGACTGAATGTAAAAAAAAAATTAAAAAATTGATTTTTCGTGCTCAATGAGTTGTTAAAACTTGTGGTTTCTTTGAATATATTTTTGGCACATCTTTAAAAAATTCAGTTGTACAAATACACTGTAGGAATGATCAGTTGTTTGTGAAAAAATTTGATGTTATAATCAATTTGAAGAATAGCTATCTTGTAGCGTGAAACAAAATCACTTAAATTTAGAAATTCTATATGATGATCAGATGAGAAGTGAGCTTTCAAGCTGTAACGTTTTACACCAACTCAGCCAGATGTAGGCTTTCTTATACACACCTTTATTTGTCAAATACACTTAAGTGTGAGATAACCCAGAATAATATAGAATCTCCTCAAACTTGCAATATTATTCATGTATATGTATCATGGAATAAGTCTTAATCAATTTACGCACTTAGAATTCAGTTTAATCTCAGAGATTTTCTGTTAGAGGCTTTAAACCATTATTAGTTGCTGATAAACTTTAACTTAAATACATTTACTAAACCAAGCTGGCTGCTATGTGATAATCAACCTTTTCACCAAATTCAGTGCAATTTTAAAAATATTTTGTGAAATGAAATATTGGGAGACAATTTGTGTCAAATGACCTACAGTGTAATTACTGAAATCTATTTAGAAAGGGTATGATTGTTTTTTGTAATCTACCATTTTGGTCATTTAAAAGTTATAATTTTTCTTTACTGAAAATGAATTTCTGATAGGTACTTTCCTCTTTCACATAAATATATATTTTCATCCAGTGTTGCCTTTTATATGGAAATGTTTTTGTATTCAACAAACCTTGAGCTCCCATATACACCACATGGTCAACACAGTTCAACTTCATCTCATGTGTAAACCACTGTGTAACAGCCCTCCACCAACAGAAGTGCAACACTCTCCTGATGCATACAACTCCCTCTCTTCAATTCTACTGAGCTATCACTTCAAGTTTTGGCAGCAAATAGAATCACCAATTTTCAAACAAGAGGATGGGTGGTAAGTGTTAGCATACAAAAGTACCTTTTGAAAATACATTTTCTACACAGTAGTGCATTAACTACTCTTACATAAATAGCTAGAATTCCACAATGAATAGATGTAAGAAGTGATGAGCAAAAAAGGAAACATCCTTTGAAAGTTTCCAAAGAGCACCCTGAAAGAAGGAAGTCCTTGAAGTAGAGGATTATGTGCATGAAAAGAAGTTACATAAACATGGGTAAAAAAAGGGAGAAGCAACTCCAAAAGGGAAATAACAATGGTTGGACAGAGATCTAAACCACCTGATATCTGAATCTCAAATCCACAGATGACAGTTATGTGAGTGAGGTTAAAAGGATATGCTCCAAGGTGTAGAGTGGCTAGGATGCAACAGACTGTATATGACTATTCAAATGCATCCAGAACTCAACTTATCAGGAACAGACATCCATTTAGTGAAGGAAAAAGGGTCTTAACGGAAGCAAGTCACCTGTAATCCACACCCACCCTCCCTTTTTTTCATCCACTTTGAACCACCTGTTAGCAACAAACATGATGTCAAATGAATGTGGAAACAGAATCAACAGTAATACATGTAGGAAGACTTGTATTATTTGGTCCTGCTCTGAATCTAACACCCAGCTACTGGGAAGTGATATCAAAATGGGGGTAGAATGAAAAACCCCAATTTCAATATTGGCAGCTCACTTCAAAGCTATAACACCCCTCAAACAGACCTGTTCAGAGATGAAACATCAGATTGGAGAACACCACCATCCTACTCTTAACTGACTGAAATCACTATTTTTTGTGTTGTATATTGCTATTGCATTCAAGAGGATATCTTCATGGTCCACCACCCAAGTGGCTTGGAACAAGAAAGGGATGAGGATTCTATATTCCACTGGCAAAAAAAAAAAAAAAAAGGAAGAAGAGAAAATTCAGTAGAGAGCCTGGAAGAACATCAACACCAGAGACAGTGCAACAGATGACCATGCAAATACTATTTTACAAAATTGTTGACTCGTGATTTATTAAATCTGAGTGGCAGGGATTGGCAGGTATCCCCTTCTGCTTTATGCATGAAGTTCATGGGTCAGCATGGGTATATTAATAAAGCAGATATATCATGAGGAAAACTTGCAAGTAATATTGTGGAACACCTCATCTTAACAGTATGCATTTAGTTGCCATTGTTAAGTCAACAAGGCCTTACAGTGCAGATTTTACTAGTTTAAATATACCTAAACAGACACCCTTCACCACAGAGCAGGAATCAAAGAAGAAAATGGACCATGACCATGAAAAATAAGTAGATGGTGCCCTGATTAGGAAGAAACAGCTACTCATATCTGTAATAGGATATAAATGTCTGCAGTGCTTGATGGAAAATGTACCCTAATGCATAATGGGTATGAGATGAAAGTAGAAGAGAGGTGTCTGATGGAAATGAAGATACCAAAAACTGATTATGGGAAAAAGGAGAACAGAAAAAAAACAATCATAAAACAGTGGTGATAGGTAATGAAATAGCAAGAAAGAGAACCAACAGAAAGTAGCTTTGAAGATAATGAAACAATCCAGAGTATGTACAGGGCACAGGCAATTGAAATCAGACCAGGAATAAAGATGGAATATGGAAAAAGACAATCAAAACAAAGAAAAAGAAAGAACATGAGGCATGAGTTGACAAAGTGTAAGATAAGAAAATTGGTTCAGATAAAAAAAGGGCTGTGCTGAAGCAGTTTAGAAAATTGTATCTGTCAGCCAGGAAGAATCACTCTGAAAGACCCAACACACAATGGTAAGAATGAACGAAATCACCTCAGAAAGATGACAAATGGGATGAGAAAATAAAGGTATTAGCTGGTTCTGAAACCAAGGCAAGTGGATGGAAAACTAGAGACAAGGACCAACAAATCTAAAACAAAATCAAAGGGCAAGTCACAAAACCGGTGCCTAGCCCCATAGTGAAAAAACACCTAAGTTAATGACATAAGATATGAGATAAAGGAATGTGAATATAAGAATATGAAACTCAACTTAGACATTCTCAGCTCTAAAAAAATAACCCACCAAAGTGTGATACCAGACAACATAGTAAAGAGAGAAAGGACTAAAAAGTGATTCAGGCAGAACACATCAAATACAGAACTGCAATTTGCATGGAGAATGCATGAATTACAGAGGTAAATGATGGATAGGTGCCAGACATAGAAGATAAGTAAAGAGACACCAGAGCAACCAAAAAATATAAAAAAAATCAAATGTAGGAACACGGATACCCCCCACATGATGCTAAAGTCACAAAACACCCCTCACCCAAAGAAACAAAATCAGACCAATGGAGTAAAAGAGCCATCTGTAAGTACCAATTAGAAGTTGAAGAGGAAACAAACTTGGTTTTAGACAGTGTCACAACTCGGAAGATTCAAAAAGCAAAAAAAACCACCCATGTAGAGAAAGAGCCAAACAATGCAATCACCTCAAATTATGTGAAGGCAATGAATAGGAAGGCATTCCATGAAGATCCCAAGGAATGGTGGAATGCTACAAAACTAAGGTGCATGACAGAAAATACCAATAGAAGAAGTAATATATTAAGGAAAAGGCTTGAAAAACTTGTGTAGGGAAAAAATATAGAAGTAACAAAATATAGGATTGATATGTTAGAATTCACAAAGATAAACTTTGTGACCTCAAACTTATCAACCTATATACTGAATGCAAGGTTTAATTTCTTGTAACTTTACATCTTGAACATGTTAAGGGCAGTCACTGTTGTAATATTGAACTTCAAATTACCTTTTTTTTTTTTTATATTTACCAGTCACTAATAGTACAGAAATTTATGTTTTTGTATGTCACAGCATTTCGTGTAAATAACTGACCATATACTACCAACTTTTCAAACAATCAATGTGTAAACATCTTATTTACCATTTTATTTTCAGTGGTTTTAATAATGAACATAATAGTGTCACACATATTTCACAGTAACAACTTTATTTTCCTCATTAACTATGGTTATATGTAATCTACAGTTTGTAAATTCGATATTTTTTTGGTTGATGCAATACCAAAATATACTCACATAAGTATTATTAACCTTTCCAAGTTTACCGAACACTATACAATATTAATAGGACTTTTCTCTACATTTGTAGACTAAATACTTTTTTGGAGAGCATAATTATATTTCTAATATTTGAATACAATTTTACCAATTCTTTAATGTACTAAAAACAGTCAATTACAGTGATTACAACTAATGAGTCATTTTTAATATTTATACTTATTTGAATATGATTTATAAAAAAATCTATGATGCGCATAGACTTTTAGTGCAGTTTGAGAACTCATTAATTATTGAGCTTAATCTATTATATTCAATTATTTTTTGCAAAATTTGGATAATGAGAAAAATTAACTAGTTAATTATTTTCTTGAGTCATGACACTAACTGATTATGTTGAACAACCTTAAATGAATGAATAATGATAAAAGTCATAATGGCAATATTTTGCTTACTTGGACAACTGAAACAGATGAAAGCAGTAATAGAAATACTAATTTTGGTTAATTGATACTCATAGGTAATTGATTACACTAAATAACTGAGTTAATCACATAGCTCTATTGGAGTAGAATTCACACAGAAATAAACAGGTCAAACCAATATCTCAAATAACAGTTCTAAGTTTACTTTTATATAAGTTAATGTAATAAAATTCACAATGCATGTAATGCACAAACAACTGTTTGAAGTGCATATTCATAAATTATCATATGCAAGATCTTTGAAAATTTCAGATTTCACAAATAACCTAATTTACTTGTTCTACTGCTTTCTACTCACTGTATAAGTGCAAATATTGTAGAACTTAAAAATTGTGATTACTATTCTGACAAAACAGGAACAATATCCAATGTTTTAGCCTTATATAAGAATTCTTGACAATATAAATCATTTTATAAGAAATATTTGAATACAATTTCACCAATTTTTTAAAGTTTACATCCCTATTCTTATCTCATCCTTTTAATTAATTACAGGGATGTGGAATTTATATTACCCAATACTCAGGACAACAAATTTTATCATAATGCTTTGCCCATTGGATAAGTATCCCCCCCATAGTATTTTTTCGAGAAAAACACTGTTGTTTCCAGAAAGCAATGCAAGTTACTGAATATTTCAAATCGTAGAAGTTTACTACAAACACATGAACACTTAAAAATGCATACCTAAACCTCAAACAAAAATTATGTACAAAAATACATATATATCCCTTTAATTCAAAAACCCTCAGTCACACACAGCATAAAAAATATTTAAATCAATGCAACACTATTATGACATAGGTTTTTGTCAGTCAAATTTGGCTAACTCTAGAAAAATATACAGCATAATAAAAAATTACATAAACCTGTTAATGTATATATATTAAATACCATTTTAGTTCATGGCAGCATTAATGTAACCACATGATTTCGGTATAATTCATGATGCAAACTAATATCATATTAACTAAATCTTAAACATAAAAATGCAGGAAAACACACAAAAAGCTCAAATGCAATACATGGTATATGCTACTACTTACATAACTGAACATTAACCAGCATTATGAAAATGAATACAAAGCATTTTGCCCAAACAAAATTAGATTTTGCAAAGTTTGAAATAAACTATAGATTTTAAAGAATCTATGATAATTTGTGGTGGTTTTATTTAATAAATAGATCACTTTGATTTTATAGTATCTTTAGTGAAAGCTTTAGAAACAAAAAAAATGATTTCAATACACAACAGACAGAAAATATAGTAAAAAAAATATCCACATTAAAATCTTGTATCTTATGAATCAGACTTTTTAAAAACACTTAAGCAATTTTACTAACTTGTCAATACATTTTATCTCGCAATCTCTGCGATACGTTATATATATATATTATTATTATCATCATCATTACTCTTCACTGTTAAGTACAACAAAATTGTACAAGTTTTGTTCTACATTTTTGTATTTTGTTGGACTTAGAAGGGACAAGTAAATTTTTCTATCATCTTGTCCAAAGGACAAGAAATCTTTTTTCCAAAATTCCACATCCATGTAATTATTTTCATAATCTATAATAAATGTAACTTAACTTTTTCTGTCATGACCATTCCATTATAAATCAACTGCAGACCAAAGGGTGGTCTGTACTAAAAATAAGAATCAGTTTGAACAATATACTATATACATCAATTTTACTTTTTCTTACATCATTTTATAGACCAATAAAAAAAGCATTAAGCTTGAAACACCAAAAATACTAAGAAAATTAATTACAGATTTTTTTCTATTACAAGTGTGAAATGTAACAATTTTTTAAAAATATTATATGAACAATTGCATTATAAATATCTATTGTAAAATGGAAAGCTATCTTACTGGAAAATTGTATCCTGGATACTGTAACACTTTATTTACATGTTAGAAAAATATCAACAACACATTTTTGAGCCTCTTTTACACTCATATTGTTTTGTATGTTTAAATATATATGAAATGTTGATTTGAAAAGTTTATTGCTTTCACTAAAATTTACTTTACTTTATAGATTACAGAAAAGGACTGTTAAGAATTATACCTATGAAAAACAACTTAGGCACTTGAACTTGTACTATTTAGAAAGGTGCATATCCAATAGAAATTATGTGGTTAAACAAAGTCTGCTTCATTGAAATATAATTTGATTATGAGTTTTAAAGAACTTACTAATGAAACCTGACTTAAAAATAATATACAGTATTCAAAAAAGGATGCTGGCAGCAATTGTCCTCAGACAGACACGTTTACCTTACACTTTCTGAGCCCTATCTGACCATGTTTATAAGGGCTATTAATCTTCATTTTCAACAACCTACTGGTTGAATTTGTGGATGGGCATACACAACTGTTTTGTAGCAAATTTATCTGGAAAGATTTTGATAATACTCTTTTTTGTTGTTTTTTATTTATATTCACAAAATTGGGAACATTTTCAATAGGCAAATGTGTGTAATAATAATCAGTACACAAGACTTAAAACTTCACAAAACAATTATTACAAAGTTTGCTACATAAAATATTTTAATATCTAATGTAGGATGAATGAATACACACTCAAAACACGTGAGGTATTTAACCTAAAACTTAAAAGTCAGTATTTTTCAAAAAAAAAATTTGAATTATGTAAATACATCTACAGATGCTGATAGATCACAAAATATCTATGAATGTACTGAATAAATCCAGGTCTCATTAAAAAAAATGATGCTTATATAGTTATGGAAAGCAAATATTAAGTAACAATAAGCTTCAGATAAGCAAAGTCAAATACATAAGCTAAAACATTTTTGATAAAATGGATACATGAAAAGCATATAACAACCTTTTGTTTTACCTAAAAGTTTAAAAACATAAATACTTTGATTAAAGAACAAGTTTTTAAAAAAATTGCAGCACAATAAAATTTATATTTGATACACAAAAACTTAAGTCACAAAAAACAAAATGCAAAAAGATATGTGACTAATGTGTGTAGTTATCCTATAAAAGATACCATATGGAGATACAGATACGTATGAGTAGACCTGAATGTAGAAAAAAAAAATTATCTCACTGAAAAACAAAATGAGAAATTTTTAGTCTCAATGTAACATAAGATATTTGATGTTCTTTTAACATCTTACCATAGAATTAGAGTCAAAAGACAAAAACAAATGAGCCTATTCAATGCTAATTTCTGGTAGATATGACAGTTTTTGTACACCTATTTAATTTTTCAGTTTTGTTTTTAAATTTCCCCAACTAAATAGCAAATCTTTATAATAAAGTAATGGAAGAACAGTGTGGTAGTACAAGTACTTAAATGAATATAATCATTAGGCCTACTGTAAGTTACACCAGGGAACCACTGCTATATCAGTTTTTGGAATATACCTATTCCTTAGAGATGCAGGTCACAATAAAGGGTGCAGCTGATGGACTTGCTGATGAGCTATCATTAAAAGAACACTCAGTTTTACTGGGTGCTTCAGGAAATCGTTTCTGACATCGAAACATATGCTTGCTCAAATGATCACTACGCATAAACCTCTTCTGACAAAGAGTGCAGATGAAGTTTTTCTCACCTGTGTGGGTCCTGTAATGCCGTGCTAGTTCATCTGACCTTACAAAACTTTTTCCACAACCTGCCCATGAACAACTGTATGGCCTTTCACCTAGAAGTTAAAAAAAAAAAAAAAACAGCACCTTTAAGATGTTTTGTTCTTATAAAAAATACAAGTTTATAAAATATTCAGACAAATATCTCAATATGACTTGAAAACATATATCTAATATATGTAAAAAAACAGTTGAGTTTTGGAAATTCTCCATTCTTGTGTTGCTAAACAGCAACACTGACTAAATATTGTTGTTTTAATTATATAACTTCAAATGTTCCTGACTGTTGGCTTGAATTCCACTTACTTCAGATCAATTTATTTTTTACTCTATGCATATACTTACATATACATATACTTACCTTGACAATGAAATTTCAACCTTTATGGTGAATTGATGACAGTACATGAAATTAATATCTAATGTATTTAACCCATAAATTTAAAATAGATCCTTTAAATTATGTAAACATGCTTATGGATAATATGTAATATTTTGTGAATGTCAAAAAATCATTAACAATGGTACATCTTAAAAATCACTTAATTTAACCATTATTCACACACACACAATAACTGGTTTTGATACACTAAAAATGTATATACTGAAAATTATTATAGAATTTCTATCATAAACCTTAGACTTACCAGCTTTGGGTGCTTCATCTTTTAATCCATAGTTATGTGATGTAATTAGACAAATGTTCTGGTACATGTGAAGTATTGATGAATTTGTGAAATTTTCCATTACCCCAGAGCCTCTTAAGAAAACTTCATGAAAGAGACAGATCTGGTATACTTTAAAAATTTTACTGGAATGTTTGGGTACACAAGGTTTGGTTGATAAGAAGTTAGTGAGGCCTTGAATTCCTACTCCTTAGGAGTATTTATAGCTGTCTCAGATAAAAGAATGAATAGTTAACACTCCTACAAAAAGTGGGGCCTAATAGGCCCCAGAGCAACTTGAAAGGTTATTAATATTAGGCTAATAATTTTGTATTTAAATGAAATTGCCATTTCATTAGCCTAATATTAATAACCTTTCAAGTTGCTCTGGGGCCTATTAGGCCCCACTTTTCGTAGGAGTGTTAAAACAAAAACTATTTCAAAATATTGCCCAATAGAGCTATACCAGTAATTTTTCTAGGTTCAGCAAAGTTTGTTCCTCTCTCTCTCTCTGTGTGTGTGTACTTGTACTTTTAACAATTACATATCACATACACACAGTTTTCCAACCATTCTTTGGCATACAAAAGTCTGGTAAAAATTACAAGTTTCTTGTACACAAAAATTTAGATTTTTTCAATGAAGTATTTTTCTACAAAATTGTCTGTGAAAACATGGAGTCTGTGTTATTAGTAGTCTGAATGTGAAATGATTTTCTATTATGATTAAAAAATTATTTTGTTCCCAACATCTCAAATATTATTTGTGTTATCTCTAACACCTCCTAAATACATTTCAAATGTAAGACTATATATACATGTATATATATATTGCATCATTTTCTCTACCCTATGTGGGATCTGTCAATTTGACCGACCTCATAATCATCATAAAAAAGATTCAATAAATACAAATGTTTTTTTCATGCAAGAATGACTGCAAACTATAACACAAAAATGCAAATGTTCAGTAAAAGTAGCTTAAGTCTAATAATGTTATATATTTATTACTTTTCATTGTATCAACCTTCAAGTCACGTTTGGCTAACATTACATAGCTTTCATTGATGCAGTGCATGTGCACTCATGGTACTATATCCAGTAACATAAAACTGACCTCTAGTCTTTACAAAATGGCCATCTTGGCTGTGTTTTAGTGAAATAGTATTTTGTAATATGTCATATTTAAATTATTATACATTATATGTGTATATAATTCATTTCTGAACATTAATAACCTACACTTATGTTTCTTAAAATATAGAACAAGAAAGAAGTAAAGCAAAAAGACATCTCTTCCAGCTATAACCTTTGAACTTGATTGCAATTGAACATAGGTTGCTAAGCATTTTAAAATTTTGCATGTGGAGGATATGACACTTTCTTTTTGGGTTTCATATAAAGTTGAATAGCCAAACAATTATAAATTATGATATCAATACCATAAAATTCCACTATAATTTACCAAGCTTGATAACTAAGTTGTATTTATGTTTAAAAGAAAAATCAAAACTTGAAAAAACTAAAGACACAACCTACCTCCTCAAAATTTTGCTTTGAAAGAAGGTGATAGCCCTTTTAACAGATTAAAATAGGTGAAAAAAAAACACAATGTGGAGGTTTTAAACTGTCAATTTGTTTTTCATGTCATATACTGAAGTGTATCTCAGGGACCATTTGCAGAGGTGAACAGAGCCACTGGGCTTGATTTAGTACATAACCCATATTTTAGCAAAATAAAAAGGTGAGGTTATTTTATATTCTACCTCATCATTATTTGTAACTTCTGTTCCTAATTCATAGGAAACTATACACCTGGTATTCTGGCATCACAAACATCTAATTTTAATCACCACTGCATTCAACATACATTATTAAAAAAATTGATATTCAGGTGTATTATTTTAATATTTATTTTTAAATGAAGAAATTAACTCATAAATAACACACATTTGAATTACAATCTACAAGTTGATACTAAATTCATTGATATAAATTCATAAAACAGTATTTCAGTGAAATTTTGAATGCAAGTCAACAATTGAAGATATGGGTTTTGACCCTTGACCCACTGCAAAAGGGTTAATTTACTTGCAAACTGAGTTTTGGCTGGTTGGCCAACAAGTTGTAAAAAACAACAAATAGAAACATTCAAAACTTCAATGATTTACCCTTCAAATGAACCACATTACTGTCAATTACAACTTGCTTTCTCCTAAAAGAAAGAATAAGAAAAGAATTATCTGCATAAATGGTTTCCAATGAAAACATTAGATCTTATTGCACTGAAGTGCTTCTGCAAAATCACAATTCTAGTTGTATCTTCCTCAGTCCTTACTAGCTAATTGCCCTGTACATACATGTATTCCTATCAATATTATGGCCAAACAGTTTGTTATGTAATGTCAATATGAACCCATTTTCCTCCTCTTTTATAAAACTCATCCCATATTCTCTCCACATTTAAAAAAAGTCTGTGGAATCACTTATTTTGCAAGCTATCAAACTCACTTCAATAAAACCTTTGTCTTAATTTATTAGAAGGAAAATAACTTCAGCTCCCCCATCAGTATTTCTAACTAATCTATTACTCCTGTGTATTCCAAGATTTGCTACCATAAGCTTAAAGATTACTGTATCTGTTGCATTTTAATATATACAATTACACCATATTTCCACCGTTTCAGTATATTTGGTCAAAATATCCACTAAGTTGATTTAGTTTCAAGTTACTTTTATTCTTGAAAGCAGATATCTTACTGAAGGCAAATAACTTTGCTTAATATGATATTTTGTGCAAGAATTTCAATAGTAATGTCCTTCAATTTGTTCATTTTATATCTAGAGGTCACAGTCTCATCTATATTGTAATGAGAATGATTATTCATATTGTAGAACACTGTTTCAAGAAATACAGTTTGTTTGGATACTAAAAAAACTGCATTTAAACAGCTTGGTATATGGTTTCAGTTTAAAGAACTGGAGGAAAAAATGAGTAAAAGCAATCATCCATGGTAATTATAATTTAGTAAAGTTTTCTTTCTCATAATAAAGATTGTATATTCTGTTTTATAGTTCATGTCCATTCTCCATTTCATTTATCAAAGTAAAAGCTTTATTATTACTCAACAGTTAGAATCATCAAATTTACAGTTTACAAATGGATCCATCCAAAATCAACTATTACTACAGGTAATGATGAGTCAGAGGGCATGTAATCACATTTATAAATTTACATTCAACATTTCTTGAACTATTTTATGAATGTATGACAATACATTTGGAATCAAATTCTAGATTATAATTAAAATTTAAGTATTATACATTATTTAATATCTTAAGTTAAAAATAAATATAAAAATAAAATTGCTAATTATAGTTTTTTTTTGTCATGTGGTACTTTGTTTTATTAGATTCAGATTAGCTCTTATGTGCCTACACTATAACATGTATAGTTTCTCATGAATTCAAAACTCAAATTAACATTATTGACAAACTAGAATATCAAATAAGAATGTTCTACCTTTTATACTTGCCAAGATATTATATTTATCAAATCCACCATGGTGGCTCTGCCCATCTTTGCCACTTATAGAAATGCTTACATATGCCCACTTCACTTAATTACTTATTACTTGTTTATAACTTATTGGAAGTAAACTTTCTAATCTGTTTACCTCTAAATGCTTTATAAAGGCTGGTTTTAGAGTTGTCAATCCATAGACTTAGTGAAATTCCACAAGAGGACAGGCTCATGTGTCAGTGGAGGCAAGTACTATCTGAATTACTCAACTGCCAGTTGTTTTTTTTCATCTGAGAAACAGTCTGATTTATTGTCGCTTGCTCCACTCTTTTATACCCACTTAATTTCCTTCAGCAATAATCATATCATGATACACTACACCAATGTCAATGTGCCCTCTATCATGGTACAATATACAAGCACCTCATTCTGAAAATCTTATAATTATTTTGAGAATGATACCATCTCAGTCTCTAACACTGGCTCTTAGTGGGGAGGAAGTGTGGGGGAGTATATAAGCAGAGCTAAGTATTATTGGAAATACATTTTCAATTTCGGGAAATGTTAACTTCCAAAACATACTTACCTCCCTCTGCCACTTATAGATAGAATTCTGTATGTAGAAGGGAACATTATCCTTACAGAAAGCAGCTGCATAGATCAAGGGTGCATCAAGATAAAAGTGGCACCCAAATAAGAGAACTGCACTACATCCAGAACAGGCATACACTCTTCACACTGAACTTTGTTCCTGTCTCAAAGATGAAATTAATTATGCAAGTGATCATCACTGTGGGCCAGCCCCAATCAGACAAAGTTCCATAACTCAGGGTTGGAATTGAGAAAGTAGTCAACACCAAAAGGGACAGATCTTCCTTTACACCTGAAAGGCAATATACCAGACTTGAAATGATAGGATCATGTATGCTTTACTCAACCAAAGGAGCAGAACTTGGCTGGTATAGAATTACATACATTCATCCTCTCTCAATAACAGAGTGGGCAAGAAACCTTCCACTTGTCCCCTGAATTATAGGGAGAATGTAGAGCAATGGTTATTAATCAACAACCCAGAATGAGACCATTCCACATTCAAAGTTAGAAGGAAAAGTGGACATCCTTCCATGAACAATACATTTATCCAATCTATGTCAATCAATATAGAAGGGCCATAGACTTCCCAACCAGATAGCTAAGCATCAAATCTAAACCAATATTACAAGTAGGCTGGTGCTGCTCTAATATCTTGGAAAAAATGTCCAAGGACCCAGGTAGAAGAGCCCCCAACTTCACCCTCTTCTCCAAAAGTGGAAGAATTTACCTAAATACTCTGGAGGAAAAGCATCTGTCTACCACTCCAGTGACTGGAAACTAGGTTTGTTAATGACTCTCTAGCTCCACTAGCAGAATGTATGGTATAATGTGCATTGGGGAATAATGAGGAAACAGTGCAATACATAAATCAAGTTTCCTAAATTTTTAAAAACAAACTGACCCAGATTAATTCAATCTAATGATTGGCAATACCATCTGGTGAGCTCCTAGGTGATTTTATGACTCACCTCATTTCTACAGTGTTGCATCTGATAATAATTAGTAAAATAGTGGTTACTAATGTAGAGTTGGTTTGATAAAAGCACACCTGTCTGGGCAAAATTTGCCACTGATGAGGCATCTTGTGAAAGAAAGTAAAGCACTTTGAAAGGTAGAAATACAAATACTCATTCCATTGGATAATCTAGTAGAAATAGTAACTCCTCAGATGAAGAGACTGCCAGATCAAGCAAATAATGCAAGATAAAAGTATTCAGAGAGGTCCCAGTCTGCACAGTGACTGGGCTACTAAGGACATAGAAAAGAGAAATCTGATTAGATGTAACTCACAAGATACCTCACTTAACAAATCCAGAAAAAAAATGTTGTCTAGTATAGCTAATGGTATAAGAGCAGGCAACAAAGCCTTCAAGACAACTCATTGAACATATCTAAGATTGAAATCTGATTGTACATAGAGAAAAAGTGAGATGATGAATTGGAGAAAAGGATCAAACCCATTTTCTTTCTGACAAAGTTTTGGGTAAGAAAAGCTGGTCTTGGGACATAGAGACGACAAAAGAGTGGTATGTGGATAAACAGTGCAACTGGAAACTACAAAGACTTCATAGCATTGTAAATAGTAGCAGTCACTGTTTTTTTGTTTTTAATCCACTGTTCTTTGTGTTAACAGAAATATACTAGTTTAAGAACTTATTTCTAAACATAAATAATATGTATGATAATCAACATAACTATTTCATGAAATACATGTACCATAGTACAAAATTAATGCAAGTTTTATGCTATTTGCTATGGTAATGCAGCACATGTCCAGCAAGATTTACAACTTATACAGTTCACAGGTCAATAAAACAAAAAATTAACAAATAAATGTATACTATTACAAGATTTAAGCTATTTAGAAAAAAAAAAGTGGGTTCCTGTTGCAATTTGTAGCTATTCTAGAAGGATAAAAAAATTGTAATTTGGGTTTCCTAATTTTGTTTTATTGGTTAGAAGGTCAGTCAAGCTAATCCATATTGATAAAAAAATAACAGGCAACATCCAGTTTTCTTTTAAAAAAGCATTTGATTCTTTTGGGGGCTATAGATTTTGCAAATGGTAATTTTCATATGAACAAAAGTATTTTTAAATGTTATCAAAATTACTTTGCATATTGGACAGTGAACTTTAAAAAAAATTCTACAGAAACAAATTTTCAATTAAAAAATCTTAATACTTAATTAGAAATATGGTATTTTGTGTATAATAACTTATAAAAACTACTGATAACCTACAACATTATGATAAATGTACATAAAAAGTGACAGTGTAACTGCTCTCTTGGTTACTCTGGTAGATACAGGCTGGGGGGAATCTATCCATACCATAGTATCAATTTCTAGTCTTAATTAATATCCAAAAAAGGTTTTCCTTATTGTCAAAATTTATGCTAAACTTATTTCAAACACTCCCTAGTAAGAAATACTGCAGTTTTCAATCATTTTGTATACAGATCACTATGATGAAAACACCTCATTTCTATCTCAAACCTGTCCAACAAAGTTAAGAAATTTAAGTAGTAATAAAATAGTGTATATATTCAGTTCTCAAGCATTAGGCTTAAAGGTGTCATCAGTATACTACTTGTATTTAGTTGATTATTCCAATACTACAATGGTTACAAAATGTAGATGTAATGAGTACAAGAAATGGATTTTATCCTGGAATTCAGAACTGTCACGTGTTTTTAAAGAAGCTGGTAGTGAAAACTTGCAGTTTGTCCAGAGAGTTTACAAGTTGGAGAATGAATTGAAGACTACCCTAAACAAGCTATAGGTGATGGAAATAATGAAGTCCAAACAGTGGAAAAGGGCATCACAGTTTAAAAAGGAAGATTAATATTTTCCCTACCTGAAAATATATTTCAGATAGTTACTTCCCTATCTCCATCAATAAGAGCTATTAACTTATGTTTAACTACTATGGAATTTTCTGTCCATACCACAAGGAAAAGGTTCTATTAAGTAACACATTTCAGCCCTTAGATTGAACAGATAAGGAGCTATGAAGAATAAAATAAAATGAATTGACAGAAATGTTAGGTATGAGTGAGTTGATGTATGCACACATCAATGTATTCCATAATGTATTTTGCTTTTCCTGATCACCAAATGAGTTTCACTTGTACAACATACCACACGTCTTTTGTGATGCATCTTATGTAATAATACACACTTGTCAAGAGTCCACAAAATCTGGATTATTTGTTGAGCTAGTAAAAGCCACTGTAGATGACTCTCACATTCTGAAACATTTGTCACAGATAGTACACTTTTATATTGGGTAAGAATAGTTTGTTTGCAAGGGCTATTAACTTAGCTGTAAGGGTACTTTGTGTATACAAGAACTAGACAGTGGTGTGGGCCAGATAAATTACACACAGATTAAAAAAAGATGCAGAGAAAAGTGTAATGTAGGGAAAATGTGCAAAGTAATTTTGAGGGTGGGTTGAATTGTTACTAGTGTAATGCCAAATTAAGAAATAAAGCAGATACATTTATAGCACTAGTTAGAAAAGAGGATCTTGACATAATGGGTATAACTAAAACTTGGTGAACCCTTTCACAAAAGGCTTGGTATAACATACAAGTTCATCTACACATTAGCAGATGTTAAGTACTTGTACTACAGCTTTTGATACAGGATGTGTATTTTCACAGAATTTGGTAGACTTTTAGTAAAGATTATAATATTTTGATAAACAAAAAAGCAGATTTTGCAATAAAATATTTGCCAAAAATTTGTTTGTGAAAACAGTGTGTGTTTTGTTAGTAATCTGAAAGCAAAATGATTTCACGTTATGATTAAAAATTTCTTCTTCATCCAAAAAATCAAATATTTAAGTAATCTAAAACCTCCTAAATACATTTCAAATGTTTGTTTTCAGTAAGACTGTTTTATTATTTTCTATAACCTATGATGGGTCTGTCAATTAACCAACCTTACAACCACTACAAAAAAGAAAAAGGAAATAAATATAAATTATGCTTTTTTTCTCATGCAATAATAACTACATATTATAACATGAAAATACAAATATTTAGACAAAATAGTTTAAGTCTCATACGATTAACATATCCAATAATATAAAACTGGCCTTTAGTCTCTCCACTCTTGGCTGTGTTTTATTGGACTAGTATGTTTGTAATATACACTCACATTTCAATTATTATACATTACATATGTATGCAAATTATTACTATTTAGAAAAAGTTACCAAACCTCTTTTTCTTAAGATATTAAATAATAAAGAAGTAAAGCACACAATTATCTCTTCTAGCTATGACCTTTGAACTCAGTTGCTGCTATACATAGGTTGCTAAGCCTTTTAAAATTTCATGTGGAGTATATCAATTTTTTTTTATGTAAATAACTATAATTTTACTATATAATTCCACTATTTAATAATTTCAGTAATTAAGCTGTATTTATGTTTAAAAATATGAAACTCAAGCAGATACAGACACAACATATCTTCTTGAAATCGTTTTGAAATAAGATGGTAGCCTTTTCACAGATTAAAATGGCTAAGAAAACTAACAAGGGGATACTACAAGCTGTTGATTGGTTATTCAAGTTACATACTGAAGTGTATGTACGGGATTCAAAAATGGAAAGAGGTGAACAGGACCAATATTTAATTCAGTATGCAAGCCATATCTCAGCAAAACAGAGATACAAGATTCTTATTTCGTATTCCAGCTCATCAATATTGGTAATTGGAGCTACACAAAACCATTCTGACATCACAAACATCTAATTTTAAACTGCTGCATTTTACATACCAAGTTTCTCACTAATATCTATATTTAGGCATATTCTTTTAATATTTACTTCTAAATAAAGAATTAAAACATGTGTAATATTAACATTATTTGAACTATAATCTTCAAGTTGATTCCAAACTTAATGACATTAATTCCTAAAATAGTAATTCAATTTTGAATGCAATTCACCAATCGAGATTACATTGTTTTTGACCAACGACACGTTTCATAAAAGTTAATAGGCACAGAATACTAAAGGAGGAGTAGAGCTAGATGATACAATCAGTCAATCAATTATCTATGAGCAATTACATGAACTAGTCTCACAAAAATAATTAATTAATCACAATTAGTGTGACTAGAAAAAGTACCTTCCCCTAAAGATGCAAAAATAAAAGTTAATTTATTTCATGGACTTTAAAAGGTTAACTGTATTGCACTCTTGGTTCCACTCAGAGCCAATGATCTGTGTGACTTACCTTGAAAAGTAATTGTTAAAAATGGTTCTTTTGAAGTTTGAACAAAACTACACGAGGGCTATCTGCACTAGCCATCCCTACTTTTGCAATACAAGACAAGAGAAGGCAGCTACTCATCACCACTCACTGCCACCTCTTGAGCTGCTCTTTTATCAATGAATAGTGGGATTTACCATGACATTAGAACCCTTGAACCTCAAGTTGTGAGTGAAGCACCCTAACCATCTAACCATGCTGGATTTGTAAGCCATAACTAAAGAACTGCTCAAAAATAACATATGGTAAGTTTACATTTTTCCTTCCTAAATTACACCACATTTTGCAATGTGAATTACTGAGTTAATAGTTCCTAACAATTTAGTGTAGAAATCCTGCTTGTGAAATACAATTTGGCATCAAAATTATTCATGCTTGTATTCCTATCATTTAAAAAGCGAACACTGAGCTTTACAAATGGAAGACAGCTGAATGTTTGGACAGACACCACAACCTGCAATGAATACAAGATTCCTACCATCCAAGTAATTATAATTTTGCCATTATTTTTTTCCTTATTAAGCAGAAAGCTAATAAACAAACCATCTGTGATTTGCCTACTGCAGTTGTTGAAACTAGGTTTTCAGCATTGTTATATATTTTTAGATCTTAAATGAGAATAATGGATTACTTTTTTTGGCCATCTTATGAAAATAATCAATCAGATAATTGTAATTGATAAATAAGCCTCAACCCAACATTTATTAGATTAGCAAAGTCCACTTATTGGCCAGCTTTATGAAGGAGTGGCTTTATATATAAAAAATGAGTTAAATCCTGCTGTGGATATCAAAGATAATAGCAAGTAGATTGAATCTCAAAGTTTCTACTAACCTTTCAAAAAATTTAGTTTTATAAGCATATCATACTATAATGGACTTTTTGCTTCTATGATACTGGAAAACTTTTATTACACAATGTGTAACCCCCATGTTCACAAAATGTTTATCCTGTGTGCATGTAGATTTGCAATAGGTCACAATTTTTCCAGTTTGCCTCTGTTTCCCATCACAAAGAATTTTTTCTCCATTCCCAGGGTGCAGGTATGACATTATGAACATGTCATACATGGAATTAATTCACTGACACTATGGGTAACTGGCTAGTGCTTTCTAAAAATCTTTCTCACAGTAATATCAAGTCTCCAACATACTGTATTAAAATACTTAATTTCTGATATAACAATAGCAGTATTTCACATCCAAATATCATGCATATGAACATTGGTACAAGAGATACTAGATATCTCAAAACTGTTAAGTTTGTGGATTGTTGAATATTTAGACCCAAAAATATTAACTTGTTAATGACAATACAATATATACTTTTCCAGACATTATTCCACTTTGAATTCAAAAATTGTTTTACTTTCTTATACACAAGTTTATGAAAGTACTAAAGACTTAAGTGTTGTACCTATAACTACACAGTTATTTAAAACTCTTTGTAATCAATCAAAAGAAGCAACAACTTAATTTACTAAGCAAATGCATGCTTAACCAAAGCAAAATTAGAGTATTTTGAAATTATCTAAGTATTGTTGATTTAAAGTAAAAAAAAAAAAACATTACAGTAATAAAGTTATTTTATAAAATAAAACTGTTGATAATTAAATCTCCATCTTACAAAAATAGAAACCAATAGAGAATGAACAAAAAAATTATACTAGGAAGTCTTTATTGTTTTATTTTTACAATAATGATGTGTCAAATTTAAGTTACTAAATTTGCAATATTTTTTATATGTAACAGAAACTTCCAATATAATATAGTATTTCTTATTAATCAGGATGAACAATAAAATAATAATCTACACAAGTCAAAGTTAAAATCATGTTACTACATTACATGATATTAAAAGCTTAAATCGATCTTTAAATAAATGCATAGAGATTGGGAATAACAACATTTGGGTCACATATTTTAAAATGTATGCTATAAACCTTATTATGAGATGGACAACTGAATTAAATCTGGGTACTGTACAACTATAGAAACTTTTCAAAATTCAAGCTAGACACGTTTCTTATAACAAAAAAAAGGTGATGACAAGTGAAAGGACAAGATTGGTCCATTAAGGGTATAAGTGAAAAAAATTAAAGAAAGGTATGGGAAATGTAAGGAATTTATAGACATGAAAGAACTTTTGAAGAAAAATAAACTTAATTTTTATTCTAACAGCCCTAAAGCAACTTGGCAACTCTTTGAACATGGTTAGTAACTTATCATACAAGTTATTATCAGTCACAGCTGGACAATTAGTGGAATCTGATAACTGAGTCATCAAGCTCAATGTTTACATAAAACTTGTATAGTTGGAATAATCCAAGACAGAAATAAATGGAAACCGTAATTCTGTTAGCTGGTTATTTTCATGAATTATGACACTAATCAATTAAGACAGACATGCATTAATTAATCAAAAACAAATAATAATTAACCATAACATTTCAAATTAATAGTTGGAATAATTACAAATCAAACTAATTTTGTGGTTACTTTTATGACATTAACTGGTTTAAATCACAATTTTGAATTTCAAATACTTAACATTGTACTAACTGATATAATCAATGCTCTTAGGTGACAGATTAATCAAGTTAATCACCAAATTCTATCACTAATATAACTACTACCACCTTGCAGGACAAAAGCAATACATTTTAGTTTCTACCACTAAGCTCTTCTACATTCAAAACTTTAGCAACCAGTGAGCAATCCTCCTTGTTTTCCAGTTGACCCACTGTTTGTGACATGAAAGAATGTTGAAATACAAATCAAGCAACAGAATTCAAAAACAAAGCATAGTCTACAGGTTAGAGAGAACCACAAACCACTTTTATATGTTCAGACAACATTTCTTGGGGAGGGTAGGGTATTTTGGACAACTCTAGAGATTGTTTATGCAACTATTCTACATAATATATTTGAATATACTTAACTGTTGAGTCTCTCCCTAAAAAAAGTATATGAATAATTTCCTTCCATGTCCTTACCATCAGCCCAAAGTTGAAATCTATTTTGGTTTTTTTAGTTTAAAATAATTTGAATTATGAAAAAGGTTTACATATCTAGAATGATTTTTTTAGAATGCATGAAACAAACGATAAAGAAATAGATCAATAATTGTTTATAAAACTATAGATCTTTGATAAACATGACTAAAGATAGTCTTAAAGTTTAAAACCTGAAATTTATCAACCTAATAAACGTACTATAGTAATACTATTACTACACTCCAATAACCTATATTAATATCCTTACTTCTGATTACATTTGGGATAAAAAGTACTTAGTATTAACCGCCAATTTTGTTCACATGTAAATATCCAGTTTATAAACACGTATATATATAAAATTTATATTTACCTGTATGTGTACGAAGGTGATTTTTCAGGTGAGAACTTTTACCGTATGTTTTTGTACACCCCACAAATGAACAAACAAACAGCGTCTTCTTTGATGAGCTGGTACCATTTTGATTTTCCAAGCTTCTACCAACTTTTTGTTTCACTCGTTTAGAAGATATCTTCACACAATTTTCTTCTATTCCTCTACTTTGCACAGGGAGTAAAATATCTGAAGGTGAAACAGATGAATCAACATTTTCATCGATCACAGTGAAGTATTTTTTATTAGTTTTAGACATGCAATGATCACTTAAAGTCTTTGCTAGACTTTTAGTTTTACTACAAGACTTCGTTCTTTCTTCTACCCTTTTACCACAATAGGATTGTTTTTTCTTCAAATGTTCATCAGGTCGTGTTACTGAACTTTCTGTGACTGAAGATGTTATAATGGGTGTTACATCAAGGGCTGGACTTTTTCGATTCACAACGGAATTTGAGTTTTTCTTAAGTTGAGTTAAATCGGTTAAAATCTGAGCAATCATGTTAAAAGGTTCATTAAACTCTTCTTTGGATAAAGCGTAAGAATGTGATTTATACTCACTGTTAGTATTCTGTAAATATATTTCATTGTTTGTTTCCATGTTGGCTGTAGCCTGCTGGTTTCCCTTGTCTTTTTCCCGCGTTGCTTTGACACAATATTGTTCCAGCTCTGTGGACCATCTGGTATCAGAATCACAACGTGGCTTTGAGTTCGACATTGCCACTAAACCTTCAGCAGCTAAACTAATTAGTTTATCAGAACATAAAGAATTGTTGAACTCCATTGCTCTGACGATAATTTTCACAGCCTTTCATATGTCATACCTACTTCTAAAATAAATTTTAATGATGGTGGCTAGGCGCAATAATAAATATATTTCGTAAACCTAACGGTGCTAAAAACCTTCCCTGAAATCGAAAGTTATCCTATGTGCTTTTTAATATTTACGTATAAAATCAGCAATAAACTTTATACGTTTTAATTCGTTGTGGGCTATGATTTTCAGCAAAAACCTATACAACAGTGTAACCTTGCGTCATTTACTAGATAAAATCATAGAAACCTCAACTACTACGGTACGGCCACTCTTTGTATATTGTACGACACATTGCAGCAACGACCAAGATTTCTTCAACCCGAGGCTCTAAAACTGGGCGTGGCAACAAAACCTAACACGGTGAGCGAGACTAGAAATGGGGCACCACGTGCGAGGTAGCTATGATTGGCCAAGCAAAGAAAGCAGCTGGTAACCTTGCCCATGAACAAAGAAAAATAAAATAATGATTATTGTTTAGCATTTTTTAAATTTATTTGTATTTTTTGGCAGGAGAAGAAGTTTTATATATATATTTATACAGCCACTTAGTAAGTTTATGATTTCGGGAAAACTGATGTTTGCGTCTTGAAATAATTTATATTTTATGATTTGAAAAATAAAGCCAATTTATAATTACCATGATTTGTCTATATACTATGTAGGTTTAAAGTAACATCACAAGATATCGAGATAAAATCACAGTCAAATTATATATATATGCCTGTAACTAACCAAACGACCAATTTCAAGATTTAATACCGAGATGTTGACTTTAGGCTTTCAGCTGTTTTGCTAACTTTTTTTAATACCTTACTTTTCTTTGTGCAGTATATTTAATATAATATTCACGACGAACTACAACAAAAGAGGGAATCATACAAATAATCCTTGACTGGTCAAAAAAAAAAAAAGAGTATAAATTGTGTGGTATAAACATGAAGCAAGACGAACATTTAAAAAGCAGTGTCTTTTACCTTACTATATACTCAACACGCTAAATCGTTTTTTACTAAATTGAAAATCAAAAATTTAACCTTAACTATTTTGCAACTAACTCGACATTACAATCAAGTTATATACACAAATTTATTTAGTTCGTTATATTGTGCAAAATAAACAAACATAATAACTTAAGTGCGTTATAAAATACGCATATATTTTACGCATATAGAGGGTAGATTGTCACACAAGAAAGGCCTGGCATGGCCTAAGGCGTGCGACTCGTAATCCGAGGGTCGCGGGTTCGCGCCCGCGTCGCGGCTCGCAGCCGTGGGGTGTATAATGTGTCAATCCCACTATTCGTTGTAAAAGGTAGTCAAGAGTTGGCGGTGGGTGGTGATGACTAGCTGCCTTCCCTCTAGTCTTACACTGCTAAATTAGGGACGGCTAGCAGATAGCCCTCGAGTAGTCGAAATTCAAAACAAACAAACAAACAAACAGTCACACAAGAAAGGCCTGGCATGGCCTAGCGCGTAAAGGCGCGCGCTATGTAATCTGAGGGTCGCTTGCCAAGCCTTGCCCTCCAAGCCGTGGGGGCATTATAATGTGACGGTCAATCCCACTATTCGTTGTTAAAAAGAGTAGCCCAAGAGTTGGCGGTGGGTGGTGATGACTAGAGCTGCCTTCCCTCTAGTCTTACACTGCTAAATTAGGGACGGCTAGCACAGATAGCCCTTGAGTAGCTTTGTGCGAAATTCCAAAAACCAAACCGTCACACAAGTGAGTGGATAACGGGTAATTTCAAGGCCTTTACCGTATCTTTACGAATTTGTTTTCATAATATATGTTTTTGGGTGTGTTTTTTTCCCCATCACTGTGAATGTGCGTTTTTCTTTTAATAAAGCTACAGCAAGCTATCTGCTGAGCCCACCGATGGGAATCGAACGCATGATTTTAGCGTTTTAAATCCGTAGACTTAACGCTGTAATAGCGGGGGTTGTCACTATGAATTGATCAATTGTTGCTCATTTATATAAGCATTTGATATGCACTAACCCAGAATGCTTTGTTATGTTTTATTATTTATGTAAATTTCCCATTTTATTTTCCACTTTCTTCCTTTCTTGTTGTCTTTCTGAATTTTATATAAATTTCTTAAAGGAACTTTTATATAAATTATTTGTTTATTTCCTGAATATTTTCATGTACTGAAGTTTCTATAGTGATTGTTAAGTTTATCGTATTGAGAATCACGATTTGTTTAAAACGGAAGAGTTTCAATAATCACTGATATAGGGTTAGAACCGTGATTCCCAACCAGGGGTGCGAGTTTGCGTTCTAGGGGGTGCGAGATAGCATTTGTTTTGGCCACCTTTACCTTTATTTTTAAATAAATAATTACTGTGAGGAATGCAAGAACAAATTAAATTTTTTTAAGGGTGCGGGGCATAAAAAGGTTGGGAACCACTGGGTTAGAAGATACCAAGCGTCAATAATAGAAGTGTTTACTATGGTCTACATATATAATAACCTCAAGAAAATAAATAATACGTAAAATATAAATATGCTTCCAACGTCAGTTCTGAACACCTGCAAGGGCCTAGCATGGTCAGGTGGTTAGGGCGCTCAATTTTTAATCTGAGGGTCATGGGTTCGAATCCCTGTCGTATTAAACATGCTTGCCCTTTTGCCTTGTGGGTGTTATAATGTGACGGTCAATCCCACTATTTATTGGTAAAAGAGTAGCCCAACAGTAGCTTGTGATGTCAAGCTGCTTTCCCCCTAATCTTATACTGCTAAATTAGGGATGACTAGCGCAGATAATAGCCCTTGAGTAGCTTTGCGCGAAATTCAAAAAACAAACAAGCAATCTTTCAGTTGCATATTTTACAACTGAAAGATAGAGAATCGAATCCCTGATTAGATCCTTGTAAATCTGAAGAATCACCACTGTCCCATCGGGAAACGGAAAGAAGAGGACATCGAAGTAAAAATTGAAGCTTTAATAACATACAATATGTTTAAAAACACGTTTGTCGTATATTTAATCAATCCATTTTGAATAACATTCTAAATGGTTATGTGCTGACGACGCCTATCATTTCCATGCTATATCGATGCGAACTCTTTAATTACACTTTCTATAACATAAAACAACTTTCGTGAAAAATATTGAATAATTTGTTAAATTTATTGCTTTTCTAGTAAATTTTACCAAAAATTGACTTATTATTTACTACTTACAGTTGATAAATGAATTCACGTAATTAAATCGAGACTATGTAAAAGTTTATTGAGAGATTACTTGTTTGTTTGTTTAGAGCAAACCTACAATGAGCTAGCTATTTGCTGCGTCTAATGTGTGGAATCGAACCCCAGATTTTAACGATGTAAGTCAGTAAATATACAGCTATCCCATCAGGGGACGCTAATAGGTTAAAGAAAAAGAAAAATGATTCACAAAACACCGATTTATCCAAGAATGAGATCTAGCCTAATGGTAGCGTATTGGGATACGTTTAAACAGTTCCAAGATTCGAGACGTATCAAACTCCTAAACATACCCCATGTTTTCCTTATCCGTTAATGTGTGAATTTATGTTCATCAACTAATGAGGAGTCTCAGAGCTCCACATTTTCTTGTAGACGTTCTGACAATTTCTGTCTTATGATTAGTCATACATTAGATCAACTGGGAGTATAACTTTTCACTTGAATATTAATAAGGCCATGTTAGGCTTAACTGTAGGAGAAGCAAATTCTTGTACTTCCTTTGCAGATAATCATCATATTTAGTTTGATTTGAGCTCAAAAATTTAAAAAGCATGCATTTATGGTTGTATTTTAACCATAAATTTAACCGAACAAGCAGATTAAGGGTGATAGTGTGGGCTATGTATTATCAGGACCTCATACATTATCAGGACATAATGTGGCTAACAACTGATTTCTGAAGTTTGTATAAATCCATAGCGTTTGATGCTGCTAAGTCACTGCCCTATGCTGCTATGTCAATTTTTATGAGGGTTTAAGACTCACAAAACAGATCTGCTTGCTGTAATATACGAGACATAATTCCTAAAACTCATATAGGTTTTGTCAAGTGCTGGAAGCATTCGCGACTTTATTTTCCAATAACTGCAAGGACGATGTAATGAACTAAACTAATGGTATCATTCCAGTACACACAGACATTTTGCAGTGTGTGACAGTGAAAATACCTTTAACATAACCCACTTTCACCCCTCTGAAGTCCACTCTAAAGAGTCTAAGTGATGACTAGGTTTTGTCTGAAGGATTTAGTCTATCTCCAAACTGGTCACATTCTTGGCAAATGCTTTAAAGGATTTATATGTTTTAGTGTTTATATATTACTGAGAAATGTTTTCTTCCCAGCCAGAAATATTCTGTAACTAACTCTCATAGATTTTACTTTTGATTTGAACTAAGATAAACTACAAAGTCTTAATCCGTCTACATCAGATTCATTGTCAACTGTGTATGTTGTTTGTAGCAGCTGAATACTACTAGCTGCACTGTTAGTTGCAGTCGCTACTTCTTTCTGTATCACATCAATAATTATTTCAGCAGCAATGTGTACTGTTTGTTCACTACAACCATAAATTGAAACCAGAATACATCTTTCTTTTGGAGTTATAAATGTTTTAACAACTATTATTGTTTTTCAAAAAAAGCTGTGTTTCTCAAGCGCCATTCAGCGATACTGTTAGGTGGTAGTGCAATTTAAAATTGTATTCACGGAATATCTTAAATATCAATTATGCATTAGACAGAACTATAATAGAATCATATGTGTGTACCAATGTCATTCATTACTACTCTACATGTGTTCTTCAACGTTTAATGTTTTATCAAAAAGCTATATATTCCTGGTCCTGAAGCCATACTCACAGATAACCTTTGTTGCAAATCTTAGCATAAATACTAACTCTTGAGCTAAAGTGCATAATATTAATTCCTAAACATTTAATATTTAAATCAATAGTGGTTTAGACAACAATATCAACTAGAGATTTACACTTTTACCTGCATCAACTAAAATTTCTACATCTCGTCTCTATGTTTTCAAACGAGTATACTGAGACATGTCAGTCCTGTAGACATCTATTACACCTGAAGGAGCAGACGGACAATTGTTCTTTCCCAGACTAGTAGTCAGAATACTTTATGTTCACTACTTTAAATAAAATAATTTGATAATATTTGTACTCGTTCTTTGAACTTGGGGCTTGCGATTTACCAATTTTGTGTACGTACAGACTCTTGTGAAAGCACAGAAAAGGGACATTTAAGACATCAGTGACAAAACCTTTTATAGTTGGACCAACTAATTCTTTTACCTATGCTCTCCTCTTCTCTTTCTATAAGTATTGTTTTCTACATCATCAGGCCATTGTACTTGTACTGTTTAGGTGGCAGCCATTTGGGTTGAACAGAGTCACTTTATGATATTTGCATGAGTGATGTCATCTATTGTAGTTTCTCATCAGTTGTGATTGGCACACATGGAGGATCATTCGATGGCAGAGCCATTACAGCTACCACTTCAGATTTCTTCAACTCCAGTAAATTTGTTAAGGTTACCACTACAGATCTTACTCCTTACAATACATCTGAAGCTAAAGATGCAATGTCTCTAATAATGCCCAAGTAGTGTTATATAGACTTGCTAGGAAATCTTTTAACAAACTCATCAGTCATACTGTTTTTTTTGTTTGCCTAAAAATATGCTGGTGTACAATTTACAGTGAAAGAATCATGCCAATTGCCATACGTAGCAGCTAAGATTTCCTCCTCTCTGCCAGAAGTTTTACCTGATCACAGATATATTACATAGAGCAGAAAGAGAAACAGTATGGAAAAATCGAAAATCAAAATCAGCTACTAAATCCTGCTCGACGGCACAATAGTTTCGCCTCTATTGAGGTAAGCTGTGATATATAAAAAAAATTAGAACAGTTATCTGATCTTTTTGTTAACGGGAGATTCATAAACCTAATATGCAGAAAAAAAAAACGGAGAAGCTGTTTATTGCAATTTGAATGAAAAGTAAAATACAAAGTATGAAGATTAACTAATAAAACTTTAGTGATGAAAGAATACAGAAGATGGAGTATTGGTTGATCATAAAGGTGGTGAACTATTTTGTTACCGAAAGGCTAATCTAAAGAATATTGCAAACTTTATTAAATTGCAACAAATAAATACTTTATTTGACAAAAGAGAAAGTAGGATAGCTTTTACTTATAAGTGAAATTTGTGGTTGAGTTTCTTGGAGAAGACGTTTGTGTCTTTTACAGCAAAATATATTAAAAATGTTAAGAAGTTTCCAACTAGAAAATTGAAATTACATAGTATATATAAAAAGAAAAAGAAGAAAGTTTGCTGTGTGTTTTTTGAGATAAATAAGACATTATAACTTAAAGTAAACTATATTTAAACATTTGTATTTACGATCTCATGATACGTTTGTCCTGAGTTACAATAAACTGATGTCTTCATTGTTTGTTGAATTTCACGAAAAGCTACTCGAGGGGTATCCTCCCTAATTTTGAAGTAATTATCCAGTGGAAAAACATTCAGTCAATGTAACCCACCGTTAATTTGTATGCTGCTTTTTATAAACGAATATTGAGATTGACCGTCCAACGAGTGATAAGACAAACATGTTTGTGGACGGGTTTTCAATTCCGTAACCCACAGATTGAGAGTCAGTCCATCATGCCTTGAAGGACCTAAACTGATTTTTTCGATATTTTTATTCCACATGAGCCTGATGACAGAATTAAACCTCAACTTATGTTTAAAATTTTAATAAACTTTAAAGATGTATGACTAAGAAAGGATATTATTCTGTCCATATTTGATGTGAACTTATTTCAGAATTTAAACTATATCATCATTTATTCTATAAAGGACGGTAAATATAACAAAACGACTTTGTGTTGGAGTGAAAGAAAAAAAACCGACATACAGTCATGTGAAAAAGTTAGGACACCCTGTGAAAGCCTGTGTATTTTTGTAACATTTTTGAATATATAGATACTTAATCTCAATTTTAACAATACTGAGATATTATAGGAATATAACTAAACAGTTACAACTGAAGAAAGGACTTTTCCAGGTCTTCTGTAAATGTAATTCTGTAAATCTAATAAAATGTTTCAGTTCTTTAAGTTTCTAAACCTCATGACTCTTCTTTAAGTGCCAATATCAATCACAATTAGCTTGTATTAGATAAATAAAATGTATTTTGTGACCAGATATGAATTTTAATTGTTAAATTCTGCGAGCTTCTATTAACCTAACTGGTTAAATTACCACTTAATGGAATATAACATAATTTGATGTAATATAGGTCGGAATTGCGCTCGGTTATGATGTGGATTTTGGGAGTTATTATGTTAGATATTATACGCAATTAATATTTTGTTTTAAGATTCTCGTAGGTAGCCATTTATTTTATGCTCTTTCATTTTAAATGTAATTTTAAGTAAACTAAGCTTGTTTCTGTCGTTATAAAATTACCAAATAAATGTCTCCGTCAAAGATAGCCTTCTTTCTTCACTATTAGTTGTTTAACATATATATGTATTCAACTTTTTCCCTCTTTATTTTTCTGCTATAGATGAATCACTTCCTGTTTGTAGTATTTTATTTTTCAAACGTTACTAAACACTAAACAGCGTCTAATTTCGTAATCTAACCAAAACTAGATTAGATACTTTTATTTGCAGAGTATAGAATTGAATAACGTATTTCAAATGTTTTGTGTCACCTTGTATTTTGTAAGTACTTGTATTTAAGTTAACTTCTGAAGGAACATAGTTTTAGTTGCCATTTTTTTAACCTCTTGTCTGGAACCAGTTCAACAAATACCTGTAGTTTTTTCAGCGCGTTAGGAAAAAACCTTTGACAAAATTCACATAAATTTTCCTTGTAGAGTCCATATTTTGAAAATGATTTTAATCGTGTATCAGTTTTAACGTTATGTGGTAGCTATAGTTATGGCCGAAACGTTTGCATATCCTATAAGAAATAAGATCATTGTTGTTCAAATGTAATACAAATACACTTAAAGCTGTCAAACTGAAAAGTACGTGTTATATTAAACATTCACCTATTTCTATAATAAAGCAGGTTCTATGGACATCATCAAAGATTTATTAGGGCCACCAAACAATTTTATCAAACGCTTATAGAAATATGTGTAACTCAGCATTTCGCCCATCATAACAAAACCTTAACAAAATATAATGTAACGCTATTATAAATGGCGCTTGCAATATTATACAAGTTCAAATTAAGCATTCAATACTTGGTTGGTCCTTCTTGCACTCTAACAACTTCTGCAAGGCGACGTGAAACGCTGTCTATGAGGTTTTTAATGTAATACACCCTTATATCATCCCCACTTGTCACTAGAAGGCGCTGTAACTAGGTTATAGTAGCTGATTTAGAGTTCTGGTTAGCAATTTTCCTCCTCAATTCTGCCTAACAATTCTCAATGGGATCACAGTATGGAAACTTTCCTGGCCATGGTAATATTATAATGTCTTTTTGGTCGAGATAATCCTGTACAATACGTACACTGAGGGCAGAGGCATTGCCATCCAGAAACACAAAGCTATTGCCAAACCTTGTCCTACCATATTGCTTAAATATCGTATCCATGTGATGTCTGTAGGAAGTGCCATTGAAGTTTCCTCGTACGATACGCAGAGCAATTTTCCATCATGATAAATAGCTGCTCAAATATGTATTGTACCACATCATGTATGTTCCCTGTGGAAAGAACAGTCTTCCCTTATCTGTTATTCATAAAAACGACGAACACAAATCCTACTATCAGTTTTAACAAGCCGGAAATAGGACTCATATGAAAAGATGATCTGTAGCCAGTGTTATAAACGTACGTTAGCGTTCTGTCTTGCTTCAGTAACAAGGTAAAGACAGTGAATTCTGATTAACGTCGGTGTTCAGAAAGACTTTCACTGTTCTTTTGGATGCTTTGCAATGAATATGTTCATGCCATTCCTGTCGCAAGGTATTGCAAGACTTCCTTTGACCTCAGCATATTAACCTGATCAAAATACGTTTATTTCTGGCAGTAGTTTTCCGCGTCTACCAGTAGACTGTTCTGGTACAACGACTTCTGTAGACCTATGACGTTACAAGATACATTACGTGAGGAGTGTCTTACCATTCCGGCCATGCCTGTTTGCTTCATACTATTTTTGGACAGTCGAACATTTTAAAACCATATAATTTTTAGTACACTAGGAACAAATAAATTGTCTGAACAAAGCGTTTTAAAACCATATAATTTTTAGTACACTAGGAACAAATAAATTGTCTGAACAAAGCGTTAATCTGTTTCGATAATGATTATACCAAAAGTACATCTTTTTTATGCAAAACAGGTGTGTATGTGTATTTTGACAAACACATGCTCAAAACAACTTATTAGGACTAGAATATCAACACGTACATTTCTTTTTCCATACCTTCTTTGTTACTGCTCGGGTATTTCTCAATAACTAATCAATGTAGACAATAGCATCAATATAGAAAAGTATTCAACTATTTTAGCAGAGACACTATCTATTGTTTTAAGATTGGTGAATTTTTATAAAGTATGTTTGGAAGCACTTGCCATCCTGTTTGCTTGTTGGTAGTTAAGAAAAAAGTTACACAGTGGGATATCAGCGCTCTGATCACCACAGGTATCGAAACATAGTTTCTAGTGATATAAGTCCTCATTTTATCACTTTTTACAAAGAAAAATAAATAAATCCTTGAAAGAAAAAGATCTGTTTTGTTTGTATTTGTATGTAACGTCCCAGATTTAGTCTGTGTTTAATCTTTGTCATTGTTTTATTATTTTTTAAATTATCAATTTATTTACTCTGATTTTCTTAATTCCATTTTGTATTTTATATTAACTTTAAAGGAAAACGATTATTTTCAAAATTTTGCCTTAACGTTTGGTTCATATATTCCTTCGTTTTAATATCAGCTCAGATCATTTTCATGGAAGACCAAAATGCCAAAGTTGAGTTTTAATTTGACATCCTAGTTCTAATATTCCAAAAAAGTATGTAACCTCACTGTATAAAAATATTAGGTATACTAGTATTCCACACTGTGTATTCATGTCTAGGTGGGAAATAGCAGATGTTACTGAATGGCTTTTGAAAATAACAAAATTTTCTGCATTTTAAACGTGAAGTTAGTTATTATTTAGCGTCATATCATAAAAGAGAAAACAGTACAGTTAAGTGAAACAGTACAAGTACGCTCGTATATGAATTTAACTCAGAATATTAACAACTGTAATGCTTGCAGTTTATATCCTCAACCTGAAAATATATTTTCATCTGAGGAGTATTTAAATGCTGGCTATAATGAGTAACCAAACGATAACAAAGAGGGAGATGAAGTTTAATAAGATTGTAATTGATTCTAAGCAAGAATGATAATGTACGATAACGATCTCAATATCAACTGAAAAAACTGATATTCTTGTAGAAAAAACTAAAATAATAGTAAAATAACACACTGGGTAATGTTCTCCTCTTATTGAGAATAATGGATTCAAAATATGTTCACACCTCAGTACCACAACTACATGTTGGAACTGACGGATTTTATGTCTTACAGATTTCAGGTATCAAATGGATGGAGTAATGCTTTTTGGCTGAATGGTTGGTCATTAACAAAGAGACAAGAATGGAAAACCTGAGAATTCTTGTTGGATTTAAGATAGACGGAGAATAAGCACTCTATCTAAATAGTAGACTATATCTTACCAATCGTAGTCAATGAATTATGCCAGTAAGTAAAGAAAAAAAAGATCTACCACCTGTCTTAGGACAAGGAAACAATGTCCTAAAGGTAGAAATCTGTGACAAAGATAAATATGGTTAACCTCATACAATGTAACCAATATGCATTAGTAGTCTTCCAGTTCATTAAAATACATTATAAGCTCTACTCACAATATACTCAAGACTCCTGTTTCATAGTACTTTTATATTTAAATCTAACAACGTTTGAATACCCGTATTTGTTCAAGACAGCAACATGGAACGGAACTTTAAGTTCTTGTAGTTAGGAGTTTGTTGTCTTCAATTTTGTATGCAAAAACGGCTCGTTTGGGTTGAGAAAATACTTTACGTAGAAGAGCAAACAATGTTGATTTGCTCTTCTACGTAAAGTATTTTCTCAACCCAAACGAGTCGTTTTTACATTCATATTTCTCTACAAGTTGGTTTTCTCGACATTGCTGTCTTCAATTTTGTTCTTTACCTTTGTTCTTTTGTTAATTACTCAACCATCATTCATTTAATCTTTACGAAAATAAATATTTTTAACAACAATTTTAGTTTAATGTTACGGAGACAAATGTTTGGTTTACTTTAAAAGTTGAAAATCAGGATCTTTCTTTAAAGTGTTCATCGCTCCTTGTTTTCCATACTATTCCCGTTTCACCTAAATGAAATCATTCACGGTGTGTCGCAGTTTGTTTCATACACTATTTCAATGATTTCTTTTAGTCACACATAATATTGTTAAACGATATTTTTTATTATTATTAGTGACTAATGTAGATTACCTATTAATCCTTTACTTTTTAATGAGACGTTTAGAAACTTCAACAAGGTTGTCGCTGACATATTCAACAAAGGGTTAATAGTTGTAATAAAGTTTTCTTTCATTTGTGCTGCTTTTGTTTTGATTTAACTGGTTTTTCTTTTTAACCTGTCCTTTGAGATGACCATTTTTATAAAGAAAAACCTCAGATGTCTTCCTTATTTCTTTCTTTAAGATATTGAAGGTACATATGTTAAGTACGATTTGCATTATAAAATTAATTTTCCAAGGTTTTATTATAAATGTTGCGCTGAATTCTAACAGACACATTATTTCAAGTGAACTGGTTTATTACATAAACACAAGTGGCAAATCCATTCTAATGATGTGAATGTTAAGTTTCTTCATCTTCAATGGAAGTGTGGATGGCGTGGTGAAAGTTGTTGATAAGGCTTAAAAACTATTGTTTCTCAATGTTAGAGTTAAACCCACAAATACATCATCAACATGCTTTGGCCAATGTATAGAAGTATGTACGGCCGTATTAAAGATCTTCCTGTCTAAATGAATTATGAAGAAATTGGCTAAGGAACTAGACAAGATTCCGCACTTATAAGGTCGTTTTATTTATCAGCCAATTGAATCGTTGAATTAAAAGTTATAGGTGAAATAACGTCTCTAAATTTAAAGATGTTATGATAATTCTTGGCTTACGATCACTGATGGTATGTTAAACAAATACTTATTTGAATGCTTCTTCTCAGGGAATTTCTGTATTTAGGTTTTAAATATAGAAACTCATTATTTTAGTTTTATGGTTTAATTTTTTCAAAAACTGAATAAAATGAAACGTGTTTTTTTTAAGGTATCGCACACTGAAATGGTTCAAACAAGAATGGTGCTAAGGTCGTTCTTAATAAAAAACACAGCGAGATATTATGAAAGGGATTATTAGTATTACTACTGATGTTTTTATACACTTTTGTTAAACGTAGGACTGTTGTTTTCTGCCTTTGCTACACTGTAATCAATTTTGTATATGCTGATCAATGAAATTTATTTTCAACATAAGTTTGTCTGCCTCTCATTGATAGGTTTAAATTTTCTCATAATTATATATATTTTATCGAGACTTTTAACCGTTCTTTCATTAATGCGGTGTATTTGCTTATGCTTGATATAAGTTCTATCAGGTTTTTTAAACTGAAGGAAACCAAAGAAATATCATACGTAATCAAAAGCGAAACTTGTGAACAATTTTATATGGGTGATACTGAACATACGCAATGACAAAAATAACTGATAGACTTGAAATAAAAGAATGACCTCATTTGTTGGTTATTTTACCGGCAATAATGGAGCCTTCATATCCTCTCTGTATTCTATAAGGATGTCAGAATTTGTGATGGATCATCCTTACTGTACATTAACACTTTTCTAGTCAAAAGAGACTTGACTACGACTTTCTTGAAAAAGTTTACTTGAAAAAGAGAAATAAATAAACAACCAGTAAACATGGGTTTCAAAACTTTATAACAAATAATACTGGGATGTAATATTGAATCAAATATTTTATTAGTAAAAATTGCCAATGTCAATCGGAATACAGATATTATAGTACAATAATATCATGTGTACATGAAATACTAAATATTTTAACTTAAAAATGCAATAAGACAATAAAATAAAGACGATCTATTGTAAAAGCTTAAAGCAAACGGAATGATTCAATAAACATTAAAGTAGTTGTCTTTAGCAACATGAAAATGTTTATATTTCATCAACGAAGATGTGTTTACGTGATGTTCGTCACGGAGAAGCCAGGAACACACTCTAATGTATAGTTCTTAGCAACCTTTAAACCTTTCAAAAAAAAGAAACAGACAAATTCCAATTTATTAAAATAAGGTTAGCTGTTTTAGCTATTTTAATTAAACGTAATTTCTTGGATAAAAAATTATTATTTTGTTAAATAGCAATGAGATAGTAATCACTTCCATTTTTTTTTAGTAATTTTAGTTTTATAGAATAAATCCTTAAATGGTTTTAAAAGGATGGTAAATGTTCTTAAATATCTTACAATGAGTTGAATGTGAGGCTATTTCAAGATGTAATTTGTTTTTAGATTACTTTTTAAATTACGTACTAGCACATTATACAATATCTATGTGCTCAGTTCCACATATATTACTTAAAATTGCTTAAGAGTTATCTTATAAACGTATCCTGAAATAAAACAATACAGATCCGTTTGTAATACTTAATGCTGGTGTTGTTGTTTTGAATTAAGTAAAAACTACACAATGGACTATCTGTACTCTGCCCACCACGCGTCTCGAAACCCGGTTTTTAGCGTGGTAAGTCCACAGACATACCGCTGAGCCACTGAGGAGCATGGTATTTAATACTTAAGTAATATAATACAAATCAAGTTTGCCACAGAAACTGAAACTGTCCAAGACTGTTAGACGCCCATCACAGACGTGTTCTACTATGCGAGCACTGTGATATCGGATTCAAAGTCGTTTCAACATTCTAGCATGATATTTTGTGCATCCAAAGTTCGAACTGAAGTCATTTTTGAAAAAGACTGTTCTTTAATCTCAGGTACTCCAATTCAGGAGATCCTTGGGCACAATACCAATTACATTGACGCTGTGTAAACAACACCCTATCGCATGCTTTCCGTGATCAAATACCAGCCACCTTCGGAAATATATGGTGGTAGATGAATTATAGATGCGTTTTGAAGATTGCAACAAGGTTTGTGTTGTGGCTATCTGGAAAGAGTATTAGCCAACTTCTATGGTAGGACGCAGTCTTATCTTGAATCTGTTCACCACCTTCTTGCCAGTTCTTTATATTTCTTTAGTGATTAAGGAATTCGATTCGCACACCGAAACTAACTACCTAACATAATTCTCCTTTCAGCAGTAGAGGTATTATAAAGTGACGATTAATACTCCAGTTCGTTTAGTAGTGCTTGTATAACTGCCTTCCCTTTCGTCTATCGCTTCAAAATGAGGGACGAGTAGTGCAGGTAGGTCTAGTAACTTTGAGTGAAATTCTACAAAACTAATTCCTTGGATTTTGTCTCTTTCAATTATCACAAACAACACAGTAATTTTCAACCAAGACACGAACAATAAAGTGTTGAGATATTTCCGTGTTAGAATTTCTTCAAACTTAAACGTCTTTTGGTACATCTTGGGCAATAACGGTCCAAAATGCATCAATATAAAACGTGATGTTACTTTCCTCACTTCTGGACACAAACTTCCCATCTTTTTGTGATACTTTCTCGTAATAATTACACATACAATTTTAAACTGTTAATAAAAATAACTGGTCCTTGATTTAAGCATGCCACAGATGATCCTAGCATCAACCTCCCTTTACTGGCTAGTATCTTCGAACATTTTATAATAATTTTGTCTTTATTTTTATCCATTGATCGCGTGTAAAATAAACATAAAACAATTTGCAAATAACCTATCTTATGTTAACTCTATGATCGAAATATTTGTAGCTGTAAAAACTATGTAATAGTGGCAATAGTAAAAGTCGTGTTAAGTATAAAGTATTAAAGGTACATCTAATTTTTACTCTTAATACAGACTGCTATCGGTTCATTGAAAAAATGCTTTTATATTATACTACTTGTTGTGATAAATAGTTTTTCAAGTAACCACATAAAAATCGAATACTTGTTAATATTATTGGTATTCATTAAAAACTTGATTTGTGTGTTGTTAATTGTAACCATATTAGTTAAGAATCAGTTTTTATCTAAATTTCTTTAAACAGTGATTTTAAGGAGAAATTTCATATATAACTAGCACAGCTGCTGCTCGCTGAATATAGACAAAGTTTATTATTGAGGATATTTTTAAAACAAATTGAAATTGTCTGTCACTGAATGAATCAGTCTTAAAAACTAATTTGTTTTTGCCATTTTCAAACATTCATAGCAATATTTGAAAACATTAAATCTGAAATGTATTTAAAAATGGTTTATAAGCGTGTTAAGGCGTGTGACTCGTAATCTGAGGGTCGCAGGTTCGCATCCCCGTCGGGCTAAACATGCTCGCCCTTTCAGCCGTGGGGGCGTTATAATGTTACGGTCAATCCAATTATTCGTTGGTAAAAGAGTAGGCCAAGAGTTGGCGGTGGGTGGTGATGACTAGCTGCCTTCCCTCTAGTTTTACACTGCTAAATTAGGGACGGCTAGCACAGATAGCCCTGGGGTGCTTTGTGCGAAATTTAAAAAACAAACAAACAAAATGGTTTACAAAATTTATTTTATGCAAACTATAAAATCAATACCTTTTAATATTACAAGACATCTTTGCATACTCAATTATAAAAATAACTTAACGTCTTAAATGAAGAACAGTGAAGTTTATATTCAACATTTATATATAGCAAACTAGTGCAATATGGCGACTGAGCAAGTAAAACGTAAGTACATATTTATGGTTATTTCTCACCTGATCTATAGTAGTCATACATGTAGGCTTTGGCAGGTTGTGCTTCTTCTACAACAATTTCTTGTACAACGTTGAAAACATAGCATCTGCGAATCTTGGGAAGCTTTGAAAGAAAATCGTATTCATTTATTTATTTATATACACTGCCCATGCGCATAATATTTCACACATAAGTTACTATATTCAGCTGCGTGGAAGAAATTTGTAATGTTTGATTAGCATGACTCAAAAATTAATAAACCATTAAACCGATGTTCATATGGGTTTAAATAAAATGCTAAACAAGTAGTAAGAATGACACTCACAACATGTTTAACCTTTCACATTTGATCCGGATATGTTGTTATTCTCTATCAAACCTCTCATCTTAAGTCATAGAATCTTTGTTCTGAAGTACTTAAGTTCTTAAGAAATTTGTATTAATGTTTGGTTTTTAAACATGACACATGTATACATAGAAGTTAGTATATTCAGTTGTGGGACAAACAATTTTCGTGCAAGAATTTCTAATGTTTGATTAGCAAGATACAAAAAATTAATAGAACATTAAATCAACGTTCATATAAGTTTTAAAACGACAATACAGTTAGACAAAATACTAAAAGGGCGGTCAAATTGAAACATATTTAAACTTTCACAACCGATTCAAATAAGATGTTTTTCTCTGTTGCACTTTCAATCTTCAATCATTAAACCTTTTCTTTCCCAAGTACTGCAGTACTACTGACACTTTGATCCGAACTGAAGTAGACATTTCAGGAATCGAAAGTAAAATGAAAAAATATTGATCCATAATCATCATAAATGAGTTGAAAGATTCCTGTCTGAATATTTGTGCTTGAACAATTTTTAACAATTACATTTAGGAATTAAATACGTGTATTTATAGATAGCTATAAATACGTGAAAACGAAGTTGAACATAGCATTTAGACCTTTTTATAATATCTAGTAAAATGATTTTAAGACATAGAAACATGTATATATTTATAAATATAAACATACGATATCTATTGAGTATAGTAATAAGGAAAAGTCATCAACACCAATCAAATAAACACATGTTTTTGTTGAATTGTAATGGGGCTGCACCCTGAGAAGAAATTACGTATGGAATAGTTAAGAGCAGTTTTAAACTAGTAATAGGAACATACTCATAATCCATTTAAGATTAAAATGACTCAATAAAGACGTTTTTATTATCATACCATTTTAATAAGTTGAAATCAATTTTTATTCAAAGTTGAACTATTACAGTTTATAAACATTGTTATAACAGTGTGGCTTATAAATAACAGAAAGGATAAATAAAGTAAAGCATTCTTACTGAAGAACAAAATAATAGCAAAGCTTATAGGGCACCACGTACCTCTGTGAAATACAGGTATACATTATTCTTGTCCACTTCGAAACGCTTTATCTCAGATGATTCACTGAGAACAAGCTAGAGGGAAAAATTAGGAATGAATAAGTACAGGATTGTTTTTGAAGCACCTAAAAAATAATAAAGGTAAACCTAAAGATAAAACCTTTCCTCATAGTAATATAAAAGATATTAGAAATTATTCTAAACTTTCAAGCAAGTTTGTTAGGGAAATAAAAACAGTTTTTATTTCTTAACTGTAAAATTTTGTAAATAGGTGCAATGTACCATTAAAATACTCACATTCCGTTAATAGAGAAAGCAAACGAAGGATTTTTAAAACATGTGCAAGTTATCTTTAGAAAAGTTCAAACATTTAGTCGCATAGAAATTGTTTCATCAGCTATGGAAAATGTTCGCGCTATGTGAAGTGTCGCGTCAGTTGCAGTTTTATACGAAAGAGTATCCAATACGAACACTCTGTAGCATTAGTGTAAAAGATATACAGAATTAGTATACAAATTATCACCCAGTAAGGACAGTACATAGGAGTTAAATATTAGAAAGATCAATGTTTTCGTTTTTAAGTCACATTTTTTATTGGTTCTACATGATAAAAATGTTGTTTATTATCTTCAACCAGCTTTACCCGATATCGTCAGGTGAAATGGAAGTCCTCGCCTGCTGATGTCAGATAGACCTAATAAAACGTTGTGAGCAAAAGAAACAAACGTTTTATCATGAACAACGGGTGAGAAATTTGTATGAACTCTATAACATTAGTTCACGAATTACCACCCAGCAAGAAGAGCCTATAACGCCAGTATTCAAAATTCCAGTTAATAGGAACAGCCAATAGCACCATTATTGAAAATGACGTCTAATAGGAATTATCTGCACTACTGGTATACCAAATACCATCCAATAGGAACAGTCTACAGTACCAGACTTGTAATTGCCATTCAACTAGAACAGCCTTTAGCACCAGTATTCGAAATGCCATGTAACAGGAAGAGCTCATAGCACTAGTATACGAAATGCCATCTAACAGGAACAGTTTATAGCATTAGTATTCGAAATGTCATTTAATTTAAAAAGTTTATAGCACTAATACATGAATTTTCATCCACAAAGAACATTTTATAGTCCCAATATTCAAAATACAATCTGATGGAACAGTCAGTTGCGCAGTAAATCGTTTCTTGCCAAGGTTGTTTGCACACAAATCACAATCCGGCCTTTATTGTTATTCCAGCACTCAAATTAAAATGGATTTTCATACCAGTTGTTTAACTGTATTTAACTTCAAGCCTGTTTCGTATACGTTGTGTTATATATCACTTACAAACCCCTTTATACCCCATCCCCCATAGTTAACTAACTTGTTACTTAGCGAAAAGTTGTTTGTTTGTTTTTTACCTATTAAGAGATTTTCATTTTCTGTTACATTTCATACACACGGATATTCAAAAGTGACAGGTCCCACGTAATAACATTTAAATCAGCTTAAATAAGTTTGTCTTTACAATTATGAATGTATTAAATGTCAAGTCCGTTTTATTTTTAAGTTTTATTTTATTGTTGTATTTTATGCAGGAATACTTTTTTCTATGTCTTTATTTTCAATTAGTAATGACAAATGAATAGTAGATGGGGTGAGAGTCGTACTAAGTCTAAGTACCCTTTGCGTTTACCATTGCTCTAATTATAAATGTGTCTATATAAATTGAAAGCCGTTAGTGCTATTAAGATGGGAACAAGTTTGCTGCCTTTAAAAGCTTTAGAAAACCTTCAAGTATCATGTAAATACTTTAATAACGATTTTTCTCTTGGTAAATACGGACAAAAAACACCACATGTACCTATTAATTTATTCCAAATAATCTATGCATTCAACCTTTATTCCAATAATTTACCTTTTCTAAGGAATCTTTTTCAGGAACGTAACCAGAGATCATACTAATGTCAACAACAGACATCCCGGGAGTTTCTAAAGATTGTGGTTGTCTACAAAAATAAAGAAAGTTGTGAGAAACAGATGAAAACAAAATCAAAAATTAAATGCAACTTCAAATTTCAAGCGTCAGGAAACTGATTTCACTAAAAGGCATACATATTAATAGCTTAACAAATGAACACTCTCTTTCATAGACTGTATTACGTCAACACGTTTCTATTCAATACAGGAGATACAGTATTCTTTGAGGTAACTTTTAAAGTACAAATGAGGTTGAAAGGATCCACGTTATTAACTTGTCCAACTGTATGAAAAGATATTGCAACAGATAATTAAATGAAGAAACTTTCCTAATATTTCTGGAAGAATTTAATTAACAGTAATGAATCAGATTCAAATTGATGGTTGTTGCTTGTACGTCGTAATACATTGTCACAAAATCGACAGTTGAAATGAGTTTTTGTTTTAGAAAATCGCATTAATCTCTTTTATGTCTCAAAACCTGGGATTATTTGATTTACTCAAGACTATTCCCATGTTAATCTTACCTGACACAAAAGTGAATAGTACTTTGTTTGCAGTCAGCGGTGGAGTTTGAGCCACTGATGGTAAAGTCTTCGCTGTCAAATGTACTAGAGTTCGGAATGTTGTATTTCAGTGTAACCTAGACAAACAAAACCAATTAATGCTGCTTTAATACTAAAGGTAAAACGACTTCAACAACGTGATTTGTGTTCATATTATATACAGTCGTTAATTAATTTGCAAAGTATTGTTTCATTTAGATAACTGTCATTCAACAAATACAGTAGTAAACATGACTATTTACTTTAAAGAATATCTTGTAAAGAGTTAAATCGTTGAATAATGGCTGTCCACTAACATGTCTATCGTGCGACCAGGTTATACTAGTAGAACAGCAGAAAAAGATGCAAAAATATAGCTATGAAGAGCAATTAATTTTACTTATTTAAAGTTATAAATAGTTGTCCGAAGTGTATAAACTCAGGTATTTCATCCAGTTAATATCTTATAAATTTATATTTTATTAAGTTCCTATCGTATGTTCATTTTTATTTGAAGTTAAACACAAAGCTACACAATGGTCTGGTTATCTGTGCTCTGCCCACTACGGGTATCAAAACTCGGTTTATAGTGTTGTACGTCCGCAGAATTTCGCTATGTCACTGGAGTGCAAGTAATAATGTCATCATCACCTTTGTATGTCGAACTTGTTTGTAATGAAACAAAATTAATAAATTTTGTTAAACACAAAGCTACACAATGGTCTGGTTATCTGTGCTCTGCCCACTACGGGTATCAAAACTCGGTTTATAGTGTTGTACGTCCGCATAAATTTCGCTATGTCACTGGAGTGCAAGTAATAATGTCATCATCACCTTCGTATGTCGAACTTGTTTCTAATGAAACAAAATTAATAAATTAATTGTTTGAAACACGTATGTAGAAAGTAATTGATGTTTAAGTTCAGAGCTGACATAACTGACATAACTGACAACTGAATCATTTCATTAAACGTATTATTAGTGACTGTTTCTGAATTTAGTGCTTATATAGGTGTATGCTAATATTCATAATATAAACTATAAATTGTTTTTCAAATTTCGCCCAAAGCTACACGTAGGCCATCTGCGCTAGCTGTCCCTAATTTAGTAGTGTAAGACTAGAGGGAAGGTAGCTAGTCATCACTACCCACCGCCAATTCGTGGGCTACTCTTTTGCCACCGAATAGCGGGATTGACCGTCACATTATAACGCCCCCATGGCTGAAAGGGCGAGCATATTTGGTGCAACAGGGATTTGAACCCGCGACCCTCAGATTACAAATCGAATATCTTAACCCACCTCGCCATGCCGGGCCATAATGTAATTTATATAACTTTTAGAAACGTCTGTAAGGTAATATGTTTAGCCGAAAATAACGTAATTGGTACAAGACAATAGAATTGTAGATAAACGTGATATGAAATTTGAAAATTACAATAGTAGATTAGCTTAGATTACACTGTTTCAGTCCAGATATTTGTTTCTATAGTTTAAAATATATAACAAACGGATGGAAAATAGTTTTATACACAGTAACAATGTGAAGTTTCTTCACACTTAATAGAACGTAAAGAGTTTCAGTAAAGTTTTAGTTTCTTATCCAGTAACTAACCTGGATAAAAACACATCCTTGGCCTTCTGCAGTTACTTTCAGATCAGTGGGAACCTTCTTTACCGCAATCTTCTGTGAAACAAGTCTGTTGTCATCGTTTACTGAAAAATTCGTTTTCTTCTCAGAGCTTTCTACTGTAAGTTGAATATTAGTGGGGCCAGATTTAACAAACATAGCGTACAGCGAAAGGGCATGGAGTCCAACAACCGTGTCCTTAGAGAGATAATAAAGCAAATTTGTAACTATTATATTTTTTAAAAAAGTGTTATTTAGAGTAATATTACAAACATATATGTCAGTTGAAAAGTAAATATATCTGAACATATACAGGAAGGCGCTACGGATATGAAAACTGCCAACGTTTATAAATGACAATCTGCTATATCAAACACCACATATCTAATATTCTTGTATCTTATTAAAGTTTAATCTATCCTTTTAATTGTGGAGAATTTTTAATATCCGCGAAATGCAATTTTCAAGATTCTTTATAAATGAGAAAGCGTATTATAAGTCGAAAGAATATTAAAACTTTAATTACAGTTTTTTCTAGAAAATGCTTCTTTACATCTATGCTTGTTGAAACCATAAACTAATGCGATTATAACAGTTGAAACCGTGATAAACAAAAAGAGATTACTATGTCTTGATCTAGAAGAGCAAGCAATACAACTAATCAATATTTTATGGCTGTTGTATAGTTATGTTTCATATTTACTAAAAGAAAATTCCTGAAATCTAAAGCACACATTTCTTTAAATAGACAATTATAGATCCCAGTTAAAATGTTTGATATTCAAGTTCATCTTGACTACACAAACCTGGGTTGACATGAATCCTCCTTGAGAATTAATTTGCGTCGTTAACCAAAGTACAATAGGTTGAGCGTTTACCGCAGCATCCTGTCCTTTCGATGTCATTAAGGCTAACAAAGCGTAACTTGCAATTTCAATGTCGATAGAGTTAGGTTCAGAATCTTTATTGGTTTTCCAAAATTTCTTGTAATCTTAGAAGTAAGAAAGCACACGTCAACAAACAGTGAAATGTTAGGTAATATTACTTACATTATATTTTGTATTATATATAAAATTTTAATTTATAACCACAAACGCAAATTATTTACAAAATCTAGTGTGAAGAGAAATGGTGAAATACTTCATAATGTAAAACACACGAACACATTTTCTTATTTAACTTTCAAATTATCAGATGAGGCAACACTGTAAGATATTAACATCTAAATCTCAGAAACATATTGCTAAAGTTCCACTGTTTGTTAGATTTAAGCAACAACATGTGTAAAATTGTTGAAAATACAGACTTTTGTTCTCCTTTGTTTATATATTAATGAGTTAAATATACCTGAAACAAAACAATTTTATTATCATAATTTAATGAAAACGATTATAAAATGCATTTTCGAACCTATTTTTCATCAAATGTCTCTATTGTTTTTTAAATTGCAAGTCAGTTTACTTTTACGAAGATATCATCTGATAAAGAATTCCAAATGGTTTTGCTTGTGTATTTTTACATCATACTATAGGAGTAAGGAGGATAAAAAGATAATAATTTTTACTGTTCATGAGGAAAGCTTGATTTAGATAAGTTTATTTGTTGAAATTTTGCACAAAGCTATACGAGAGCTATCTGCGCCTGCTATCCCTAATTTAGCAGTGAAACATTAGAGGTAAGGCCTACCACCGCTAATTCTTGAGGTACACTTTTACCAACAAATAGTGAGATTGACCTATATTTTATAATGCCCCCACGGCTGAAAAGACGAGCATGTCTGGTGGGATGGAAATTTGTTCCCACGACCCGCATATTGCGAGTCGAGCGCCCTTAACCACCAGGTAATGCCGAGCCTCTTAAAAAAGTGTCTTATGTTTACCAACCTCTAATTTCAGCTCTTTCTTCGAGCTGCTCCAAGTACTCATTCTGTGGTAAGTTTGCCAAAGAAACAGCATAAGCCATCAAAGCTAGAAGATAGGTAGGGTAAGATTCAATACTTCTTATACATGAGAAGCCAGACAAGATGACAGGATCGTTCTTAGAGTATCCATATTCCAATAAAGAAGTCAAAACATAAGCTGTCAGGGCCTGATCACTGCCTTCAACTCCACCCTGTATTAGTATTTAAAAAGCGTTCTTGTTATCAGTAAGAATTTTGTACTATGAAGAAACAAAATTAATTGTTTTGATAACATGTTTTATAAGAATTGCTAACTATTAATCTGAGACACTAGTACATTAGTTTTAGGTAAACATACTAACCTTAGTTTAGATTCATATTTAATTCTTTCTTGTCCAAAAAATACACAAATTTAAGTAATATAAGAACTAGACAATACATATATTTTATGAAAGATATTATATTGGTGTTTGTTTAATTATAGAACTTATAATTTCTCCAGATCAAATTTTGCAGTAAAAAAGTGAGTCTTTATGACATTAATGAATAGTATCTGTAAGGTATTAACAAAGACAAACTTGTAAGCATGTGTGGTTTGAAATTTTCAGTTACATTTGGCGATATGCTTGCTTATATTTGCTTACCGTTTACCTAAATATTTTAAAATGTTTAAAACGAATTTTTTTAAAAATTCGAATTCTATGTATTATATGGCTGATTTTCAGCAAGTATTGTATATTTTACTTAATATATTAGGTAAAGTGTGGTAAGAAACAACAGCTATGGCTTTGTGCATGAATTAACAAATTTAATTTTACTTTAACTAATGCAGGTGGTTATGGGATTTCAATACCACGATAAAATCCTAACTTGTTGCGAAAGACTGGGTGGATTCCATAACAAAGGAATAATTAAAGGTAATTATCGAAGTATATACTTTAACGTTTGTTCGCTGGAGAGCAAAGCCACTTAAGGTATCTGCTATGTACATAATGGTGAATCGAACCAAGATTTTAAGGGTTGTAAATCCATGTATTTATCTCTTGTCCTTCCGATAAAATTACAATAATAAAGAAAATATATTTAACTAAATCTACTTGAAGAATTAAATAGTCACGACTTTTAAAGTTTAGAGGATGAAAAAAAATCCGTGTATTATTACACAAGTAGAACAGATGTTTAGAATAGCTAAGCTTACACCACGAATGGATTAAGAAACATTTTTTTAAACATTGTAAATTTTGTTACAACTGACGTTTCTTAAAATAAGCTCTAAGTAAACCAGGAAGTTAACCTTCATAGCTTGATGTAACACGTTTCCTGTTGAATGAAAGCAGCCATCCTCTCGTCTCTGTTTGACGATCCAGTTGTACGTTTTCTCCAAGTCCGAATCATCAATAGTGATAAACTTCTTTGCCTGAACAAAAGACTTAGCTACAAAAGCCGTCAACCAAAGACTACCTTCTTTGTCTCTTTCACCAAATGCACTATAAGAACCATCCTTATGACGGTATTTCAGTTCTCTCTGATAACCTGATAAAAATAGAAAAACATATAAATAAACCTATTTCATTACATTTTCAGAGAATACACTTTTGCAACTAAAATGCAACAAACCAATAATTAGCTAGTAAAGTGTATCATTAATTAGTATTTGCTAAACCAAGATCATGTACTTTTGTAATTCGAAGCTGTATGACAAACACTTTAAAAGCAATTTTTATTTCACATCTAAAGATGTGTTTTAATTTGTCAACAACAATTTCAAGATACTAATTAAATAATAAGAATTTGACTACTCAGGGCCTAATGAGTTTCTTGTAATGGGCCACATAATTGGCAAAGATCTTTTACTAAAAACAATATCAATGTGAACGAAATTATCTTTTTATGTAGATTTGTAACCGCTGTAACTTATGTGTGAAAGAGCTTTTGAGTAACACAAAACCATAATATTGTTTTTTTTTGTTTTAAATTTCGCGCAAAGCTACACGAGGGATATCTGCGCTCGCCGTTACTAATTTAGCAGTGTAAGACTAGAGGGTAGGCAGCTAGTCACCACTGCTAACTCTTGGGCTACTCTTTTGCCAATGAATAGTGGGATTGATCGTCACATTATAACGCCCTCACAGCTGAAAGGCGAGCATGTTTGGTGTGACTGGGATATAATATTGGCATAGCTTATGTTTGTAACGATCACAAATACCTGAAAAATAATGTTCTTGTAGCGTAGGTTCTGTTACTGAAAATACTTTTGATAAAATCTGAATCAAAATTACAACAATTTAAATCATTTTTTGTTAAACTTTCTGCAGAATGTTTGTTTTCACGATGTAATACGGATAGGGTGAGATAAGTTTTACTTTAAAAATACATGAGATAATATTTAAAATGGAATAATAAATTAGTGGTAAAAACCTAACTTTTTTTTTAACACGCATTGTGGAACTTTTCGCCCTGTTATGAAAATTTGTGTTCGTTTTGATTGGTCAAAAAGGACGCCTTTGGCACATTGTTTAGACGGGTGACAAGGTCCCATAGTCAAGATAAATGTACCATAGTTAAGATGCAAATGCAAGCGTCTTAAATGCGCTTCGTGTACGTAAAATGCAGTTACTGTGGATGTACTTTTGATACTTTGTCACCAAATACAAAGTTAGATCTTAGATCTTTAAACGTAGAGGTAAGCAACCAATTGTAAGTGAAGCATCAATAACACTACGAACAAAATGAATAGGAAAAAGTGATGATTTTGATGAAAATGTCAGGAATTTCAGGATTGTACTAATACTAATGAAGATAAGTATGATGTTGAAGATGGTGAGATTAAATCTTCGGTTTCAGGTGATGCTGATGAAGTTCAAGATGCCGCTACCGTTTCTCGGAAATGACACTGAAGCCCTAAATTGATAGCTCTAATCGATAACCCTGATACTACTGATATTCGTGGTTAGTTTGGTTTAGATTCCAGCTCAGCTAATAAACCACCTGGTGCAGAAGCATGCCGATAGGTTGGACATTCTGTCGGTTACTGGCATTCATAGCGCAGTACAAGAAGCATTGATCACTTCTGACTGTTCACAGGGGCATTAAAATTCCCTTTAGAAGCACTTTAGTAACCACAGTTGCCTAGTGAGACTTGACAAAACTGAATGTCATACATATGGGTGATAAAGAAATTGCTACTTATCCAAGTGATGCTTAGATTAAGTTGTTTGTTTATTAATTGAAGAGTAACCATAAAAAGCAAAACAACATGAGAGTGCAAAGCATCAATGAAAACTCAATTCGTGGTTAAGTCCTCTGTCTTTGTTTCCTACCAGATTTCTTATTGCCTGGTTTTGTTCTAGTAGTGCATTGAGTCGATTGTAGCTTCGTCATTTGCTTTTAAAACTCAAAAATCAAACACGCTGGTTTATTTCTCTTGACTAGTTCAACCATGAAACTCCTCTTTGAACATTTCCACATTTAAACTTTTCAACTCGTCCCTAAGTCTAAAGAATGTTACCCTGACTCTTGATGGATGTGTTAGAAGAGCAGTAACTAAACTTACTGGTTAACTAGTGTACGTTAAATATATTAGAGCTGCCTGGCAATGCTAACTACGTTTGAGAAATGTGATGTGAAATCTGTAATATGACATATGGAAAAGTCTTACACATTTCAATCTATAGGTCTTTGACCTGCTCGTTTTGCAAATATATCGTACACGCGCCATTCTGATCTAAAACACAAAATAACTATGGGAAAGATTATACTACAGATGGGTATTCTTTTTATAGGTTGTATCTCCAATTTCTCAGTGCAATTTTTTTTAGAAGTTATGTAAATTGAGACTATAGATATTTCGTATAACTAAGATTAAGACTATAGATATATCATAAAGCTAAGATTAAGACTGTAGATATAAAGCTAAGACTAAATCCATTTTTCAATATTTTCGTTATTTCATGATTTTAAAAGGCTTTAATTTATTTTTATATTCCATTTATGGAAACATCGAAACAGCTGTGGGTATTGGTTGCTTATTTGTTGTTAAACCCAATAGACTAGTTGTGCTGTGACCACAGCGGATATCGAAACCCGGATTTTAGCATTATAAGTCTTCAAACTTACCGTTAAACCATTTGAGATAGCTGTGACATAAAATGGTATTTTCTTTTATAATTGTATGAGCAAACCGCATCATTACTACAAAGTAGATAATATCTGATTACTCTTTAAGTGTTTTAAACAATGATTAATTCATCAACTGTGATGGATTTTTTACTGTGCATTTTCGAATCTTGTACAACCTATGAAACTAAATTACGAAAATTAGCTGAAAATATATAAGGGAAGTTATTTTAACTACCTAAGCCTTGAAATAACTTTTTCCTTTGCATTTTTGGTGTAATGGAAAAATTATTATCAGGTCAACGTTTCGGTAAACTGATTTTCTTAGGGACCCAGAAAATGTATTTCATCCAAAATAGTAGCCATACAGTTTTATAGCACGTTAAAATGATTTTAGATTGTTTTTTATATTTTTATCTATTATAATACTACTAGTATTTTTGTTTTTATGTACAACTCATTTAACACGTTATCCTTGAACTCTTTTACATCTCACCGGTTTGCATGTAATTCAAAGTTTTAGTTTTCAGTTCCTCAGTAACACGATTAGTTGATGTGAGATAGTTCAAAACGAAGATGTTTGGCGCTAAAAGGACCATATTTTGTTCTCCACATCCAACAGGTAAACGTACAAGACTTTCTAGTCCGTTAAGAGCTGAGCTCATGAGATCACCTGTAAAAAATAAAGGAGAAATAATAATCTGAAAGACACGAATGTTGCTATGACGACTCTATAACTTGAACTTGTTAGTGACTTCAATAAACAAACATTAGTTAGCTTAAGCTTCAAGCTCGTTAAAACTGAATGAAAATAATATTTAAATGTTTTAGATTTATCGACGTATAAAATTAGACTTATGCAAGAAAGTGAAGCAAGAATTATTCTTTATTTAAAATAATGTATGGTTAGAAAATAGCAGGTTTGGTAAAAAGTTCAAAACATAAAACGGCTGTTTATTTGCAGAATACACATAAATTTAATGATGCTGTTTTTCTTCATAAGATTATGTGTTTGTTTTTAATTTTGCGCAAAGCTACTCGAGAGCTAACTTCGCTAACCGTCACTAATTTAGCAATATAAGATTAGGGGTAGGCAGCTAGACATCACTACCCACTCTTAGGCTACTCTTTTACCAATGAATAATGGGATTGACCGTTCCATTATAACGTCCCCACAGCTGAAAGGGCAAGCATGTTTGGTGCAAGCGGGGTTCGAACCCGAGGCCCTCGGGGAGAGAGAGAAAGAACGAGAGAGAGTGTGTGTGTGTGTGTTTCTTACAGCAAAGCCACATCGGGCTATCTGCTGAGTCCACCGAGAGGAATCGTACCCCTGATTTTAGGATGGTAAATCCGTAAACTTACTGCTGTACCAGCGTGGTACTTTTTCATAAAATGTAAGGTAGAAAATTAATAAAATGTTGACGTGTTAAAGATGCGCTCATTAATAATCATTAATAATAATATTATTATTATTAATGTGTATATGTTTTTCATTCACTTTATCCAATCAGAATAATGTTTTTCCCAACCGAGTGTTTTTGTTTCTTAGATACTGAAATGTGATTTTTTTATGAAGTAAAATATATTGAACATTGAAAATTCATTAAATCAAATAAAAAAAACATCACTGTATAATAGGATTATTCTAAGCAATAATAAGTATAAAAACTATTTTACAAGTGCTATTACTATTTTATATTAAGAAAATGTGACGACGTCTTAGAATCTGTATACACTATGCATACTAACCCGACAGACATTTCAAGTAACAAAGCTGACGTTGTGAGTGATGTCGGATTATGTATGCAATAGAAGAGGTTTCTTAAAGAAGATAGAAATATTGTAAATCAACTCACCAGATACAGAAACATAGGCACGTGCTGATTCATGTACGACGTTGCTTGGCGGTTTTAATTCAAAGTTTTCCATATACTGTTGACTTTGAGACTCTATCGCGTGTAAAGATAAAAGAAATAATTATAATTTTCTTTCTTTTCAAATATTTATTAAATAGGGTAAATGGTTTTTAACATCAGCTCTGGATACTCCAGCTATATACTGCATGAAATGTGAAAGAACATTTATCATTAAGTAAACAGGTAATTATTTTTTGCCTGTACGATAAACTATCAGAATATGCGTTATTACAATATCCATGAAATTGGTTAATTCAATGTTTATTACGAGTTATTTGGTGTAAGATATTTCTGTCCGTATTTACCACAGAAACCCTATTGTTATGTACCTTTCAGACAAGCATACTTTGTTTTGGTTTCTTCTTTGGGAAAACCTTCTGCCTGTAAGAAAAAGGGTTATTCTGTTTCAAATATAAAAAAATACGAATATTATTAAACGTGCTAAAATATTATTCTTAAAGATAAACATATTATAATTATAGAGACATACATAAAAGTTATAATTCAAGAATCCAATTAGCCGAGTGCTTTGGGAAAGATTTGTTGTTCGGAAAACACTGAGAGTATCATCCAACATATGGAACAAAGACAGTGTAAACCATAAATTTTAGGACTAGCGATAGAGGTAAAGTTTCGAATCAGGTAGAACTTATAAAAACAATATTGATTTTGTTTAAGACAAATTTACGATAAAAAAATCGAAGTAACTCAATACGGATCTTCTAAATAAAGCTTTTCTTGAAAATAAATTATTTTCCTAACATTAGAACAACAGTACACTTAAAAAAAACAAAGCTATTTAGTACCGTTAATCTCTAATAAACATTCTAGCACTATATTTTTTATTCATTCACATATTTTTAATTATGAAACTAAAAATGGTGAATACTTTCAGCACCGACAAAAAAGATTTGTACAAAAAATCAAATCATGTATAAAACAAAAAGATTTTCAATTCCCATATAAACTAACATTTGTTGTTGTAATATTGTAGCAAGATTTTATTATCAGAGTTAGGTAATGTTGAAAATAGTTTTTTGTATAAATAGAAAATCTTAGTATAAAAATTACCTCGACCAGTAATTGGCGTGTTATGGCATCTGTAGTTTTGATTGGTGTTGTAATTTTGTTCTCACATAGGTCGTCACTATCAGTATTCTGTGCTCGTACAGTGAGCTTGACAAGTCCCAGATATTTTGCTCGAATTTTGAAACGATATGTGTAACTATCTTTTCCACAGACGCAGAATTCTTTCTCTGCAGAGGCGCCAATAATTGTAAAATCTTGGCTATCACCCAGAGATATTCTAACCTTTAGAAAATCACAAGAATTAATACGTGGTGTCTTATAGGTAAATCTCTATCAACCATCTATGTATGTAAATAAAATATTTATCTCAATCCAAATGTTCTAAATCATTTGTTATTAATCAACGGAATATCCTCGTATTCACAAAGCATTGTGTAAACGCTTAATCTCTCCAGTTACGTTAAAACCGTGGTCAATTACAATTACAGAATACAACTGATTTCTTGCAGGTTAAAGTACAACAACTAAAGTAACTAGCGTGTATGTTACCTAACATCTAAACATTTAAATTTACGTTCATATTTAAATAAAATATACCAAAATAGCTTTACTCATTAAAACTTTTTATAATTCTTTGTAGCTTTTAAAAGTTTATAATACTTAAGCTTTTTTATATCCTCCAAAAGTTTGTCAACGCGATAGAAGAATTTAAGTTAACTAAAAAAAAAAAGATATGAAATTTCCTATTTTGCAAAAGTTTAAATTCAATAGCAACCATTCCATCCAAACAAATGATTCCTCAACCTCTTCACTGTGAATTTAAATAAGAAACATCTTTCATCTGTCATCGTTGAACATCAGGAACAAAATCATAATGCCATCTGTTTCTTAAAGGTGACAAAAATATCAACACATGATAATATTATATATTTTGCTGGTGGATTAACATACGTATATCTCAGGAACATAAAAATAAGTTATGTCCTGTAAAAGTAAGAATCAAGTAGAAATGTTCTGCCAAACTGTAAAACCAGCATGAGGTAAACTTTCTTTAGAATTAGAACATTTTTTTATGTTTCTTCATTAATCAACTGATTGGTTTGTGGTATATCTAAATGAAAACAAAATAAACATAGCTGTGAAAAATTATGATTTATGTTATGTAAAATTTTGGCACCGAAATGTCATAAGAATTAATAATCTGAGGACACAAAGCTGATTATGGTGTAAAATATACGTTTAACATATCATACAGCTGACAGTATGAAATCTATGGTGTAAACCTAAACAGCTTTACGGAAAGGGAAATATTGGGCAAAGGCAGTGGAACACATTAATTTTGGGGCACAGCACCTTAAGATAATAATACACAAGTCTCTCTTCCAATTCAAAAGGTTATATCTCTGTTTGTTTGTTTCTGTAGAAAATAAATTGGGGTACGTAACACCAGTGCCAACTCTGGTTTGCCGACTATGATGGTGAGAATTATTTGATACATAACAACGTAAAGAGAAATCAGAGAAAAACCACAGACAAAACATTTTATTTAATTTTGTTGGCGATAACATGTCCATTAGTAATTCCTAAGTTTGTCATTATTATATTTTATGTGAATTTTGTAATCTTGTATATTGCATCATATAGGTATCTTTGAACGTAGTTACTCTAAGAATTCCATGTTTCAGCTATTTCTGTTAATTACATATATAATATTATATTTACAAGCTGTTAATAAGTGCCACGTGGCTGGTTTTAGGATTTAAATACGGATAGAAACAGTTTTTGCCTACGCTGCAATGTTTTTCATCATTATTCTGGACAAAATATATTATGCAAGAAACAAAGTTTTTCACACGAGTAAAGATCCGTCAGTTTACTGTTAATGTATGACAGACGCTAGTAATAAAGTTTGTTTTCTGGTTTCTTTTAGCGCAAAGCTGCTCTGCTATACGCGCTCTGTTCGCCACGAGGTGATTAAATGCGAGATTTTAACCTTGTAGATTCATAACTTTCTAAATAACAATCGTTATACAGCAGTAATGAAAAAATAGTTTGTATTTTTGAAGTTAAGTATAAAGATACAAAATGAGCTATCGGTGCTCTGCCCACCACGGGTATCGAGATAAATTATTTATTTTATATATATACTGCCCTGAGACCGAGATGTCATGCACTCACTGTGCTGAAATCAGGATTTTGATTCCTCACAACAGACAAAGCACATGCAGCTCATTGTTTAGCTTTAGGCTAAAACAACCATACTTATAATGTTTGTTTGTTTTTGAATTTCGCGCAAAGTTACTCGAGGGCTATCTGCTAGAGCCGTCCCTAATTTAGCAGTGTAAGACTAGAGGGAAGGCAGCTAGTCATCACCACCCACCGCTAACTCTTGGGCTACACTTTTACCAACGAATAGTGGGATTGACTGTTACTTTATAACGCCCCCACGGCTGAAAGGGCGAGCATGTTTGGTGCGACGGGGATTCGAACCCAGGACCCTCGGATTACGAGTCGAACGCCTTAACACACCATACTTATAAATTATTGATCTTTAACTTTCTCACAACACCATGTATTGGATAATATACATGTGTAAGCAATGATATGTTTTGGATACGGTTTACAGTGGTAAACAGGATAAAGAACTACTTTTCACTGATATCTCACGTGTTGATAATAAAAATGCATTTGTTAATTACTTGCTTAGATTAAAATGACAATATTTTTGTGGCATTAATGAAATTTGCTGCAATTTATAAAATTCAACTGATTTTAAATATAAACACAATTGTCAGTTATTCATGCAGATATAATGTACTCACAGGCATACATTCTGATAAGTAGTTAAAAATGGTAACAGCCAATTGGGCTACCTCCCCTCGAATAATGGAGTAAGGTATGGTGAAGGAAAGGAAAAATGGTTGAAAACCAACAACACTGGTTGTGTTGCTGACCCCTAATCCCCTGTCTTGGTCAATGCAAACAGCATTACCAATCCATTCTGTTATTGTGTGAGGAAGGCGACGCTTCAAAATCGTTTCTCCATTCTCTCTAGAAAAACAGAAAAATACAAACTAAACAGTTAATAACATCTATTGATTAGTGTTCTTAGGTTTGCAAAATAATTATATATTTTTTAAATATATCATACTGATTCTTACAAGATATTTCAACTTCAGTTTTTTTAGATATCACAATTGAAATCTGGTCCAGATTGCATTTCGATATCCAATTACAAGATCTGTACATAAGCTACTGATGTGTTTTTTCACAGTAAATCATAATCTAATCATGGCTGTTCCTAGACTCCAGTTATCCTTACAGTATCGTATTATTAAGATACAAGAAACAATTGGAACAAAACAAATTGAACAAACTATTTGCAAACTGTTCTATTGGTATGTTGTTTTTTGTCTTCATGGAGTAGTTACTGAGTAAATAAATGCCCAAATAGTAATATATATGATAGCGTTTGATCAAACAAAAATGTAAGAGTTATTTTTCTGGTCTATAACAGTTGTTTAGGGAATTTGTTTGTCAGAACACATACACATATCTGTTTTATATAAAAACGTGTGATTTTGGAGTAATAAACGCTTTGTTCAGACAATTTCCCTTTATTTAATATATAGCCATTCTTCATCGCGTGCCATAAGTTATAGGTCGTCAAACTGCTAAACTTAGTAGTGTATCCCCAGTGTACAGGATTTCAAATACAGTACAAGAATCGTTATTCCTGGAAAGACTACTGGTAGAATTAAAAACTACCGCCTGAAGTGACCATGTTTTATTTGTCTCTTAGTCACTGTTATTCTGGATACTCAAGAATGAATGTGTTCTTCTCATTCTCGTCATAAGAACTGGCAATAACTTCATACGACCTTGACGTATTAACCCCTTAACAGCAAGAATGCTGTAGATAGCGTCATCAATTGATTAAATGATGGTGGCCACCGTTTAAGGGTTAACACCAATATTAACCATAATTCACCAATGTGCTTTGATAAGGTTATGTTATGACATACATTAAAAGAAACTTGTAAAAAGTTACACATCTTTCTACACCTGTTTGACAATATTGTTTGCTGTTCTAATACAGTAATTACGACAGAAAGTATTTGTACTCCTGCGTCGTGAGTAGTTTTTCCTCATAACTTAAAAAATATCAGGATTAGGATAATGAAAATAGAGTATATTATAAATATTATACTAACACACATCTACATAATTTTTTTATGTAAATTAAACGACAAATAAACTGTTTATAAACAAATAACCAAACATAGGAGGGGCAGAAAGTGTTTGTGCGTCTACTTTAATAGCCAGTTGTGTAACCTTTCAGGTGAATTACTTGGCGCAATCTCTCCTCATAGCTCTCCATGATCGTTTGACAGTACTCGACTGGTATTTTCTTCCATTCTTCTTTACAGAAGGCCTCCAACTCTTGCACGTTTTTCGGATGACACCGATGAACCCTGGTTTTCAACTCATGCCAAACGTTTTCAATTGGGTTGAGATCGGGTGACTGCGATGGCCACTCCAGAACGTTTATATGATTCCTCTGCAACCAGGATTGCACATATTTCGATGTGTGCTTAGATTCATTGTCGTGTTTAACTGTAGAGACGGTGTTCTTTGGAAGATTTCGTTACCACTTCTTACTGATAATATACCGAACATCATTGTGGCCGAAAAGTTCGATTTTAGTATCGTCTGACCAAAGAATATTCTTCCAATAGGTAAAAGGTTTATCTACACGCTTTCTTGCATATCTCAATTGTGCTTCCATATGAACAGGCAGATAATGACGGAGACGGCGCTAAATTGCTGGAAATGCATTTTTTGCCGGCTAAATTCCAATAGTTATGAACCCAGTGCCTAGTTCTGGAATGGTATAATGTAGTTTATTCGCCAAATTAAACAGAATTGTTATGGGAATATTAGTTTTTTCAGACGTTCTGAACTGTACGAACACTTTCTACTCCTCCTATTTTTGATTTGTTAATAAACAGTTAATTTGTTACTTAATTTACACAAACATTTATGTAGATGTGTTTTATTTATAATATACTCTACTTCTTTTAGCCTACTCGTGATACTTTTTAAGTTATGAGCAAAAAATTACTCGGGACGCAGGGGTACGAATACTTTCTGTCGTTACTGTTCATCATTCATGATGTTTATGGAACTTATCTCCTTATACAAATCACATATGTAAATTTTTAATATAACATGTATTTTCCACTTTAACAGAAGCAAGCATATTTTCATTTCTGGATTGTATTACACTTGGGTCATTAATTGGAATATGTTGATAAATAGAAAACATAAATGATTTATTTCACCTAACAGACTGAGAAATTTCGATATAGGATATTCAATTCTTTTATTTTTATTTTAAAAGAAAAATGAGGTAAAAACATATAGTATTAGAGAATCAGGTTTTAATTGCTTGAACAGTTTGTTTGAATTTCGCACAAAGCTACTCGAGGGCTATCTGTACTAGCCGTCCCTAATTTATCAGTGTAAGACTCGACGGAAGGCAGCTAGTCATCACCACCCACCGCCAACTCTTGGGCTACTCTATCAGCGAATAGTGGGATTGATCGTAACATTATAACGCCCCCACGGCTGAAAGGGCGAGCATGTTTGGCGCGACGGGGATGCGAACCCGCGACCCTCAGATTACGAGTCACACGCTTTAACACGCTTGGCCATGCCGGTCCTTACTTGAAAGGTCACTTTCTTAAATTGAATGCTTCTTGAGCTTAAGAGAACAAAATATATTCTCCTCAAATAAATGGAGAAAAAATGTGACCGATCAATGCAAGTTAAATTTCGTAATGATCAGTATGAAAAGAATGTTAGTAATATAAACACGAAACCAAGCGCTTAGGACGCTCGACTTGTAATCTGAAGGTCGTGAGTTCGAATTCCTGTTCCACCAAACATGCTCGCCATTTCAGCAGCGGGAGCGTTATTATGTTACGGCAAATTCCATTATTTGTTAGATATGACTATATTGACTATCTATCTTCCCTTTAGCCTTTCACTGCTAAATTAGAAAAGGTCAGTGCAGATAGCCCTTGTGATTCTTTGTGTGAAATTCAAACAAAAAAACAAACGCACACAAATAGCGTGTGATGGTGAACATTGTTCATCTTCCAATTATAGATAAATCCCTATATGAGATTCGCAATTGTGGTTTTCCTTTACATTTATGGTAGAATTTAAGGTGGTTCATGAAATTCTTTGTTATGATTTGTAGTTTTTTCACTGCTCTCTTATTTAAAGGCTGTGTTAAACGTTACTTGGATGAGATTGAGACTGCATGATCTGTACAATTGATACAAGATGTAGCTCTCAGTGTAGTGGCAAGACATTGCAGCTGTTACCAAATCAGCAAGTCAGGATATACACGTGGCACAGGTTATGAACACGACCATTATCGGCTGAACTTAACATTACAGAAACCTACAAATTGACCTTCTTCGTAAAAGTGACACCCATGTATCAGTGTAAATTGTTCGTAAAATAATTCACGAATGTAGATTAAGAGCCAAAAGACCCATTTTTGACCCACTTTTGAACATAGAGCATTGTGCTGCCAGATTTAACTTTGCTCATTCACACAATAAATGGCAGCTTCATCATTGGAAAACTATACTCTAGAAATAATTACACTGGGGAACACTTTTTCAGTAACTTTGAGTTGCATTGGATATTTTAACTGATTCTGAAGGAGTTTTAGGCGCTGATTTCAAATCTGAAATTAGTTTTTCTCTACAAGCTCTAGTTTGTATGCAATTTGAGGTTAATGAAATTGTACAAATGTGAACTTGCGTAAACCATGTATAAGGATTTTCACGTCCCTTTTTTGAACAGCCACCTTGATAAGTTCCCTGACAACCTGGGGGCTGTGAGTGACGAACAAGGAGAACGATTCCACCAAGACCTAAAGGTCATGGAAGAACGCTACCAAGGGAGCTGGGACAAAATTATGATGGCTGACTGCTGCTGGAGCATTAAACGAGATTGTCCAGATGAAGTGTACAAACGCAAAAGTTACAAACGCAAATTTCTACCTGAATAAAATACACAAACAAATTGATAAGCTATTCCTATAATAACGAAACATTAAAAAAATAAATAAAAATGTCAAATTGCATAAAATCTGTAGCTTGCAGACAAAAACCGACTTCAGATTTGAAATCAACACACGCAAATTGACTTTAGAAAGGTCTTTTTTTAAATGCAACAAAATGAGTGTTCCCCAGTGTAATCAGTGATGTCGAGAAACCCACTTGTTGAGAAATTTATATGCAAAAACGGCTCGTTTGGGTTGAGAAAATATTTTACATAGAAGAGCGAACAACGTTTCGACCTTCTTCGGTCATCGTCGGGTTCACAAAGAAAGAGGTAACTGACCGGAAGCTGATCACATGTTTGAAAGGGGTTGTGTAACTGAGTGTCGGAATGTAGAGGGCGGTATTAGATGTTTGAATATATAATTTTATTTATTTTATTATATTAATATAGGTATAAAGGCGTTCCTTTATATTGGTTTATTTTGGGTTTAAGTTATTGTATAAGTAAAGCTTCTTTAATTTTGCGTTTGTTTCTTTATTTAGTATTTGAGTGTTTTCTATGGTTATGTTGTGTTTATTTGACTTGCAGTGTTCGAAAACGTGTGAAGGTGACTTTTTATGTTCTTTGAATCTGGTTTCCGTTTTTCTACTTGTTTCTCCAATATAGAAGTCGTGGCAGTTATCACATTGTATTTTAAAAATAATGTTGGTGTGGTGTTTGTCAGTGTAGTTTTTACATAGTATAGACCTTAGTTTTGTGCCTGGTTTTTGAATAAATTTGGTATTAACTAGAATGTCATATTTTGTTACTAATTTTTGCCAAATGTTGGTTATTTGTTTGCTGATGTCAGGAATATATGGTATACAGCAGTATATGGTTTCGTGATTTTTTTGATTCGTGAGATATATTTACTTTAGTTGGTTGATTTTGCTTTCTGTCTAGGTGTGTGCGTATAATGTTTTCTACGGTTTGTGGAGGAAACTTATTGATGTTGATGAAGTATTGTTTTATTTTGTCTAATTCATCGTTAATTTTATCTGGTGAGCATAGATTTATGGCTGTGTTTATTTGGTTTCTTAGTATGTTGAGTTTTTGTTTTGTTTCATGTGCTGAGTCCCAAGTATGGGTGATTTTTCGGTGGATTTCTGTTTTGAATTGTGTGTCGGTTCTTGTAATTTTGAGGTTAAGAAATGATATTTGATTGCTTTCTTCCTGTTCACATGTGAAGTTAATGTTGGGATGTATAGAGTTAATATGATTGAAAAAATTAAGTATGTGTTCTGTAGATTTGAATTCCGCAACCGTGTCATCTATATATCTGTACCAGTATAGTGGTGGATGTAATGCTGTGTTAATTGCTTGTGTTTCAACTTGTGTCATAAAAATATTGGCTAGGACTGGTGATTCTGGGTTGCCCATGCTTAGGCCATTTGTTTGTATATAGTTTTGGTTGTTGAACATGAAGTTTGTCTTTATCGTGGTGAATTCTATGAGGGTTGCTAACTGGTTACTGAGAATTTCTATAGTTGGGTTAGGGTCTCGGATATAGAGTTCTAAGGCTATCTTGCAGGCTTCAGTGGTTGGAACTTCTGTAAAGAGGGATATAACATCGAAACTGGCCATTAAGGCTTTATGATTAAGTTGATTTAGATTAGACTTGAAATTAAGAGTTTTTGATGAATGAGCTGGCTGATGTTACATATTTGGAGAATGCCCATGCATTGTATTTACCAAGATTGTAATTAAACGATTCATATGTGGACATTATTGGTCATATTGGACAATCTGGTTTATGAGGTTTGGGAATGCCGTATATTTGCCGCCCTCTACATTCCGACACTCAGTTACACAACCCCTTTCAAACATGTAGTCAGCTTCCGGTCCGTTACCTCTTTCTTTGTGAACCTGACGATGACCGAAGAAGGTCGAAACGTTGTTCGCTCTTCTACGTAAAATATTTTCTCAACCCAAACGAGCCGTTTTTGCATATAAATATACTCTAGAAATGATAGCTTTTTTTATGTTTCTACTTGTGACAACAATTTACGTGTTAAGCAATACCAGGTTTGACGTTATGTGACTTGCATTGCTGTATAATTTGATCATTATGGTGGAGGTTCTGTTATGGTCTAAATGGGGATCTGCTTGGAGGGTTGCTCAGACTAAGTTTTTATTGACGGAAGTTCCTTAACTCCATGATAGTATCAAGATGACATTCTACACTGTGTTGTGAGACTTTAAGGTGCCATTCCAGGCAATGTCACATTGGTGAAGTTAATATCAAATCTTATAGCACCGGGTTATCCATGAATTACCTAGAACAGCAAAGCATCAAAGTAATGGACAAACTAGCCGAATCATTGGACTTAAATTCAATTAAACACGCGTGGAATCAACTGGAAATCTCATTATTAATGTTATGGAGCTGTGACAAGCATTGAGAGAGGAATGGGAAAGCTTGCCTTAAGGCTACATCAAAAGTAAAGTCAGAAGTATACTGACAAGTGTGTGTGTTTTTCTTATACCGAAGCCACATTGAGCTTATATGCTGAGTTCACCGAGGGGAATCAAACCCTTGATTTTAGCGTCATTAATTCATAGACCGTCACATTATTCACGGTTGAAAGGGAGAGCATGTTTGGTGTGACGGGGATTCGAACCCGCGACCTTCAGATTACGAGTCGAATGCCTTAACCACCTGGCCATGCTGGACCTCTCAATAATGAATACAGTAATAAAATATACTTTTCTTACATGTTTATAGATTAGAATGCAGCGTTTTGTTTTAAAATTTTTGTAGCTTGTAGTTTTACTTATTATATATGTACTATTTCGCACGTTAAAATTCACTCGCTTTCAAATGTTCTAGCTAATGTTAGTAGATTTAATGCTTAGAAAGCTAGAAGTTTGTAGTACTGGAGGTGATTGAAAGTTCAAAGGAATTTGTGACACTTGGCTTCTAAGTTATCGAGTGCATTAAAAATAACTAAGATATTTGATATTGTTCATTTGATTTTCATTTATTGAAACAGCGTCATCCAAATAAATACTCGAATCCCTTGTGAGAAATGAGTTGTTTATTATGTACAGTTATTGCTGTAACTTACGAATACCGCGTAAGTTAAACCTTTTCTCAATACATAAAACAGTCGCTTAAGAATATGGCTTTAAATGATACTTCTTACATACTTAATAAGAAATTCTTTACTCCTCTTAACATTTACAGCTTTGCTAGACAACATTTGTTTCAATATAGTTTCATGACACCTGTTTTTTATTGTTATTTGAAACGTTACAAATCAAACATTAGTACAAAAATTTGAAAAAACTAAGTTTCTGAGAATAAAAAAGAAATTATTTTGAAACGTTTAGCACACAAACTACAAACTCTTATTATTTTACTGCTTTTTACTCTTAATTGCTAAGCTAATTTATTGTGTTCTCAATAACACTTAACGACTAACACTTATTATGACAGTTAAGTAAGAAATGTACAGCCAACCAAATACTAAATATTTTAAACTATCAATTAGTTAATTCTCCCACAAGTCTTTGAGTGTATTTGTTTCAGCTTTTAAGTATGAAAATAAGTTTCAATAGCTTAATTAAAAAAATTAACAATATAAAAATTAGACAATGCGGAGTGTTGTATCGAAATTTTATATATATTTTATTAAAACTTTTGAAACACACCCTTTTTTTAAGACACACTTCTGATATTACATCTTAAGATAATGTAAACACCAAATGGAAGGTGAGAATCTTACCCAATAGCTTGTAATTCCCAAAGCCATGTTTCTGGAAAATAAGTTCGAATGTCTACCGATGCCAGAGCGCCTTCAGGCCTTTTTAAAGGCTTATGTGTCCTTTTTGTTGACATAAACATTGATGTTGTAAGACTACTTCGAAAAGGTGAATGTATATTACCTTGTCCACTCAGTGAGCTCGGGGGATCTCGGAAGTAATATATTGGATCTGTTGCATAATAAAAATAGACAACGATTGAACACAAATTCTGCAAAAATTATCAAATAGATGTTAGATGTGCAAAAACTGTGTATAAAGGATATGATAAATAGATAAAACTCGTAAAATATTATTTATATGCGAAATCAGCGGATTGTCGTGTGTTCTTTTCTAAGTTGTTAGACCTGCATACTCTATATGTGAATCGTCTACAATAACTGTACGTTAACAAGATCGTCAATGAGGCTAGTCGGAAATACAATTTACCACACATAAAATGGGAGAAACACATTAAAAGATGGGACAAGTAAGAGGTTAAAAGATGTTTTCAATAAATGAGATTTTAATAAATGCCAATGTTCTGGCTAAAGCTGCTAAAATCATCCAAGCAGAAATCTTTAACTAATGTTTATTGACGAGTTCCAACAGCATGCTAGGAAAACTTTTCAACTAGTCTTAACTCACCTACCTATATGTCTCTCACATGGAGACTGTTCCATTAGCAAATGTGGCAAAGCTGACTTAAATATTCACCTCTCTCTTTGCAGTTCCAAGAGTATTACACAAAATAGTTGTGTGATTTTTTTTTAGGATACTAGTTTGAACAGTGAGTGATTCATGAATATCAAGAGTGCATTGTAAGGAACCTTAAGTACTTTACAAAGAATTTTAAAATCAATACTATTAGCTTATTTACTAGACATTAGTACTAATCCATCCAACATACTAAAATGACATTTATTTTGATTAAAATTATCCATGGGTCATCATAAGGAAATATTTGTATAGAAATGCGAGCTTGAAAAAAATTGCAGTATTAAGAAAAATGGGTAATGTTGGTATGTTAATTCAGGTGAAGCTTTCAACGAAAGAAACGTATCCAGACTGCCTAAGAAATCAAAAAAATAAAAAACACTACAGTGAACAATTTGATTTCGATTATAGGTTACTTCACATGGCTATTCCCTGAATTTGATTATATGGATTCCTGGAACATTTTGGTGGGTTTATCAGCCTGTGATGGTAATTTTGCTGATCCATCTGACAAATATTTATTGATAATTAAGTAGTGTAGTATGGAATGTGATGAAACAAATAGGCAGCCATAAGAATAGCCCGTTTGAAGAAAAAGATCAATTTTAAAATATCTGAATATTAACAATAGCTATTTCATATTACTGGCTGAGCGTGTTTTTCTTGAAGCAAAGTTTCATCAGAATATCTGCTGTGTCCACCGAAGGAAATCAAACGCCTGATTTTACCGTTGTAAATCCGTAGACTTACCGACACTACAAGCTCATTCTCTTCATTTCATTGATTGAACTTTCAGTTGGCGATAAAAATCTGAACAACAGTTATCATATAAACTAATGATAGAACTGGAACTTTGTAAAATGATGCATCTGTTTAAATTGAACAACCAAATATAAACTACAAAACATCATGGTTTAATATTTCATATTAATGGAGTGACTAACTTAGGTAACAGGGATTAAGATGGAATGAAGACGAGAATAACTTTCACTAGCAGGTGTAAATGTCCGATGACAACTTATAAAAGTGTTTTGTTCGTTGTTTTTTCCCCGGAAGATTCCAGTGACAATATGGAGATTTAAAGTATATAAGGATAAAATTATTCATGTCCACTTTGATTACACTATGCAACAAAATTTTTACTTTTTCTTGTTCCTGGGCAGAAAGTGTTATTTCCCAATTGCTCACGCCTAAAGTAAATGGAAGAAACCTATTTTCCTCTTCAAACTTTGCTTTTGCGACCTGGAAGCGTATAACGAAAACATGATGGTAGAGTATATTTGGGGGCTGATACGTGAAAATGATTTGCATTACAGTCGCAAAACTCGAAAAATTACTCGCTTCTGAACATTTTTGTGTAACTTTAGTATAAATACATGTAAATCTTGATTCACATGTTGTTTTTTTCAGACCTTATATAAATGAAAATTTGCAAATTTGCTCATTTTTACATATAAAATAGGTTAATTTTTAAATTTCCTTATCCAGGTCACAAAAACAAAGTTTGAAGAAAATAATGGCTATTTTCTGTACTTTTACAACATAAGCAATTAAGAAATAACACATCCTATCCAGGAACAAAACTTGTTTTGCATAGTGTTATTTAAATAGCATTTTATTTTCTATCTTAGGAGTCAGAAGATAAACAGAGTTCTCTCAAATTATAGTAGGATTACCATGTGCAACGTTTTGTGAAATTTTTCTAGCAGACATTTCATACAAACACACACAAACACAACGAAATAAGATTAGATGGATACATACCTCGTTTTCTTTTGAAGCAAGGTCTTGTTTCCAAAGTCAAATCACTCAAAACTAGAGTGCCAGTATTCTAAAAAAAAGGAAAGAAAATAATATTAAGTTACTTTATTTTAGCCACACTTTCGAGCTAAGGCACGCAGGCGCGAAAGATGAAATTAAATTACAGTAGAACATTACTTTCTTATGTTTACTATTAATTTCAAAGTAGTTTCAAGATGACAAAGTAGAAATCGATGGCATACGTAACAATGTTTCTGATAATACATAATGACACTATCTACTTCTCAATATTTGTACTAAACTCAGCAACTGTTTAAAAATTGTTTAAAAAGAAACAAAGTCTGTCATCTATACATTACAAAAATACCTTTGAAATTACATAACAAATACCCTATATAACTCCAAACAGTCATATTGTTCAATAAACGATATAATAAGTACGTAACTTTTAAACCTTAACTTAAGTAATGAATATGGAATGATTTGTTTTGCTTAACTTACACCAAAAGCTTTAATAGCGTCGTGATGGTATGTTTCATATGTGATATCCCATAAAGGAAACCGTATAGGTATGGAAGTAATTGAATCTCTGTCAAGTACAAGCGGACGTGAAATTGCATCCATAGCTGTAAGTAAAAACAACGTTCTTCAACAACATATATTTATTTCAAGGTAGCATCGTTAGAAAAATAAATATTTTATATTTCATCTGTGTTTTGTTAGTTTTGCAGAAAAAGAAAACTTAATAAACAACTACTTTGCGAAAGGTACGTGTTATAGAACTGGTGTTCATATTTTCGGTTAAGCAAAATATTGATAGTTTTATCTTAAGATGCTAAAATGTGTCTATTAATTAATCGAAACTTTAATCGCTTATGTTAAAACTTAGAACAATTTAGTATGTTCGAAAACTCGCTGAGGACTATTAATCAATACATCTGCACGTTTCCTTACAGAAATTTCATTCACAACTCTGCCCACAATTTTAAAGTAATCTTACTCGGTCATTATATTATATTATATTATATTATATTATATTATATTATATTATATTATATTATATTATATTATATTATATTATATTATATTATATTATATTATATTATATTATATTATATTATATTATATTATATTATTATTAAGAAAGAATAAAATAAAAATAATTTTTTGTTTTTTTGTTTTTTAAATTTCGCACAAAGCTACTCGAGGGCTATCTGTGCTAGCCGTCCCTAATTTAGCAGTGTAAGACTAGAGGGAAGGCAGCTTGTCATCACCACTCACCACCAACTCTTGGGCTACTCTTTTTACAACAAATAGTGGGATTGACCGTCACATTATTACGCCCCCACGACCGAAAAGGGTGAGCATGTTTGGCGCAATGGGGATGCGAACCCGCGACCCTCAGATTACGAGTTGCACGCCTTAACACGCTTGGCCATTCCAGGTCAAAATAAACTATGAGACTTGTAATTTGCCTTAAAACGTGGAAGACTTTTCCCATAGACCTTTATGACTGTGGATTCTCATCTGTTATAAGACACCGTACTTTACCTACTAAGTACGAAGTGAGACTTTTTACACATGTCTTTCTAGTTGGTCCTAGTGCCCTAAACTAATCCACATTTCTTTGTTTTTCAGGACTATAAAGAACAAGGGATACTCACCTTTTGGAAAATTTAAACCTCTCATCAAAACCCACCTTTATGATCTGAGTGGATGAATATTCTTCGTGGGAAACGACTATAAGATAAACTTCCCAATAGTAATATATTAATAGTATTAATGCTATCTATTTTCCAAATACCATACAAGTATAGGTTTACTGTGTTAAATGAAGAACAATTCAAATCACCAGACATACAATGTAAAAAGATGGTTTTGATATATCTCGTTTCACAGCATCTTCATATCGGCTGTGGTTGTTAGTAAAATTTTTATTTCAGTATTCACATTCGTTTACACATAACACACACAACAATCTACAAAGCAATTCTCTTATTGAAGTTTTTGACGGTTCCAGACCAACATCGTTCTTATACTCCTTTCATAAATCTTTACGATTCTTTTTTCATACAGGAAATGCAAAAATTAAAACACTTACATTGAGAACAGTATTCCCGGTCTGGAGTTGACTGATCCAGCACAATTGGAGCTTTGTTGTTTTGACGAAAAAGCTCCAAAACCTAGAATAATAAGAATTTGTTTTAATAGACATGTACACTGCTGGCCAAAATCTTAAGGCCAATGAACATAAAGACAAAATATGCATTTTGCGTTGATAGACTCAACCATTTATTTCAGTAGACCTTCGAATGATGAAAATAAAAAAGGGAAAATAAAAAACTTTTTTAGCATTTAATAGAGAAAATGTGAACGCTATGAAATTAGCCTAAATACTAGCTGGTCAAAAGTTTAAGACCATACCAAAAAGAAGCCCTAAACAGGGTATGAAGTGCCCAACAAGAGGTCTCAGTAGTGAGTTGCACGGTCGTCATTGCGAATAACTTCAAATATTCGCTTTGGCATGGTCCATATAAGCGTTTGCAGAAGGCTGGCTGGAATGTTATTCCAAGTGGTGAAGATGGCTTCACGAAGATCATGCACTGTTTGGAATTGACGTCCATTTCTATAGACTTCCCTTGCCATTCACCCCCAAACATTTTCAATGAGGTTCAGTTCGGGCAAACACGGTGGATGATCCAAAAGAATCGCGTTATTCGCCATGAAAAAGTCCTTTGTCCTGCGGGCATTGTGGATTGCAGCGTTGTCCTGCTAAAATATCCAGTCATTTTCACACAAGCGAGGACCTTCAGTCAATAAGGATGCTCTCTCCAACATGCTAATGTAGTCAGCTGTTGTTTGACGCCCCTATATAACCTGAAGCTCCATTGTTACATGGAAAGAGAAAGCACCCCAGATCATGATGGAACTTCCTCCACTGTGTCGTGTACAAAATGTCTCCGGTGGGATATCCTTATCAGTAATGTTGAAAGCCATTTGGACCATCCAGGTTAATTTTTTTCTCATCAGAAAACAAAACCTTCTTTCACTTTTCTGCGCCCCATGTTTGGTGCTTCGCAGCCAATTTTAACCGAGTTGTTTCGTGGTGTGGAAGGAGGCGTGGCCTTTGAAGACGTTTATGGATTTAAAGCCTTTCTCTCGTAGATGCCGTCTTATTGTTTTAAGCTGCATTATGCGTCAATAAGAACCTTAATCTGGTTCGACGATCGGCTGGTATCTTGCCGGTCAACTCGTCGAATCCTCCTGCTCAACGCCGGCGAAAATTTCTTGGGCCGACCACTTGAAATTCTCGTTCCGTATCCCTCAGGGTTTTTTAAGAAATTTGCAACAACAGTTTTACTACTCCCAATCTCACCAGCGATGGCACGTTGAGAGAGACCTTGCTTTTGCAGCTCGACAATTCTGCCACGTTTAAACTCTGTCAACTTTTTAGCCTTTGCTATGTTTTTACCCAATGTAACACTAATGCTTGAACACAAATGACTAAATTTCGTTACGTGTTTACCGAGTAACGCTTTGTTTCAGTATGGTCTTAAACTTTTGACCAGCTAGTATTTAGGCTAATTTCATAGTTTTCATATTTTCCCTTTTAAATGCTAAAAATGTTTTTCCTTTTTATTTTCCCTTTTCATATTTTCATTTCTCGAAGCTCTACTCAAATAAGTAGTTGAGTCTAACAACGCAAATTGCATATTTTGTCTTTATGTTCATTGGCCTTAAGATTTTGGCCAGCAGTGTATAAAGAAAAGAAGTACTTCCAAGTATGAAAATAAAGAAAAGAGAAAAATGCACAGTATCAACACCGTCTAGTGTACCAGAAACCAGCATTTATGAAGATATCAAGCAATAAATTAAAATACTGTCTGAATTGTCTGTAAAAAACCTAGAGTAATGAGAATCTATTTTGTGGACATATATAAAGAAAATACGTTCTTTCGATATCTTACATACAGAGAATAAATCTCTTCGCAAGCATGTTGAAATGCTTTTTTCAGTGAAGAACGAATATATGTTGTTGGGAATGTTCACATAAAGCTACCAAAGGTTTGCACTATCTGATCTTTAATTTTGAACCAATAGATTACAAAGAACACTGCTAATCGAGAGCACCTAGTACAAATTGTTAGGAATCTGTAATCGAATAGTGGGTTTTACAGTCACTTTTATAATGCACACAAGGCCCTAGACTACGGAGAACAACATGCCCTCAGATTTAGCGATTATTACACTAACCACTAAGATACGTCAGCGAATAATGGAGAAAAAAACCTTCACAAACTATAAATTCTAAAAGAAATCTCATTTAGTTAAAAAGATATCTTGAGATCTAAATAATCGATATATTAAATTATATTTGTCGAGAACAATTTCAATTAGTTTTGAGGCACTTGTCTGGTTTAGCTTAAGATGTTTAAGTTTAAAATGATTTTGTAAATTTAATAAGTTTATTTTAAAACTTTACCAAATTTGGAGTAAGAGCTTTGCTACCACGTAGAAGATGTACACTTTTATCTAGAAACGATAGTCCGCATGTCGAACCTTCTGCTGCCTGTATTTTGATTGTGGTATCATCACCTGGTCTTTGTTGTTCCCCTTCAATATCAAGAAGTACCTTTAAATTAAAAGATTAAAACATATATCATTACTTATTTATACCCTAAATACTAGTAGAAATTCATTGTTTCCAAATTTCAAACAGTTGACAAATTATATTAATAATTTTTATACAATAATAAATAGGGTATTCATGTTAAATTATTTATGGTTAAACTTTTCTCTCCAAGTGTCCATAGGTGGGACAGCGGTAAGTCTTCAAGGCTCATCCTATTTATATTTAATATCTGTAAACTTCAGTCCTTTTATTATTGCCATTAAAGTGTATATTTTCGTGTGTTCCGGCAAATACTGATTAAGTTTTCAACTCAGAAATGTAGAGACTCAACATACAAAACTGAATAAATCAGTATATGAATTTCCATATCTATAACTTAAGATCTAGTAGCCACACCTTTAGATAATGAATATTAAAATGTTGCACTTGTATTTTTAGCACCATAAACATTCTTTGAATGCATTCTCATTCTTATAGTTTTTATTTTATTTTTTGCAATGAAATAAATTAATAGTACAATACATATTTTACTTATGAAACACAAACTGCCAGCTGGTATTTTAGGAATTGATAAACCTGTTTGGAAGATGTAAACTCTAACAAACCTGTCTTTGTTTTATTTCTAATTCCGGTCCGGCATGGCCAGGTGGGCTAAGGCGTTCGACCCGTAATCCGAGGGTCGCGGGTTCGAATCCCCGTCATACGAAACATGCTCGCCCTTTCATCCGTGGGGGTGTTATAATGTGACGGTCAATTCCATTATTCGTTGGTAAAAGAGTAACCAAAGTGGGTGGTGATAAGTAGCTACCTTCCCTGTCTGTCTCTGGTATTTGGGTATATATAATTTTTATACCCAAGAGGATCAGGTATACCGAGACCTCTTCCTTCTTCCATTACATTGTTGAAAATTGACTGATTAATATGGAGTAATATCAACTTTAGCCTTGTCCACGTAGGTGGCTGTTTTAATTTAGCACTATTTTATTAATTATTTAAATTTGATTTTATCAGATGTACAAATTTAACGGGGAAAGGTGTTGGAAGCAATAGCACTCTGGATATTGATGTGTAATACTGTGAAATTATACATGTTTAACAGAGTTCATGATGTATGTAAACATTTATGGTAAGTGTTTTTCGATGTTTTTCCCAGTTATTTTTATGATTATATCTGTTAGGTTGTTTTCATTATTAGGATTTGTGTATTCTGTCAATATTTCAGAAAAGGTGGAAGTAATGGCATTGGTTAGTGTATTTTCAATATTCATAGATGTGGTTTTGTGTGTGTCTTCAGTTGTTTTAGGTAAATCTTCATTACTTGTTGATGATTTTTCCTGAAGAAATGATGTTTTCTTGACTACTGCAGCATACGAGTTTGTTTGTGCGTTTGTGTTTTGTGGTGTTTGAGTACTAGTTGATTTTGATTGTTCTTGGATTTTGTTTGTTTGTGGCTTGTTCATGTTTGGATTTTTAAGTTGGTATAAGTGTGCCTTAATAAATTTGTACTTTTGGCATCCTTTGTAATTTGCCGTGTGTTCTTCCCCATAATTACAGATTTGGGGTTTAGTTTGGTACAATGAGATATGTGGTGATTATCTCCACAGCCTACACAGCGCGCAGTTGCTTGGCATGCTGCTGCTACATATCCAAACCTTTGGCATTGGTAACACTGTGTTACAACCAATGATGGTGTTTTGGTTTGTTTTTCTGTGTATTTATAATACCACAATGTGATACCATTATTTATTAGCTGGGCTATTTCTTGGGTATTTTCCGTAACTATTTTAATTAGATTAGTTGGTTTTTTAGTCATATTAGAAATTATTCATTCCACTGAAACGTGTTTAATGTTTAGTTCAGTTAATTCATCCTTAATATGTCAATAGAGAGGTGCAACCCCGTGATTACAAAAGATTTTGGTGTTGGCCTAGCTCCAGGTAAGTGTATAATTATGTTTAAAAGCGTCTGAAGGCCATTCTTTCAGTAATCTACTAAGGTCAGCAGGTTCCTGTCCTTGAACAAGGACCCCGCCGCGATACAGACGCTTAATGTTAGTAATGTTAATTTTAGGTTTACACCTGAATATTTCTCTTACTAGTTGTGGTTGGTTGTAGTTTCCTGGAATGCCTTGTATAATTATGGCGTTTTTTGGTAATTTAGATACGAATTTTGTGTGTGTTTCTGTGCTTGTTAGTGTTTGTTTGTCTGTTTTTTCTGACTTCTAGTCTTCACTTGTGTGAAGCCTTCGTCGTCAGAATTTGTTTCGTTAGGTTCCGAATTTGTGTTAGTTTCAATATCCAAAGTGGAGTTTTTATCATTTTTGTTACTAGTTGTTAGTTTTTCATTGTCTAACAATGTAGCCTCAGCTTTATTGTCGACAGCAGTAAATTTTATATTTTCTTCAATTACTTTATATATTTTGTTCTTTTTTTTTCCTATCTTTAATTTGAGTAACATCCACTGGGGAAGCTATAGTTTTTAGTTCTTCTTTAGCCAGTATCTATTAAAGTTTTTAAATTTATATTTCATTTACGGTTAGGCCACCTACATCCGACTTACTTTTTGTTGAACATTGACCTAGGCTTTCAATTTTCGACGCCATTGCATCTTTCGGCTTGCCGGTCTTCTTCGGCATTTCGGCCGGTATGGCTCGTAACTTCAAATGGTGAGTAGTCCATATAGAATTATATAAAGTGATAGGTTCTCTACAAACTTGCTCTTCACTCAATTTTCCATTATACATTTGCTAAGATCAAAAATACGTCTGCTTTTTTTCACTCTCGCCAACAAAAAAACCTGTCAACCTTGGTAATTTGGTATATTTGTTTTTGAATTTCGCGCAAAGCTACACAAAGACTATCTGCGCTAGCCATCCCTAATTTAGCAGTGTAAGACTAGAGGGAAGGCAGCTAGTCATCATCACCCACCACCAACTCTCGGGCTACTCTTTTACCAATGAATAGTGGGATTGACCGTCACTTTATAACGCCCCCACGGCTGAAAGGGCGAGCATGTTTGGTGTGATGGGGATTCGAATCCCTGACCCTTGGATTACGAGTCGAGTGCACTAACCACCTGACTATGTAGGGTTGGTTCTAGGTTTAAATCCTTCTTAAGTCTGATGAGTCTGATCCTGAGTTTTTTTTATCAAATACTCCACGTCATTGATAATTGAGTTCTCTTCTCATCGTCACTTGTTAAATACAAGTCTATGGTCAACGATCTAAAACTTTTATAAACAGTAAAATAAGACTGAGAAACAAAGAAATTGAAAAACTCCGTGGCGTAAACTAGAAAAGATAAACATAAACAGAAATTGTTTTAAGATAAAGTGATGTAATGTCAATAAAGGGATGTCACGTTTTCTAAATCATTTCTTATTTAAAACCAGAACAAGGAATCTCAATAAGCATTTGATTTTTAGATACATTTGTAACTTATCTGGGCTCTGTGAAGAAGAATATATCAGGTCATCTTATAAGTAATGTCCGAAAACTTAATACAGAAAGTGCATCATCATTTCTGTCTTCACAAAAGGCTTTAATGACTAAAATATGTAGTACGACGTGTATAAAAAAAGCAATAGTGCACCAGAAACTACACAAAACATTCAAGGTGTTTATTGTTCTGAGTCTCTCAATAAAATAAAATGTCCAACGAAGGTGATTTCAGAAGTTCAGATCAGGTTACTACAGCTTAAGTGATGCGCTACGTTCAGGTCATCCTGTTGAGTTTAATGATGACGTGCTGCTGGCTGCACTTGATGAGGATTGTGTTGTAACAGATGAAGAACTAGCACAGAAGCTTAATTCAACCCATTCAACAGTTCACCGTCATCTGCAACAGCTTGGAAAGGTGTCAAAACTTGGAAAATGGGTCCTACATGATTCGATAGAAGCCAGCCTTAGAGCAAGAGTAAACATTTGCACTTCTCTGCACTCTTGTGAACGTAATTCATCATTTTTGGACAAGTTAGTGACTGAAGATGAAAAATGGATATATTATAAAAATGTTAAGCGCCGCAGACAGTGGTTCAATGCAGGTAACCTGGCTAAAGCACAACCTAAAATGGACCTCCATCCTAGGAAAGTCTTGTCAAGTGTTTGGTGGGATATTGTTGGTGTGATCCACTTTGAGTTGCTGCCACGCAATGCCAGGATTGCATCAGACTTCTGTTGTCAACTGTTAGAGCGCTTGAATGTTGCACTGAAAGAAAAGAGGCCTGTTTTGATCAGTCGTAAAGGTGTAATATTACACCAGGATAATACAGGCCACATACAGCAATAATCACATCTGCAAAAACTGAAGAGCTAGACTGGGAAAACCTTCCACATCCTCCTTATTCTCCAGACCTTGTTCCATCTGATTATCATCTATTCCGAAGTTTGCATCTTGATGAAAAAGAGCTTGGAACACATAAAGATGTCAAAACTACCCTTTCTACATTGTTTTCCTCCAAACCCCAAGAATTTTATGGAAGGGACATTCAGAAGCTTATGAATCGTTGGCAGAAGGTAATTAATAATAATGGAACACACATTATTGATTAAATAACATTAAAAGAGTGAAATACTTTCTCTCTTTCTGAACCTAAAATCGGACATTACTGAAGGGATTACCTGATATAATATAAAAACTTCTTTAATTCATTATTAATTCAAAGTATCTTCTTGATAGGTGTCATTTAAATTTGGTTCAAACGTTAAACAAACAAAATCAGTTTATATTCGATAATTCTCGTCATGACGTCTCTTAAATGATTACTAAAGTGTGTGTATATATATATAATTCCTTTCTTCGTACTATTGGTACTATTCTGAATTTGGTTTATAAAAACTTAGTATTCGAATATGATTAAGAAATTCAAAATAGTACTAAGTTAATCCATGTAAGAAAAGAAATTAGAACGAATGTTAAATTAACAATATATAAATGTTTGTGTTACTTAATAAACGGAAATTTTACACATACATATATACCGTTAAATTGGGCATACTTTTTACTAGAAGAACTGAAAACTATAGATCATTAACTTAAAGCACATTCATACATCTTAACTAGCTAAAGGTTTAGGTATTCAGATTTGATATGTTGAAACACTACTGTAGTGTCAAACAAATAAGTGAATTTGACATTAAAAATATATAACATATTGTTACAATGTTATATTGTGACATCGTTACTAGTTCTCGAAAACTTTCTAAGCATAAAAATCAAAGAGAAAGATATTGAAATTAAACATAATTTGCTTTAGACTTATTGAAGTTCTTATACTTTTTAATTACATAGATATGCAATGAATAAAAATGTCTTTTCATAAGACCTTTATAGTAAAGAACTGTCTCTGGTATTGCTGTGTGAAATTATGATATTCTATGAATACATGAAAATATTACCGTAGATTCCTTAGATTGATAATTGTTCCTGAATATTAACATACGACATTTGAATAGAAATTTTGTAAAAAAATATACATAATTTAAAAATGTCTTTAAGTAAAATATTTTATCAAATAAATCGACATAAACTAGAAATATTTTATTCTTTTAGTATAATATATATTATTTTACCTGGTTTCTTTGACAAGTTTCAACTTTAAGTTTTTGACTTCCAGCTACAACTTCTCCATCAGAACGAACATAATATAATAAAATACGAATTTCAGGAGCGTAGTTATTGTTTTCATCTGGGGTAACAATAATGTTCAATTTCCCAACACGCGGTTTATCTTCAAATATAAGTTTTTCATTCCATTCTGATACAATTTCTTCAGAAATGGAGCCATTGGAGATGGTGTGTCTTATTTTACCCGTTTTTTGTACTCCACGACTGCTCACCACCTGTAAAACATGAATACTTATGTTGAAAGATTATTTGCTTTGAGTTGTTGTTGATTAAACGTGTCTTGCTAAACTAGCTTCTGTAAACAGTTGTTTCAAAGAAAAAACTTTAACAAAAAAATTAGGTTTACGCTCTAAGGTTTTATAAACTACAGGCTTAACACGACAGCCTTTCCATTTCTTATTTATAATGTTTTAACGGATATTAGGTACTGTAATTTATCCCGGACGAGCCTTCAGTTTATTATGCTACGTATTACCATTTCAACTAGCCTAAAAGTTTGTTTAAATTAATTTCTAAATCTAAGTTACAATTTATGTCGATTTGTTAAAAATGATGATGCATGCGAACAATATTGATATACATAGGTTTCTTTCTTAATATACAAACAATAGTACGATTTACGATAATAGTTATTATAAATAATGATATTTATATTCAACTAATAAACAAACATACAAATAATATGGTGTCTCCTATCTGGTCTGAAACTGGCTATCTTATCGAGGGTTCACGACGAGCAAATTAGTTAATACACCAGCAGATACAATTTACTTAACGAGGAGCTAGCTAGCTCTTCGCTGATCACACACGAGGTTTATTGCAGTTTAAGTTATATAATGTTTTCGTAAAAATACTAACGTCCAGTGGTAATCTTCTGAAGTCAAAGGGTAATGTTCGAAATCTGTAAACGTCCCTGCTTAGATATTTATAGCTCCCGATTAATAAATGTTAATCTCAGTTATAGCTTCCAATGTTTATAGTAAACCAACTGTAGCAAACCGACAATAACAACTGCCTCTTCGCGTTGCTTTGGTTACCTTTCATAAGCTTGAGAAGAGAGTTTCTACAACTTTTAGCTAAGAAATCAATACTTGCAAAAACTAGTATTTATATACACACATAGTACGTTATTTATTCTTAGACTCGAGAATTTTCTACAACTTTAGTGAATAGGGGGGAATTTGCAATAGACACTAAACAGTATTAAGTTACGTATTATTATAAAAATATATTTAACTCAAACAAACATCGATATTAATCCCGTCACACAAACTTTCTAGTTTGTACAGAAGGTTTGGTAAATTCTTCTAAAATCCATCAGTAAAGTTTGAACACTTTAAAATAAAATAAGCTAATATTTGTTTCAATCAAACAATTTTTCAACAAAAGCCAGTATTTGGTCAAATTAGCAGCCAGCTTTATTACCTAATTCAGAGTGATGAATACCACTGATATATATTTTGTACTCAAGTACAAAACTGAGTTACAGGCTAACTGTGCTGTTCTGATCACGAGTACTGAAACCTGGTTTCAAGCAAATGTACATACCCAGACTTACCGCTGTGTTTGGTTTGGTTTGCTTTGAATTTCGCGCAGAGCTACACGAAAGCAACTAGTCATCACCACCCACCGCCAACTCTTGGACTACGCTTTTACCAACGAATAGTGGGATTGAACGTCACACTATAATGTCCCCACGGCTGAAAGGGCATAAATGTTTGGTGCGACGAGGGATTCAACCCGCAATCCTCAGATCACGAGTCGAGCACTTTAACCACCCGGGCCTTTATTTAAATGAAAGACGTGTAAGAATCTGAAAAGACTGTAAACCAGTATATCTTCTAACGGTAACGATAAATCATCAGAAAGAAGATACACTAAGTTTTTCAACTTATAAAAGCATTGCGACTAGATGTATTTGCATGGGTTTCCCTGAAAGTGTTCTGTCTCAAGTGTAAATAGAACCAAACTTCAGATTAATAAATAATTTAATTTCTTGCTTTTTTAAGTTGTCATGCTGCGTTGTAACCTACAGAGTGCATAATTATTCTTATGATTCGTGACAAGCGTACCTTTAACTTACGTCATTACAATACAAACTAGAAAGTTAAGGCGTCCCTTATGTTACGTCATTTTAGTGTTTACTGACTAACTGACAAAGAACACACTACTGTGTAATGGTTCGATTGGTTAAGAAATCTAATCCCTACAGGCAACCTTGGGTCCAATTTCGGGAAGTTTTGCTTTTACAAAGGTGCCACAGCAGAATGTCTGCGGATTTACAATGCTAGAATCCAGGGTTTGATACTGGTGGCGGACAGAGCACAAACAGCCCATTGTGTAGCTTTGTGCTTAATTACAAACAAACAAACCTACAGAACTCTCAATGATATTAAAGGAAAATCTCTAATTAAACCTTAAAGTATAAGAGTAGCAAATTATTAACAATTAAAGAAACTGAAGTTTATTTCGAAAAAGTACGAACAAACTCGAAACCTGAACTTTGTGGGTGTGGTTTTTAAAACGGATTTCATGTGTGAGAATCTGATTTATCCATTTAACTGGGTCTCATGCGTAATCACTGTTTAAACTTTGTAAAGATCATTTGTACTAGTAGCTTGAAACGTCCCCTCCAATAAAAACAACGAAACAGAGGTAAAAATCTATCAAGCATTGCCTCGTATTATTTCGCATAACTCTTACTATCTTTAACTATGCGTTCACGAATTAATACTTAGGAATCACAGATTTCCATACAATGTGCTTACCTGGTAATTAAACGTTATTTCTTCTACATCTTCAGGAGCTGTAAACATGAAAGTAATATTTTCAGATTTTCCACACTTTAAAGGACTCCACAGAGGAACAAATTCGATGTAGCTATTACTTGGAGAGAACCATGGATTTAAAGACTTATAAGCATCCCGAGTAAACTTTATCTCGTTGTTCTCCACCACTTTGGCCTATAAGGATGGACATTTCTTATAAGAAAATATAGATAATCAACAGAAAAAGTACATATTCTATTTCTTATTGTTATAATAAGATATATGTTGAGCACTTCATTAAGTATTTAACTAAGTAAGTTCAGGACTCATTAAACAGGTCGCACTGCAGCACTTAATGCAGTGCTTACACTTAGAAAACAATAACTAAATAATTATAACTTGTGGATATAAAATGGTACATTTGGGCTCAAAGAAGTTACACGTTTTTTATTTTTTTTATTTTTAGATAATACACCATCTACCTAATTTATAGCCGTATCTACATTTAGAATTTCTCAGAGAATTGAATTTTTCTTTTTTTCGGAAAGTTGCACAAAACTGATCACGGTCTATCAGCGTTAGCCGTTTTTAATTTTTATCCGCTAGCTTTCTAAAAGTTATGCACGAGTCCAACTAACACAATTGGTTTGGTTTATTTTTATTTTCACGTAAAGATACTCGATGGCTATATAATAATCAATGCTAATTAAGCATTAATACGAGATTCATATTAGTTACTGAATAGAACATATCTTAAACTCTTGGGCTGTTCTTTTGCCAACGGATAGTGAGATTTACCGTAACAATATAACGCCCCCATGAGTATAAGGACAGAGACGTACTGTAACAACGATTTGAACAAAAGACCCGAGATTGATAATCGAGCATCCTAAACATCAAGCCAGGCTAGGCAAATAATAATAATAATTAGTTAATTTAGAGCAAAGTCAAACTGAATTATCAGTTGGGTTCACCTGAGTGAATTAAACATCGGACTCTAGTCCGTAACCTTACCGCTATCCCTTCGAGGAACAACAGAACAGAAAAATTAATCAATGGAAATGCACAAGTTATTTCCACGCGTACTTATTTCTCTCTCTAATGTGACATTTATTCATAAAACTTGCACATTAAAAGTTAAAAATCTCACATCGTCAAGCTCCAAATAATGACTCTTGATTTTAAAAAGTAGGCAGATTTGATACATGTATAATTTTAAACCAACAAATTCTAATGAGAAAATAGATGTTGCAATATTCCAGTAACTATTAAAATAAAATAGTTATGTGATTTTTTATGCTATTACATTCAAGTAAAACACCATAACTTGACTTCAAATATAAACTCACTTCAAGTTCAATTATTGACGTTTGTTTTGGAACGGCAGGAAGAACAAAATATGCAAACCCATCCTTGTCTGTGGTATAGTTTTTACATGCTGAACGAACCTTAACATATCTAGAACTGCCGTAAATATCAGCACATAGTGACAGAATAACGTCGGAAACTGGGTCACCATTTGGAGTCTTAGCTTTGGCCTAAATCAACAAAAACAACAGCAACAAAAGAGAAAGTATTAGAAGTACGGCGAGTGGTTGAGGCATATAAAACTATATGATATTTTACAAATAAATGTTATGACTATATGAGGTTTCAAACGTTTCCTAGCAAATATACATTATATCTTTGTTGTTTAATGTTTTTCCAAAGCTCCTAGGGCTGTACTGTCTTTTTATTTTTGTATATTTTATGTATAATACGTCCACAAATAGTTTACTGTAGGATTTTTATTGGAAATAATTTCTTCCACTTTCTAGGAATCAGTATAGGTATAAAGGCAATCATTGGTAATACCTATTTCACAAATGGTATTCTTAAGTATGTTTCACATATATCACCGTTCGTTTGATTTAAAGAAATATTTTTGCTATTTTTCTAAAAAAAATATTTATTGTATTGTTCTTAGTGTTCTTCTGAATACATTTTCATATATTCTCGTCCTCATAGAATTTTTGAATACTTTTTAATATATTTTCGTCCTCATAGAATTTCTTAATACACTTTCATATATTCTCGTCCTTATAGAATTTCTAAATATATTTTCATATATTCTTGTTCTTATAGAATTTCTTCATATTGTAGAACTATATCATAAAAACAATTTGCTGTTGAAAATAGTTACTATTAAACTACTGAGAAATTAAACTGTAACAAGTTTATTTTATTAATAGTGGCCGTGTGTAAAATTATTTTTATATAAGTAACAGTGATGGTCTTGCAATTTTACACATTGAATATAATAGGTTTTCTTACTCTGCCAAAATATGGAAGTTGTGGCCGAAATTCTTCTGTGGCACCATCTATCTCTATTTCCAATCGAAAGTTGTGGTATTTAATTGTACTGGTTGTATTTTGTTTAACACCTGAGAAATTATACAAATATTAAATCAGATTATTACTTTTCCTCATATGAATCTTTCTGTCTTAATTTTTTTTAATTACGCGATCATTTTTATATGCTTATAACCTGAGAGATAAGCACGGAATTTGGAAAATGGTATATATGTTGATTTTACCAATTAAAAATTGTCCAATGTTAAACAATGAAACATTCAACTTTATACTATATATACACAACTACGAAAGTCCACTTGTATAATATAGTTCAATAGTTTATTAGCATTTAATTTATGTTTAATCCATTATAACAACTTTGAAAGTTTAATTAATATATTTAATATCTTGTTAAGTATAGATTTCAAATGAAAAAAAAATACTGCTTAGTATGTGAGTATAATCTGCCTGAAACAAAATAATGTTCTCTTACCTGTTCCTTATTTATCATTAACGTATGATAATTTAGTAAGAATATGAGAAATAGTTAGTTAACTCATTGGGAGGTTTGATACGATTAAGTAAAACCCATCGAGATATTTCAGAAAACAATAGATGTAAGAGAAAAGTTAAAGTGTTAAAATTCTATTTTTCTTCAATTTAATACATTAAGAAGCATATCTCTAGATATTATTGGATTCAGATCTCATCATGTTTTCGTATCAAGAACCTAAAGCTTCAACTAAAATACGAATATCTGTACTTTACATATGCAGGTTTCGACTTATGTGGTGGAATTATAATACTTTAGCTAGTTTTGCTTTAAATCTCAGTTATAAAAATAAAGTAACCTTCACAGTAAGACTTACCAGTTCCTTTCTCAACTACAGAAGCCTCGAGTTTAATATTCCGTACACTTTTACTATGTAGCCCTTTCTCTTTAATATTTACTGCCAAATCATAACAACCGTAAATCTAAAAAAGACAGAAAATATTGACGTTAATAAACAAGCTTTCGTTAATTTGTTTTAATTGTTATTAGTTTTGCCTAAAAACTTTAGATAAAACATGTACAATACGATAATCAATGAAAAATAATTTAAGCATCCATTAAATGTTCGATACTAAAGTACAAACTAATATTCCAGTTGCAAGTTTTCAATTTCAACTTTAATTAACTAAGTCAGATTTACTGAAGGTTTTCCTTAATTGTTTTTTAACAAAATGTCTGATTATTATTAAAAAGAAATTATTTGATAAAAATATTCAATCTTCATCATAATAGACATAATTAAACCAATAGCAACAGATATAGTGAAAAGCCAAGTGTCATCCCAAAAAACACTGAATTTGATAATCAATAGAGAATCAGTTGTTTTCTATTTCATGATGTACATGTTCCTGAATTAAATTTTGATACAATTATTGGGCCTAAACAGACGAATAACGCTACTGTTTTTTTAAAAAAATGACACTTTAAAGAAAACATTAATGGATAATTTAAACATAAAAATTAAAAACAGAAATGACCAAATTGGAAATTACCAATAAACTACACCTCTTGGAAATAAAAACATTAAATCCTAAGTATCTTATTAATCATTGGTGTATAACACATATTATGTAGAATAACATAATGCTAAATCTACATAAACAATTCATCCTTTAAACAAGAAGCTTTTCTCCAGCTAATATATACAACTACACGTGTATATCATAAGAAGGAAATCTCTACCTGCAGCTCTATTTATTTAGAAATAGGCTTTTAAGAAAATATTCTTAATGTTTTTATCACGATACACACCTCTTTCTCGTAAACGTGGAACGGAAGCTCATTTTCCCTTCTGCTAAATGTTTTTATTGACATTTTGAACGTTAAGTTTCCACGAACAGGAAGTCCATAAGTGTATCTGAAAGGAATGTATTAATACGTATTTATAAACTACGAAGTGATACCTATACTTAACAATTGATAACAATTTTCTAAATAAAATATTGTATTATATATAATTATCTAACATAACCTTTGTGTGCTTCTGAGAAACTAACATGAAATTAACAATAAAATCCTAGTTCTACGTAACACTAATCTTACTGTTTACAATACAAGAGTACTGACTTGATATCTGTATACTTGAGAGATTTCTAATAAGTGTGATGTAACTTCAGTTTGCTGGTAGTAAAGCTTACTTTGCGCATATAGTCAGTGGAATTTCTTCATCTCCACGAAGAACAAAACTTGGAGAAGAGACTTGGACTTCAAACTTCGGAAGCACTTCACGAGAGAAGTAACAAATTGTATGGGAAAGATATAATAATAATAAAGTAGTATACCAAACATATTACAGCAGTTATTTTATTACAAATAGAGCCTAGTATTATTAATATTTAGTGCAATGTGCTAATTTTACTTCATCTCAGCAAGTTAACATTTAAAAGTATCTATAAAGATTGCATAGTCTAGTCTATAACAGTGGTTGTTTGTAATGATAAAAAATATTCCAAATCTGTCTTACAATTTAATTCACTTTGTTTTGGAGCACCATTATTGATTAATTACTATAGTATTATTTAGAGGGTGCAGGCCATCATGTACTTCAAGTGATTAGATGTACCTACGTATTTTATATTGTGTATATTTTAGCTTTTTTGGTTATGTGTATTAGAAGTCAGAAACTCATAAACGATTCCCACTTATCTGGAGATAAAATGATAACATTTAGGTATGTTAAACTCCTAATTTTTGTAAACTAGAGTGATCCCACTGTCTTGCCAATAGTAATGTTATAAATTTAGACCAACTAATTACTAGTATTCAACAGACATAGCTTTATAAGCAGTTGTACTCAAACTATCCTATTTCACCTGTGGTATTCTAATGTGCGCTGTGTGCTCGTCTAAACTGAACGAAAATTAGACACAGTGAAACAATCATTATTTCAAAACACAATCAAAGTTAAAATACACATGTGTAATGTGGCATTTTAACTGGAGAGAAATATCTAATCTTACGTTGTTTTCTTGAATCGTATTTCCTACTTAAGAAAACTGTGCCCAGATTAGAAAACATAGCAGTATAAACTAATAATAAGGATATCATTCTTCCCTTCTACTCACATGACAGACTGTCACTTTCTTCAAAGCAAGGAAAGTTTTATCTCTTGGTCATTATCAAACGTGCAGCGAAAAATATCTGTATTATTTCCGACAAGAAATTAGAGGCGACACCCTAGATGTCTGGCTTAATTTCAATGAGTGACTAAGGTGAGATCGACTTTATATATGAAAAATACCTACTTAATTTTTATATATTTAAAACAATAAATATATATTAACTAAGGCAGGAGGAAAAACATAGTATAGCTGCATATATCACACAGTTTACAATAACAATATTTTATTTGCTATTTAAAGTAACTGGTAACACTACAACAAATTCAAGACTTTATTCATCAGTTGGGTAATTTAATGTGAAAATAAAAAAAAACTTTTCACAAACGTTTTCCGAATTCAAAGGATAAACATTGCTTGAAACTTATCTGAACACTTGAACATTTAAAGTGTCATACTCATATTTTATTACACACTAGTGTTAAATTAGTTATTTTATAGACGACTATCTCACTTTTTTTTTAAAGTTTTTGGTTTTCTTACCATATTCAGAAACTTCAAATTGCTGATGAGTAGTAGTGGTAGTTACACCAGGAAACATTGCAAAAATCTTCCAGTTACCAAGAACAGGTTCTTTTGATAAAGGCAAACTAAACTCTCTCACTCCTGGAAGATACAGAATTGTAGCTCTATTGAACTTTGTCATTAAACAATTAATTTAATTTTATATTTACTTTAACTCTGTAATTAGTGATCATGAAATTATATCCTACAATATTTCTTGTATAACGTTAAAACATCATACATTTTTTAGAGAAAATCATACTGTAGAGATGCTATGTAAGCTATTAGGTTAAATATTTTAGCATCATGGGAAGGTATATACAATATACCATTTGTTTATTGTCGAAAAGAATGCAATACATATTACATATTATTCCTCTATAAATTTGTCAATGTTTACCAGTTTCAAGTTTCAGACAAGTAATAAAGTAGTAAAACATATATTTTTTTGTATTTTATTTTATTTGCATTTAAAGATAGGATGGGAAGTTGACAGTTATTTATATTAACATGTGAAAATGAAATATTTAAGTAAAATATTTCTTGAGACAGGAAATCTCGTATGAGTGTGGAATTTAACAAGCTATAATGGATTGATGCTGTATTATTCAACGTTTACATCATTGATTTAAGATACTTGAAGTTGATAGAACTATGTGACGTAGATCCACTCTGCCTAATTTACTGATTTTGTGTATGATGCTAGTAAGTTTAATCGATGAAAGAAATTTTATTATACATATGAATTAGGTAAGAATTATAGTTGCACATTCATAAAATTACGTTAAAAGAATTGTGCTCTTTAACATTTTTATCTGACACTTCTTAAATACTCTGTATAAAATGGATGTTAAATCTTTCTGTTTGATTTTTTTTATTTATGGATAACAATAGATAAAGTGTTCACCTTTTTTAAACGTCATGTTTTTCCACTGTGCAACTCGAATACCGGAAGGATTTTCAATCCATATTACGTTCTGTGAAATATATAAAACGTTTTTCAGATATTTGTTAATAATACAATTGAATCAAATACACTTTATATCATATGTTCATAAAAATGACTTAGGGTAACTAGCAAAGTCTCCTTTATTATGGAATATTTAAAATATTGTAACATTCTGTTTATTATACATGTTGGTAAGACCAGAGGCTCAGCATAACATGAATGAACTCGCAAGGTTAGGAAGAAGACATCTAATATAAACGTTATAACGAACGTATTTGTTTTGAAACGCGATATTAATAAATAACCTAAAATCCAACATACTTCCAGTTTACTATAGCACGCAAAAAACGCACTAATAATTAAGCTTCGATTAACTGTCATTTGCTATGTTTTGTAGCTTGATTTAAAATCTGTGTATTATTCCCCAAGGTAAAGTTTGCACAGCAGTATTATATTTATGATGTAACCATAAAAATAAAACTTTCACGAGGTGCAAATCAGTTTCGATTTTTTCGCAACTAGTGTTTTGCTCAACGAAAAATATCGGATCACCTGCCTAAAGAAGCTATTTTAACGAACAAAAGCTATGTAAGACGAAAATATAAGCATGCAAATTTAATCAACGGGGCAAATAGGCTAAGTAGTGACTCAGTTGTCAGTTATATTAATGTGGTATTCTCACATACACTGATTTATTTTTCGAGCAATAAACGCAAGTAACAAGAAGAATGAGAAATGAATAATTTTCACAGAATTGAAGAAAATAAACTTGTTAAAGTAAAGCTGATCTTTTTTCGATATAAAGAATAAGTCCAAATACTGACCAAAAGACAAATTTGAACTTTTTATCTGTGTCTAAATATATTTTGATAAATATCCTATTTTAGAAACAAACTATGACAAACTCTTCGTTTTCACTTTCAGACTGCGGTCACTACCTACTTCAATGGTGGTTTCAGTTCAAAGTACAGAGATTTTAACTTTCAGGCATTTATAAATATAAACGTGGCGATTTTAGCAGAGAATGTAGATACCAGATCCTAAAATAAACCTTTATCATGATTGTTCGTGAAAAATATCTAAACATACATAAATAGAACACAAGCTTTTACTATATGTATGTTGGGACAGTACCTTAGAATGCCAGTTTTCTGTATGTAAAGCTCTAAAAGCGAGTGTGTCTGATTTTTCTCTTTATTTGAGAATTTCGATAAACAAAACAGTTTACCTTTCTAAGCTAAGACAAAGGAAATATTGTACGTTTTCAACTACAACTATTTCTCTAAAATCACACAATGAACAAGATATTTAAGTTATTATAATTATCATTAGTTTTTACATACGACTTGCTCACACAGAGAATGACAACTGAAGGCAATAAGTATCTTTATTAATATGAATGTCTGTGTGTGTGTATTTTATTATAGCAAAGCCACACTGGGCTGCTAACATGACATAAGGAAATTAATTAGTAATAATTGCATTAGAAATAATAAAATAAAATTATTTCTCACCCTTTCATGAGCTCCACCTATCGGCTGTAAATTTGCGTTCATAGGAAACACACGAAACAGTACTAAAATAAAAAAATATATATATTTGTTCAAGAAAAATATGAAGTACTTTAAAATTAGAGTTCACAATGACTTTACAAAACAACACATTAGGGACAATAACTTATTTTTCAAACCTCTGGAAGTTCTGAATGTCTAAGTCATAACTCATTAACGTAAACAGCTATAATTTTGAACAAAGCATTAAGAATTTCATTGCAAAAAAGTAATTATTTTTAAATTAGAATTACTTTGAAAGTTAACATAGCAGTTTCCATTAAACGAATTTTTGCAAATTATTGAGTAAAATATGTTTGTAAGTTCATTTCGCATTTGATATTCACTGTGGATGAAAATATCTAGACATTTTATCGTTAATATAAGAAATAAAATACGAATAATGCAATAAATTACAACCTACGTATGTTTAAACTATATAAACTGGTTAATAAATTTTAACAACAAAATAAGTGTAATAAACATTTTATGAACAATTATTTATAACAAAACGTAGTAGAATTTGCTGATTAAATGTTTGTTTCATTTCATGTAATATTTATGTTATCAATTTTACAACACTGAGAAAAGGAAAAAAAAGACCGAAATTGTTTTCTGTACTATTAATCCCGTGCGATAATCAAAACTAGATTTAAAGTAACAATACATTATTGATTAATTGTTTTAATAATGCGTTTTTTTGCATAGTGAATCACCTTGTACACTTTTTGTGAACTTTATTGTTATTTCATAAATGTAAGACACATCGATAGCCTATTTCTATATTGATATATTTACATTTCTGGCCCGGTTTATACGCAGGTTTATCTGTTTGTATTAGTATAACAGTTTTTTGTGGTCGGATGTACAATTTTCCCTTTCCATGGAATTGATAATCTGGAGTACCAGAAATTTCACCCTTGACTTCAAGCTCTGCTGTACCACGAGGAGCATCTGGTGCAACTTTGACAACCAAGTCTGTGGGGTTTCCTTAAAAGATGAGACAAGACAGTTATGTATGTGAACGTCAGCGAAATGTACGAGAAAATCCTAAAACACTAGTACAGTTATTTGTAGTACAGTTATTTGGTTATTAGTTTTATTGTGGTAAGCAACTTTCAGTAACCTTTACAGAAAATATCTGCAATATCAGCTAAGTTGTACGTACCAATGTAAACAATATTTAAAACAAATATGAAAACATCAATGTGAACTCTAGTAAATCACTCCTTTTACAACTTTTCACGAAGTTATATTGGTTTTGGAAATGTCAAACCAATCAGTAACTCTTGCCGTGGACTAATCGGAAAATAAAACTAGGCTTCATATAGTGATGAGATGTATGTTCGACGCACTATGTGAGTAAAAGAGAGTTTTATGAAACAGTACATATAGTATTGATCAAAATGGTTTTTAGATCAATTTAACAAATCTGACCCTTTTATCCCAATTTCTTCTATCATTATTATTATTTCACTTTACACAGATATTAGTGATCCCGTTGTAGGTTAAAATATACTTAATTTATAAATAATTCTAATGGATATCTCATCTGACGCCACAGATCTCCATTTACGGTTTATTTGATCTACTTGGTAAAATTAGAATGAAGTTAGATTTAACTTTTATTGTTAATCAAAAACTTTATTCTGATAATTCACTTTATTGAAACCATTACATATTTACATAAGACATTTTATGGTGATTTTTATGTGATTTGGAAAGCTCATTGAGAAGTAGTTTAACCATGAAACCTTTAGCTTGGTATGTCCTTCTTGTTTCAAATTACTTACACCTCAATCTGAGATGTCATTGCATCTTCTAAACTTTTCATTGAATGTGAGGCAGCTCATTTCTATAAGAGTTATGAAACAACAAGGCAAATACTTGAGTTTATTGATCCAATGGATTTCTTGCACGTGCTGTAACATGCAATTTACTCATAGTGAAACTGAATACGATTAAAGATATATTTTAACAGAAACTGTGAAAATGTTTTTATTTCTCTCCACTAAAGTACTATACAGTGTTATATTTTGTTTATAATTTAAATGCTTAGTAATGCTATAACCGATATTTTGATGAATTTTATATGAAGTTATTTGAAACACGATTTACATCATGACACATAATTATAAGAAATATAGGAAAATTTATATCTAAATTTTGTCGATTTATAATAGACTGGAAGACAAATTCGTGTGAGTGATGAGTTTGGTTTTAAACGTAAAATTAAGTATATCTATTAATTTTTGCTTTGAGTGTAATTGGGTTCATAACAAAATCAGATGTAATTCTGTATTACTTTAAAAAGATGATAAACAGAAACTTACAATTTTCATCGAGCTTTTATGAACAATTTATCAAACTCTTTTGAACTTTTGAGTTGTGATTTTACACCAGAACAGTAAGAACGTTTTTAAGTAATAGCACTTGTTGACTAATGAAGATAATAACTCACATGCGAACTTTAACTTACCATTTATAACTGTGGCTGTAGAAGAGCTCAAAACTTTATTATTAGAATCTCTTAATACAAGTGTCGCTGCTCCATTACGAGTGACGTTGAAGAAAGTGAGCGTGACCTGAGTTGTAGTTCCAGTTTTAACTTCTGATGGAATCGTCAACAAATAGCCTCTACAAAACAACTTTTCATTTAAGTAGCCATAAATAACTCAATGATTTAGTTTATTTTAATTTCATTTTAATTATATCGACACAAGTGAATCATTGTAAGACAATAAAATCAATCCTTCGGATGACGAGAAACCCACTTGAAGTAAAAATGTATATTTTAACCTGAAGATGACTCAATAAGATCGAAACGTTGTACTCTTCTTTATTTTGGTAAAAGTGTTAATATTCATACCAGCTATCGTGAGATACAAAATCAACCATTATTATTATTATATAACGTTCCATTTAAGTTGTAACACTATTTAATTAATATCATAAAATAAAAGTAAAGTGTGCCGTTTTTAGTGTTGTTTTTTTTGCCATTTTGACTAAAGACTAGTGATTTGAAGTTAAAAAAGTATAGAATGAAAGAAAGTGCAGATATGTAAGTATTGGTTAGGCCAAGCAAGCTAATTTATCAGTTTCTTGCTCAGGTTTTCAACAGAACCATACCGGTTGGACAATTATTATTCAATGTGAACTCTTAAGCATAAATTTGCGAAATTCTAAACTAAAGAGCGTTTAGTGTCCTCTGATATTAGCTTCAGCAACTAGCGTAAATAACGATGCTTCATACAGCTGTATTGATCAAAGAATCTGTTTGGTTCTATAATTAATGATCTGTTCTGAATAATGAGGTTGCGATCTTAGAACTAACGTAGGTTACTACTGAGTAACACTTTTTTACTTTGGTTTATTGGTGTGTGGTGACAAAAATGATGATAACGTACAAAAATTACCGGCAGTATGAAAAGATACAGTCTCTAAAAGGATTGAGCATGTGATTTAAGTGAATGAAGTCAAAATTGTTGGCCAAATCACTTGTTGAACTGATAAGATTGTTAAAGCAAATATCGTGTTTTTGATTAGATTTATTTGTAACAATAAATTATCTGGCTTGAAATTAATTTATTTCCTTTATGGACAAATTAGTTTATCACTAGTTTGCAGTAAATAAGTTTTAAGTTATCATTATATGTAAAAGACTTAAATCTCGATTTTTAAAAACTGTTCAACTTTAATGACTTTGTACAGAAATACCCCTTTTAATGAAAGATTTACATTTAATGTTAGTTTATTATTATATACTGTATAAACAGACATTCCTAAAACGTCTTTTCGAAAAAGTGATTTATATAATTTGTTTGAAATGAAAGCGTATGTGATAAACTAATCAAAAAGCTGTGAATACGAAGTTGGATTCCAACTTATTTTTACCTGATACGCTTGTTTGTAATGTTATTCAACTAAACTGAAACTTCACCTTTAATAAAAATGTTATAATATATTCATAAAGATTGAGGCAAAGTTGTGTGAGGACATACATGCCTTTAAATACATATCATTCAAGTGAAGGGTTTACACTGGCGAATGAAAGTAATTTCCAGCTTATTTATTCTTTGATTGTCCAACAGTAGGTTTCAGGACTTCTAACATTTTGGTTGATCATGTAACAAACCAGCAAAGAGGAGTTCTAGAGTTTTATTCTCTGTTCACCCAACAAAACAGATTAACTTCAGTCTTGTCTATCAAATACAATTGATCACACCAATAAATCTTGAACAGACCCGCATGGATCAAAAAAGAGGTAAGAAACTGTCACAAAATGGCTACGAAAAACTTACTTATGGTATAGGATGTGCAGTAGACCATATTGATCGTCATCCAAAACTCTAAATCCCTTTGCTGGATGACTCCTTTGAAAGGGTCAAGAGATAAGCTGCATCAGATAGATTATGTTTCTCAAGTGTATAATGTACTCTGGACAAGCTAAAGCTCGTCTATGTACGAAGTATTTGTTCTTTTCACCAAATAAAACCTTCTGTTAGAGAAGCTCCAGACCATTTTATTTCTTTGCAAAAGCATAATTAAAGGAAAAATAAGCCGAAATTTAACAGTTGGCATCAAACAAGACATCCAAAGGCTAGAGAGGAGTCAATGCTATCGTTGACTCGAGCACTGCATTGATTCCCCCATATAATGTATATTATGGCATATATTGTCAACATTACAACAACACAAAGCAGAAGTTTGAAACATATCATCCTCCATTTTGAAGTGTTAAGGGATGAAACACTTAGGCCAATCCCTTCAGTGATTTTATCTCTGTAAGCAAGTGCTGGAACAAGTTACAAATAGTGCAGCATCTAGTTTTTGGTATAGCTGGGCCAAAATGAGATATTAAGAAGCCACTACTGCAGAGTTTCATGGGTGATTAGATCTGGTAGAAAACTGAGCTGTATAGGATAGATTGAATGCTCATAAACGTGACATTTAGAAACATTTAGTTGTGTATAGGAGCGAGCTGTGATGCTTACATTATAAAGTATATCTCAGCATGGCAGTAGTTGGCTGAAAGATATCTTGAAAAATTTGTGATTGGACTTCCAAGTTACTCTCTATGACATCCTTCAGTGTCAGATTTATAACGAATGTTCCCAACAAAATCTGAATATAAATATATATGGCAATGAGATACGACATACTAACATCGACGAAGATAGTGGAACTTCTACGTAGAATTCAGGCAAGTGATTGTAATTATACCTATTGATATATTTACACACGTGGACAGATATCTCTATACATTAGAAATGTCCCCTAGGTACTTAAAAATGAGGTTAGATAAAGAAAATAGAAAAAAACGTTTGTGTGTATTTCATGTCATACCATCTAGTTCTTGTAATGTGCTAGTTACTTATCAATAGCTGAAGTAACTTACAATGCATGTTTTACAGGGAGAATGATGATTAAACTAAGTCACGTTTTATTGTTTGATTACTTGTTTAATTTCACAGTTTAAATAAAATATAAGTGTGAAAGTGAAGCCACAGAAATGACTTTTAATGTAAAGTTTTTAAACACATAGTAAAAGTGACCAAATGGTTACAGATCCTGCTGAAATATAAGCTGTAATAAAATGGCGCGAAAAAGTCAAAAAATAAATATTGACTTTGTACAATATATTAGAGACGTTTCTGGTATTATTTGTTTACAAAAATAGAACCACTGCTTTCCACATTAAGTAAAGTAAAATCCCATTTTAGGTGCATTAAATATTGTGTAAAATTCATTGCAGTATCCAAAGAGTGGGTTGGATAACACTCTGTATGAAAAGACACAACCCATTCATCCTGGATATTGTTACCTGTGATACCATAATTGGAGAAGATCTATAATAAATACAGAATGGTGTGGAATATGTTACAGTTTATACAAGCAGTATGGCTCATTTCTGATGATTATCATTACTGTAAGAGGAAGAAAACCTTGTTTCCAGTAATATTATTCCTTAATTTTACTACTATAGGCGTTTGCCCGTCTCGTCTACGTGTTTATGTCAGGCTATGTGTGTTAAATACATTTTCATCAATGTTAGTTGAGAAACTTCAAACAACACACATTATGGACTTCAGATATAGTTATAATATATGTTTATTTCGTTTTATTCCAGTAACATTTTTAATTGCTTACAAATGTAACCCGTGCATTCACTAGTTCACACCGAATCAGTGTTGAGAGGTCAGAGGAGGTTTATGGATGAAGAGTTCTGGAAAACAGAACAAAATATGTTTTCACTAGTTCACACCGAGTCAGTGTTGAGAGGTCAGAGGAGGTTTATGGATGAAGACTTCTGGAAAACAGAACAAAATATGTTTTAAATGTAACGAATGATTTGTTTGTAGGACTTGTTGTTGTGCAAACACTTCCAAGAAGTTTCACAAGCTTTGCTCACGTTTTTTCGCGGAATGTTCTCGTTTCTCTGAATAGTGAGAATGTATATTTTATTCTCTGGTCTTTATTTCAACAAAAATAGTAGTTGTACTATAATATTGGTAAATATATTGCATGAAATGATTAAATTTAGGTTTATATTATAAAACTATTACAAATTATAAGTAAGACCAGTTTACAGTTTAATTATTAGGTTCGGTTTGAATTTAGCGCAAAGCTACACAAGGGCTATCTGCGCTAGCTGTCCCTAATTTTGCGGGGTAAGACTAGAGGGAAATCAATTAGTCATTATCACCCACTGCTAACTCTTGGGCTTTTCTTATTATTGGCAAGAAATGAAATAATGAATAATCCTTCAGGAAATATAAAGCACGAAAGATATAAAGTTGGCTATTATGGACAAATATTTTTAGCTGAGCCAAATTTAATGGTTATACCACTTTGTAAGCAACTGTAAAATCCTACAAAATATTTTATATATTGAGAAAATTTTGCATTCTGTCCTTTAATTACATATATATTCCTACAATATAACATACATTTTCCTTTACAAAACATAGTCGTCTAAAAACAATATTAAAGCTGCTTTTATTGTATTAATGTCTGCTAAAATTCACTGTTTAATGTTATATATGAGCAAATAAGTCATTAATAATTAAAAGGTTGACTTTATAATATTGTTGATGAAGATTTCATACCTTTTCGTAGCGGCAAAACATGCAGGCAAAAATACAGAGATATGCCAAAAGATCAACAGCAAAAGGTTCGTCATTTTCCTTACTATACCTTGCATGCGAGTTGAAGCACCTTCACTGTCTGACGAACCATTCAACAGTGTTCCACTTTACCTTCAAACACAGGTTCCTAGATGTTATTCACGTGACTAGAATAATAATAAGGATTTTCTACTGATTGTGCAACTTCCAGTAACGAAATGTCATTTCGCTTTAAGCCTCAAGTGTAATAAACAGGTTCAACCTTAACTTTTAAATCCTGTTGTTGTAGAGTTGCAGCTATTTCAACAGATGTTGCACAATAAATGAAAGAGATTTTGCAATCACGTTCCATAATATACCAATAACACTTTTAAAATATTGAAGACGATTTCAAGGGGTTGTCAAGAAAAAGTTATTATTACAAACGTAACGAAGTAATAAATGAGCATAAATACGACAAAAATTTGTGATAATAGTTTTTTTAATTACCAACTGAAGCTGCCTTTAAACGTTATTGCCTCAGAGTGGGTTCCTCGTTATCAACTTCAAGCAACCATTTTTATGTAAAGAAGACAAACCGACCCATATGATGTTAGGAGAAGTAGGTAAATGTAAGAAGAATAGTCTTAAAGCAGAAAAACAAATACCACAGATTTCACTGAAGAGAAGCATATGATGTAAGACGTAGGTAAATGTAGGAAGAATAGTTTTAAAGCAGAAAGACAAATACCGCAGATTTCTCTGAAGACAAGCCCAGAAAAATGTTAACTTGACAAAAAATGAAAATCAGATATGAAATCAGGAAGTTGAAAAAATTATTTATATGTATGCTTTTACGTTTGTCTATAGTTACATACATTTTTCATTTATTGGTGGTGTTATGTTACGGTTACCATGTGTTGTTCCAAGTTTCGGGACGTATATAGTATATAACCTTTACTTACTGTGTTGTATTTTTCGAATAAACAGTAATTTTAAATACAAGATCGTGCTAAATGATATACCTGTATTTAAAATTTCAGAATAAAACACTACTGTGTGATATGGTATGCGTTATTTATTATATTTTGGTGCAGGATTTTTACTTACGTTTTTATTTATATGAATTAGCTAAATTCAGGTGTTTCTCAACATGAGCTGGTGTTATGTAGGATATGTTTTTAAACAGTTTTTCCCCTCATCAATTTTTTTGTTACATTATTCTTTATAAGATTTCTTTTGCTATTGTTCAATGCCTGAATGTGCCATTGACTCTAGAAAGCAAAGTTGAAACGATTATTAACTATTTTAATAATTCGTTCAAGGACATCTTAAAAAAATATATTTTTTAAAGTTTACTGTCACCAGGTGGGATAGTGGTAAGTCCTCAGACTTACAATGCTAAAATTAGAGGTTTCATTCCCCTCAGTTAACACAACAGGATAGCTTCACTATTTTAGATTATGAGAAGCAATATTTGTATCTGGAGTTGCATCACAGAACATCAAAACTGAAATTATTCAAAACGGTACAAACCGTGGTACACCATCACTCGTATTTTTACATGACTGCTGAAAAAGTGCTTGTGGTATTGACTTATAACGAATTTAAATATATTTAACTGATATAACGACGTTGACATATTCATTTGTAAGTAATTTTATTTACGTTGTGTCTGAAAATATTTTAATAACAATGCAAGAAATATAACTATTACCAATGTGAGTTTGTAATGAGTACATTTGTGTCAGAATCAACTATATAATGTTTTTGAAAAACAAAACACAGATATAAATATAGGAAAAAAGATCTTACTGACAATAAATATCAATAAACATGAATTAATATAAGTATAAAAATGTTTTATGTAATATCAATTACCTAGTGGTTCTTGTAATCCAGAGAAAAGACAGCTAGTCATCATCACAAGTACTTGGGCTACTCTTTCAACAACGAATAGTAGGAATGACTGTTGCATTACAACGGCCCTACAGCTAAATGGGCAAGATTGTTCGATGACGTGGATTCGAACCCACCACCTGCAGATTGTATGTTGACCCCCCTAATCAACAAGCATGTGTCTTGACAATAGCAGCACTTATAGGATATTTCCAGAAAATGCAAGAGAGAATCTTTAGTTGTGTATTATTTTATTATGTTAAATAACTTTGTAAAGAATATTGATTACACATATTTCTCGTGCCTATAAAGTTAGTTTCCAGGTTTTATATTACAAGCCTCATAAAATAAATGACAATGTTACGTTTTAGTAGCAAAACATTGTGCGTTATTGAAGTGTAAAAAAATGTACATGCAACCAAACAGTTTGTTTTTTGTCTGTGTTGTTGAATATTGTGTAATCCAAGTTCACATTATCGACATTCACAAACTATTGTGTAAATTATTATCTATAAATTATCAAAAAATATAAGTACAAAAAATCTGAACTGTTATAGCTAAACCTTACTTTGTTTTATTTATTTATTTGATGACAGTCAAGTTAAAAAAACCCACAATATGACATTTTGAAGTCTGGTTGAAGGAAAACAGCTAAACATCATTTTACTTCTTCCACTACACACAGTGTAGACGAACAACTACATTCATTGGTATATACATGATTTTTTCTTCTTTAGTGGTTATTTCTAAAAAAATATATTACGTGTTTTCATACATTCTTTCACAACCTTGAAATTTCAAAAACGCATGAGGAACAAAATTCTTATACCAACTGAGTAAGTATCATAAAGACAGAACCAAAATTCAGTATATACATTTAGAACAAAACCAACTTATTACGACTATAAAACTCTAAGAAGTTGTATAACCTTGTGTTTCCCTTTCTGATATTGTAGCTGCCACGTATTCACTTTACTTTATCAGATAGTTAAAATAACGGTGTTATTATCTTACTTCAATGAGCATAAACCCTAGTTCCTACACAGTACATTTCTAACGTTTTTACACCGCCAGTATTACAGTAAGTTAACACTCTAAAATAACATCAAACTTCATATAAAGTTGATTCTTATGTATAAAATAAAGTATTTTTCGTTTAAAACTTATACAAGAAATGCGTGAACAGCTCTAATGACCAGTTTTATGATGTACGTTTCACTTATCACTTTTATCATTTATTTATGTTATATTTTGTCTTAATCAAAGACAGTTAAAATGTTTGTATTTCTTATGTAATTTAGATGAAAAAATAACCCAAACGCAGGAGATTGGAAACCTTTAAGAATTTCCACGAATAGTTTTCTTATTCAAACAAACTGTAATCGTAACTTGTGAATTATTAAAATTTAGTTGTTTGTTTGAAGTTAAGCACAAAGCCCCGCTCGCTACGGGTGACAAAAACCGGTTTCTAGCGTTGAAAGATTGGTTTGGTTTGAATTTCACGCAAAGTTACTCGAGAGTTATCTGCGCTAACCGTCCCTAATTTAGCAGTGTAAGATTAGAGGGAAGGCAGCTCTTGGGCTACTCTTTTACCAACGAATAGTGGGGTTGATCGTCACATTTTAACGCTTTCACGGCTGAAAGGGCGAGCATGTTTGATGTAACGGGGATTCAAACCTGCGACCCTCAAATTACGAGTCGAGTGCCTTAGCCACCTGGCTATACCGGGCCTAGCGTTATAAGTCCGCAAACATTCCGCTGTGCCACTTTGGAGCGAGAGAGACTAAATCAAGCCCTCTTTGAGTGTATATTTCTAAATGCATCACTCTCACCCAGCAAGAAGTCTCGTTTGGTGTTCAAAATGTAATCAATTACACTTGAGTACAGGCAATTTTTTATTAGTAAGGACAAGTTACTACATAATATGAAAAGTTTAGCTTGCTTTAGACTGAAAATTTAAATTAATAGAATTAATTAATAATTTTATTATTATATTATATTAGTTTTGAGTATTTATTCGAAATCAAGCATGAAGCTACACAATGTGCTTTGCCCAACACGGTATCGAAACTAGAGTTTTAGCGTTGTAAGTCCACAGTCATACCGTTGTTCCACTGAAGGGTCGTTAAAAGAGAGGTTGCTTGGAATCATCGACATTATTCTCCCATTTTGTATTGTACAAGACAAACAGATTGTTGGATTCTAAATGTTCGGAAATATTTCCACTCCTTGTGACAGATACAGAGCAGCTCCACACATACTAGGTAAAATAGAATATAGTTATCCCGTAAAAGAATGAACAGTTTCTGTTACTGGAATCTGATATGGAGAGTAACATCTCGGGCTGAATTGGCCCATACTCTCAACTAGATTTGATATTTTTCGAAAGATAACTTTATGATAACATAAAAGAATTGTAGCATGAAACAACAGAAAGTGAATATGTGATATTTGCATACTGAAACAACACAAACAAATACACTGATTTGCAGATTACACAAACTAAAGTGAGTCGAACTTTTATCAAACAAAATCATGGTTGAGATACCAACAATTAAAATTAAGTAAATCTAAGCACTTATAAATTATGTCTATAAATGTCTAATCTGTAGATTTGTCACAGTTTTGTCTTCTTGGTGTCAAAATTATTTTTACCTAGGTGGAAGATAAAGATAGAAATACGATTCATTTTCATATCTAGTCACGCACTGTATTCAGACAGAAATTAAATATAGTAGAAATGTTGTTATTTAAATGGTTTTAACATATACATATGCGAATAGAAAGAGAAAGTATGTTTTTAGTAAATGTGTTTGACTCGTATTACAAACCTTTTCAAAATTTTTCTATGTAAAAGCAACTTTGTGCATAAATAGTTTAGAAATATGCGTTACAAAAACATGAAAAGTTTTGTACCTGATCGGTAATTCTAGAGTTAACTTTAACCTCAACAACAAAACACAAAAATAAGACATATCAGTATTTGACATTAATAGTAACTTTAACATTTAATTACGAACGAGGGCCTTTCTCATCTGATTACTTCGGAATTTAGCCTTACAAGAGAGAGACATTTTAGGGTCGACAATCTAAGTTTCGTATTTCTGTGTTTTTATTGCTCAGCATGTGGTTTCTAATGTTTATTTAAGCATTTGAGATTTTTAATTTGGAACTACTAAGTCAGGAAAAGAAGGACTTTTATTTTCTGGATAATAAGTAAACATCTCATTTCAGTCAACGTTTCGCTATTGCAGCTTCATCGCTGCTAATAATATAATAATTAGCCCTGATGAAGTCACTATGGCGAAACTTTAGCCGAAATGATTTTTGTTCTTGTTATCTGGAGAGTAAAGATCGTTCGTTTTCGAACTTTATTGTCAAAATACATAAATCCCTTCAGTATGTACCAGATTCCGGAAAACAACAAAATAATGGAACTGCTAACACAAACAAGATATAATATCTGAAATAGCTGACAGAAAACATCTTATCTGGTTGCGAAAAGGTTGATGGTCATCTCTAATGAAATACAACCTTATAAACTTAGTTTAATTAATATTATGTTTGAGGTGTTTTTATTTATTAAGCAAGATCGAATTAAGCATGTTGTGACACTCTGAAATACAAAACTGTTTAAAATGTAGTAGGTTGCAGTGCTTACTTTTATAGCGAAAACTAACATAAGTTTTAGTTTTAGGTCTGACAATATAACTTGATATACAAACAAAAAATTAAAAATATGAAGTGAAGTGGTTTTGTTTGTTTTGAATTTCGCGCAAAGCTACACGAGGGCTATCTGTGCTAGCCGTCCCTAATCTAGCAGTGTAAGACTAGAGGGAAAGCAGCTAGTCATCACTACCCACCGCCAACTCTTGGACTACTCTTTTACCAACGAATAGTTCGATTGACTGTGACATCATAACACTCCCACGGCTGAAAGGGCGAGCATGTTTGGTGTGACGGGGATTCAAACCCGCAACCCTCGGATTACGAGTCGAATGCCTTAACCACCTGGTCATACCGGGCCGAAGTGAAATGCGTCCTGATGAACAGAAATTAGATAAGACACAGTTTACATAAAACGGGAAATCTGTAAAACAAGTTATAGATTCCTACCTGAGGGCTGAAATGTGAAATATTCGAGACTTGTACATTGATTGCACTTGGAAAGAAAAGTATTTAATTCGACTTAGGTATAAAGAAATATAAACTTGAAGTAAAAAATAACGTAATATTTAGACTTACGTGGCCATACTTTACTATATTTTCTGTTATTAATGTGGTCTTTGAAAAAAATAACTTAATTTACAAACATGGTCATCGAAAAAATAATTTAATTTTCCTGTTAAAAAACAGAACAAACATTTTTTTTTATAAATGCACAAGCTTGAAAAAAATGGATACAAATGAAAGGCAAACTAGATACATTGTTCTCACATATTTTAGAATAATGTTGAAAGGGGTAAACAACAAGTTAAGTACACAAGACGTTTTAGTTCATAAAAAACGAGGTAGTGCAGTATTTTAAAAGTGGTTACAATAATTACTTTATTACAGAAAGGTTATCTCTATCTTTCACTCTATCTTTCATAAATATTTGTTTTAGCACAAAGCTACACAACAAATTACCTGCGTTCTGTCCATTCTAGGATATCGAACCACAGATGTTAGCGTTCTAAGTACATAAATTTATCGCTGACGAACTGACCGACCACTGTGTTTTTAGCTCGTAGGTTAGTTCTCGGCATACTAGAGAAAATATGAAATATATTTGTGTACTATATTATTAAACTATATACGTTAACAAAATACGAGATTGTTGTAGAAAACACACACATGTACTGGTCTTTATAAGGGTTTGTTTGCCATCCAACAAGAGCTTGTTCTGATAGTAAAATAAATTGATGCATTAACGAATTACAATCAATTGTATGTGGTGTCATCTATTGAAAGAAGATATGCACTCTAAACATACGTACAGCATAACGTTGTATGAGGCAACCATTGATTGGTTGTTTGGTTGTTGTTGTTAAATGAAAAGCTACAAAATGGACTACCTGTGCTTCTGCCATGAGGGGTATTGAAAGTCGATTTTTAGCGTCGTAATTTTGCAGACTTGTCGCTGAGCCATTTTGTGGGGGGATGAGCAGGCACTGAGTGTTGAATATATATATATATATATATACTTAAGATAAATTAACTACATGTCTATATTTCTACTATGTAAGCGACATTAATCGTGACGTCACTCTCTGTTATCCCTTGTACTTCCGTTACTAATCGTATTCTTTTGTATAATTCAACATATTAATTTACCCACGTTACGGGTGTTGAACAACAGTATTGTATATGTGCTCATGACGTGCGGCCCGGCATGGCAAGGTGGGTTAAGGCTTGCGATTCGTAATCTGAAGGTCGCACATTATGTGTAAAATTTTACTGACTTGTCGTAATGATTATTTCTTGAATTTCGCGCTAGCCGTCCCTAATTTAGTAGTGTAAGACTAGAGGGAAGGCACCTAGTCATCACTACCCACCGCCAACTCTTGGGCTACTCTTTTACCAACGAATAGTGGGATTGACTGTTACATTATAACGCCCCACGGATTGATGCGACGGTGATTCACACCCGCGACCCTCAGATTACGAGTCGAGCGTGCTAACCACCTGACCATGACGAGCATAAACGAGAATTAATTTTAACTGTGACATCATGCGAATCCCTGTACAACGAACCATACTTTTCCATGATCGTACCGCCTGACTTTACTTAGTTGTGAGTACCATGTGTTACAGCATGAACTTCTGTATTGTCTTTGTTAGAGTATTTTATATCATGTTACAATAAATACTATAATAATTGCATGATTAGTAAATTATACCAGCATACGACATTTCGTTCTTCCTTCTTTCTTTCTTTTTATTTACTTTTCTTGTAATGTTATGGGCAAACGTGAATGGCTCACTTGATTTCATAACATGTAATGGCATATTTCACTTTTTGTGTAACAATATGCTTTATGTGATAACGTTATTCTTCTTTAACGTAATGTTAAGCCTCATTCTCTTATACTGGTCTATGCCGATGTGAAAATAGGCCTAGGTTTTGCTTTTCACGTAAGTATAGGCTTTACGTGAGAGTGTTTTTTTATGTTTAATATAACAATAACACTGAAAGATAAAATGTGTGATACATGATAACCTTCTCAGAAAAGCCTGTTTCATTAACAATACTACAACATAACGGTACCAGCAACATTCCACACGTTACGATATAACTTACAATAAGGCATGTTTTAGACCTGATAGTACAATCAGCCTGATATAAAAACATAATTCGTTCCTAACATAGCAATAATTGTGGTATGAAAGTATTTCCCTTTAATGATATATCAGCAAGAATCACATAACCATTCTATTTACCTAAGACAATAAACTCAGTATGCGGACGTTATATAAGCCAACACTATAACATGTTTCATTTATCACTTTAAAAACAAAAAAAAAACACGGAAAAGTTGGTTCATACATAGTATCACGTAACGACACAAGTCTCTTTTGATAGTCACTTAAATAAGCGTGTCCGTGATTCTGATGCTAGAAAAATCACATATAAGGACATCACTAATTTCAACTTTACATATAGTTGCACACGATGCTTGGTTCATTTAATATATTATACCAATCTACATATGGGACATGTTTCACTTTTGATTTGACAAATACGTACACATGAAGGCATGGTTCACTTCTTACATTACGTAAGGCAAGCTACACTTCAAAGATATGTTGAGGTGGAAGTCATGCCAAGCCTCACTTACCACTGAAGGCAAACATTTTCTACACTCACACAAGTCGTATGAGGGTGGACACACCAATCAGGCAAACTTCCTTATGTGGCAAGGTATTTACCCGTGTGAATCTCCCCTCAGGGTTTTTGTCACAATATTGGTGGTAGAAACATTCCAGAATCTTCCAGGAGGTCGTCTGGATTACCAATGGTGGTATCTATACTCTCAATGGACCGTAGGATCACTGAAATACGAGAAAATTTAGCATTATTGTGCCTAAGTCTTCAATTATTAAAATATCTATGAAAATTGAATAAACTTGCTAGGAGAAATTTCAAATTACGGACCCAAAGTTTACCAAGTTGCTGATGGTAATTTTAAGACCTTTCACAAAGAGTACGATAGCTTCTGAGTATTTCTCTAAACCTACAAATACCTTTAAAGTCGTATATAAATTATGCTAAGTGTGACTGTAAGGTCTTACCTAAATTATGCTATTTACCACTCTAGCATCTATATTAACTTGCAACACGTACAGTCATAGATCTTTAATGATTTAAACCACACGTAACTACAATATCTTATGCACAACGGTGAACTCTCGTATAACTTATTTAAGTACAATAGTATGTACATTTTATAATGTTGCTATATAAACTTAATTTATGTATAATTGTAACAAATAAAGTATTTTTGACTGTAAACCACAACAACAGAAAACGCAGGTATATTGTATCTTTCGTCCCTTCATTTGTTCAAGTTTTAGGCGGAGATAAGTGGGATTGGAAGTTTGCTTACGATTCATTTTTTAAAACTAACATCTTAAGCCTTTGTAGGGAATACTTTCCATATTTAACAGTACTTTTTCAAAGATGTTAATAGAGCTCATGGTAGTCATTTCAAGATAGTTTTGCAGTTGATGACACGAGAAAACGGAGAAGATTTTTTTTCTCTACGACTAAAACCACTACTTAACGTCAACCAACATGTGAAATGAAGTACCTTGTAATGTATGACTAACATTTTGTAGAACAGTGTTTATTGTAGAATCTCTTAAAACGTATAAAGTGTGCATCTAAACATCAATGTGTCAAGCATTGTTTAAAACTTACACGATTCTTCTGAGGCAGCTTTGTTGAAGGAGCGAGAGTCTCTATTTCTATGACGACCTTTTGACCCTCTGTAGACCCTATAGATTGATCTTGGCTGCTCTACGGTAAATGAGAAAATAAATTAATTCTAAGTAGCGTTTACTGTTTGTACCTGTCAAAAGGTAATTTACACAAAGAGATGGTTACCTTATGAGCGACACAAAAATACTGTTTTCGTAAATGGTTATATATTTATGAATATACGAATTTGGTATGGTTAGGTATTTCATTATTGTATGTCTGAGATACTAAAGCAACTCAGTAAAGTATACAAAGTTATTTTACCAATTTCTAAACCAAGACGATTTCCCTTTTTCGTGTATTTACTTATATTTATATGTGAGAACAAATAAACCGGTCTGATTTATATTTATAAGAACTTATGAGCGAAAGTAAGGAATGCAACGTGTCTGCCATTATATCTGCTACGTCCAGTGACCACACGGCATTTTGCGCATTACCACGGCTATCAGGCTGGTTGGGATACAACAGACAAAGTTATGATCGAAACGGCATTCGTAACATCAACAAGCTAGAGTGACAAAGAAAATTAACTGTTTCTACGGCACAGGCTGGAGTGACAAAGAGCATTAACTGTTTCTACATCACAGGATGGAGTGACAAAGAACATTAACTGTTTCTACATCACAGGCTGGATTGACAAAGAACATTAACTGTTTCTACATCACAGGCTGGAGTGACGAAGAACATTAACTGTTTCTACATCACAGGCTGGAGTGACGAAGAACATTACCTGTTTCTACATCACAGGCTGGAGTGACAAAAACATTAACTGTTTCTACATCACAGGCTGGAGTGACAAGAAACTAACTGTTTCTACGTCACAGGCTGGATTGACAAAGAACATTAACTGTTTCTACATCACAGGCTGGAGTGACAAAGAACTAACTGTTTCTACGTCACAGGCTGGAGTGACAAAGAATATTAACTGTTTCTACACCACAGGCTGGAGTGACAAAGAACATTAACTGTTTCTACATCACAGGCTGGAGTGACGAAGTACATTACCTGTTTCTACATCACAGGCTGGAGTGACAAGAAACTAACTGTTTCTACGTCACAGGCTGGATTGACAAAGAACATTAACTGTTTCTACATCACAGGCTGGAGTGACAAAGAACTAACTGTTTCTACATCACAGGCTGGAGTGACAAAGAATATTAACTGTTTCTACATCACAGGCTGGAGTGACAAAGAGCATTAACTGTTTCTACATCACAGGCTGGAGTGACAAGGAACATTAACTGTTTATACGTCACAAGCTGGAGTGATAAGGAACATTAACTGTTTCTACTTCTATAATTATAATAGACTGGAGTGATAGGGAACCACGTTTGCTTTCTTTAGGAACTAGAATGAAAATAAGCTCTTTGGATTGAAATGTTTATTTACTTCCATTGTTCAGAATCACAGATAATGTATTGGATTGGAATGTTTATTTACTTCCATTGTACAGAATCACAGATAATGTATTGAAAAAACATAATTTATTTCTACCTCACAGACTGGAGTCACGTGAAACATTATGTATTTATACTTTGTGAGTTATTGTGGGCTGGAAGGACATTACCTGTTTCTACTTCACGAATAATCAGGGACTGAACTGACTTGGAAGTTCTTCCACCATTGTCATGTCCTGCTAACCATGGGTGTTTAAGAGCTTCGTCTGGGGTCAAACGAAGGTCAGGATCCCATCTGCATAGATAAAAATGTAAGTTATTTCACACTAGACACGGAGCTTAATAACAATATACATACAGATGTCGTGTACGTTAAGTTAAAAAGATTTAGGTGCCCTGCAAGTCGTTGCAGTCCATGTCGCTGTAACCAGTCGTATCCTGCTTGACTGCTTTGTATTTTGAGAATAACACTGCAATATGCATTGCAAAAAAAATGTCGCAAGGCTGTCATGTCAAAAGCACACCATCGCTTCCTGGTGCTTTCCATAACTATCTAGTAGCAGAAGGATGAGGGTTTCCCAACGTCTGTTCCAACAATCAGATCACACATATATTCGAAGGTAATGCGTCAGGTAACTTAATGGTATGTTTTCTTTTCATATGGATTAGCTTGAAATTCTAACTTCCTTCTCCAAATGCTTCAGGTATGCGACGGTTGAACTGATTTGTCGCTGAAAGAACTTGTATACGCGTAACTAGTGCCGCTTTCCACACGGAAATACTTCTACATTGTGACAAATTGTTGCCAGTAAAACTTGGAGATCTTTCGCCACTGACCTTTTGTGTTACAAGACTCCAGAATCTGCTTACTACAGTTATAATCCGACTTGTTTTAAATCTCTTTCTCGATGGTCTTGGTGTGCCACGCTGATTCACATTTATTTGTTTTCAGCTGTAGTAAACTATAAAGGATATCATCGTCTTGGAAATTCTAAACCTCTGGTTTGAACACATCTTTAAGATCTAAGTATGAATATTTTGCATCAGAAGGAATTATTATACAACTGTCTCTAAAATTAAAAATTTTGGACGACATTTCATGATCCATATCTAAAGCCAAATAATGCCAGAATGTAATTCTGTTCCATTATGACTTTATATCGTCTGGGGTTGTCACGTGACTTACTGATTTGCTTGTATGTTTCTGTATGACACACTCAACCCCGTTTATGTGATTCAGGTGTTTACTTTTGAAAATAAGTCTTCAACTGATAGCAGCTAAATATTTCAGGCGGCTATACTTATGCGTAACATTGATTAAAACATAAGTACTTTCGTGTTTATTTCATTTTCTCTTTATCCCTTTTTCGGAGAGATTAAACATTTAAAATGGTTTTATCTTCGTTTTTGGTTCTCTTCGCTTAAATAGACTGTTTTCGAAGAAAAATTCTCTTTATTAATAAGATGCAATAAAAACGTGAATATCATGTGTTATTCATTTATTTTTAAATCATAAATATTATTACATATATTATGGGTAGACGTTACTTAATAGCATCAAATGATATAATTGAAATGTTACTACGCAACGTCACTACTCACATGCTTGTACATTAATCACATACGCGAAACACTGAACAATAATAGTTGATAACTGTCATCTACACAGATTTGAGCCATTAGCAATACACTTTAGAATAAGCATAGGTAATACAGGTACACTTTTCACTGTTATCACTGTCCATTGCTGCTTTGCTTTATCTTATAAGTGCTAGATCATCTTACTCAAGACACTTGTTGAGAAAATCCACAAATCGTTCGTCGCTACAAGTTAAAACTGATTCCAAGTTCTTTGAAGATGGTTTTCTTCTCACGCCTTTGCTGTTAACAAGGTTTCTGGGATTTCCTTTGGAATCTATAAAAAAAATTCAAATATTTTAAAGCCTGCTACTCACTAATAAAGAAATAGATAACACTTGCAAAATCACTACTGCTTAACGAATAGATTTTTTTCTCTAAATGTTGTTGAATAATGTTATTTTTTACTTCAGTAAATATCTATAGAAATGGAAATAATTTGGAAATACCCAAGCAATACATGTGAAAGTTAGAGAGCATGGCAACTGTAGATGAAAAATAAAAAATAAAAGAGTGAGTTTTTGTACAATGCGCCAGGATGCTGAACACGATTCCTCTGGTTACACAGAGCGTTACATCTTATGTCCATCCTGTAATACAGAAGTATTATTTAAATGTCCTGTAATACTTCCCACAATTCACTTAACTTATTTGTTTGTTTATTTGTTTTTACATTTTAACTGTCTCAGTTTTTACATAAGTTCATACACCCTCAAGAATGTCCATATAAGGATTTCGTGCATGCCAAGACATACTGTGAGTGTTCCATTGATTCCTTTAGTGTCAAGATATCGTTTCACCAGACTTGTTGTATGCTTTATATCACTAAAAACTGGAAGTTGAATAATGACATAATTACATTCTCGAAACCTACATGTACTTGTCAGCAGACAGGATGTCCCTACTTCTGCCTGTATCACTTACACCTCTGGTTAAGACGTAGCCCTCAAACACGTACCGATTTCCCACCATGTTTCACCATGTACGCTGTAGGTTAACTGTAATACGATTTTCTTCTGCACCATCGAACAAGGGCCCGGCATGGCCAAGTGTGTTAAGGCGTTCGACTCGTAATCCGGTCGCACAAAAACATGCTCGCCTTTTCAGCCGTGGGGACGTTATAATGTGACGGTGAATCCCACTATTCGTTGGTAAAAGAGTAGCTCAAGAGTTGGCGGTGGGAGGTGATGACTAGCTGCCTTCCCTCTAGTCTTACACTACTAAATTAGAGACGGCTAGCTAAGATAGCTCTCGAGTAGCTTTAAGCGAAATTAAAAAAACAAAAAACAAACCATCGAACAAACTGTTGTTGACTGTTACTACATAATTCGAACATAATTACTCCGTTTTATCTGTTTTCGAAGTTCTGTAAGCTCACTTGGATACTGTCGTTTATCTTTTAAAGGACGTTCATTGAAATATTTATTTTTTTACTTCGACCACTTCTATCACTGACAGTGTCAGTTACAAGTAATTTCTCCAGAATTTTGTAAAATTTTCTTCAGAAACATTAATTAAGTATTGTTATACTATTTCCTGCGAAGTGTCTTTGACCAGTCACAACTTTGAGTTGTAATATATTATTTCAATCCTGGTAACTATGACCATCAGTACTGGTCATAGTATAACTATTAGTACACTTATAGGCTTCATACTATTATGGCACTTTCTGATTGGTTGCATGACAACCAGTTATAATTTAGACTATAAACACATAACTATACGCTAGTACAGTACGTTTTCACATGAAACAATTGTTGGTATTTCCGTTGTATTTGATAGTTATGGTCATTTTCCACACATTTATTATAATAATTTTCAGTACTATATACAAATAAAACTTTTTATGATTAGCTAACCTTACTATATCTTGACTCAAAATCTAATCAAAATGAGTATTACCCATAATAATAAAATAAAATAAAACAGCTACAGTTCCTTTGAAGCATCCCTGATTATTATTTCTTTACCAAAGAACAGTCTGCGACGAGATGCCATTTCTAACAGTTCAGCTGGCGGTGAACCGAGTATTTCCATAATACAAGCCAATTGGTCGGCTTCATTTTCACCTGGGAATAACGGAAATCCAGTATAGAGCTCAGCCAGGATGGAACCGAGACTCCACATGTCAATAGCCGTTCCGTAAGGAAGTCCAAGAATAACCTGACGTAAATAATAGTAAAGAAAAAAAAACGGGTTTCCATAGTAATCTATGATTAAAACCAAGCAGTAAAGACTGTCGCATTTGAAATTTAATTTTAGAGAAGAAAAAAATCTTCCTACTTGTTGTATCAGAAGTCTTATGGAATGCTTTAAAATCAATCACCAGTGAATATAACATTTGACTTCACACTTTTTACCGTCTCCCACTGGTACAGCGGTAAGTCTACGAATTTACAACGTTAAAATCAGAGGTTCGATTCCCCTCAGTGGACTCCTGAGATAGCTCGATGTGGCTTTTCTGTAAGAAAACGCACACATAGATACTTTTTACAAAAACTACTCCTCACTACACATTTCGATGTTTCACGTCTTCTTCAAAACTTATTATTGATCGAATAAATCGTGTCAAATATTAACCTTCATGTTTTCCACTTGAATGTAACCTTATACGACACATGGGCTAAGTGGTCAAGTCACAAACTTTAAACAGGTCTGTCACAACTTTTGAACTATTTGTCAGATGGATAACAATTAGACAGCATGGTTCGCCGCCTACACGACTATTCCTAAACGAATAGCCGGATTGACTTAATACACGATCACAATGAAAATGCGGAACGTGTTCAACGATAAATCGCGGACTCAAACCTCAGACTTTCCGATTCGCAGGCCAGCAAGCTAATCACTACCCCAATTCTTGTGTCAAATATCACCAGTATTTTATTAATGTTACATCAGAAAAGCTTGATTCCTATGTTTATGCTGTGCTAAAAATGTAAAGCCTTTAATACATAAAAGAAAGTCAAACTTCTGTTCATAAACATTTGGGATTCAATGACTATTGTTTGATTAAAATATATTATTTGAATTACTGTAATTCGTAAAAGAAAAGTTTTATTTTTGTAAAAATGTAACTACTATTTCAATACTAAAATATACCTGACACTTAAAATATACATTACTTCAAACATGCTACGACTAAAAGATGTGCATTTTTTCTTGTAGCAAAGCCACCTGGGGCTATTTGCTGTGTCCACCGAGAGTAATCGAACTCCTGATTTTAACATTGTAAATCCGTATACTTACCTCTGCCCCAATGGGGTAAAACAACCAGAGCATGGACTACTGAATTAATCCATTAAGTTCACATATTTTATGTGAAGCAAACTCTTAGAAAACTTTTTCTAACATGTAACATTAGATGTTCTAAATGTGTTCGGATATTTTCACACGCATTCGACAGTGTTGAAAATATATTTTATATATATATATATATATATATATATTACTTTATATTATATATATTTCATTTTTACTTAAATTGAAAACATTCTATGACATGTATTCTTAGAGATATTAAGTAAAATATTAACTTAAGGTTTCCATTTATTACTATTTTTTATCACATTAATGAAAAACAAAGGGTAAATGAGTTACCTCTGGCGATCTGTAAAATCTTGATTGGATGTACGTGTAGACTCTCTGGTGAGCAAAACAAGAACTACCAAAGTCAATAACTTTAATAGAATTGGTTCCTCGCTCTTTAATAAGAATGTTCTCCTACAAAACAAAAGTTGACAACGAGAAATTAAATAACGAATAGAGGACAATAATAGAATATTGAAATAATCATGCTATTATATATTAAGTCCTGTTCCACCGTCCATAGCTTGAAAACTGACCATCAGTGAAGTAGTTTACATTACGAGATGATGGAAAACATGACGATTCAAATATCAAAATAACTGGCACTAGGAGGAGCTATAATGAAAATCGTATACTGATGCCTGTATAAAAATAGAATCAAACAAATATTGTATATTCTGTCTGTTTAGATAGATGACTCCAAGCTGTTTATCTTGAACATTAGAATAGTTCTCGTAAAACGTTTCATGGTAATAATACTGGTGCAACAATAGAGTAATATCGACGTGAAAGTTTTATTTGTTTGTGGTTGATTTTCATGCAAAGCTACATGAGGAAGAGAGATGTTCTAGCCATCTCTAAATGTAAAGTGATAGACAAGAGGGAAGGAAACTGGCCAGCACCATCAACCACGCAACTCGCAGGCTTTCTGATGCAATAGTGGATTTCATTATCATTCCGACAACGCTTCCAAGTATGAAGCGTATTTCTTTCTTTGGAAAAGAAAGTGGGGGAGGGTAGAGGTACCCGAAATCCAGAGCTTTGAATTCTCAGCTACGATGACTAATCATTAAGTGGCACCTTATCCGATGTAAAGGCAACGACTGGAAACAGTGAGGTTTACAGCAAACGTGAACAAAAAGGATAGCTGTTTATTAAACTTGGAAAATGTTTTCATTCCAACAATTCTTAGAATAGGATTTTTTAATAAAACAATCTTCATAAAATATGGGGCTGCAGTCTACATTGAAAAGACTGTCAAGGTATCAAAATCCGGTTTCTAGCAGTATATGTACTTAGACGTATCACTATACCACTGGAGAGTAACATCAAGTAAAGTGCAGCTGTTGGAAGTCAAACAATATCACTCAAGTGTATACCACATTCTCTCATGAGTGAGAACAATAATAGACATGTATTGTTTCACATTCAACATTCTTAACTTATTGGTTTCTCCCCTGGTGACTCATCAGTAAATATGAGAGCTTAAAAAATTAAAAATGCGATTTTGAGACCAGCGATTGATAGAACATAGATGTACATTGAGTAGACTTGTGCTTAGGAAGAATGAAACAAATTGTTTGATTGGCATCTTTCCCATCAGTTTGTCTCTGTTGAACAGTTTTCGAATTATGGACGTGTTAGAATAGATCAACTAATTTAATAATAACTCTATAAGCGAACTAACTAACTAACATGTTACGTAATAAGTGGAAAGGTGTAACTATAAATATACTATACTTCAACAAGAGTTGAATAAAAAACATTTTGTAACTAGTCACGTGAACAACTTTGGTCGTACTACTGTTGATCGATCTATTTTACAATGCAAATGGATGTACATACAGGTTTCAAGTCACAGTGGATTATATTCTCTCTGTACAACAGACGCAGACACTGGATAAGAGAGTAGCTAAACTTTCTAATAAGTCCTAAACTCAGGCCTTGATAATTGTTCTGCTTAATAAGGTCATACAGATTTATCCTGAAAAATATAAATACATACATTGAAGTGTAAGTACATCATAAACAAATACTTATTTGAAATGTCTATATTTGGAACGTACAAGTAATACTTAGATCTAAAGTGATTCATGACACATATAAAAGGATTCTGAGACAATAACACCTAGCCCTGACGCAATATATGTAAAGTATGGTTGACAAGGTGGCTCAGTATAACAAACATTTCATCTGTTAAGCACCCAAACCCAGAGCCGTCGAGAGCCATCACGGGCCCCAGGACAGCAAGCATTAAGGGTCCCCCCACATACACCAAACGGCAAGGCATTATATATAGGCTCTCCTCCCGAGCCCCCTAGAACCCGGGTCCTGGGTCACTGTCCCCCCTCTCGTTAGGCCTGATAATTCATATTTATTTTATATATTATTGTATTGTATCACATTTCCGCTGTAACTTTTTATAGTGTTGCGTTACATCATTTGTTTAATTAAATGTAAGATAACAATGTTAAAATTTAAATGTCGACTTAAAAAAGAGAACCAACACACGTTTTACTTGTTTATCATAACAATTTTTAGGCTTATCGATTTTTCAATATTTCGTCGGCTTTCGCATTTAAACCGTAACTTTTAAAAGTAGTATACACATATAATGTTCTGTCTGCCATCTCCCAGTCCAAATGAAGAGTTATGATACTGAACTAAAAGCTCATTAGACAATGATTTGTGGATGGCAAAAGATAGGCCTGAAATACTAGTTTTTTTCACACAACTCTGATTTCGAGCCGCAATGGATAAATTAGGAAGACTAGAAAAGAAAACACATATGTAGTTAATTTGTTTTCACATGTAACATTGTCGATAACGGGCGAGTTTTATTTAGAGCTTAAATTACGAAAGGTAATACATCTAATACAATTATGTTTACAAGTAAGATATTAACAGTAGAACATACTGTGACACTAAAAAGAAATTTAACCATGAAACTTGTACTGTTAAAATACTTTATTGATTTTTGTGATAGTATAAGCTAAACAGAATTAGTTAGAAATTTGTTGGATGAAAGGTTTCCATTAACGTTCTTGGATCCTGAAACGCTCCTGTAGGTACTTCTGTTTCAATAGACAATTTTCTTGGAACTGCAAAGCAAGCTCATCACTATGGTGAAAAATTACGAAACTATCTTGCATTATTTCTTTGTTTTCTGACTGGGCAACAAGTGTAATTCAACAGCTAACTATAGTTTTTTTACTAAAGCGGTTTGGCATACTTTTGATCTCCGTCTTTAAGTTGTAATGGTGCTTTGTTTTTTTTATTTTAAAGTTAGATAACGATTTAATTCTAAGGAAAATCAAGTTTGGTTGTCTAAAGTTTGTTAGCTTGTTTTTCAACAGCCAATAAAATGGTCTTTGAGATACTGTAAATATATATATTTGGGGATTTAATCTTCCTAAGTTATCCCCCCCTAGTACAGCAGTAAATCAACAGATTTATAACACTCAAATCAAGGGTTTGAATCCCTCGGTGGACTCAGCAGATAGCCTGATGTGGCTTTGCTATAAGAAAACACACACGCCAAATCATTACATATTTAGGACCGGCATGGCCTAGCGCGTAAGGCGTGCGACTCGTAATCCGAGGGTCCTGGGTTCGAATCCCGGTTGCACCAAACATGCTCGCCATTTCAGCCGTGGGGGCATTATAATGTGACAGTCAATCCCACTACTCGTTGGTAAAAGAGTAGCCCAAGAGTTGGCGGTGGGTGGTGATGACTAGCTGCCTTCCCTCTAGTCTTAGACTGCTAAATTAGGGACGGCTAGCACAGATAGCCCTCGAGTAGCTTTGTGCGAAATTCCCAAACAAACAAAACATTACATATTTAATCAAATGTAAATGTCTTTTAACTCATAAATAAAATGTTTGTGTTTTAAGCAAAGACTGTCGGTTATCTATAACAAAATACTATATAAATAAAGCAATGCACATTATAACATATAAAAACAAACACTAAATGTACTATATATACGGTTAGCTGAACATTTTATTTTGTAAAATATTGCAAAGTTTTAAAAGTATTCTGTTCCTAGCGTTTCGAGGAATATCACGTGGTAGCCACATATTTGTATTGTAATAACAATTATATTTTAGCTATACTTGCATTACATTGAATATTCTTATTTTTGTTATATTTGTATGATATACATATATTTTTTCCCTAAGTGGGTGTTTACTGTATTTGTATTCCTGATCAATTACACTTGTCATAAAACACTGTATTAACAAGCACAATTGTAAAAAGATTACATTTTATATAGACAAGTATGAATAGATGTATATTTAACCTAACTACAAAAAGTGTTGAGCTAAGAAAATAAAAACTACAAAACTGAATTATGTAAACTTAAAAACATTTATTCCTATCCCTATTTTCACAAATCATTGTAACTATGTTAGTTTAAGCTAAACTAGGGATAAAAAGTTTAAATAACTTAGGTTTGGTAGTTTTGACAGTCTTGTTTCAATATGTTTTTAGCATTGAAACTGTGTACATTACTATAGCTAGCTATGTTAATTATATATCGATCCCTACTTATCTATATAAAATTTTATTTATATTTTATTATACTTGTTGTCTTACAAAATTTGTAATAACTATTGGGAGGATTTACACATTTTGAAAATAGTTAAGATAAAAATAACTTTATACTCTAGGCTGTCCCGCCATGACCAGGTGGTTAAGGCACTCAACTCGTAATCTGAGAGTCACGGGTTCGAATCTCTATCACGCCAAACATGCTTACCCTTTCAGCCGTGGGAGCGTTATAATGTGATAGTCAATCCCACTATTCGTTGGTAAAAGGGTAACCCAAGAGTTGGCGGTTAGTGGTGATGACCACTAGTCTTACACTGCTAAATTAGAAACGGCTAGCGAAGATAGCCCTTGAGTAACTTTGCGCGAAATTCAAAACCAAACACTCCAGGTAAATATAGAAAGAATATATTTTTATTTAAACCAAAGTTTCGTCTTTGCGGCTTTTTTAGGATAAATATTCAGTTATATATATTAACTCTGAAGAGGCCGCAAAAGAGAAACGTTGGTTTAAGTAAAAATATATTCTTTTATTTTTACCTGGAGTGTAAAAATCGTTTTTTTTTTTTACTTTTATCAAAATTGTTGTCTCATGGCAAAGGTAACTCATTGTTATCACACTTCACCAACAACAATAAAAAAATTCACACCTTAACACATATATATATATTTTTCTAATTGTTGCAATTTTCTATTACAATTACGTTTTTTTAAAGCAAAGTTTTCATTACGACAAAATTTCTGTTTTATCTACATCAGTACCACAAGTCATATTTTTTGTTGCAGTTATAATTATTTTGTAGCTCTATTTTTATTATAGACATTTTTATATTGTATCTCTATATCTATTAAATCTATATCTGTAATAGAGTCGCATTTCTAAAGTGTTATACTTGATTTAAACCATATTTGTATTAGATACAAACACAACTCTATTTATTTATATAAGAAATTTTATTTATTATTGCCATGTTTGTATAGTAGCAATTGCTGTCTTGTAGAACTGAACTAAGATTTTTACTTACCCCATAAGTTCAAAGGCTATACACAAATGGTTTCGAAAGTAAAAATGGTCTAACATGCGAATAACATTGTGATACCCATCTTTGTCTTTACTGCACAGATGCTCTAAAATTCTTACTTCTATTAGAGCTTGTTGGTGAAACCTAGAGAACATATTGATGGATAAACTGAATACAAGTGACACAGTTCACTGTTTCAACTTTCAAAAATGCAAATATTGTATATAAAACACAAATATTACAAAATATTTTACTCTTAAAAAATGTTTATCTAAAAACAAGACGAGCGGAAGCAATGAAACTATAATAAATAATTTTTATTGTTCAAATCATGTCAGATTACAGATCCACTGCTGACCACAGAACTGAAGCGCATTCATCAGAAAATTGTATAAAATTGTTGCGTAACAACTCATTAGAACAAAGCAAGCAATATGTTTTCTTGCATGCAAAAAAATGAGTATGTTGAATTTAAAAACTTTCAACGTGTTTATACTACTCAAAGCATGACAAATATTAGTTTAGAATAGCATAACCATTCGTTGCAGGTTATGGGTTTCGCATTTTAATTTAGATGTTTTATTTGGTAAAAGTCTTAGCATGACATAATGTTGGTTTATGACATTTAGAAGTTTCTTGAATGTCTAGATTTGATGAGAAGCAATTTTTGGAAAGTACTGATATATATATGTATGTGTGTGTGTGTGTGTGTGTGTGTGTGTGTGTGTGTGTGTGTGTGTGTGTGTGTGTGTGTAAGAACCTTTAATTAGAAAGCTGTTTATTCAGGATCAAGGAACTAAATCACAGAAGATAATGTGTTCCAACAACAATTTGAATGGAATATTGCAAGAAACTTTTCCTTAGAATAACAGAAAAGGTAAGCCACTAAATGTATGGAATAAATAATTCTAAGCTCAAGGTTGTGATAAATCAATTATTAGTAGTGAATCAAGGAGATGATATATTGAGAATGAGTATTGTCCACCTGCCCTATAAAAGAAATAAGTAGTGTATTATTTAAGCTTAAGAGTCAACAGATTTATTGATGGGAAGCTTTGCAGTACGTGAATTGACATTAGTTCCACAACTACTACTGTTTGACCCAATCTGAATATGAAAGGAAGGAAATTACCTCCAGAGATTAAAAAATAAAATCCAAACAACAAATGGGCATAAAGTTCCAGCAAACCAAAGGTTGGAAGTCATCTTCATGAAGGAAAACTTCTATACGGACTTCATGTGGAGACACTAACTTCAAAAGACTTCAGAGTCTACAATCAAGATACCTCCTTGCGTTGTATACAAATTATAACTAACACTATGGGTTGGAAGTTGAGTAATGATAACGTTGAGTGCACAAGGTAATGAAGACAGAACAGAATAGAATTCAGGAGAATAAGTAGTCAAAACCCAAAGTTATCTGATGTGATCGTCTTTGGACAGCCATTATTATTATTATTATTACTTCAGTGAAGGATGTAACAGGAGTAATCACTTACAGATTATCATAACGAATAGTAATCTGTAAATTCTCTCGACTTGGAGAGAATTCCTCCAGGGTCAAACAGTAAGTGACGATAAACGATAATAGGCTATCCCATAAGCCATATAAAAATCTATTACTTTACTATCAATCTATTATTTGTGTATCAGTTACTCAGTTTTGAGTCCTGTCTTACACAAGAGAAGTAAGGAAGTAATTGTTTAGTTTTATTTTATATTTAAGCCTATCGTTAAACGTAGCTTGTAAAACGTTTACGACACATTTAAAGAAAGAAATAAGCTGTGTGTTTTGCATTACTTTTACTGGATATTCAAAAACAACCTTTAAACTATGAAAATCATAACGACACTTATTATTTTTACAGACAATAGTAAAAATCTATATAAATGCTATAACTGTTTACACAAGGAGAAAACCGAGAGAAAATGGCAGATTCTCTCTTTTCATTGTATAAGTATTACAATAAATACATTATTAGCATTACAATACAAGATAATGATTTTGTTTAGAGTGTGATTATAAAAAAAGTAGCACAGTTTAAAACTTAGAGCTCCAAGTATCGTTTACTCTCGATTTCTTGTTAGAAAAAAAATCCAGTTATCCATTTTAGTATATTTGTTACACTTTATAGCCTACCTTTTTTTATTTCGAATGATTTTCACTGCCACTTGTTGGTTTGTTTTGTGATCAAGAGCCCGGATGACTTGTCCAAATGATCCTTTACCAATTACTTCTAGTATCTCGTAACGATAAGCAATGTGATCATGGAGCACCTTGTAATTTAAAAATATAAAATACTGTATAATGGTTACATTAATTTTCAAAACTCGAAAGAAATAATGGAACAGCTATAATTATTTATTTTTAGTCTGCGCCCAGTTAACGCCAAAATATGACAAAAAAAATCTTTATCCAGTTAGGGACTGAGTGGGAACATTATGAAAGTAATGATTAAATCCAATTATTCCATTAGATTATTAGATTAGCCCTCGAGTTAATGTTGAGAAATGATGACGAACTGTCTATAACTTAAAAAATAGGACTGGCTGGGTAGTTTTGGGTGAAAATTAATAACCAACAACAACAACAATCTTATATTTGAAAGAACTTTCTATAGAATTAGGCTGAAAAGAGAAAACGATGCTCATAACAGACACATTAAGTTTAATATTCAGACGTAAATATTTTACTAATGAAGTAAGCATTAAATCATCTGTAATAACATTTATAGAAATACAATGTGCAACATTTTATCAATACGACCTTAGGTCATTACAAAATTATGAAAATTCACTCACATTAAAACACGTATACCCAATCCACTCTTTATGCAGGGCAGATTCCCAGTGGCACAAAACCCGAATTTCGATACACGTGGCGGGCAGAAAACAGATAGCCCATTGTTTAACTTTCTATTTAATTCCAAACAAACTTTATGGAGGGTTAAAAAGTAATCCTGTTGCAAAACTAAACTATACATAAACACGTCTATAAAGTTAAGACTGAAAAAATTCCCATTCTTGAGAATTAATTAATTAATTTTCATGAATTAAAACTAACCTTAACATAAGATCCGCTTTCATCATCGTAGCCTTTGTTGTGTGGCGCTCCTTCATCAACTTCGATTTTACTAGCTTCTAGACCTAAATACCATACTTCTGGGTATTGCGTCACTTCCGTTCGTTCGAACTGACATAATCTTGAAAAGTAATACTTTAGTACTTCTGTAAGAAGAAACAGTAAATTATTAAACTTTGGTACCATTTTGATAAATACCTAAACTTAAGTATTTTCACCTATTTATAAATAAATAGATGATAACCTAAGACGTGATTGGTTTGAATTTCGCGCAAAGGTACACCAGGGATATCTGCGCTAGCCGTTCCTAATTTTACAGTGTAAGACTAGAGGGAAGGCAGCTAGTCATCACCACCCACCGCCAACTCTTGAGCTACTCTTTTGCCAATGAATAGTGTCGCATTATAATGCCCCCACGGCTGAAAGGGCGAGTATGTTTGGTGTGACGGGGATTCGAACCCGCAACCCTCGGATTACGAGGCGAGTGCCTTAACCACCTGACCATGCCGGGTCCCTAAGACATGAAGTAGCCCAAGGAATATTTTAAGGGGTATAAGAAGTGGGTGAATATTAAACAACTTCTAACTAACGGTCCCAGGGATTTTGGTTTGTTTGAAGTTAAGCACAAATTAAGACAATGGGCTATCTGTGCTTTCTTTGCCCACCACATTCTAGCGTTGTCACACCAATCGTAGTCACACCAAACACACTCACCCTTTCGCGTTGTAATGTGACAAAATTATAGTATATGACAAAATAAAAAGATTAAACATTTCACTGTATTGTTATATTAACAAACCAGAATATCAGTGTAAATCGAGTTGCGCACAGGAGATTAGTGATCTGTTATATTTAAACAAGGAATTATTTGACTTGTTGGTGACTGTGCCTCTGGTAAGTCAGACAGAAGCAGAGCTTCGTACCACGGTGCTAGTCACATTGACATACGTCAGAGCCTAAGCCAGAGGTGTGTGTTTGTGAGAGAGAGAGAAAAGGTATTTCATTTCTTTTGCCAAATGTTAGTGTTCGGGATGTACATCTGTAGTTAAAAAGTTGTAAAATACTGATAGGACTGTGAAAAACATCCACAACCTTATGTAATAATATACTCTATTTTAAGTCTATACGTATGTTAATATATCTGGAATTGACATAAAGATTAGATACACAAAAGAAGGAGTTCGATGGACTCAGCAGATAGCCTGATGTGGCTTTGCTATAAGAAAACACCAACACCTACACAAAAGGAACCACCTTCTCACAAGTTAACTGATATTTAAAAGAAAAAGCAATCAACAAATGCATACTTTTTAAGGCCTAGAGTTGTCAGGGAAGTAAGAGAACTTAGCAGTATTGTTTTTGCCATGTTTTTAAATTGCAACAAAAGTTATTTTATACCCAGTTTGTAAATACATCTTAATTGTATTTGTAGATGCATAAGTCTAATGAATTCATTAATTAGAGTTTCACTTGAATCACACGTTTTATATTATAAAGTATTGTTAATTATGAAAGTAATCTGCGTTAATTTGCGGTATTTAACGAATGAAAAGCGTTTTATTCATTAAACGGGACGATAATAAAGGCAGAATACGCTACAAAAGATAGGGCATTTTGTTTTGAAAAACGAAATGTTACGAAAAACGTACAAAAATCAGGAGTCATGTATCCAGTATTGCTTTAATTAAAATAGGTTTAGAATATTTATTGCACAATTTTATTTTTATTGACTTTAATCTAAATATTTAGTTAGGTAAATAAATCTTTTATGTTTATTTTTTGCAAAAATCACGATGGTTGAGTAAGTCAAAACAATTCAGGATATTTAAAAATATTTTCATCCTGGCAACACCGGCCACTTTATAGTTCTGTAATAGAGCATATTTAAAATATCAGGACATTTAGTCTACCATCATGAAAACATCAGAATAAATGAGCAATGAATGATGCTCACTTTGAACTCCTACTCTTCGGGTGGGGATGTCAATTAATGAGCCCGGTATGAAAAGCCGAAGATTTATGGTTCGCGACATGTTGCTACAATAATGTTGAATGCGCTGACAGACATTTGTGTAAATTTATGCAAAACATTATATAAAATAACAACGATATGTATATATATTGACATTGTCAGTCTGGTAATAGATTTAACAATTTATAATAAAAGTGTTAGTTTTCCATAGCAAAATACGCTAGTTTACAGCATTAGAAGCGGTAAAAACTTATTTAGAACACAAATCTGTTACCTCTTGTAAAGGTGCATTAGTTAAAGATTCAAAGTTAGCTGTAAGGATTTTGTAAATTGTTGTAACTAAAGCAAATTTTTCATTGCATATTAAATGTGTGATAAATATATATAAAATGGTATACAGACCCTTAGCGCATACTCACACATACCACGCATGGTTACACAATATAATGTGAAAGCTGTAGCCCTAAACACCACCTGGTGGACAATCGACTGTGGTTTTGTTCACTTAAGAAGAGTAGTTAATAAAGAAGATAATTTTAACACAATTTTAACTAAAATAATAGAACTGTTTAAATGTAGTTTTTGTGCTTTCAACTACAGTATTCTGTCCTTTCTAATTTATTAAAATTTAATGAACATAAATCAGAATATTTTTGTTTAACAGTATACCACGTTTCTTTTGTTTATTTCACGATAACGATTAGATTTGTTCTACTGAAAACTTGTCCGATCTCATTGTTTTAAAAGCAACAAAACTTAGTCACGTTGTCAAACGCAGACAATTTGATAGACGACCTGAATGTTACCCGTTTGATAACGGCACAGAAATCAGTTCATCAGAAAACACCACATACGTAGAAGGGTAGTTCTTCGTCTTTAAAATTAAAAGACACTGACTACATGTTTTAAAAGAAATAGCCAATATACAAACACACAGTGATGTCTGTAATAGGGTGACACTACAATATTATTTATTTTAAGGTTTTGATTTGTTTGTAGGTAGTCACAAAGCTACACAAAGAGCTTTCTGTGCCCTGTACATTTCGAGTATCGAAACGCGGTGTCTAGCGTTGTAGGTCCGCAGGCATACTGCTGTGTCACTGGTGAGTACAGACACCATAAAAATCAAAAATACAAAAATGATAGCATGATACACTTAAAATTATCAAAGTAAAACACATTATAAAAAAGTAAAATATGAAACATTACTATAAGAAATTTAAACTAATCGATCATAAACTAAATATATATATATATATATTAAAAAATAAACCAAAGATCTAAATCTATTTGAAAAAAAGAAAATCAAATGACGTATGTGATCTGAAAAATGTAAGTGTATATGAATAGTGGGATGACATCAATACAATTAACATAAGTGTATATGAATAATGGGATGACATCAATACAATTAACATAAGTGTATATGAATAATGAGATGACATCAATACAATTAACATAAGTGTATATGAATAATGAGATGACATCAATACAATTAACATAAGTGTATGTGAATAATGGGATGGCATCAATACAATTAACATAAGTGTATATGAATAATGGGATGGCATCAATACAATTATCCTTTAGTTTATCAAACTGATAAAATTAAATTTAAATAAACTATAATAAGGCAACAAAAGTGGATGAACACTATTTTCTCTAAAATAATAGCAAGAACAGGGGTATATGCTAATCTTCTTAAAAACTAATGTCATGAAGAAATAACTGTGACAGTTATTTTGGCAAAAAAGTTAAGTATTTCTAATTGAAAATTCCAAATTGTTATAGGTGTCGTTGGCAGTCACTGCAATATGATCATTTTCACAAAACAAATATGTTCCTAAATCTTTAACTACACATATTCTATTAAGATTATTATTACACATGAAATATCGATTTACTAAAAGGCTTTAAAAGTAGAATCTTTGTGAAATGTTATTTAATTATCACATGTATCCTAAATTAACATTCTAACAGATTGAGCATTATATACGAGCCCTTGAAACCAATTATCCAGTGGAATAATAGATACTTCTTATACAGTACAGGCGGAAAATAAGTTTTTTTATACATATAGAGGTAGAGGAAAACATACAAATTACAGTTTTGCTAGTTGTTAACAAAGGAATACAGTTACATAGGTGACGCTGCAATAGGTTTAATCTGTCGAAAAGTTATGTGATATACAAGTCTTCAAATATTTTTTATTTTTGTTGTTAAGTGCAAAAAGACACAATGGGTTGTCCGTGTTGTGACCACTACGGATATCAGAACCCGGTTTTCAGCGTTATAGATCTTCAGACTTGCTGTAACGGGTTCTTTCAAAGATACTTTCACTGTTGGAAAAACACAAGTTTTGAAAGATAATTATCTCGTGAATAAGAAAAATGTCCAAACACGTTCAAAATTTATCACCCTACAGACGAGAGAAAATATCAAAAATTTTCAAAGGTAATTATCTCATGAGCCAAGACAAGTTACCTCAATTGTTCAAAACTGACTACCTATATTATAAATTAACAAGGATTAGCTACAGCTTTACTTATTATTACTTGTAAGTACTTATAAGTTTTACTAAGTGTGTCCACGATTGTAACTCACAATTCTTAAAGTACACACCTGAGGCTTATTACGTACAACAGATAAATAAAAAGTTACCCTGTGGGCTGAGGGGAAGGCTTTTTCCATATGGGTCAAGATAAGCGTGGGATGGGGAACTTTGCTGTGTGTGATAGTAGTCCCCGGGTAAATCAAACTTTAGATGAGTTAAACTTTGTTCCTGTGCTGCCATCTAATGACAAACTTTTCATAGAAAGCTCGTCATGGATTCTTCCAGCGTAACTGAACAGGTGACGACGGAACTGAGTGTCAGTGCTGAAGCTAAACGTATCTGTGTAGTTCAAACTATGTTGTCTGTTGTTGTTCAACACAGGAAGAGATGCGGCAAAAGTAGATGACGTCACATGACCGTTGCTATAGCCACTTGCTACAACATCATCATCTCCATACTTATGATGCTTGCTACGTGGTATTTTTTTAATAGAAATACTAGGAAGACTGGTCGACTTGTCCAGCGGTGTCAATCCATTATAGTTGGATTTCTCCGAAACTGCTAGTGACTTAGATGACTTCATTCCAAAATGGCTTCCAAAAGTGACCCCTAAATTATTTTTCTGATATGCAGACGAGGAATTCTAGATTCAAACGAAAAGTTGGAAAAAGAACATATTCAAAATAAATCTGAAATGAAAAATTACTCAGTTACAGAAATTACTCAACCGTTTTTAATAAGCATCCATGTGATTTACAAAAAAACGCAACTGTTTTTAATAAACATCCACGAGGAGTTACAAATAATTCAACTGTTTTTTTAATAAACATCAGCGTGATTTATATTTAGATAAATTTTAATTTTTACGTTTTTCATTGTTTTGCACATTTGTGATACCATCACTGTATCATGTTTCTTGTACTGAAGTACAGTTACTTTCTGTGTAAACTTCGATTTCTTCGCATAGCTTTCTCCTTATGAATTTAATATGAGACTATAAGATTCACGTGTAAAATATATAAATATCAAATGAGACAGATACTAAGTGAATAGTATGAGTTGTTATTTTAAATGATAATAAAGTTAATCAATAAGTCGTTCATTTATTATATTTAGTTGTAACAAGACTAAATCATACATAGAGGATTACATAAACATCTTTTTCAGGACAACAAAAGTTTGTAAAGTACATTATTGGCTATAATAGAAACTGATATATGTTATAATAATTGAGTTGTTCACTTATAAAAGTGAAACAACAGATGTCCCATGGAACGCCTAAAATAACACTATCTGTAGTAATCATAACATCTTCAGTTACCATGTAAAACATACTTACGTGAAATGACATATTTTGTCAAGAACAATAAAAATGACAATTATATGGATAAAGAAATGTCAGTGAAAGTGGATGATATTTGAATAAGCGCAAGTTTCAGGACATTAATTGTAAAAACTATAATTAAATATAGAAATAAAACTATAATCAGTATGTTAAAAAAATTAGTAGCCTCAATCAATAAATAATGCACAATACACGCCCTCTATTTAAATATTAGTAACATTAATCAGGGTTACAATAAAACAGAAAATTTAAACTACAGATTTATAAATTTCCCGTTTCCAGACACAATCATTACGAATAAACACGCTATAGATTCGCTAGAATTTATTGGGATTTAGAAAAATTTATATAAGAGTTCAAATACTAGTGAGTAGAGTGACAAATTAAGTTGTCACCAACAAAAATAAAATTGGGTAAATATAATCTATTTGTAATTAACATGTGCAATACTGACAGCTTCGCTACTTTTCAACCAATTCTTTTCATGTAAGAATATTATGAAGAACTAATTTTATAAATTAACATAACAGTTATAAATTACACAAAACTTTGTTTAACCTTACTTCTCATTATATAACATAAACCCAAGTATACCACATTGCATATTTATCAATTTATTTAACTTTAACCTAATTAATTCAAAATCAGTTGTTTTCCATGGTGTGGTCGGGCCTGGCATGCCCAAGCGTGTAAGGCGTGCGACTCGTAATCCGAGGGTCGCGGGTTCGCGCCCGCGTCGCGCTAAACATGCTCGCCCTCCCAGCCGTGGGGGCGTATAATGTGACGGTCAATCCCACTATTCGTTGGTAAAAGAGTAGCCCAAGAGTTGGCGGTGGGTGGTGATGACTAGCTGCCTTCCCTCTAGTCTTACACTGCTAAATTAGAGACACTAGCGCAGATAGCCCTTGAGTAGCTTTGTGCGAAATTCCAAACAAACAAACAAACAAACCATGGTGTGGTCATTGACTCAATACAGACCTCATAATTAACATCTTCAATACAAAATATAAATAATTTTCTTTATCCTAGTCGAACGTACTCCAACACAAACCTAAGCATTTAATCTTTCGCATCTATCATTTTATACAAGTCATTAAGGTTACAGGGGCGTAGCCGGCACTACAGAATGTGTATATGGGTGGACCTTTTTTTTACACACATAAATTAACTGATTTACATGAAAATGATATTAAAATAACACATAGGTTCAAGAAGGCATCATAGAAATGAATAAAAACCCCATAACTCGAGCGATTTCGAAACGTCTACCTTTCGGTTTTTATTTATTTCTTACATGAAAATGAAGTATTTATTTTTAAAAATCAGGAAATAACGGATCGTTTAGTTGTTGTTTCTTTGAATATTTGGATATCTGTTCCAGCGCTCACCCTTCCACACCCTTCTTGAGATGCCCCTGGGTTATCTGAAGTCCATCATTTTCCACAGTATGGTCGTTGATTTAGTGCATATGACATAACTGATATATTCGCTACAGGATACAGATAATTCCCTTTAAACGTTTATCACATATCACTTTTCATACGTTCTATGCTAAATTATCTTTTCGTTTTAAGAACAGATTACCCGGCATCGCAATGTAGTTAGAGCGCTCGACCCGTATTCCGAGGGTCGTTGGTTCGAATCCTCATCACACCAAACATGCTCGCCCTTTCAGCCGTGGGAGCGTTATAATGTCACGGTCAATCCCACTATTCGTTGGTAAAAAGAGTAGCCCAAGAGTTGGCGGTGGGTGGTGATGACTAGCTGCCTTCCCTCTAGTCTTATACTGCTAAATTAGGGACGGCTAGCGCAGATAGTCCTCGTGTAGCTTTGCGCAAAATTCAAAAATAAACAAACAAACAAAAACAGGTCATCATAACTTTCCTGTTGTTTTTTTTTATGTAAGCTACACATCTACAGATAAATCACATCTACAGTTTGTTTTTTTTTCCACGTCAGATACACAAGTATTAATAAACCATACGTCCAACGTTGTGACGTTGAACATAAGTATTCTTAAAACCCAACAACCTGAACTTTTGGTTTTCAACACTATATACTTATATAATAAATAAGAAAAGTACCTTTACGAATGTAAATATTCAATAAAACTACAATTTTAGCTTTGTGAGCTGTCAAGTGAAAGGTGCATATATTTGAAGAACAGCAATTTGAACTATACGAACTGAACGTAAATATTCCTATAAAATCAAAGGCCTATTAGCAGATACGAACTGAATATAGTACAGTGGCTACACGTTCAATTTTACAAATATAAATACACTACATGGCTAAAAGTATGTGGACACCCAACCATCACACCCATGTGTGCTTGTTGAACATCTTATTCCCAAACCATGGGCATTAATATGGAGTTGGTCCCCCCTTACTACTATAACAGCTTCTGGGAAGGCTTTTCACTAGACTTTGGAACATGGCTGCGGAGGTTTACACCTATTCAGCAATAAGAGCATTAATTAGGTCAGGCACTGATGTCGGGCGAGAGATTCTGACTCGCAGTCGGCTTTCCAATTGATTCCAAATGAGTTGGATAGGGTTGAGGTCAGAACTCTGTGCAGGCCAGTCAAATTCTTCCACACTAACCTCGGCAAACCAATGTTTTATGAACCTCGCTTTGTGCACGGAGGCATTATCATGCTGAAACAAAAAAGGGTCTTCCCCTAACTATTGCCACAAAGTTAGAAGCACACAATTCTCTAGAATGTCATTGTATGCTCTAGCATTAAGATTTCTCTTCACTGGAACTAAAGAGCCTAGCCCAAGCCATGAAAACAGCCCCAGACCATTATTCTTCCTCCACAAAATTTTTCAGTTGGCACTATGCATTCAGGTCAGGTAGCGTTCTCCTAGCATCTACCAAACCCAGATTTGTCCGTCAAACTGCCAATTAGTGAAGCGTGATTCATCACTCTAGAGTACGAGACATCATTTCATTGTTTTTGCTTGCTTTTAACTTGGAAACAGTTAATAATTAATATTGTTTTACATTTAAGGGGCAAAACATGAACTGATTTAAACCTATTTTTATTAATCCTCATAGCCTTTATCAGTTCTACACACATGATCACTTACTGGACTCTTTATTCTTATTGCTTAATTTGTTATTGTAGTGTATTGTTTATCTTGTATTGTAAATTGGGAAAGTGTTAATAAACCTTTATTATTTGCACCTTATTTCATTCTTTGTGAACTATCCATTCCAACTTTTCAGAAAATATAAACCCAAGCCCGAGATCCAATAACCTCAGTCTGTTTTCGGGCGTGACTTCTTTGCTCTAGTGGTAAATTCGACAGATACTACAATAGCTTAATAAAACCGAGCGCTGATCTTTATTTTTTGTTGTAAAGTAAAAACTGTATAAACTACAGAAACCACACTTTCAACTTTTCAAACGTAATAAAATTGAAACGAGCGTAAGGAGAGTAATATACATATCAGAAGAAAAACTCCTTCAACATTTCGAACATAAACATTTTAATAAAACTAGAGTTTCAGTTTTATTGTCTCTCAAGTGAGGCTTGTATATATTAGAAGAATCACAAGTCCAACTTTTCGAACGTATATAATGGCCGCCATGGCCAGGTGGATTAAGGCGTTCGACTCGTAATCTGAGGGTCGTGGGTTCGAATCCTCGTTGCACCAAACATGCTCACCCTTTCAGCCGTTGGGGCGTTACAACGTGACGTTCAATCCCACTATTCGTTGATAAAAGAGTAGCCCAAGAGTTGGCGGTGGGTGGCGAGGACTAGCTGCATTCCCTCTAGTCTTACATTGCTAAATTAGGAACGGTTAAGGCAGATAGCCCTCGTATAGCTTTGCGCGAAATAAAAAACAAACAAACAATATTCTAATACTCACACATGCAAGATCTTTTAATATAATTAACACCTCACACTTACGTACAACTCTCTACTTTATATTCGAAAGGAAGTTTTCCCAAAGTGTACGAGGTCTGTTCAAAAAATACGCGGACTGTTTGAATTGCGCGGCTCCAGTTGGTTCCAGGGAATCCGCTTGGTGTCGCTGGGTTCGCACAGATCATCTTATTACGACGCCATTTCCCGATTGCAGATATCTTCATTTGTGTATCAGCTACGCGGTTTTAAGTGAAATGCGATTTTTTCGTTTGGCGGATTTCAGAATGAATGACCTGAAGGAACAACGACTTGCTGTGAAATTTTGTGTTAAACTTGGAAAATCTGCGACTGAAACTTTTGCTATACTTAACACGGCTTACGGTGATGTTGCTATGAAGCGTACAGCATGTTTCAAGTAGCATGAACGTTTTAAGGATGGTCGACAGTCCATCGAAGATGATGAGCGTCCTGGACGTCCTTCCACGTCAACTGACGACCCACACGTCGACAAAATCTACACCCTGGTGCAAGCAAATCGACGTCTGACTGTCAGGGAGCTTGCTGAAGAATGTGAGATATCAGTTGGATCTTGTTACGAGATTTTGACCGAAAAATTGAAGATGCACCGCGTTGCTGCAAAATTCAGCCCTCAGAACTCGTGAGGTTTTGGCCAAACACTCGATCACTGTTCTTCCCCACCCCTCTACTCACCTGATCTTGCTCCTTGCGATTTTTTCTTGTTCCCCAAACTCAAAAGACCCTTGAAAGGAAGACGATTTGAGACGATTCCCGAGATTAAGGCAAATGCGACAAAGGAGCTGGAGGACATTACAAAAGAAGCGAACCAGGACTGTTTCAACAAGTGGAAACACCGTTGGGATAAGTGTGTGCGTTGGGGAGGAGAGTACTTTGAAGGGGTCCCAGACCTGTAACTTCTAAATAAAGTATTGGGTTGAGGAATAATTCGTGAGCGTTTTTTCAAGTTAACAAAATATATTCATAAATGAAACGTTTTCGCAAAATATTTCATGCCATTTGGTAGATAATTTTTTGCTCTAATAGATGGTGTGTTTGATTTTTATATGTCTTTAATTTTTGCTTTCATTTTCAGCTCATTAAATGGAATGTCAAGTGGATAAAATCGAGCATTTTCGACACCATCTGCTTTTCGCATTTAATTTCTTGCAATTTCGTTTACAACAATGCATACTATATACCTAGGTATTACATGAAATAAAGTATCATAATAAATGTTTTGGGTGTAATGTGTTCATGCATTGAAGTATTGTATGGTCTTGCATGTAATGCTTGAATGAAATTATTTAAAAAAGCTCACGAATTATTCCTCAACCTAATACATTTTGTTTTATGACGTCAGTCCGCGTATTTTTTGAACAGCCCTCATAAATTATTTTTGAACTGATTTTAGGGGTGAATGGAAAACAACCATGTAATGTACTATTTTTTTAGTTTATTGGTGTTAAGTTTGTTTGCGAGTTGAGTTGGAGATTTTTTTTTTTTTGGTGGTGGTTGTGTGAAAATCTTTTAACTATAGTTGATGAAAGTTTGTTGGTGTGTCTCAAGGATTGTTTTATAAAGTAAAGTCGTAAGCTTTATTTATAATGTTGTATAGTATACTGATATTTTGTTCGGATTTAAGGGCGAAATTCCAGGGGATATACAGGCATATGTGGGTGACTTTTCAGGGAATTTCGGTTTTAAACTGCGTGTCAAATTTAATAATGTAAAGATTAAGAAAAAGTAACTGTTTGTTACTGGTGAACTTAATGTTTAGGGAGTTGATGTGTTAAAAGGAAGTTTGTATGTGTTTGGTAGACCAGTGAAAGTGTCGTCTACATATCTACACGAGTATATGGAGGATAAAGAGCGGGTTGTGTTTCGATCCGGGTCATTAATATATCTACCTTTTAAACAATAACTCACTGAAGCTTGTGTTATCACTATTTATTGTAAACATTAAAGTTCACTCATGTCTACCTTTTAAACAATAATTCACTGAATCTCTTGTTATTACTATTTATTATAAATATTAAAGGTGAAACAGTGCTGCTCATGTTAAAACTATCTGTTTGAAAAATAACGTTTGTTTTTTGTTGCTGTGATTCTAAGAGGGATACAAAGAGTGAACTAAGGGATGTTAAATGTGTGTGTGTGTTTTCTTATAGCAAAGCCACATCAGGCTATCTGCTGAGCCCACCGAGGGGAATCGAACCCATAATTTTAGCGTTGTAAATCCGTAGACATTCCGCTGTACTAGAGGGGAGCGAGGGAATATGAAGAAAGCCAGAAATCAAGTGTAATATTAGAAGCTTTCTTGACTGGTAAAAAGTGACAATACATCAAAGCGAGCTTCTTGTGTTTCAGAGATACCTGGTGATGTAGAAACATTCTACATTTGTAATAAAATATCTTTTTACTATCCATTCAATCCCTTTGTGTAGCTTTGTGAATAATAACAAAACAAACACATCATTGGTCGGTCACCTACACAAAACCTTTATATATAAATATAACGCACAATTTACTTTATGGTTAGTAATAAATACAAAACATCTAAATACACATAACACCAGACATTTGATTTTCTAATCAGTCTGTCATTATATACATATAAATTATTCCAGGTGCTCAATATTAAAATTTGATAAAATTTCACTTTCGTTTTTGTTTTTGTCTGTCGCTACATATATGTTTATATGTAATTATAATAAGACCTATATGTAGTAGTCAATCATGCTAGTAATTTTCTGGTTGATCATAAACACAATTTAATTAGTATTTAGTTTATACGGATACCCTTGACTTCCAAATAACAAAGAAAACACAAGCTGCTCAGATAAAGATAAATGCTGGCATACTTGATAGATCCAACGCACAAGTAAACTCGTGCTGTGTAAAATTAAGTAACAGGGGCCTCTGGCGAAAAGTGAGGTAACTATACACAGTGCTGGAAATAATTGTGGACACACAGAATAAAAGGGGTACGTAGTGCAAATTGCACGTGATAGAATAATATATTTTGCATAAACATAAAATAATAATGAAGTGTCATGTCGACATGACACAATGTGATTGGGAATCATGTAACCAATCTGAAAGTGTCAAACCAACACAAGGTCTGTGCAGGAATAAGCAGCTATTTTGTTATTTTTGTAGAGTTTAAACTCGTTGTGAACATGGTAACTCCAGGAAAGACAAGCAACCATGGCAGGCTAATCGAAATCAAAGGTTTTAGCTAAAGAAAACTTCTGTAATCGACAGATCGCAGACCAAATTTCACGTTTCACCCAGTGCTGTGTGTAAGAGGGTTTGCAAAACTAGTTGGGGAAGAAAATCCAAACTATCCAGAAATGATATGAAACTTCTCAGTGTAAATTCTGGCGATGCAGATAAGCTAAGTTAGAAATGTCAAAAAATCTTCATAAATGTACTTAAGACAATTTAACAACATTATACTAAATAGAATTGGACCAATTAACCCAGTAGTTAGAGTAGAAAAATAATGGAACATATAAATTTTCTGAGATCTTAACGTCTTACCAATACCCGAAGCCCGACATGGTCAAGCGTGTTAAGGCTTGTGAGTTGCTTTGTGCGAAATTCAAAAAACAAACAAAACCAATACACGACACGTTAGTATACTTGTATTCTTACTGTTTGCTGTAGTGTGCATCCGAGGGCAAACACTGACGGATATTACCAGCAATACTGAATATTATAAACAAAAGCACGTTAGCCTAACTTATACCTACATCATTATTTGACAAAAGTATGGGAACGTATATCCACTTGTAAGTGACGAATTGCTGGACGTTTTTGGTTTTCGCCAAAACTAAAATATATCCTTAAAGTTTTCTCAAGAAATGACATATGAAATTCATTATTCGGATCGGATCTCTCCTATATCACCCCAGAGCCTCCTAAAACTTCCCGGTGCGTTAAAAAGATACGTCAGTTAATATTTTAAAAATAAAGAATGCCTTTATTTAAGGTATTTCATAATTTTTTTAAATTAAGAATAACAATCATCCGGTAGGACAGTGGTAAGTCTAAAATTCGGAGCTCGATTTCATGCGGTGGGCATAACAGATTTTCCAATGTGATTTTGTTCTCAAACAAAAACAAAAGATCGTCGACATTTAACTAGATTATTACTGTAAGTAAAATTAGTGTACGTCAAAGATGATAACAGTATAACGTTTGTCAAACATTTTTCAAAATCACCGTATGTGTGACACGCAAAGCAAAACAGAACTCAACCTTTGTGCACGTGCAACACACCTCAAACATAGCCTATATTTTGTGTAGGTCCTACACGTGCAACAGACTTCAAAAACATCCGATACTTTGTGCACGACCTACACGAGCAGCACACGTCAAATACAGGCGATACCGTCTTGTATTCAGCAACATAATGTCGATCAATGAAATCCAGCCCGGATTATTCTAATCAATAGCTGCTAAACTCGCACAGTAGAATACTGGTTTCCACACGCACATGCACATATATATACTTAAATTAATAAGTACTCGCAAACCACTAACTCCATTATATTATGTCGATATTAATAAATACGTGTGTTAACAATTTTAATTTTTGATATACAAATTATGTATGTAAGTAGGTATCACAATAGTTAACACTACGCATGCATACTAAATACCGTATATTTACGTGACATAAAAACTTCCCTCCACAAAGGCTCAGTGTTAAACTTGGGGGTTAATAACATGAAATGTCGAGATTAAATAACTGTGGTACGCACAACGAAGATTTATCATCTTCAAATTTGAGCTAATCAAAAACATACAAATGAAATAGCATTGATATCTTATGAAATACTATTAGATTAATTAATATGAAAGAATGATTTCCTCATTTCACATGTAAATAGCTCGTGCCGCCTATCGATAAAAAAAGAAAAGAGTAATAAAATATTTTTTATTTCGTGCTAAATTTGTGTGATATGATCTTTTATATTTTCAGCTTAAACACTGATTATGCGCAAGTGAGCTAAATTACCAGGTCAATGACCATAAAATTCAGGCATAACGTCAGTAATTTTGAACTGTTAACCAGAGGGAGTGCACCAGTTTGCAGCACTTTCCGCCCACATGGTTGTTCTTAACCGAAAAGTGGGAGCGATAATGACGACTATATATATATAAAGCACTCACAGCTAAAACTTCATATCGCAACTACAGCCTTGGACCTTTGGACATGCAACCCGGCAAGATAAACGGTGTAATTATTTCTTTATAGGCGTATGATTTCCTGCAGTCTTGAAAGAATTATTTTTACACTACTTCGTCTTGGTTTTACTACATATTTTTACACACTTACCTTACTATAGTTTCGCATAAAAACATCTTTTACTGTTTCTTCTTACATAACCGTTTACCACTGTATCAAGAAATCACTTTATATGACTGTAGCTTAAACCGCATAAGTTTGCCATGGTGTAATTTTTGTTAAAATATAATACGAATTATAGCTTAGCTTTCTCATGCAACATCTTGAAACATCCTATACACTTAAACAAACTCTTTTCATCAACATAAAGATAATTTTCACTCATTCACACCTGTATATTTAACAAATGGTTCACTTATACCCAAGATGGCTTTTTGAAATAAATCATTTAGGACTATTTTAAGGAACGTAATGTATTCAACTGTCTTCCTTGGATGGAGTTATAAGGTTTCTGAATTTGTATATTGTTTGTATGTTTGTTTGTTTTGAATTTCGCGTAAAGTTACTCGAGGGCTATCTGCGCTAGCCGTCCCTGATTTAGCAGTGTAAGACTAGAGGGAAGACAGCTAGTGATCACCACCCATCGCCAACTCTTGTGCTACTCTTTTACCAACGAATAGTGGGATTAACCGTAACATAATGACGTTCCCACGATGGAAAGGCGAGCATGTTTGGTGCGAGCGGGATTCGAACCCGCGACCCTCTCATTACGAGTTAAACGCCTTCATATGCTTGGCCATGCCGGGCCCATATTGTTTATATCAACAACTTAATAGTTTCTGCTTTTCGTTATCAACTCAGTGAGTAAGTGTTCGTTCACACTTGTGTGTGTGTTTTTCTTATATCAAAGCCATATTGGGCTATCTGCTGAGCCCACTGAAGGGAATCGAACCTCTGATTTTCACGTTGTAAATCCATAGACTTACCTATGTACTAGCGCGGGACATTCACACTTTTAAGCTCGTCAATAAACTGATTTGACAATTAAACAAGATCTTACATTTATAAATTACACCCGTACTAATATATCTTGAAAATATCCACCAAATAACAGTCTTTTGTTGTTGTTGTTTTTTTGCAAATTATTAGCTGATTATTTGTCTTAGTGTAAAGCTGCATTGAAAATCGAATCGTGAATTCTAGAGTTATAAGCTACCGAGCCTACCGCTGAGCTACTTGGCAGCCACGTATTTAAAATCAAAATAAAGTTTACTGAGTTTTTTTTTACACGATAAATTAGTACAGGCTCGCATGACCAGGTGGTTAAAGTACTCGATTTATAATCCGAGAGTAGCGGGTTCGAATCCCCGTCACATCAATTATACTCTTCCTCTCAGCCGTGAGGGCGTTATAATGTAATGGTCAATCTCACTATTCGTTCGTAAAATAGTAGCCCAAGAGTTGGCGGTAGGTGGTGATGGCTAGCTGCCTTCCCTCTAGTCTTACACTGCTAAATTAGGGACGGCTAGCGCAGATAGCTCTCGAGTAGCTTTGCGCGAAATTAAAAAAACAAACAAACAAACAAACTTAACTGTACATTATAATCCATAACAGTAGAAGTAGTAGCAATAAAAACATAAAAGGCTCGGCGTGGCCAAGTAGTTAAGGCACTCGAAATTCAAACAGAAATAAACAAACTAGTATATTGACCTGATCCTTTCATTGAGTTTGGTTTTCACGCATCCAGAACCTGGGTTTCCTTTTATATTTGTTATATAAGTTTCAATTCCAATAAATCTTTTCAAAGAGTAAAATTTTAAAACGAAGTTCTATAAACTTTTTGTTTGCGACTTGCATCTAATACTAGCATGAAGAAAGTGTACATGGGTGTGGAATATGGAATTTTTTAAAAAATACATCATTATTATGCAGATTTCTCGTTGTCGTCTGCAACTTCTATGTGATGTTTTTTGGCTATTTTATCACTATTGATATCAGCGATATTTACTTAAATAGTAGTGGAAATAATAATTGTTCTAAATGTGTTGCTCGTGAATGAATGTTGGTATTCAGCATCAACCTTTACTTGAAAGAAAAAAAATCTACTTCTTGCAACACACGCTTGCTGTATGAACCAGAAAATCAATATGGGTAGAAAGAAAAACGGGAAATCCCTCGATCGCATGAAACAAAATGGTCGTCATGGTAACACAGGTCTAGAGTAAATTGTGCTTGAACGTGCAAAATAAGCACTTCTATCATAAGGTTTCTTGAAACAAAATAAGCACAGGATGTTGAAACAAAATTAGCACTGTTATGATTGGATGTTTGAACAGAATAAGCACTGCTGTTATCAGGGTGTTTAAACCAAAATAAGCATTTTTTTATTATCGGGATGTTTAACCAGAATAAGCACTGTTATTATCAGGATGTTTAAACCAAAACAAGCATTGTTATTATAGGGATGTTTAACCAGAATAAGCACTGTTATTATCAGGATGTTTAACCAGAATAAGTACTGCTGTTATCAGAATGTTCAAACAGGATAAGCACTGTTATTATCAGGATGTTAAAACAGAATAAGCACTGTTATTATCAGAATGTTCAAATTTGAAGTCTTTTTATTTTTCAACTTAACACTTCAAGCGTATTTTTATGCACAATAATTTAATTAATACCTGCGAAAACATCCAGAAAGCGCTGTATGATGAAGTAAGTTACTTCACTATTATCAAAAATGAAGTAATCTTTATTATTAGAACTTTTAGTATAAATATAGAAATATGTATTGTAAGTTTAAAATATCTGCTAAAACTCAAGTTTTAAGCTGTTTACTTTCCAATTAAATATAATTGTTTCAATGACAGTTTAATTTACATACTTTATAGAAATGTAACTGGTCAACAATTTTTTTAACTCTAAGAGCACTTATGCATGCCTCCCTGTGGCACAAATGTCATGTTTGCAGACTTACAACGTTAGAAATAGGGTTTAGATACTCGTGATGGGCAAAGCATGGATATCCCATTGTGTAGTTTGGGAATTAATGCTTATACATAACTCATAACACACGACTCTACACAAATAGAGATTATCTATTAACAGTCAAGTGTTTGTTGATATCTGTCATTACAAAGATGGTAAATAATTTAGCAACGTCTGGAACTAAAATCTGTTAATTATGAGAGAAACCATACCGTGTTGCCTCGTATCTGTCGTTACAAAGATCAGGTGTGTCTGACTGGCATATGTCACTTATGACATAATATAATAAACTGTTTAATGGTATATTTCTTTACAAAAATAATAAGTAATCCAGCAGTGCATGGAACGTTGTATGTCGAGAAATAATTCAATATTAATTGTTGGTGTATTTTTTACAGAAATAAAATATAAAGCTGTCATCTCTTAATTATTAACATGTAAAACAATTTAGCCTTTGTTAAGATTTTTCTTTAGAAATATCAAAAGAAATCGAGCTTCTGTTGCTGTCATCTAATTAGTATGACAGGATATTAATTAGAATTTTTTTGTATCTAACATAGACTCGGGAATAGTTGTTTGTTAGGAACGTAAGTAGTTCAGTTTCTGTTGTTACCTTCCATTTACCTGGATTAGAGCTGCTTGCTGTTGCACTATGCTTTAAGTTTTTACACACTATGTTAATTAAAAGAAGAAATAAGTGTTAGACATTATATTTGTTAACTGCAGCCAGAAGTAACTGAGTATATGAAGCTGTAACCAAGTTACTAGAAATGATAATATTCCAGGAGCTCACCTCTGTACTGCACTCATAATTAGTGAGAATATCACTAGATTAGTTCAGGTATTTAAATAATTAGAGCGAGTTGCTCCTGAAATACACGTGTAAATATAATCAGTGATGCTCGCCCATAGTAAAGTACTTCACCCGTTTTGAGTCCATTTCTGTAAACCTTTTCGCTCTAAGAAAACAGGCAAAGATCTCAAACCTTCTTCAGAAGACGAGTCATCTTTCACATACGGACACTAGTTTCAGACGAAGTGGAAACAGGTTAAGTGAAGTCAGATTTTGTTCCAATTACTGCAGATATTATCCCCATAATACTATGTAATATCTTAATAAGATCAGACTTATGAATTTAGAGCTTTAATTTTGTCTAACATGTTTACTCGTTCCAGTCTATAGGCGACGGCAAAACCGTTTCTCTCGTCTTGTGTAAAATGTAGTGTTAGAACAATTAATATTTGTTCAAATCAAGTAATAACGCGAAATAATACACAATAATTTTTAAGCTTAATTCTAGGAATCTTGCATAAAATGCATTATGATTTGGGTTGTAATATGCAATATTTCTTAGTAAAGCACAGACTTGCGTATGATACACATCAAACTTACTTAAATACAACAGCATAAACGCCAATTCTCAAGTCTAAACCACGTATATATATATATACATATTTCACTTAACTTCATCACCATTAACTTTCTCTGGCATATATGTATATATAAACACACTTTTCCAAGTTTGGATGTAATCATAAAATTTTGTGAAATGATTAGCAAGTCTAATTGTAGCACGAATTCAGAAGAAAATCGCAATTGTAGTCATAATATTGACTTATATAACGTATATGTTCTACGTGGAAAAGAGTGTGTGTGTGTGTTTTCTTATAGCAAAGCAACATTGGGCTATCTGCTGAGTCCATCGAGGGGAATCGAACCCCTGATTTTAGCGTTGTAAATCCGTAGACATACCGCTGTACTAGTGGGGGACACCTGGAAAGGAACACATTATTTTTTCTCCTTTCCATTGACGCGGAAAGCATCTGCAAGGTAAACTTAATTCCTTTTAAATAACACACAAACATAATATATATTAGAATTAGGAGTTTAAAAATGCAATTTTTTAAAAACACCAAAAAAATTATTGAAAACATCAAAAGAATTGTCCCAAATATCGAAAAGTGAAAAACTTTAAAAATCGGTTTCGTTATCCTATATAATCTTGCTTCACTGGTCAAAATATTAAAAACTACAAGAAAAATATATTCTATTTTACTCATTGCCTTAATATATTTCTTTTTATTAAATCGTTCAAATAAAAATCTTGGAATCCTTTCCAGTTGTCCTTCATTAGCACGAATACAATTCTATCACCATATTGTGTTTTAATTAGTTATAATTTTGAGTAGTTAACAACATTTTCTAGCTCACTCAGCTTACGAGTTTCAATATTATATGGAAGTACACCAAGAGCATTTGTCCTTTTAGTGTGACCCAGCATGGCCAGATGGTTAAGGCTCTCGACTCGTAATCCGAAGGTCGTGGGCTAGAATACCTGTCACACCAAACATGCTCGCTCTTTCAGCCGTGAGGACGTTATAATGTGAGGGTCAATCCAACTATTCGTTGGTAAAAGAGTAGCCCAAGAGTTGGCGGTGGGTAGTTATGACTAGCTGCGTTCCCTCTAGTCTTACACTGCTAAATTAGGGACGGCTAGCGCAGATAGCTCTCATGTAGCTTTGCGCGAAATTCAAAACATGCCAAACCAAACCTTTTAGTGTTTCCATCTCTCTAGATTCGTTTTCATCAATAAATAATTAAAATTAATTTTTGTGAGATAAAAATATTGAAGAAACCTTTTTTTTTACTCCAGTTGCTTAGTTTTTAAGTATTAATACCATTTGGTGATATACATATCTTTTATCATCAATCTAGCTTAAAGCGTTCCTATTAACTTGAACATTATTGAATTATTAGATTCATAGTTTTATATATTTCCTCCTCACTAAATAAACATTGTGTATATTGATCGAATGCAATTCTATTTTTAACAACACATTTTTTTTTTCATCTTTAGACTTCTTATAAATGCTATTGTCGTTTAATTATTTCCAACTCATTCATAAATTCACGTTTACTTACATAATATATAAAGATGAGTTGAACAATATAAAAGCAACAGAAATTCTCCCTATCTTTTCATTTTTATAAACATTAAAAATACTAATTTTATTATATTGTAATTTTAAAGCATATATTTTATATCTAAGTCATTTATCCCAAAAACGTTTTTATTTACAAACAAAATACTATAAGAATGATCGTTTGCATAGAAATATTAAATATATTGATATTTATATCACTATAAAGGTCATCTGTTTTTATTTCATAAATATAAAAATTGGTCTAATTAGTCTAATAATTTAAGTCATCACTGTACTTCATTTTAATAAATTCATACGGAATCAAACACCAATGTTTTTGATAGATCCAGAATGCCCATACTCATATAACTTTGTTTATTGAATATTATTTTGTTTCATTCACATGAATAATTGATAACGTCTCTGTAAACATTGTTTGTCCCTTGAAATTTGGTTTAGCTATTAATTTTTCAACTTTGCTTGAATTAGAAAACATCCTCAATGATAAATATTGTTTCAGATTTCTATAGTGAAGCACGAACTATTCTTATTGTATAAAGTTGTCATTAATTGTATTTCTTTAGTCACTGTGCTGTTTTCAGTCGTTAGGGATAAATCAGAATAACAGTATCAAAATCTACTTCTAAAATGTAACCTATTTCAGAATCATCATTTACTTTAATTACATCAATATTTGTAGCATTTCATTTAAGTCCTCTACAGAGTAAATGTTGACTTATTGTCTATATATTCTTTATTACAATCATAATCTTTCATGTATATATTATTTGCATTGCTATGTTTGTTAAAACACTACGATATACCTCCACGAATACCTTCCTCAAGCATTAAGATCATATCATCTTCAGTCAATAATCGTAAATCAACATTAGTCTTTTTTAACACTGCATCCCGTGATGTACTAGGTACTTTATAAGACCAAGCAGAGTTTAATTTATATGTTTTAAAACAAACATCTCTGAAGTTCTCAAAAATATCTCTTAATAACAAACAACAGCCTTCACGTTAAGATAAGAATATTCTTCCATTTTGTTTTATGTTAAATACTCTCCAAACGTTTTGTGCCTGTTTGTAGTTCTCATCTGAAAAAATGCATTGTTCAATACGCTAAAAAATGTTTATGTTGGTAAATGTATTTTATTACGTTTATTAACCGATTCCGTATAATCATAAAGTGATTTTTTATTGCAAGGTTAAACTTACCTTCTAGAAAATACTGTTTTATATTTTAGAACTGATCTTTTTAAGATTATTTTAAATTTTATCTAAACTACTATTCATTAACCCAAATAAAACTATTAATCTTAATTTCAGTCTACTAATTTATTTACTAAATGAGATATATTTTTATTGGTTGTTTCGTATTATATAAATTTACTTATCATCACAACCTAATGATTTGATAAACAGATTACTATAATATTCACTTACATTATGAATAAATATTGGGATGAAAAAAGAATATCTTTCTAACAGTTTGTTTGTTTTTGAATTTTGCGCAAAGCTACTTGAGGGTTATCTGCGTTACCCGTTTCTAATTTAGCACTGTAAGACAAGAGGGAAGGCAGCTAGTCATCACCACCCACCGCCAACTCTTGAGCTGAAAAGGCGAGCATGTTTGGTGCTACGAGGATTCAAACTCGCCACACTCAGATTACGAGTTTAACGCCTTAACCCGCCTGGCCATGTCGGGCCTCTTTCTAACAGAGTACAGCTATTATGAGCCGGCCCTCTATATTTCCCAGTAAATGATCTTAGTCAAGAAACCTCTTTATATTTTTCCAACTGTGTTTTAATGGCTTTTGATACATATTCACATTTTATTTTTTCATATATTTTATTGTTAGATGCACGATAATGATCACTAATTATTAGACCATCTTTGCTTTGATTACTTTTATTAAATTCCTTTAAAGGTTTTTCAACTTTACAAGCAATATACTTTTCAGATTTCTCTATTTGGTTTCAGAAAAATTTTATTAACATATATGAATTTTAGAATTTATAAATAAATGAACAAATATGATATAATTGACAAAAAGAAGAAATAACACTAGAGTGATGTGAGATATATCAAAAATGGACAGTTGCTGTTATGTATTATTATTGTAATAGTCTAATCAAGAAAACTTGTTATAAATGAAATAATTTAACAGTAAAATAAAGATACCATCGATAAAAGATATGTTTCAGCATTTGGTTATCTTCTATAAAGGTAAACATATAAATTATTAATTTTTTTGCTAACAAGAAGTATGATTACTTACAAGATGAAAATGAAATAAAAGAAATGAAATGAAATGAGATAGCAACAAAAATATGTAAATCGTTTATTGAATACTATAAGAAAGTGAAACCTATAGGATATAATGATGATTATGAAACATTTTACTTGGATGTATGAATTGGAAACAAATCATACAATAACAGTAAATAGGAGGCATTTAATATAAGAGGGCTCCAAAAGAAAACCTTTTCAAAACTACCTCTTGACTCAACCTATTTGTGACAATGTTGGTAGTAACAATAAATTAAGGTAAAAATTATTTCAAAAATTGACAAAATTAAATATATAAGGGGTCATTTAGAGACTTACTTATTTCACACTCAGTCGCATTGAAACACATCCCTTGGATAATATTTACAATATTAACTCAAAAAGTAAATATATTAGAATATTCTAATTATTTTACAAATACTTTATCATCCTTTTTTTCTAATTATTTTTCAGTTTTATAAATTCCATCTTTCTTATCATATTTCCTTGAGCTTTTCATTATTTATATATTTTGTTTTATAAGCTACTGGACATGTTTGTAAAATTTTAATTTTAATTAATACCTCTTCAATAAATTTTGGGTGGTATCCTTTGTTAGTATTTTTTGATATTTTAACTAATCCTAGCCTATCACCAACAATATATATAACAGCAGTAGTGTTTTTTTAAATTATATAGATTATTGTATTATTTTACTTGCTTTAGCTGAAATCACTTTAATTTATCTGTCATGATTTATTATAATTTCTTATAAACTCATCTAAAATATCAATCAATTTTTTATTATAAACAATAAAATATTTTTACATTTTATTTTTCAAATTTTTATTAAATCTTTCAATAAGCTGAGCTTTTAAATCGATTTCAGTTTTAAACCAGCGAATATTTTGCTCATTGAATAATTTTTGAATTTGATTATTAATGAATTTTGTTTCCTTATTAGTGGCCCGGCGTTGACAGGTGGTTAATCCGAGAGTTGGTTCGAATCGCCGTCACACCAAACATGCTGGCTCTTTCAGCCGTGGGGCGTTATAATGTAATGGTTAATCCCATTATTCGTTGGTAAAAAAGTAAGTAGTCCAAGATTTGGCTGTGGGTGTTCATGACTAGCTGCTTTCCCTCTAGCCTAACACTCCTAAGTTATGGAAAACTAGCGCCGATAACCCTCGTGTAGCTTTGCGCGAAATTCAAAACAAACCAATCCTTTATTAGCTTAAATATTTTTGGTTTCCTCTCTTTAAAAATAAATTTGAATGCTTATGTTATTTCTTCTTCCGTTTTAACTTAAAACTATCGAAACATATCTATTAAAAGTGTCTATAACTGTTAAAATACAATTTGTATTATTATTGTAAGAATTAATTTGTCTCAGATCAACTAAATATCTTTGTAATTGATTATGAGTTTGGGTTACGTTCCGTTCTGGTACAGCGGTAAGGCTCCGGAATTACAATACAAAAATTAAGGGTTCGATATCTTGCGGTGCACTTAGCGAATAGCCCTATATATAAGAAAACACACACATACATCTTGGGTTACATATACTCTTCTTTCATTAAATTTATATATAATTAGTTTGTGTTTTATACATTCGTAAAAATTATATTATATCGTTGTTAGGTAATTGGATTTTTCTAGTTAATGTTTGAATATCACTAGAACCTCTTTATGGATCATAATATATTCCTTTCAATTTTTTAAAATGAGACTATTTACTCCACAAGCTTTAGATATCACTGTAATAAAAGGTCTTCTTTTTCTTTGCAAACTGAATACTTGTTGTTTCAGATTTTATTTCACACGTTAAACAGCACATAATAGATGAAATACCCAGACTGCACAAAGCTAAAAGAGAGCTACCTGCGCTAGTCGTTCCTGATTTAGCAGTGTAAGACTAGAGAGAAGACAGCTAGTCATGACAGTCCACCGCCAACTCTTGAGCTACTCTTTTACCAACGAATAGTGGGATTGATTTAAACATATAATGCCCCCACGGCTGAAAGGGCGAACATGTTTCGTGTGACAGGAATTCGAACCCGTGACCTTCACATCACGAGTCCAGCGTCCTAACCACCTGATCATGCCGGGTTCCCCACCGGGAGGAACAATAATAAAGAAAACTGATGATATGAATAATGTTGACTCACATAACCGTTTCGAATTTTACTTAATCCTCATGTAAGATTATATACAGAATATGTTAAGGAAACGACTGGTCTTGTACATTATACTGAAGCACTTGAAAGTGCTCCCTTCCTCTCTACTGCAGTATTCTGATCCAATGCATTGATATACGTCGAAACATGTAGAGAGTATGTAACTGTTTTCCAATCTCATCAGATTTTTACTGATTTTAATTCTTCACGGTAAAGTATTTGTGTTTTACTATAATTCTAAGATTGTAAACTGTGTATAAAATAATTGTGTTTTAACATTGAGAAATATACTTAATAAAAGCCTTTAAACGTAAAATCAGTATTTGATAATAAAAAACTCAATCTCAATATGAAGCAGAATAAGAAAGATTTTAATTCCAATAAATGGAAAGCATTTTGAATCTAATGAGTGTACCTGATTATTATCAATATGATATAAAAAGTTTTGAATATAAACAACATCGAAAAGATACGTTAGTTGTCAATGAAAAATTGGAGGCTAATTATGTACTCAACATTTCGGATATAAATGACAAAATATCATGTGGCTATATTTGTACAGAATTTTACAACATACAAAGCAAAATGGAAATATAATTGAAACTGATAGTGCAACTTCAGTTAATGCAAACAATATTTCTTAAAAAGCTGAATTATGTATTTGTAATATTATGATTGGAGAAATTGAATTTCCATGTTTAGCACATCACAGAAAAAGATTAATAGGTGTTACGAATATTGCTGTATCAAAGCAGGTAATATGTTTTGTTACATAGATATTTCAGAATCTCCAATTTTAGTATCTGATGATGACGGAACGAGAACATTGGTGGTGAAGATAGAAAAATCAAAACTCATAAATTGGTATCAACATTTAAACATAATATCTCTAACAACGAAAGTTTTACAAAAAAGATGGATTCTTACAAAAAATAGTAATCAAATAAAATTATGGATTCCAATTGGATATTATTTTGGATTATTTAATGACTTTAGAGAAATTGTTTCAGATATTTTGTAAATTTCCTTTTAGGGGAGGTAAGAGTAATGATATGATTTATAAAGATATAGATAACAATAATTATAAAGTAAAAAAGTGAAACTGCGTTGTGGTTACCTCATATTAAACTCTATCCCGATAAAGAAGTTGAATATAATAGTTTTACTCTAAATCCTCAAGTTTATGTTGAAATTAATTAGAGTGGTGTAAGAACTATTAAAAGTGATGTTCAGAATGAATCAGGTTGTGCATATATCGTAAAAATAAGAAGATAACGAAAATAAACAGAATGAAAACAACATGATTTTTGATAATCTTGATATATTAATAATATGGTCTAGAATTAATAATCAAAATATCCTACTGAAGTTTATAGTGCTTTGTTTAAAGCTGGAAAATTAGATTATTCTAGATATTATTTAGAGTTGTTAGCAGCTAAGTTAAAAATAATAATACGGAAACTGGATGTTTCATAAACTATGGAATTATTGAAGACTGTGTCAAGTAATGCGTTTTAACGTTTAGAATCACGTTCCTATATAATGTACTAAATTTGAAGACTGAGTTTTTCTGACAAATAATAAGTGAAACTGTATAGATTTTATTTATTATTGGTTGAAAAGAGAAGGAATAATGAATGATTATAATTAAAGGTTCAAAACTGTGAGAACTCTTTAGGAAAATAAATGAGTTATTGGTTCCATATTGTAGTCTATACAAAAAAGGTATCTCAGGGTCCTATAGACTCACCTAAGAACGGTTTTAAATTAACTAATAATGGTGATTATGATATTGCATATAAACAATTAAAAATGTTAAAGATGTAACTTAGAACTAAATATGGCTTATATGTACGAAAAGAATAAATAATAATTAATGATAATTTTGATGTTGATAACAAAAGTATTAAGAATGCTTTGACACAAGAATTATGTTGATCTGTTAGATAAAAATTCAAAGCTTTAGTAGCTGACATAAATGAATCAGACAGACAATTTAAAGAGATAATAGTTGATGTTAATTTAAGTGTTAATATCAAAACTGCGAATAAATTAGAGTATTTGGAAAATAATTCGTCAATGCTAAACAAAGATAAAGTGTTTGATGCAAATACAAATATTAAAGAAAATTTTATAAAACCAATGGAAGAACAATTGACACAAGCAACAAGAAAGTATAAAAAGTATAAGTTGACCAATTAGAATGTTTTAATAAAACATTTGAAATGAATACACGTGAATTAGAAAGAATTAATTGATAATATTAATTGAAGCATTAATGATTTTAATACAGAAACTTCGATAAAATTACAATATTTGGAAAATTATCCATTAATAAAATTGTTGTTGTTTTGAATTAAGCACAAAGCTACACAATGGGCTATCTGTGCTCTGCTCACCACGGGTATCGAAACCCGGATTTTTGCGTTGTAAGTCCGCAATCATACCGCTAAGCCACTGGGGGGGGGCATTAATAGAAAACAATACGAAAACTAATATAAATGTGTGTGATTTTTCTTTAGTAAGTGATGCTTTATACTTCAACTAGCTTTATATAGATAATGTATCTAGGACATTTTTTAACATTGGGATTTTATATAATAACAGTGTTTACACCGGGTTTCGATACCCGTGGTGGGCAGATTAAATCGGCCCGGCATGGCCAGGTGGTTAAGGCGCTCGACTCACAATGTGAAATTCGCGGGTTTGAATCTCCATCACACCAAACATGCTCGCCCTTTTAAGACGTGGGGGCATTACCATGTAAGGATCAATCCCACTAGTCGTTGGTAAAAGAGTAGCCCAAGAGTTAGCAGTGGGTGATGATGACTAGCTGCCTTCTCTCTAGTTTACACTGCTAAATTAGGGATGGCTAGCGCAGATAGCCCTCGTGTAGCTTTGTGCGAAATTCAAAAACAAACAAACAATATTTATTTCATGAAAAATGTTAATTCTCATTTTATATATTCGAATATGGTTTCAAAGAAGATACGTATTTAAAAGTTATTGTATAAAAGCATGAAATATAAATGAATAAAATATTGTAAAATTAATAAAATAATTTGTATAATTGAATTTGATGTTCAGTGATGTCGAGAAACCCACTTGTTGAGAATTTATATGCAAAAACGGGTCGTTTGGGTTGAGAAAATATTTTACATAGAAGAGCGAACAACGTTTCGACCTTCTGTGTAAAATATTTTCTCAACCCAAACGAGCCGTTTTTGCATATGAATTTGATGTTGTTTTTTAGCTTTAGCTAGTGAGATAAGATTAGGTAGAGCAATGTAATAGCTAATGATTTTAATTTTTCGATTTTTTTGGTGATTTTTATTTTATTTTTTTATGATTTTGGTGTTTTTAAAATTTAACGATGAAAAATATATCAACGTTCTAATGGCCTTCTAATACTGAAAACAATCAAGCTTTCAAACCAAGAATGATATTTATGATTTTGCATAACATTGTTAGGCTCTAAAGAATCAAACTAACAATGGAAATTATAATAGATCTTCTATTGTTAGAATTGCTTTAAAATCATATGTCGGTTTGATTATTTATAGTATTACAGTTCTTACAACCCTATAGTACTTTAAGCAACCGAAAGAAGCAAAAAAAATTGCAATATGTTAAAAAACGAAACAAGCAATATCATGTATTATAATTATTATAGCATTATAATACTTTAAATGATAAACAAAGCAAATAAGTATATCCCAGTTTGAGTAACTTTATGGTACTGTAAACAGTCAATAAACAATGAAATGTTTTTCAGTTCTAATAATAATGTGGTGCTTTAAACAATTAAATATATCACAGAGATATATAACAATTATAGCAATCATGTACTAGTGTATACAGTAGTACCAACATTTCTGTTTATTGAAGTTCTGTTACAGCAGTAAACAGAATTATTGCATAGTTTTAGAAAGAAACCATGCAGTGAAAAGTATAGTAATGACCCTGTAATGCGGTAAAAACTAAATTAATCAATTAAATATATTGCAGTTCTAATAATTCTTAATATACACATGTAAATCACAAAGAAATGAAGTTTACTGCGGTTGTAACAACATTTAAAACCACAGCAACTAAACATATTACATTTCTAATAAAGCTCTAATACTTTAAATAATCAAACTAAGCAATGAAGTACCCCATGATCCTAATAACCCTGTAATTCTGTAAACAGCAAAACTAAGCAGTAAAGTACAACACAGTTCCAATTACTCTGTAATACTGTAAAAAATCAAATAAATAATAAAGTGTATCGCAGTTGTAATAAAATTGAAATATCGTTAACCAACATACAAACAATGAATTATGTCATTAAATAACCCTGTAATACTGTAAACAATCAAACCATTAACAAAGTATATCATGGTTCTAAAAACACTCAAATACCGTGAACAAGTATACTGAGAACGATGAATAAAAATATTTCAATTTTCCACATTTTATGTTCACAATTCTTATTTTGTGTGGAAGGTTATAATAGCAACTGCTAATGTAAAGCAAGGATATTTGTGTATGAAACTGAAGACTTGGGAATAAACCTGTAGATTGTTTTCTTTTTTTCTGTGGTACAGAAATTCTGCTCTTCTTTTAACTTAGTATACGTTACAGGTTAAAAATTGTATCTATTTAATATATTTTGTTATTTAGAAAGAAAATAAGAAACTTCTGAATAAATGTTATGTCAGAATCCATTTACCAACGTGTTCTAAAATAAAATTTAAAATTTAACAACTCACGAATATCAGGGAATGAAAACTACAGTGACTCTTTACACTTGTGTATGATTAAAGTTTCTTACTATATTTGTTGTTTTTATCTGTATATCATACTTGTTATTTATGAGTATAGATTTGTTCCTTTAGTCTTCTACTTATGTTACAGCGGTTATATAGTCTGAATCCGAAAAGTTTTACTTTGATAAATTATTTTTTTAACCTTATATTTTTACGTTATATTGTATAGATGTTAACTTCATTATTTTCTTAGATGACTGCATTTTAACGTTAGAGCTCTTCTGTAAAAAATATATATATATACTATAAATCCGATGCTACAGGGCTTGTAAATCAGCCTAGATCTCTCTCTTCCCTCACCTTGAGAAGCGGTTCCTTTCGTAGACGAGGTAGCTGATAGTCAGAGCACATTTTTTCAGCCATATCCAGAATGTGATATTGCCAAATCTTTAATTCTTTCTTGTTAGTTCTAAGTCACAACAACAACAACACTGCTAGCCACGCTAAAAACAAACGTTTTGAGTCTTTATGTTTTGACCATATTATTACCCCGCTAATTTGTCTTTACTGTCAAACTCGTTACCAGCTCATGGCTTCTCTTTCTTGCTTGGGCTTCGTAGTCAACTATACACTCAAATCAGTCAATAGCCAATTACGCATGCGAACACCATGCTGTTGTGGTTGTATATTTTGTCACTAGATGTCAGCAGCATGGCACTACTAACTCATCAAGAGAGTGTTCTCCATTGCGTTTTTCAATCTTGTAAAATAAGTGTAAGTTCAAGACTTATTATGAGTATTAGTATTGAATCATGTGACAAAATACATCAGTTTAGCATTAAGCTGTAGCATAAACGAACGTTATGTCTTCTATATATTTACTGCAGAACATAACTAGAGTCATCCCACAGATAATGACCACTTTCCCTACAAAGACTAACATTACAGACTTTAACCATACCATACATATATAGTATGTAACAGCTAACCGTCTTCCAATTCATGTAAACTATGTAAAAAAGTAAGCATTCTCGTTATGAATGGTGATTCAATAAAAGATACAAAGACATTTCAGGGTTACGAACATTGTGAAAAGACATGGCTACTCGTCTTCGTTGACCTTGCTAAGATAATGATTATTCCTTCCAGTATAATATGGCTTTCTTCTCCAGATAATGAATATCACACTCAGGAATTATCAATGCAGATAAAAATAATAGAGTAAATAAGAACATCAAAAACAAGTATCAGAAATATTTCCAAAGATTGGTTTGTTTTTAATTTCGCGCTAGGCTACACGAGAGCTATCTGCGCTAGCCGTCTCTAATTTAGTAGTGTAAGACTAGAGAAAAGCCAGCTAGTCGTCACCACCAACCGACAACTTGTGGGCTACTCCTTTATCAACGAATAGTGAGATAGATCGTCACATTATAACGCCTGAAAGGGCGAGCGTGTTTGGTGTAACGAGGATTCCACCCCGCGACTCTTGGAGCGCCTTGACCACCTGGCCATGCCAAGCCCTATTTCTAAAGACAATGCCTTAATAATATGTTCTTTCTCTGACAGTCTGCTAACGAAACAGTCTTTGGAAATAACAGTAACAGGATTAACAGTGTTTATTTAAGGGTTTACCTATACTGAAATTAGGTAGTAACAACGATATTGTCATTTAAACATCAGTATATTTTTAGCGTTTACCGACAATTTCATTCGATTTTATTGTTGTTGTTTTTTTTGCCGACCAAAAGAAAAGATTATTTAAAAAAGGAAGATAAATTCGTCTCTCTCTTAACTTTGTTTAAACATGCTATCACTCCTTTTTTACTTGTAATTTTACATTTGACTCAGCGAAAGACCAGATTTAATCAACATGTTTCTAGTTTAAGTTACTTGGAAAATGTATTAATCAGCACGCGAGACGTGTCTAATGGAGGGAAACTGTTCAAGTTTCAAGCACTGAGAAACGTGCCTAAAAAACGTTTGAATTGAACAACTTGACTGCTAAGTTAAACAAAAGGTGGGATACTTTTAAAAAAATCGTTATTGAAATTTATTTTACTACGTTAAGTATGGTGTTATTTGTGGTTTGTTTCTGATACGATAAAAATAATTCATATTTTTCTGCATAAATCGAGGTAGAGATGTCTTTCTAACCTTTTCCATCATTACTAGCGTGAATTTGTCAGGTGACGTTTTATAGGTTTAGCACTGTTTTAGGCTTCAATGAATGTTTAATACTGTTTAACCTGTTGACTGCCAAGTATTTTAGCTGCTACGGCAACTCCGAACCAAGTTTAAAATACAATTCTTATGCTTCTTCATTTTGTAACTTTTTTCGTGACGCCATTTTGAATCGAAAGTGAAACAATTTGTAAATAGGTCAAATGCATGTATGGTGCTGACATCTGGCGTTAAAGTTAGGTATTATTGAGAACGAATTAACTCGTCCGTGGTACTGTGTTACCGATCGGCTTGGACGAGTTATCTCGTCTACGGCACTGAGCAGGTTAAAGGTTTAAATGCGTTCACTACATCAAATTTTGAATATTATTAAACTTGTATGATTGTAAAGCTATTTTTTTAGCAGTATATATATAAACATACGTGGTGTGTTCAAAAAATACGCGAACTGTTTGAATTGCGCGGCTCCAGTTGGTTCCAGGGGAATCCGCTTGGTGTCGCTAGGTTTGCATAGATCAGCTGATTACGACGCCATTTCCCGATTGCAGATATCTTCATTTGTGTATTAGCTACGCGGTTTTAAGTGAAGTGCGATTTTTTCGTTTGGCGGATTTCAGAATGAATGACCTGGAGGAGCAACGACTTGCTGTGAAATTTTGTGTTAAACTTGGAAAATCTGCGACTGAAACTTTTGCTATGCTTAACACGGCTTACGGTGATGTTGCTATGAAGCGTACGGCATGTTTCAAGTGGCATGAACGTTTTAAGGATGGTCGACAGTTCATTGAAGATGATGAGCGTCCTGGACGTCCTTCCCCGTCAACTGACGACCCACACGTCGACAAAATCAACACCCTGGTGCAAGCAAATCGACGTCTGACTGTCAGGGAGCTTGCTGAAGAGAGTGGGATATCAGTTGGATCTTGTTACGAGATTTTGACCAAAAATTTGAAGATGCACCGCGTTGCTGCGAAATTCAGCCCTCAGAACTCGTGAGTTTTTGGCCAAACATTCGATCACTGTTCTTCCCCACCCACCTCCCTACTCACCTGACCTTGCTCCTTGCGATTTTTTCTTGTTCCCCAAACTCAAAAGACCCTTGAAAGGAAGAAGATTTGAGACGATTCCTGAGATTAAGGCAAATGCGACGAAGGAGCTGGAGGACATTACAAAAGAAGCGTACCAGGACTGTTTCAACAAGTGGAAACACCGTTGGGATAAGTGTGTGCGTTGGGGAGGAGAGTACTTTGAAGGAGTCCCATACCTGTAACTTCTAAATAAAGTACATTTTGTTTTATGACGTCAGTCCGCGTATTTTTTGAACAGCCCTCGTATATGTAAAAGTGGCCAGCAGGAAAAATAGTTCATCAGCCACTACAAGGATCTGGAAAGTAAGGGAAGAATCATCATATGGGGGAAAAAGTCGATCGATTTGAGACTAGAGATACTGGAGAAACACGTGAGTTCATGCTTAAACTAAATCATAGTGGAAAGTAACCACACTAATGATAATATTAGAGACGACACTTATTAAAATATACATCACAATGTTTGGTTTAATTGTTGACCAACAATTAAGATTATTTTAGTTTAAAGAATAACGAACTGTCTAGTCCTTTAAACTACCTTTTTCATTCCCACTAAGTACAAATACCAAGAGAAAAACCTATCTTAATTTCACTGCTTTGCTACAAGAATCTGTTACTCTGTATTCAAGTCAGACAATCGCAGTAATGGTAGTAGGAATTTTGGCTAAAATTAAGTAAAAATGAAACGTAAGGAAACAACTGGTGATTTATCGCGATAGCAGTTAATGGAAATTACCACTTTGTACAGGTGATTCTGCCAAATATCGGAAGCTTTGAAAAAGGTGGTTTCTCTCACTTAAAAGGCGTGCGACTTGTGATCTGAGGGTCGCGGGTTCGCATCCGCATCGTACCAAACATGCTCGCCTTTTCAGCAGTGGGGGCGTTATAATGTGACGGTCAATCCCACTATTCGTTGGTAAAAAAATAGCCCAAGAGTTGGCGGTGGGTGGTAATGGCTAGCTGCCTTCCCTCTAGTCTTACACTCCTAAATTATGAACGGCTAGCGTAGATAGCCCTCAAGTAGCTTTGCGCAAAATTCAAAACAAACTCTCACTTAAACTTTTAGGTGGAAAGTATATGTGGAGGAGACTTCTAAAGATTTGTAAAGATTAAAAATAAGATATCTGTAGATAAGTAAAAAATTTCACGAGATAAATTTTCGAAACCTTAGAAGAATTCAAAGCGCTTGTAGAATAAGAAGTTAAATGTTTTATTCTGTTTTAGCTGTCGATACTTGGGTAGATAAATAGCCATCCCCAACGATAAGACTGGCTAAATCACCCGATGGTTATTTAAGTGAGCAACTGACCGATGTGTTAATATCCATGGTCACACATTAGTAAGCATAAAATAAATATTTGTAGGTCATCTACAGTATAGTGGTATCGTCACTTGTTTTGATACGAGTAAAATTTAACACTTGCAATCTCCCACAAATACAAGAATTCGGGGAACCCTTGGGTGTGCTGCTCCCTGAATCATATTTGTTATTTGGTGAGCCAGGAAGAAGTAAGTGCAGTAAAAATCTTATCAGCATACTGTGCACATCAGGCATTGCATAGGAGTTAGTTCTGAGGAACTGCAATCATACAGACCAATATAGATATAAAAATCATCATTCATGGCTACAGGTGTGGTAGTTTGAGTTTTCAAAAGTATTCTACAAGCAGTTGTTTGTATGTTAACCCTTTGGCTCTGTATTGAGGGCACTAGCCTTAAGTACAGTTGACTTGGGATTAAATTGTAAACCCAGGAAACGTAATAATGAAATCACTACACAGACATGTAATTTTACTTGATATGGAAAATTCAGCTGATATGTGAAAAGTTGCTGTTATTTTAGGTAAGATTTGTTAACTTGTTTAAATTCATTTCATACACAGGGTAAAAAAACGGTTTAAAATACCAAAGCTGGCAAAGAAGAATTCACTTTTAAATAACAAGTGTAATGATATATCTCAGTACGTCTGTAGACATTTTCAAATACATTATTCGTAAAGTAACTCACTGTAAATCACGAGCGAGGGAAGTGTATAATAACACTTAATCACACTTCAATTTCTTTAGGCTGTTGCTGAAACTAGAGTTGCTTTAGATACAGTGTTGCAACAACTTCTATTTTTGAATGAAGCATTCGAATTACTTGGTAAAACGTAATGAAAAACGCAGATCATATAATGATAAAGAAAGTGTTTTATTCTTTCGACTACAAGTTCCACAACTTCACTTCGTAACTAACAGAAAGCATAACCTCCCACGTACCACTAAATACTCACTCGCTAGTAACTTTTCTAAAACATGTGGTGCGTTTCATTGGTACACATCTGAAACACGAATTCAAACTTTACAAAACTAAATTATCTCATTCAGAGTCAGTAATCAGTTCAATCACTGTAACAGACTCAGCTGTATACTCTAGTCTTGTCTATAGTTTCTTAAATGTTTGAGAATAGCTTTCCAGCCATTAAGCTAGACGTTCAAAATAATTTTTAGGTAAGCAGCGATATAAACCTTTGAATGTTTAAAATAGTAACCTAAAACATTGTGTTTTCCTTCAACATCTTATTGCACAAAATATATAAACTTTCATAAATAATAAAGTTACTCTTGAGATTTAGCAACAACAATATTTATAAATGTAGACACTACAATCATTGAATGGTTAATTAGTCGTGTGATAAAATTTCCAATCAAACATTTGTTCAATGAAAGTATCTCCTTTGTTCATTTACTGTTTTTGAATTGTTAGTCAGGAAATCATTTTTGTGGCTTTAATTTTCCATGGTTTATGACGAATTACTGTTTACCTTTATCATCACTTGCTACTTTGTTGCTGAAGGAATTCTTTTTAGTTACATGATTTTGTAAATCTTTTGGTGATACACTGAAAGTTGTCTTGACCACAGCCTCAGGTTCGTCACCAGGTTAGGTTATAACACACTGAGTTTAGAAAATTCACTTTTATTGGCACAGGGAGCAAATGGAATCATTTTTAAAACACATTATGACAACTACAACAAAACACAAACATGTATTCTGGATTTATAAATAAACCTTTGAAGAGGAAGATTGATTTTTCATCTGAGATTGCAGGGAAATATTTATTATCGTCATAGTAGTTTTGAAACTATGGTGAGTTTTTCTTAGGTTACGTCAGAAAATAAGGGCCGATGCAACTCTTGGATTATGAGTCAAGTGCCTGAACCACCTGGCTGTGATGAGCCATTTTGTCTGTTTCTATGCAGATGTAATGGGAACAACTGGTTTAAAAAACCAGTGAAACTGTTTCGTTCTTGTTGCTTTTAATGTCTACAGCAGATAACTACACTGAAAGGATGTTACAATAACATTACCCATCTGTGTCAGAACTAATTGATTACAATATCCTTCACTAGCAGACTGAATAATGTCTACATCACAGATTACAAATGCTGTAGAAAAATGACCAGTCATGCAGTGAGGCCATTTCAAAGAAAGCAGACAGGATTTTTTGTTATATCATATTATAAATCCTTTTTCAGTTTTATCTGGTTATCTAGGTGTCTATCTCAACAAACATCTGTTCTAAAAGAGAACATTGCAGTCCAATCCAGGAGAGGTTATCCATTTGTTTAGATAAGTAAGCACATTTGTTTGTTTTTTGTTATCTTCCATAAAGATAGTTCATTTTCCATCAACTATGTCCACTCTGTTAATTTCTCCTGCAGCTTAAAAATCAGTCTGGTTATCAAATTAAAACTAATTTTTCCTGTTTGATCCTCCCCTTATTAACCAGACTTATCTAATACTTGCAACAACACAACTTTATATGAGAAACCACAAATGATATAAAGTGTACGTTAACCCTTATTCATTTTATTAGTGTCTAATACTCTGTAATTGGATTAGCTGAATAACATCACACCTAGTATGTTTTTGTTTTTTAACTTCATGCAAAATTACTCAAGAGCTATCTGCACTAGCCATCCCTAACTTAGCAGTGTAAGACTAGAGGGAAGACAGCTAGTCATCACCACCCACTGCCAACTCTTGGGCTACTCTTTTACTAATGAATAGTGAAATTGACTATCACATTATAACGCCCATATGGCTGAAAGGGCAAGCATGTTTGGTGCAACGGGGATTCAAACCCATGACTCTCAGATTACAATTTGAACACCTTAACCCACCTGGCCATGCCGAGCCCACACCTAGTAAATGCATTTTATTCTTGTCAATATGTCAAAAACAAAGTTTAATATCATTAACTTTAGTACCTACATTGAAGAAACTGAAACAAGCAACTCTCCTTAATTTAATATGAAGAATATGCAATATAATTAATTGAACCATGTGTAACAGTCAGAACAATTAAACATGTGCATTCCAAACCTTGAATCAACATCATAACTATCAGTTCAACATAATAAATCAGCTGGAGAGTTGCTAACAATAGTAGAATTAGTAATATTTCCATGTTTGAACATTGACTTTCCAAGGAAGAATTAGATAACTACCTTCTGTCTGACTGAGGGGAGTTTTGATCATTATTTTAATAATACACTTATGGCCCCAAAGTATGAAACATGGTTTTACTTATTTACTTTTGTGGCAACACAGGCAATAGATAGTAGGGTAGCTAAACAATGAGCCATGCTCAGGCCACATTTTGTAGACCTTTTCAAAGTTTTTGAGTTCACTTGTTTATTTTATGTGTCCATTGCACATTTTTCATTAGAAATTCATAAACAAACTTGTGTTGAAATTGTGGAAAATGAAATACTAATAACATGCTAGAACAGCAGCATTTTAATAGAATGACACCTTGTAAATGTTCTTTACAAAAATCAACTTCAAATCAGATGTTAAACAAAAAATTAAGTGCATTTAAAAAAAAAAAAAACAACTAGTGTTTTGGAAGGATGCTGCTTCAGACATAAGCATTCTAAAAATCAAACACAAGGTGACAAATTGTCACATGTATGCATTTAAGCTTTCATTAAACAAGAACTTCATTCTCTTTTATTTACAGAATTGACTTTTTATAAACTTAAGCTGTTAAAATCTACACTTATCTTAAAATTTATTTTCAAATATGGAATTATTTTTCCACAAATAGAATTTTTTTTAATTATAATCATTATTAATTATATAATTATTAATTTTTATAATCATTCTAGCAGTATGTTTAGGTAAACATTCTTTTCAAGAGGCATTTTTTGTAGCAAAGTTTAGTTCTTTTAAAAACTGATTATGGGAAATAGATACACACCACATAAATTATTCTCAAAAAGTAAACTTGGTTACCAGATTTTTTAGATTTTCATTATTTTCCTTGTGAAAAATTTATAGAACCTTACGACACCATATTATACTTGATTTAAACATTCATACTCTAAACTACTTGTTTGGTTCCATTATTAGAGGTTGTCATCAACAACCTATTTTACATTGAGTAGGATGAGCAGTAGAAGAGTTAATCATATAATTCTCTGAACTGATAACTAAGTTATCTAAAACTACTTTAGCAGTTGCTTCTTCAGCTTGCTCTTTGGTTGGCTCAGCAGTAGGATAAGTCGTAAAGTTCTGTTTATTGAACTGGATGGTACAAGCCCAAAATTTGCCATCTTTCCTTCCTGGTATATTAATAGGAATCGTATGATACACAGGAAAAGAAATATTTTTTCTTCTCGCATAATCTTCAATTAACTTCTTATAATGTTCTGAAAATGAAAATTACAAAGTAAGTAACTTCAAACCCAGTCTTACTCTTAAACAAACAAAACAAAAATGAACATTATTATACTACACCAGCATTTCCCAAAATGTAGAGAGCTCCTCTGGAAGGACTCAAATGCTCTCTTGAAGTAACACAAGTGATTAAGGTGGAGTCAATAGTGATATAATGCAAAATTAAGTGTTTTAATATAGTTTTATTAATGCAAATAACAAGTAATTATTGGAACACATACAGAATTTAAATGTGTATTTGTGTATTGTATCTTGTCACTTGACTTACTCTTCCTCTCTTTTTTTTTTTTTTTTTTAAGGAACTATATTTATTAAAAGGAGGTGAAAGACAAAAGTTTGGTAAATGCTGGGTTGCACAACTACAAAAACACAACAATTACTCTGCCTAAAATCTACCATTTTGGTGTGAATGTTATTTCATTATCACCTGAAAGTTACACAAGTTATCTACCAATGCTACAGAATATATTGTCATGGAAAATCATGTACACCATGGTAGTTCAGAATAATAAAGAAATTTTAATCTCTGATTGCATATAATTGTCATATAATTATTTAAACATGTATACATACATATATATATATATGTATAATTTATTTTTCAATGAAAACTTTGACTTACGCCTTAATCAAGGAAGTAAAGACAACTATAATCTCAAGAGAAACTAATATGGGTAGGGAAAGAGAGAGATTTCACAATAATACACTTATAATTTATAAAATACGTGACAAAGAAATATACAAAATGGTCTCTACAGTACTAATTTGAGATAACAGAAGTATAACACTGTATCACAAGAAGACTGATAATTTTAATTATATCTGTCTTCACTGGGTCAGTAGTAATTTCCAGCAAGAAATATGTATAACAACATTTGAACTACAATTTTTCTGTTATATGTCACAGCCACAGCTTGCTAGGACAGATGGATTACAACAAAAATCTGTTAACTGTGAGCCAATGATGCCAGATGCTGCTAAAACTACAGAACCTGTAGCTCTAGACTGAAGATGAGGGCATAGAGAGGTTAGCATAAACCACAAAATCTGAGGACATAACAGTAGTTGACAGAACATAAAGTTTGCACATGTAACCAAAAACCTGGTTGTATTAGATGAGATGAAAAATAATTCTGGTTTGTTTGGAAAAGAAAAAAAATTACATTGAAAAACAGCTAATTAAAAATGTTTGTCACTTTCTCTAGAATAAAACATTTTAAGCCAGCTTAGGAATTGTGCACTTGAACATAAACTTTAAGACCTAAGCAGAAAGCAACAAAGGAGCAAGTTTATTCACCGAGATAAAAATTATTGTTCCTCATTTTTAATAAGGTTCATAATGTCCTAGAATTTAGATCTACAAAAACATTATTAAACTTTCATATGACAATAATTTTTTTCTTCAAAGCATAAGAGAACAGGATTAAAAAAGGATCAATAATTCTACTTTTAAATGCTTCTGACTTCAAATCCATAATAGAATTAAACATCTGCTGTGTAAATTAGTTCACTCTTCTTGTACTTAAAATTTCCAAATGCTTTGCAGCCTTAGGCACTGTACGATATTGCAATGTTCTAATCTTATTTTTTTCTATCTACAACTTTGTTGAAACTTGGAGCTAATTTGGTATTATTGTGAACCTTAGGAATAAATATACTGCCACTTCCTACTTATTATTTTATTTTTCCTCTAATAAATTTGTTTTTTTAATTTTGCACAAGACTACTCAAAAGCTATCTGCATTAACATTTCCTAACTTAGAAGTTACAGACTAGAAGATAGGCAAGTAATTAGCACCATCCACTGTCAATTTTTGGGCTACCCTTTACAGACAAAAAGTGGAATTGACTATCATATTATAAAGTCCTCATGACTGAAAAGACACATCTGCAGTAATGAGACTTGAATCTATGACCTACAGATTGCAATTAAAACTCCATCACCACTAGGCCCTAATGAAGAAAAGCCTAGCAGATAAGAGTATGTATTAAACTCTTTTTATTTTATAATTTTTCTACTTACTAATTTTGTCAGTTGTTTGTGAGATTATATATGTATAAAATGTTTAGAATATTTCAAACAACATTAAAATGTAGATACTGAAAAATTACCCAGTGTTGAAAAACGTTATAAGATGTGAAACTATTTTAAACTTTGATGAATAGGCTACATACAGTATTATTTATCCTGAAAGTACATGTATCCTAGTGAAATAATTATTACAGAATGTTTTTCTTGTATAATTATGTTTACTATATTTAATATTCTCAGGTACTAGATTTAAATTTCTCTTTATTTTTCTTTTGAAGTAAAGTTTTATCAATTGGGTATTTTTCCTAAGACTCTCCTTCAGTTTTGTCTTGAGAACATGTTAACACATCGTTACCTCTTTCTTGGGGTAAACACACAGATTCAAAATTCTGAGTTTTAGGTTCATCCTTTTCTGCTGCAACTGGAGGAGCTGATTGCCTTTTACTTGACAAAGATGTGGAATATTGTATTACCTACAGAAACAAAGTCAATAGAACAAATCAGTGCAAATATGTGAAAATTTTCTACAATATCCTGATCGATTACACTTACATTTTGTATCATGGATAATAAATTGAGATCAAATAGAAATAAAATATACCTATATTAGACAAAAGTATTTCATATCTTGGAGTTTTAAATATATAATACTTTCAAGAAAAATTGGCTTTCATACATATGAACAAAACTTCAATTATGAAATAGTTACTACAGTTCAAGAATTTCTGGTTATTATACTTTAAGATAAGTCAAAGTCAAACAAATATATATGATATAGTTTAAAAATTTTCAATATTAGAAATTACACTAAAATACTGTTTATACTGATAACAATGCAAAGACATTTACTTCAACAGTGTGTATAAAGTTATTCAGTATGATTGGGTATAAAATATAGAAAGAAGTGGTGACTTTAACTTTCACAACAAATGTTTATAAATATCATCTTAGAAAGAGTTATTTTTTAAAATAAAAACGTTTTTGATGAAGGAAGAATATAAATTACATAACTGGCACAAATGACCTACAACATGGCTTATTTCTTCACAGTGTCTTATGGCATTCAAGACTGTTTCAAAACAACAATTCAAAGTACAGTATTATGTCTACTATTTACGCTGCACATTTTACACACTATAGAATTATTGATCTATTTGGTTGACTCAAACATAAATAAAAATAAGTTGTTTCAATATTCATATTGAAGCCACTCTAGGCTTTGTCAGACTCATACTAAGGTTTTTCTTAATTATATTTTTGGCAACAAAACCTAGGATTTGGTAATTCTTTGTGTCAAAATTTGAAGACAATAAAATTTGAACATCTATGTTTCATTGATATCATAATTACAACACAATAAGTGTTTACTGTACAGGTACAAAATAAAAATTTTCAATTTAATCTGCTTATATTTGCCACTTAAGTGGAAATTCAACAGGTAACAACATAATGATGATATATCCAGGTTTTAAAAAAGAATAGATTTACAAGGTTTGTGGTTTTTTGGGCTCCAACTTGTTATGCATCACAGCTTTAATAGTACTTAGTCATTTAACTTTTTGATATTTAGTTAAAATTATTTTCAACTACTGTTATGATTAGAAAATGTACAGAAATTCTTCACATTGTATCTGCATATTTTAGGTTTTAACAGTATTTTATTACATTGCCAAGCTTTATTTCAAACTCTATAAGAATGCCTCATATTCATAAGTTACAAAAGATACACTTACAAGATTAATAATATAATGATAAAGAATATATCAATGATGAAAACATTTGGTAGATGAATCTAGGTTTCTCTTCCCAGAAATTTAAATTCAATGCCAACATGTTCTTAATGATGATAATAACTTGTAAAAACTACATCACCAAAACTGAAATTTGTCAACTGACCATATAAACAATAAGGAGGGTCGGACACACCTTTTTATTAAATGAAGTTTTTGGTTTAGAACCTTTCTGTCGAGTGACAAGACTCTCAATATGTCTAGTAGATAAATCATTAACAGCTTGTAGTTTAACTTCACCTGATGGTGTTCTAAAAATAAAGAAATTAAAGTCATTGTAATAACTAATTTTCAAAGAGATATTTAGCTTACCTAATGTATCAAACTGAATTGAGGCATACTCTTAAATGTTTTAAATGTACATATCTACTTCATGATTAAAATGAATACTGTCACTAAACTGTTCACAGTGAAATTTTTACATAAAATGTCACATCTAGTTTTGTTAAATTTTTACACAATGTGCTCTGAATTTTTAAATAATTTCTGTAAAAACTTAACAAACAATAGTAAAGAATGTTCTAAGAGTTAAAACTATCTTAAACTTTATTTTACTTACAAAAATTACTTTTCACTATACATGTATGCACCTTCTATTCATACAAAAAAGTCAGTTACTTTTTCTCCATTGCAGAAATTTAATCTTACCAAAAAAATTGCCTTGTCATTATCAACTTATTAACTTGTCTTGCAAGAGCAATAATGGGCAACAAATGCAACTACATAAGCCACTCTCTAAATGTTTACACTTATCATTTTAAAATGTAAAATTATATTACTATACAGCCTTAACAGTGAGAAACCTATAAGTCATACATAAATATAAAATTTTTTACAGAACTATAATGAGCATTCCTGGTTATGAACAGATCCAACTACTTTTAAAAATAACTCAGATGTAGGATTAACACCAAGCATTTGTAAATGCTACATAGTTTCAATATCTTACAAATGCATATAACAAGATCATGCAAAAATTGTGATTTTACAAATATCAAAATTTAACTTTGTGCCCCAAAATTCCAGCATAAATACCAAAGATCAGATTTTTATGTAATGCAAACTTAAGTATTCAAAGAAAATTTGTGGCTTTAAAGTATTTCAAAAATTCATACACAAATTAAAAAAATAATAGTATACTTATGGTATTAACTGAAAGTGGAGTAGACTTTATTCTTTGATCAACAAAACAAGATTAAAGTAAAACTATTTCAAAATTGGATTTGTAGCACAAACACCAGAGTCCCCAGACAAAAATATTAAAAAACAATTAGTTTTTTTAGTTTTGAGATTTCTACCAACTAACAAATCCAGTTTGTTATTTAAGCCTTGCTAAAAATATTTAAACCTACAACTACATCAGAGTGAGCACATCATAACCTTTTACAAAGTTACATTCAAAATTTTATTAAACTTTATTTCCAATGTACAACATTAAACTAAGTATGAAAATAATTTATAATTCAAGGTTTAACATCATTTTCCTGAATTCTCTCACTTTATATTTAATCAAAAACACCTTAGGTGAAATAATAATGTGTAGTCAAAAAATGACTAAGTGTGAAACTTAAAGGAATGAAATCAAAATTAGCAGATAAACTGGTAGCCATTTTATAGTAATGATAAGAATTTTGAAGCAACTATTCATTCTTTAGTTAGATTTGCCACATATTTTGTTATACCCACCATCATGACAAAAAATGCAGTATGGCTAACTGACAAATGAGTATTCTGATTTCCTTAAATCACACAATCAATCCAATATTGATCACACAATTTTTCACACCTAAGGTGTTTTTAATTAGATATCATGACTTTTTATCAATACACAGCAACAAACCAAGCAAGTAAGAAAATAAAGTGACACCCAAGAGTCACCCACATTAGCTTTAGGACTGCAGCCGAACTATTTAGAACACCTATATTTTACAGAAACAAACAGATTTCTTTAAAATATATATATTGGTAGTTTTCCTCACTAAAACAGTGTTAATCATGTATTTTATAGTAACACCATGGGAGATAAACAGTTTTCTGTCATAAACCCCATGCAATTTCTACAGTTGTATCAAGCATTATTGTTTATGCTAACTGCTTAAGCTAATATCACCTGATCTTAAATGTTGTTTAAATAGGAGAATTTTATAAAATTTAACAAATTTGTGTTTAAAAGTTGGTAATGAATAATAACCATTTACCATATGATTCTTTTGAAAACTAAGCTAAAAATCTAGTTTGCTTGGGCCAACCAATACTTATTATCTATATGTCCTTTTATCTTGTAGATTTGCTGCTCTAAATCAGACATCTTTAATAGAAAACTAAGCTAAAAATCTAGTTTGCTTGGGCCAACCAATACTTATTATCTATATGTCCTTTCATCTTGTAGATTTGCTGCTCTAAATCAGACATCTTTAATAGAAAACTAAGCTAAAAATCTAGTTTGCTTGGGCCAACCAATACTTATTATCTATATGTCCTTTCATCTTGTAGATTTGCTGCTCTAAATCAGACATCTTTAATAGAAAACTAAGCTAAAATCTAGTTTGCTTGGGCCAACCAATACTTATTATCTATATGTCCTTTCATCTTGTAGATTTGCTGCTCTAAATCAGACATCTTTAATAGAAAACTAAGCTAAAATCTAGTTTGCTTGGGCCAACCAATACTTATTATCTATATGTCCTTTCATCTTGTAGATTTGCTGCTCTAAATCAGACATCTTTAATAGAAAACTAAGCTAAAATCTAGTTTGCTTGGGCCAACCAATACTTATTATCTATATGTCCTTTTATCTTGTAGATTTGCTGCTCTAAATCAGACATCTTTAGTAGAAAACTAAGCTAAAATCTAGTTTGCTTGGGCCAACCAATACTTATTATCTATATGTCCTTTTATCTTGTAGATTTGCTGCTCTAAATCAGACATCTTTAGTAGAAAACTAAGCTAAAATCTAGTTTGCTTGGGCCAACCAATACTTATTATCTATATGTCCTTTCATCTTGTAGATTTGCTGCTCTAAATCAGACATCTTTAATAGAAAACTAAGCTAAAATCTAGTTTGCTTGGGCCAACCAATACTTATTATCTATATGTCCTTTTATCTTGTAGATTTGCTGCTCTAAATCAGACATCTTTAATAGAAAACTAAGCTAAAATCTAGTTTGCTTGGGCCAACCAATACTTATTATCTATATGTCCTTTCATCTTGTAGATTTGCTGCTCTAAATCAGACATCTTTAATAGAAAACTAAGCTAAAAATCTAGTTTGCTTGGGCCAACCAATACTTATTATCTATATGTCCTTTCATCTTGTAGATTTGCTGCTCTAAATCAGACATCTTTAATAGAAAACTAAGCTAAAAATCTAGTTTGCTTGGGCCAACCAATACTTATTATCTATATGTCCTTTCATCTTGTAGATTTGCTGCTCTAAATCAGACATCTTTAATAGAAAACTAAGCTAAAAATCTAGTTTGCTTGGGCCAACCAATACTTATTATCTATATGTCCTTTCATCTTGTAGATTTGCTGCTCTAAATCAGACATCTTTAATAGAAAACTAAGCTAAAAATCTAGTTTGCTTGGGCCAACCAATACTTATTATCTATATGTCCTTTTATCTTGTAGATTTGCTGCTCTAAATCAGACATCTTTAGTAGAAAACTAAGCTAAAAATCTAGTTTGCTTGGGCCAACCAATACTTATTATCTATATGTCCTTTTATCTTGTAGATTTGCTGCTCTAAATCAGACATCTTTAGTAGAAAACTAAGCTAAAAATCTAGTTTGCTTGGGCCAACCAATACTTATTATCTATATGTCCTTTCATCTTGTAGATTTGCTGCTCTAAATCAGACATCTTTAATAGAAAACTAAGCTAAAAATCTAGTTTGCTTGGGCCAACCAATACTTATTATCTATATGTCCTTTTATCTTGTAGATTTGCTGCTCTAAATCAGACATCTTTAATAGAAAACTAAGCTAAAAATCTAGTTTGCTTGGGCCAACCAATACTTATTATCTATATGTCCTTTCATCTTGTAGATTTGCTGCTCTAAATCAGACATCTTTAATAGAAAACTAAGCTAAAATCTAGTTTGCTTGGGCCAACCAATACTTATTATCTATATGTCCTTTCATCTTGTAGATTTGCTGCTCTAAATCAGACATCTTTAATAGAAAACTAAGCTAAAATCTAGTTTGCTTGGGCCAACCAATACTTATTATCTATATGTCCTTTTATCTTGTAGATTTGCTGCTCTAAATCAGACATCTTTAATAGAAAACTAAGCTAAAATCTAGTTTGCTTGGGCCAACCAATACTTATTATCTATATGTCCTTTCATCTTGTAGATTTGCTGCTCTAAATCAGACATCTTTAATAGAAAACTAAGCTAAAAATCTAGTTTGCTTGGGCCAACCAATACTTATTATCTATATGTCCTTTCATCTTGTAGATTTGCTGCTCTAAATCAGACATCTTTAATAGAAAACTAAGCTAAAAATCTAGTTTGCTTGGGCCAACCAATACTTATTATCTATATGTCCTTTCATCTTGTAGATTTGCTGCTCTAAATCAGACATCTTTAATAGAAAACTAAGCTAAAAATCTAGTTTGCTTGGGCCAACCAATACTTATTATCTATATGTCCTTTCATCTTGTAGATTTGCTGCTCTAAATCAGACATCTTTAATACAAATGACAAAAACTAAAAAGGGTCCATTTTCACTCTGACTAAGAACTGTGGAAAAATTGCTAAACTACCACCCCTGTCAACAACACTGTGTCCTGCAGCAGACTTTTTTTGGCTGTACAGCACCCTATCATGTCTCTCAATATCTTAACCCCATTGTGACAAGTCATGGGTCAAAGGCCATGTCATTATGTTTGTTGACTTGCATTCAAAATTTTATTAAAATAGTATTTTATGAAGCTATGCCAATATATTTGGTATCAAATTGTATGTTATAATTCATACGTTAATATTATATATTAGTTAATTTCTTAAAAGTAAATATTAAGAGAATACACCTAAATATTGATTTCTGTGAGTCACGTAGTACGTTGAATGCAGCAGTGGCTTAAATAAGATGTTTATGATGTCAAAATACTAAGTCTATAGTTTCTTAAAAATTATGAAAACAGATTATTCATACTGACAGCTAAAATATAAAATAAGAATGTCATACCTTTCCTACATGCTGAAATATTTGTTATGTACTGAATCAAACACAGTGGCCCTGCTCACCTCTTTCTAGTTTTGGAAATGGTCCCTTGTATATACTTACTTCAACATATGACATGTGAATAACTAATCAAAAGCTTAGAATATCCCTGTACACTTTTGCAGCCATTATAAAGAGCTCAGAAGCCATCTCATTCTTTCAAATCAAAATTTCATACAGGTAGGTTGTGTCTTTAGTCTGCTCAACAATTACATAATTTTTTAGACTAAATATAACTTAGTTATTAAGACTGATAAATCAAAATGGAATTCTATGATACCAATAGTTATTCATGATATTTTTGACTATTTCAAATGTACATATTTAAAAACTTAAAAAATTATTTCATTTCACACCCTCCATGTGCAAAATTTGAAAAGGCTTAGCAACCTATTGCAAGCAGCAAGAAGCACAAAGGTCATCATAACTATAAGATATAACTGTTTGCTGTGCTTATTTATTTACTCTTATGTGGTTTAAGGAAAGAAGTTTAAGAACTTACTTGTATATAATGTATAATAACTGAAATACAACTGTATTTTATAAATACTAGTTCACTAAAGCACAGCCATGACACGTTACTTTATAAAATCTAAAGGTCAGTTTTATATAGTTTTATATTACTGGATATGGTAATGAATGCACATGCCCCACGTCAATGCAAGTTCTGTAACACTAGCCAGGCACGACTGGAATGTCAATATAATAAAAAATAATAAATATATATAAATGTATAATGTTATGAGGTTTAAGCTATCTAGACTAAGCCTTTGTATTTAAGTGTTATAATATGTAGTAATTCTAGAATGAAAACAGCTTAATTTATATTTATTTCCTAATTTTGTAACCTGTTGACTGCCAAGTATTTCAGCTGCTACAATACAACTCTAATGCTTCTTCATTTTGTAACTTTTGTAACCACCTTATCTCATCTACGGCACTGAACAGGTTAAGGTGGTTACAAGATCAGTCAAATTTACAAACCATATATGGTTAAGATAGAGAAAACAACAGACAAAATATAGTCTTTGTGAAAAACAAACATTCAAAATGCATTTTGGAGGTTTTATGGATTACATAAATGATATTTAAGATTTGGAGGATGAAGAATAGTTTTTAATCATAACATGAAAATCATTTCACACTTGAACTAGTAATGAAACAGACTATATTTTCACAAATAAATCTTTAGTAAAAATGCTTCATTAAAAATTTGATTTTCTGTGTACATACAAAAAAACTTGCAATCTTTGCTTAAAGTTTACCAAATTTTGTAAATTTATTTATCACAAGTTACAGCAGAAATACTTAACTCATATATTATAATTAGCTCATCACAAAAGGGTTAAGTAGTATTACTTTCATAGTGCTTAACCAGTTAAAAACACAAGGTACACATACTGGAAAGAAAGAATATCAAATATGAACCTCGTACCTTTCAATATATTTATAAATAATACATGCATATATGTATATGTATATATACACATGATTTTTGTCAAACTACCAGAAAAACTCCTCTCACCCTTTTTTAATATTTCAAACAAATAATTCATTTACATCTACTTATCTAATGGGAACATGTTTATAACCATTAAAGAGTGCATATTGTAATGTACCAGATGGCAGATTGCAAGAAAAGCTTCATGATTGCTGAGTAAAGTAATTACTTCTAGCATTTGCTTATCCAAAGCCATCATTGAAATAACTCATGGTGATTTATTGCTTTTCATGCAGAAAGCCTAAAATTACAATACATAAATAATAAAATCACAAAATTAAAAGAAAGCATATGTGAAAGGTTAGAAGAGGAAACTGTTAAGATAAATAATTATAACTGTATGTTACAGTATACAATAATTCTAGAAAAGTTTTATTACTTTTGTTTTATTATGCAATCATTATTTTGCTACAGTTAATGTCTGGGTAGAGAAAATAAGCAATAAATATAGTTTTACTCTCAAAAACGTTTTGGTATTTGTTTAGGAAATACTAGAAGTCAAATATGTGAATTATGAAAATTATGATTAAAAGTATTTTTTCTCAGCATGAAAATTGCCTTTGACCCAAACTGGCTCAGTAAAAGTTTCATAAATTCACAGAAATATTATTTGTGCAAGTATTTTATTTAAAAAATTGAACTTTCTATATACGACAGACATTTAATAAACATATTAAAGTTAGTCAATTGACCAGGCTCATATGTTTAGGGATAAGTGATACTTCTAGTTTGCTATCCATTTAATTCTCACCTTATTCTTTGACAAATTGTTTAGGCAGAGTATTCATGATGAAACTTTGTAGAATGTACAGCAACTGCCTGTTGTGGAGACAACAAAAGCCTTCTGCCTTTTGTTTACACTTGTCTCCACAACAGGCAGTTTCCATTCATTCTACAAAGTTTCATCAAGTTTCACCTTATTTGTTACTTTTCTCCAAGATAGGCCAGTGACAACATTTCCTGAATGCTTACTGAAACGTTTTAAGGGTTTTTTTTCCATATAAACTGCATATTTTTTGCAGGACAAAACTTGTTTTACTAACACAAAAATATGTTATAACCCATAGTAACACATCATATACAGATTACCATTTCAATCAAGTAGTGTATTTCCCAGTAAAACTTACTTTGGCTATTAATAAAAAAGCTGTTTTAAATCATTATGATCCTCAAGTTGTTGCTTTTCAGATAGCTTCATGTCTTATCACACTTTACATTTCATTGAAAAATCTTGCTTTTTGGTACTGTTTATCTCTATACACATATTGTACCCTTCAGTTGCTAATTGTTTATGTTCATGTTTCTACAAGCTAACTACTGAAAAATGAATAGTTAAATGGATCAATTCCTCTGTCACTAGTAACAGTATATTCCAAAAGTCATACAAAAATTCTAAAGGTTAGAGACCTACAATTTTGAAAGTAATCATATTAAAAGAAACACATAAAAAAGTGCCTTGTTTTACCTTGAAACATTGATGAATTCACGTAAATCATGCAGTAGGTCTTCTAGTGAAGGATAACCCAACTGTTTAAAAGGAATTTTCTCACCCACAAGATCAGCATAATAGTCTAGTAAATGTAATAAAAAAGTAGGCTAAACAAATGTAAGAAAAACAGAAAAAAGAGGAAATTATAGTTATAATATAATGCTTTAGGATAATATGGGACCTACTGGTCCATACTGCCTGTTCCACCCTATAAAATAAATTAATATAATTTTTTTTTAAATCTTAGAGCAAACTATTATTATTCATATGCTTAAAAATGTTTATTAATCTCACTTAAATTTACTGCCTGTACAAACCCATAAGCCATCAACCCTCTTAGAAAAGTAAAGCTTTATGAGCTGAAAATGACTCCTACCTTGCCAATATATATACTTGTATCCCCTAGTCCTTCTATTCTCACTGCTAACCCTTCTGTGATAGGTCACGGGTCAAAGGGCATGTCATCACATTTGTTGACTTGCATTCAAAATTGTATTGCACTACTATTTTATGAACTTATGTCAATGGATTTTGAATCAAATTGTAGATTAATAATTAAAACTTTAATATTATGCGACTTAATTTCTTAATTCAAATGAAAATATTAAAAGAACACACATAAACAGATTTTAGCGAGCACACAGATACACAGGTTATATCAAAAGTTCTAGTGCAAATATCTAATGTAAGCAAATGTGTAGACAAACTCGTGTATATTAAACTGAGCCCCTTGCAAAAACATTATATATGAAAAAAATTAAAGCATCAAAACAAACAATTCCCTTTACAAGCTTAAACACCTCAATCAGATCCCCTGCCTTAATCTTCTTTTTTTAAAGGGAAAACAATGTGAGAGATTTCAGCCTCTCCTCATATAATAACACTTTCTATCCTAGGCACTATTCTAGTAATCCTTTGCAATAATTCAATATTTTCCTAAACTAAGGAGCTCAAGATTGAAAACAATACTCCAAGTTTGGCCTAATCAGTGACCTGGATAATGAAACTGCAAATTCTTTAGACTATGCTCGAATGGTTTCAAAGACTGGCCAACTATCACACCAAGCTCCCTTTCTTTCATGGCACTGTTAAAGTTATTCCCATCCAATACTTGTTAAAAATAATAATAATAATAATAGTAGTGGTAAGTAACTCATATATGCCATCTTTAACCTCTTTCAAACCATTTGGAAAAACATTATCTGGCTCAGGAGCCTTATCATTTTTTAAAGTTTTCAATTTTTCTTAACCTACTTAGAGTGAACCCTGTCGTTTTGTTTGATCTCATTTCAATTTATTAACTAGTTAAGATGTGGGATACTGCTTAAATCTTTGTTAGTAAAAAAACAAAAGAAAAAACAATATTTAATAACCCAGCCAACCAGTAACCAGTAACTAGCCTTCCTTTATCATCCCTTAAGGATCCTACCCCAATTCTCACATTTTATTTCCCCTTAATTTATTTAAAGAAATCCTCACTAATAACTTTTACATGCCCAGCCAACCTTTTCTCATACATCATTTCTGATGTACTAATTTCCTGCTCCAACAGCTTTCTTGATCTTTTATAATATTGTAAATATCCTGTTATATCAATTAATTTAAATTTCTTAATTAAAATTTATGATGTTTTTCTTTAATTTTATCTTTTAAAACTCTCTATGAACCAACCTATTTTTTCACTTGTAAACACCCTTTTCTTTCTATAAGGAATATGTTTACTTGATTATTTAAAAATTTATCTCTAAACATAAGTCAAATGCCCAATTCACAACAGATAACTCTTGTTGCATCCCAAAAACTTTGCTTTTTTTTTTTTAAATATGTAACCAAAATGTCATTATTCCTTATTTCCATATGCTGTGAAACACAGAAGCTAATACATCAATGATCACTTGTGCACAGATGTTCTCCAATTTTCATTCTTTTAATTTTATTTTTATATTTGAAGTTAACAATAAAATCTAAAATAGCATTGTTTCTAGGTTCCTTGACTAATTGGTAAACAAAGTCATCTTGAATTGTTTACAAAAACCATTCTCTCTCACTGTTGGACTAGTATTTTCCAGTCTATATGCCTGAAATTAAAATCACCCATAAGTATGACTTCATTAACAAATAAATTCTTAATCTCACTGTAAAGTTTCTCACAAAATTTCATCAGTTTTATCTGGTGGTCTGTTACAAATTCCTATTAAGAGTTTTTTTTCCCTCTACATTCACTAGCAGAAACCCAATCTTTGCTCTTATCTTTAATATTCTCAACTTCAACAGGATGTAACTTATATTTCACATATAAATCCACTCCCCCAGCCATAATCTTTAATATTCTATCCCTATTAGTCTGTAATCCTCTATTTCAAAAAAAATTCTCTCATCAAAATCATCTATGCTTACTATATTTCAGTTATTCCCATTATATCAAAATTCTCCATTCCTACCAGTGCTCTAAAGTAATCCATTTTATTTCTTATATTTCTAGCATTAAAATAGAAAAAATTAAGCCTACTTTTATAACTAGTTTTATACCCATCTTCTTTGCTAAACTTTTTTCTGCCTCTTATTCTTTTTGCATTTAGTATTTCCTGGCCCTCATCACTGTCTAGACCTAGTTTAGAACTTCTTTTACAGACAACTCCCTTCTTCCACTGCACTAACCCCAAAAGTCCAACCAGCCAATCTTGTCATCTTTACATACTAATCAGAGCCTTACATGTAACCCTAGTGACTTACTTATAACTTTATCCCCACAATTAAGTGTCAGGGCAATATCCCTAACAAACGTAAATTATGACCTCTTTCTTTAAATGCCTTTATTAACCCCTTTTACTTATTAATTAGCTTCTCTGACCTACCTTTCCTACGTCATTAGCCTCTACATGAACCACAAAAACTGCATCTCTGCTTGCCTCCTTTATTGTATCTCCTGTTCTGTCAATTGTATTTTCCACCTGTGGCCCTGAGTAACATAATCTGATTATTTTCTCATTTACCCCACAAACTATTCTATCCATATGATTTGTCAAGTTACTACAACCTCCTTATCATCCACATCCTCCTCTGACCCTTTTGTTTTCCTTCCCTCCACTAATTCCTCATATGCAGAAGCCAAGGGCTGAAATTTGTTGCCCACACAATAGGTTCTTTATAATTAAATTCACTGCTTTTTACTCTCATAGCTCTTTCTAACTTCTGAAGTCATTGTTAGCTGATGTATACCTTGCATGTAAAGCTTAAGCTCTTCCTGAAATCCTGCTGCCATTTCCCATAGTCTACACTTCTCTTTATCTGTTGCCTTTACTGTAATTATGATAGCTTACAACCTACAAACTGTACATAAAAAATTGCACATCTTCATTACTAACTTTCTTAAAAGTGCATGCCAGTCTTCAGTTCCCAAATAAAGCACATTCACTACAAACATTACACCTAACAAACTGTGAATGCTTACCCCTTATACTAGTCTTAACCATTCTATTTATTTATACTTATGCTACATTTATATACAGATTACATGTTAAAGCCTGAAAATAAATACTCTATTAAGTACCAGTAGCCTATTGTTAACATTGTTACTATTAAGCCCAATGTTTAAGAACCAATTATTTTATCATTAATTTGTCCTTACATAAAAGTAATAAATATTAACTTCAGTTATATAGAAGTTAGTAATTTATTAAACAATATATGTAATGGTAATAATAAAATATATTTAGCCTGATTTATATTATGACCCACCAATACATATAGGCTGAATTTAAACTAAAGGATCTAAGTTCAAGTAACAAGTTAATTCTTAAAACACCGAGACACAATAACTGGTTTTCAGATTGTACTTTTTAATAAAATGGTGTATTTATCTTGTTCTACTACTTACCAATAAACTGAAATAAACCTAAGCTTAAAGTACAGTTGTACTAAACCTATTTTCAATATAGAAAAATCTACATCACTAAACTCTATGTTAAAATATTGACCATTCTACCTTTATTTACCATTCTATATATGTTCATTACTGTTATTTAACCCAAATTACTACAAATTATAACATTAAATAACTTTCAGAAATCTATAAGAATTTAACTTTTCAGTGTCCTCCCCCTTCAGTCATGCCCATGTACACCTAGATCCATACCTTTAACTATTTGTAAAATAAAACAAAAGAGAAAGAACTAATGTTTATTGAAATGTGGTTGAAGATTTATACAATATTCCAAATTAAGTTTAAAATATATTATGCTTACTACTGTACTTGTAAATATTTATAAAATAATTTTTTTCATGTATTTTCTTAGAACAGTAGAAATTAAGGAAGAAATACATAAAATTAAAGATATGAGCACAGAAATGTTCGTAAGTTCATTCCTAAAAGTGGAAATAAAAAATACTTGAAAAAGAAACTTTATGATTGATTGTCTGGAAAATATTCTACATTATTCCTTTAAACATTGTAACCTGTAAAAGAAAACTGAATACCAATAGAATTAGTAAATATTAGTTTATAAACCACAAAAATTTGAACTAATGAAAATTTTTAAATTTTACATTTTATGAAGCAAATAAAGTACTTACTTTCTAATTGAGCAGCAAAAAGACCCCCTTTAAAACTCTGAACCACAGATCGCAAAGTAATTCCCAACTCCCTCATCTTCACTTTATTTTTATTCTCCATGTCCATATAACCACTTAAAAAGGGGCCACAGATGTTTACTTCTGTTTCATAAATATGCAAAATAAAAAACTTTTATATACAGCCTGCAAATATCACATAGATACCTATAATTAAACATGAGCAATTGTTGGAATTCACTAAGTGATAATGTTGGGCTAATTGACCTATTACATTTACCATTCATTAACTAAAAATAGTAATAATCTGAAATACTAATTCAAATTAGACAAATATTTTTGTGAGTCTTGGCGCTAACTGACCCCAGGTATGGATAGTGTGTTTTATACAGACAGATTAAAATCTAACAACTTATTTTTTTCTTGAGAAAATAAGGTGATATTACATACATTTAGAAGACTGCATAACACAGAATAGTCATTGATTTATTTTGAAGGCATTATAAAAATAATGTCAGAAGAATCTAAAAGTTACAACTTGGAAAAAAAAAAGAGTTATGTTCATGTTTAAACTTTTTTTTGTTTTACAGTAGTTTCATAAGGGAATCAACAATTTTACCAAACAGTGTGTCTAAAATGTTTACTCTTTTCAAGAACATGTGTGAAAGTTAGGACAACTCTGTGGGACTAAACAATACCTTGTTGCCCATAGGTCAAGTTAGAAATAAAATAGTTTGAATCTAATTTTACATAAAGCTTCTCCATAAAACACTAGAAATCCAATTCACCACAATTTTTTATCAGTGTTTTTACAAATACACTTTATGAAATGTTTACTAGAACAATAGCACACACTGTTCTAAAGATTTTTTAAAAATTTAGCCAAGTACTGTAATCAAACTCCATAGTCTTACCTTTTACATTTTGTAACATTCTTCACTGCAATGTTTAACAAATCCTGTATAATAATAAATGTTCTTGACTCAGTGTTAGATGCACAATGCACAGCACTTTGTGGGTACCAGATAAGTACATATAAATACAGTATAAGATGTTAATCAAGGGCTAACTTAGGCACCAAGGGGCCTACAACCAAACACAGTTTAGAGACCCTGAGTGTTTCACCCACTATAACTGCAACCACTAGTGATACTAATATGGGCTTCTAATAATAATAGTTCTATTATTAGTGTGATTATTTCCAATGTAACTTAATAAAAAATATTTTTTAAATATAAAATCTTTTCTTTCAGTATAAGGTATAAATAACAATATTTTCTCAGACAAAAATAAGCATTAATACAGAAGATGTATTAATCCTGTAAATTTAAGTTACAATTTAAGATGGAAAACAGGCCCTTAATTTGAAAAAAAAAAAAAGGTACCCAGGCCATTGGTACAAATCAGAGCCTGAAATTATGTTTATTATTTAATATTTATTTAACTGCAGATTAACAGATTTAAAAAATTAAATCAATAATTTCTGTTTAGGTCTCTCTTAATAACATACTGATATAAAATTAAGCATTTTTCTTCTACTACAATTATCAAAATTTTCAAGAAATTCAATCATCAAACATTTTATTTTTCAAAAAAAATGTGTAATATACTTACCATATGAAAGATTGAATTAGAAAATTTTAATGCATTCAAGAAATATCAAAATTAAATGGCACTCAAAAATAAAGATAATACCTGATGTAATCAGTATGCTAAATATTTCACTTTTCAAATAATACCAAAGATGACAGCATGGTGTTATTCACTTACTAAGTTTTAATGGGAATTAGTTATACATTGCCAAATAGGTGTCCTCTGGAAGGACAGTGGTAAGTCTTAGAATTTACAATGCAAACATCAGGGATTCAATTCTCATCACAATGAACACATCAGACAGCCCAATATAGTTTTGTTACAAAAGCACATGCACAGAAGTAAGCTAAAAACAAACCAGGTCAAAATATTTTTGTTGAAAAATATACAAATCTGGGCATATACACAGAATGTTTGAAAAAAATAGTTCTAATATGTGAAATCAACAGCCAACATATAATGTGCCAAGTACAATCAAGTATGCTAATCAGAAAATTTGTATAAAATAGATACTATGGTATTAAACTCAAAGCAAATTTTTCATGAAATATAGCTTAAACAATTGTATGGATATTCAGATAAAATCCAAAAACTTCCAATGTAAAGTCAACATATCATCATTCTATTGTAACATTACATGGAAAACTAGACTTAAATCATTATAAATATGTATGTTTTATCACAGTAAATCACTGTACTATCTACATGCAAAATAGCTATTAATTGTTAAGTTATATTATAGATTATAAACAACTCTGTACAACAACAGTTTATTAACTATTTCAATCACTAACTACTGAAGTAACATGTTACCATGCTCCATTCTTCTAGGCACTTTTCCATAAATAACTAGCATACAGTTTCAATGTTGATAACAGTATCATAATGATTATGAATTAAAGCTAGGGTTAGTATACTCAGTAATATACTTACTACCTGAAAGACCAATTTAAAAAAATGTGATGTATTCAAGAAATACCAAAATTAAATAGCACTCAACATTAAAGATACAAAACTTTAAAATAATGAAAAATGTTGCCTAACTGTAACACACTGTGTGTCTCAGTGTTTAAACATTAGTACTTGTAAATCTGTCCTAACCTTAATCTTTGTTTCATATCTGTAAATTTCTTTAGTTAACAGTAGTTTTACAAATCTAAATATATTTCATTTTTATCTAATACATAAAAATACTCAAATATTTACTTGTTTCATAAATGGTATCTATAGTTTAGACCTAAAGTTATTCTCAATTATTCTTTGTAAAAGCAGCAAAGAATTTAAATCTCTTTTAAATAATTTCCCCAAGAAATATTTCTCTGTGAAATGATAATATAATTAAACATTCTCTATTTACCAAATATTTTACTTTATTTGTTACTCCTGTATGTTTGGCCACAGTTTTTCTAGTGTATATATTCACATTAACTGACCATCACTAAATATATTATGGTATTTTACTTTGAAACATCTCTCAAGTTATGTATGTATTTATTTCATTTTAATTTAAAATTTTATTTTTAATATAAAAAATAAACTTAGGCTTCACAATACTTACATATACATCATTAGTAAGCTAAAAATTTAATTTGTTAAAAGTAACTGTTTATTTTAATAAATTTAAGTTATTATTATGATGTGTTATTACTGTGTCATCATCAATAAAATCTGTGTTGAATGTAGTGAAAGGTTTGATATACCATTAACATATAATAAAACAGAGATTTGAAGAACTCCTCTTCTTATCAATAATTTCACTGAATACTTTATAATCTATGTTGATTATTGAGGTCCTGTTTTCTGAACATTTTAACCAACTATACATTTTATCCCTAATTCCCCATAGAATAATTTTTTAAGTAATAAATTATGATTAACAAAATCAGAGTTTAGGTGGTAAGTCTAAAAATACTAATATAATGAGACTGTCTTCATCCGTATTTTGTATGTGTTCACATAATTCTTGAATAGCATAATGGGTAGATCTACCTTAACAAAAGCCAAAGTGAATTTCCAATAGTGTCAATATTCTACTTTAAACAAGTTTCTCTCTAATTTTTTTTAAAAGAGACATTCAATAAAGCTATTGATGTGTAACTATTAATTTTATTTTTATTACTGTTTTTGTACATCAGTATAATTTTGACCTTCTTTAATTAATGAAGAACTGTTTTCACTTTCAATACCTAAATATGCATTTTAAGGAAACAAAAATATACTGATTAATTTTGATACATTCTATTGAAATATTAACAAATTCAACTGTACTGGTATTCTAATTTTGTTCAAAGTAAATGAATTTCTAAATATTGGTATAACAAATGTACTTGTTCATTACTTATCAGTGTGGTCAATGTTCTTCAACAAATAGTCACTGTCATTGACAAAGTAAGAATTAAATGTATTTGGCTAATAACAGTATTATTTACAACAATGTAACTAACAGGATGATTTGTATTGATTAATTTAATATTTTATTAATACAATTCCATTTGTGTCTAATACCATGCTGATATAGCAGGATATTGTAATAATTTTTCTTTATGTTTCTGGTTATAGTTATTTCAATATATAGTATAGTTTTATCACTACCACTACCAGAAAGTTTGGTTTTAAGAGCCAATTTATTTCTTTTTTAAATTTTATTTCTTATATAATTATTCAACCATTGTTTATTCTTATTAATTTTAACTTTTGTTTTATGTACTACATTTCTTGTACTTTCAGGTAAACATATTTTATAATAATTCTAAAATGGTTTTAAAAATATTCATGTGCTTTATTTACATCCAGGTTTCTTAGTTTTTATACTGACATCATTAATTTTTTCTGTAAGTTATTTCTTTTAATTTTTGATATATTACAGTTATAAATTAAGCAAAAATTGGATAATAATAAGTTACAAAATACAAAATATCCATATTAACATTTTCAATATTAGATGTAGCACAATCTATTAATGTACTACTTCTTTCTGTTACTCCTGCTGATAAGTTAAAATTAGTTACTATTTTATATTTATTCCAATAAATTTAATCAAACAACTCATTTACATACAAACTTTAATCACTTAAGGTGTTAAATTGAAATTCTTATCAATAATAAAAAAAGAATGATTCTCATGTAACATAATTAAAATGTCCTTGAATATACTCATAATTAAAGAGGCCATCATTTGCAGGAAAATGAAACATGTTTCCACCACACAATCCCAACGTGGCCAATTTTGACACCAAAAACTTATGAAAAACACAAAAGAATTGCACAAGTCCAACATTTTTCTTTGTTATCATGTTCCTGTGAAAAAGTATTTTTGTACCAAATTCTATGAAAACTGGCTTAAACCAGGCTATGTTGAACAGTTCATAAATGAAAACAAGGTTAAACAAGAAAATTGCATTAATTATGAGCTTGTTAGTAAAAACTTTAGAAGTTCAAAAGAGGTTTAGGATTGGATATGCAAGCCACTTGCTACTACATTTTGTCAGTTCTTTAATAGTGGACAGGTGCTAAAGGAGTGGAAATTAGATAATGTTACTCCCTCTTTCAAGGAGTGTAACAAATTTGTGGGAAACATTTTGGAAAGTCTGATAAAAGATACTTTGAAAATTAGTTCAACAAAATTTTAAATTTAATTGGATAGCCAACATGGTTTCACTTTTACTAAGGCAAAGTCTAGTCTTGCAAATGTTTTGACATTCTCTGACAAGATTACTATTTATATAAATGAGGGTATGGGTGTAGTTTTGGTGTACCTGGATTTTCAGAAAGCATTTCATATGGTACCACATAAAAGCTTGTAAAAATATATATATCAACATGGTGTAGGGGATAAGTTAGGTAACTGGATAAAAGAAAGCAGAGAGTTATAAATGGAGGTCAGTCAAACTGGATTAATGTCACAAGTGGGGTACCTCATGGCTCAGTCTTAGGACTTTTGGTCTTTTTTACTTTCAGTTATGACATATACGAAAAAATGGCAATAAATTACTTCAATATGCTGTTAATATTAAGGCCTTGGGTGTTACTAGCTATGAAGAAGATGCTGCTGATTTACAAAAGTATTTAGATCATTTAGTGAGTTGGACACATAAATGACAGATGTGTTTTATTTATAATAAATGTAAGATAATACATGTAGGTTCTCATAATTTTAATCATAAATATAATTTGGATGAGAATAACCTTAACAATGTCACGAAAGGGATCTTGATGTATTAGCTGATCAGTCTCTGAAGTCCTCCAAGCAATGTGTTAATGCTAATGATAGGGCAAATATAAATTTAGGTTACACCTATAATAATATTTAATACAAGTCTAAAAAGATTATAATTTCGTTATACAGGTCACTTATGTGACCACATTTTGAGTACTAGGTTCAGTCTTGTGCCCCTTACTTTAGGAAGGACATTGCTGGAAATGATTCAGAGAAAGGTTTCTAGAATAGTGCAAGGGATGGAGAGGTTATCATATCAGATTAAGATTTCTGAAACTGTTTCCTCTTCATAAAGAAGAGTTAGAAAGGATCTGATTGAGGTGTTTAAAATTCTAAAAGGAATTGCTAGTGTTGATGCATCATCATTTTTCCATATTTAATGGTGAGAATAGTAGGACTATGGGACACAAATATAAATTTTTGTATGGTAGAAGACATCTTCAACTAATACAATTTTTTTCTCACAGGGTGGTTTGGCCTCTAAAATGAGCTGCCTTTGGATATCTTGGAGGCAGTAAATTCAGGTTAGTTGAAAAAAAGCTTGATAACTTTATGAATAATAAGGGCTAACTTTAGGATTTTTATTTATTTATTTCTTAATTGATTTATTTAATAGTTTTAGCTAAGTTTGAAAGGATGGGAAAGCTGAGATGGATCAAAAAGTCCCTTGTTGTCTCTAAACTTTATGTTGTTAATAACTAACCAAAACTCCCAAGATTATGGGTTCCCCTAAAATAAGGAGAAATTGACACATTCAACATTTTGTTTGTGTGTGTGTACATATATATATATATAAGTGGTAAAAAGTATCTCTGTACCAAACACCATGTAAAGTGGCAAAACAAAACATAGAAGAGTAATTGTTTACAAAATCCTAAAGTTATGCTTTTAGTGCATCTTGACCCTCTCTTATAATTACTAAAAACACGAAGTGCATCATTTTTGTTTCTCAATGTAACTCTTTAAGCCTAGTTTCTACAGACATTAAACAAATAAAATCATAACTTACATGCTACAACTCACAAAATTTTCATTTATATTCTTTTTTAAACTTCCACTATTCATTTAATGTACAGATAAACCAGAAAAGTTAATTTTTGTTCAATTTGATCAATAAGAATATAGTCACCTGTTATTCCACAATTATTTTCTATGTAATTAAACTACTTATATAATTAATCACTGCTGCAAGTAAAATTACAATTTATAAGAATATTCCTCTGTAAAATACACTGTATTATATTAATAATTCTGCAAGTGGGTTATTGTGAATACAATTTAACTAACGTCAAAGTAACCATCCATTAAATTAAGCCCTACTTCCTTTTTATCAGTATTTATGTTATTGGTCATCATAGTGTGTTAACCTAAATTTTTATAATCATTTTCAATTCTTTCAAGTACAGCATTCATTGAAGCCTTCTTTCTTAAATGGATTTAATCATTCTTAACCCATAAGGATTATTATTATCATATTTCACCGTTTTCAGTTGCTTTGCTTTAAGAAACAGGTTTCTAAAAAATAATGACAATTGTTCATTTACACAATTGTCATGTTCTTCATTAAAAATTCATGATTCTTCTTGTTTTTAATTTCCTTTTCTCTTCATACACTGGAGAAATATTTTTGAAGTGGTTTACACTGCTTACTCTTAGAATTTATAGGTTTTTGGGTAATATCCTAATTTGGTCTTTTCTCCCAACTTTGTATGATAATTCTGTATCATAATTACAACTGAAATACCTAGAGCACTATTCTATTAATTATACTATTTCTATGTTTTCCTGAACTATTTCAGTTACTCACAACATTTTAATTGGTTGCACCTACACTGTTCAATTTCATTCAAAATACATCATGTGAAATTTCAAATCTCTGTAAATGATAGTAACAAAAAAATTATCATATTTAATTTTTTGACTTTTGTATTGTATTAATTCTCTAAGTATTAACCGTACTTGGATTACAGTTCATCATACTTTTGTGAACAAAACTTTCACACTCCAAAAAAAGATGCTATCATTATAGTGTCATTTTTTTCTTTAATTTACAATAACAGTATATCTAAAGAAGGCTTACTAAAACTTCCTTAAGTCTAAGTCACTGCCAGTGCAAATCCCTGTTACACCAAACATGCTCACCCTTTCAGCCATGGTGGTATTATAATGTAACGGTCAACCCTACTATTCGTTGGTAAAAGAGTAGCCCAAGAGTTGGCAATGGGTGGTGGTGCTAAATTTAAAAAAAAAAAACACTGCCAGTGTCATTGCTATTTTGCTGTTGACTCTCTTTATTTCAACATTTGTCGCATCTCCACTCAAGTTACTTATTTTGGAAAATTTATAAAAACTTTGTTCTGTGAATGCAACACAGATTTACTGTGTTGGTATATATTTTATCACATCATTCACATTTGCTTTCCATCACATGCATTTGTTGCAAGCTGTAGTCAAAGCCATTTTTCAAAATAAATAGCTTTTAAAAATTTAGTAACACATTTCTGAAATAAACATAAGAACATGAGCATAATGTATACTGTTATGCTAATACTAAAAACTAAAAGGACAACAATAGAAACTAAGATATAACTGAAGATGTGAAAGTGAAACAAAAGATCATCTGGACTTTGCTGTTTTAATTTAAGCATTAGTTCAATAAAATGTATTTAAAAATATACCCCTTGTCAGGGCCTGATAATGTTTAATGTTATAGTAATATATAACAGATTAAAAGATTTGAAAATTACTTAATTTCCAATTACGAATTTCTTAATATTAATAATAATGTACATATATAACACAAATTATGATACTTTTCTTCTACTCCAATTATTAGAATTTTCAAGCAATTCAATCATATAGCATTACCATACTCTATAATATTACCAATATTTATTTTTATATTCTGATTGAATAATAATTAGTATTATCAATATTACTGAAAGTTAATAAAAACTGTTTGGAATTTGACAGTTGACACTGTTGTTCACAGTGTGAAAAAGCCAAACGTTCTCTCAAGAATTTAAGTGTGTAAAACTGTTCAGCAAGTAGTTTCATTTTCAATGGAATTATTAATATTATTAAACTTTGAAGTTGAGGTAGGTACAAGTTACAAGTAGAACAACCCCACACATACCGTATCTATAAGTGTAAGCAGTTTTACTTTTTGAGATGATCTATTGCAATAAGTTCCTTTAAATTTTAATACCTCAACTGAAGTTCAAGAAATACGAAAACTTAAACAGATTCAACAAAACACGCCCCAAACACGAATATCGACTTTTGCATTCGAGTCGGATTTATTTCCACTTCATAGTTAAGCCAAGTGCAATGAAACCAAACCTACGTAACACTAGGAGACAAATCCCTCAAGCCTTTAATAACAAACACCTTAAATTACTCTTAAAATTCTGAAAATAAAATGAGCCACGATTGGACATGCATAAATAATATTATGCTGTGGTAAAATGAAATATGTAGTTGGCACAGAAAATTATTTCTATGTTATGAAAAATGAAACGGCAACCTTACTTTATTTGTTGTTAAGCGCCAAGCTTCACAGTGGGTTGCATGTACTCTTCTTTCCACGAGTATAAAAACCCCGTTTCTGGTTTCTAGTTGTGAGTCCGCAGACTACACCATTAGGGGGTAGATAACGTCAGAAATGTTGTTTGTTTGGAATTAAGCACAAAGCTACACACTGAGCACTTTGTGCTCTGCTCACCTTGGCTATCTAAACCCGATTTCTAACACTGTAAGTCTGCAGACATAATGCTGTTCCACTAGGGGTAACGTCAGAAGAAATTATTCTACAAGCTAAGAGAGAGTTAGGCACAACCTCTAGGCCCGGCATGGCCAAGCGTGTTAAGACGTTCGACTCATAATCCGAGGGTCTCGGTTTCGAAACCCCCCCTCGTACCAAACATGTTTGCCCTTTCAGCCGTGAAGGCATTAATGTTGCGGTCAATCCCACTATTCGTTGGTAAAAGAGTAGCTCAAGAGTTGGCAATGGGTGGTGATGACTAGCTGCTTTCCTTCTAGTCTTACACTGCTAAATTAGGGACGGCTAGCGCAGATAGCCCAAGAGTAGCTTTGTGCGAAATTCAAAACAAACAGACAAAACACAACCTCTAAAATAATATAAAAGGTACTACAGTATTCTGGCCGATAAAGAAAACAATTTCTTCACTCACGCACATTTTACCCCGCCTCCATTTTACACCCTTCCTAAAATTTAGAAGAATAGCATTCCTTAAAGACCTATGACACAAGACGTTGCTAAATTTTTAATTAAGAAATTAAATCCTTTACTTGAAACTAACCTCTATTCTCTTAAAAATTCTCTAGACTTTGTAAATAAATTCAAAAAGTTCAAACTATGCAAAGAAGGTGTCTTATCATCTTTCGATATAAAATCACAATTTACCTCAATTCTCTAGAATAACTCTTACATCATCTAAGGGGAAAACTAAAAGACAATCCTGTAACAGGCCACTTTATCAAACTCACAAAATATAGCCTAAACATCATTTACAGAAGTATTATTTATTTATAAAGCCTAGAGAGTTTTTGAAAAGAGTGGGGTTAATTTCAAGTAGGTTTAATCTCTTAAACACGGGTCACGAAATAGTTTGGGATCAAATTCTTCTCCTACACTAACTCAAAACTAAATAAAAGGGGCTATTAAGAAATCATCAAAGCAAACGATCTCTTACTAAAACATAATAATGGCCCATAGAAACATCAGTCTCACTTGGCAAAGTCTATTTACCACTGATACACTTAATTGACTTTACCTTTACCTCTAGGCCTGCCACCTGCTGAAGTAATTTCTATCACATTTAAATCTTGTGTCTTTTGTCTTTGTAAATGTGTTTGTGTGTGTGTTTTCTTATAGCATGACCACATTGGTCTATCTGCTGATTCCACCGAATGGAATCGAAAACCTCATTTTAGTATTGTAAATCCATAGACTAACCGCTGTACCAGCGGGGGGACATTGTAAGTATATACAAACCATATATTGCTTAATACAGATACTACTTAAAGAAGACAGACCAATATTCTGTCGAAACAGATAGTATGCTCTACCGTCAATAAAACTCTTTCTAATGCTTATAAATTGTTGTTTGCCTACCTATTATTATATTCGCACATTGTGCTTCCTTACTCAAATACCTATTATCTTGTTGTTTATTTTTATAATTATGTGTGCATAGTTATCCGACTCCTGTTAATTCTTTTAAACTTTCATCGGTGTGATTTGAAGTTTTAACATTATGTGACGATCCCCTAATATTGTCAATCATATAACAAAAATTGCTCATTAAAAAAAAAGTTAAAAGTTGGTTAAATAATTCATATATCTGGTCAAACAAAGTTCCAAAATGACAAACAAAGACAATCAGTACCACAGTAAAATGTTCAAAATTATTTATTTCAGAAGCTTTAAGCTTCCACTCATTCAATAAAGATAAATCTTCTATTTCTTTTGATTGCAAATTGTCTAACAATATATGAAAGAAAGATTTTTTTACTTTTTTTGGTGAAGTTTTACGTGGAGGACCGTGTGAAAAACAATCGTCCATGTCAAGTAAAATATATTTTGTTAGTTTATTTGAACGCATTGTTTGTTTCAAGTGGTTCTGTAATCAATCAGATGTACGTTTATAGACTTACATTACTGAAATCCAGGGTTCAGTTCTCCGTGAGGGACAAATAGCCCAATGATTAACTGTTCTAAAGCACAACAACATCGTTTTAGATAACTTCTTTGATGTACTACAAGTCAGAATATCTGAAATATGATAAATGCAGAGAGTAAATATGTTTTCATCTCTTTTTTTGTCTGTATGCCATGCAATACACCTTATTCTGTACAATACATACAGTCATGTGAAAAAGTTAGGACACCCTATGAAAGCCTGTGTATTTTTGTAACATATTTGGATATATAGATATTTAATCTCAATTTCAACAATACTGAGAGATTATAGCAATATAACTAAACAATTAAAACTGAAGAAAAGACTTTTCAAGATCTTCTGTAAATGTAATTCTACAAAAATGCATATTCTAACTGAGGAAAAAGTTGGGACACCCCCACATTTATTCCAACTTAATTATTTTTACGAGGACAATAAATACCTTCTTAGATAAGAAGTGAGATTGAAATTAGTGTACGGCCAACTGAGAAAAGACAGCGTTAGCTTAGGCTAGGCGTAACAAAATCAAGTTAGAATTAATTTGCTCATCATGGACCTGGACCATTAATAAAATAATCAATTCTAGACCAGATAGAAGACCAAGTACAGTTTGTCAGTTTGTAAGACTCTTGCATATAAACCAGCATTTGTAATAACTATTTCTAATAACTATTATTATAAATTGTGTTGCTCCTTGTGTAAAGAAAGGAAATTGTATCAATCTTGTTGGCAAATATCATAAATCTGGCTCATATCGAAATTCAAATAACTTCTAAATTCAAACTAAAATTTTAGACCATTTCAAATCCTAATACGTAACAACCTAAGTAAATCAAACGTTAGATACTTACGTGCCCAAATGAAACAAATGACGAGTAATATAACATTTAGTTATTAACAGACTTATACACCTTTGTTTTTATTTTATTTTTAGAATTTGGTTAGTATTTTCATTAATTTTCAACTAGCATACGGTGATGTTATTTCCGCTACTAGTGGTATATTTGGTAATCATTCGTCCCAAATAATTTAGAACTATAAGCCTCTAGTAACGCAAACTAAAACTATATTTATATCCCTTGGTGACAAATATTTGTAAGTATCCGCCCAACTCGTGCTACTTTGTGAAACTATGGATCACATGACATTTCTGTCTTAAAGAATATCCTGACTGACCTCCCACACACACACTTTGATGAAGGCCGTGTCTGTTAACTACTTCAATTTCAACTGTACATTTTGAAACGTGATGCATTACTTAGCATGCGTAGCCTAGTTCTCCAATTTTTATTAAAACATACTAGTTTCGATACATTACATGAGTTGTCATTTATTGAATTCAATAGTTTAAGACTCAGTTAACTAAAGTGGCGCCTAACATGCAGGATGTTGACATGACGATTTCTTTTATCACAAATTCAGTGATTCGAAGCTTCAGAATAAGAGTATTCGATGTTACATGTAGTTTAGTTTCTAAATAATCTGCCTAAAGAAGGTCTCGAGTTTAATTAGTTATTTTGTTTTCAGTTTGCATTTATTATATGAAAATAGGCCAGGCGTGGCCCAGTAGTTAGGTTGAATCCAAGGGTTCATTGTTCCTGCCATGTTGTTGCAAATAATGCGCTTGGAATCATGGGTGCACTATAAGATTAAGCGTCATATCTTCTACCACAAAAAAAGTAGTCTAGAAATTGGCAGTGAGTGCTATTCAGTAGGGCCTGGCATGGCCAAGCGCGTATGACTCGTAATCCGAGGGTCGCGGGTTCGCGCCCGCGTCGCGCCAAACATGCTCGCCCTCCCAGCCGTGGGGACGTTATAATGTGACGGTCAATCCCACTATTCGTTGGTAAAAAATAACTCAAGAGTCGGCGGTGGATGGTGATGACTAGCTGCCTTCCCTCTAGTCTTACACTGCTAAATTAGGGACGGCTAGCACAGATAGCCCTCGAGTAGCTTTGTGCGAAATTCCAAAACAAACAAACAAACAAGCTATTCAGTAACTGCCTTCTGTTAGTCTAATAACTAAAAATTATAAACGTCTGTGTGGGGACAGCCCTTTCTATGCTATATTGTTAAAAAAGTATGCAGTATTAACATGGCCAGGGAGGAAACATATATAGGTGTAATTTATTTTCTCAAAAAGCGGCAAGTGGAAATTATGACAAAAAAAAGTATTGTATTTTGCATAAAACCAAAATATTACATTTTGATTTTCATATATATGCTGCATATTTCACAAAGTCAGGTGGGTCAAGGAATTCGACTCGTAATTCGAGGGTCGCGGGTTCGAATCCCTGTCGCACCAAATATGCTTGCTCTTCCAGTCGTGGGAGCGTTATAATGTGACGGTCAATCCCACTATTCGTTGGTAAAAAGAGTAGCCCAAGAGTTGGCGTTGGGTGATGATGACTAGCTGTCTTCCCTCTAGTCTTACACTGCTAAATTAGGAACGGCTAGCGCAGATAGCCCCTGAGTAGCTTTGCGCGAAATTTAAAAAACAATACAAACAAATACAAACTTTGATAACACTTCTTAAACCGCTAAGAGTTTCAGTAATTATTCTGTCACCTCCACCCCACTTCTTGATATCAGCCTATATACAGGGCGTCCGAAAAGTGTGGAATCATAGGTGAGTTGTAGCTTTTCTTAATTTCAGATATGTCATTGACCCTGGCACGGGCCCGGCTTGGCTTGATGGTTAAGGTATTTGACTCGTAATCTGAAAGTCGTTGGTTTGAATTCCCGTCGCACCAAACATGGTCGCACTCTCAGCCGTGTGGGCGTTATAATGTAAGAATCAATCCCACTATTCTTTGACAAAAGAGTAGCCTAAGAGTTGGTGGTGGGTGGTGATGACTAGCTGCCTTCCCGCTAGCCTTACACTACTAAATTAGGGGCGGCTAGTGCAGTTAGCCCTCGAGTAGCTTTGCGCGAAATTAAAAAAAAAACAACAAACAAACTATGGCGCTCTTAAAATATGAGAAAGTCGAGTTAATCCTGCTGTGTGACAGAGAAAGTTCCTGCCAAATTTAAAGCGCGCCATCTAGAGACAGAGAGAAATATCACTCACGATGCTCTTTGGAAGTTGATAGTTGCATTTAAGGATATTGGCAGCGTGGACTACTGACACGAATACGTTTCTCAGCGCTAGAAAAGAATGAAAACAGCATCTCCAAAATTGTTTCGAAGTACAAGGACAGAATGTGGAGCACGCTGAGGTTCCTGTGGTTCCAGTTTTTTCGGACAAAATATACCTTGCATAAGTTTTATGGTGTCTAATATAAACTAGGTAGAACTGAAAGATCAGTTCATTTGTTATTGCTATGGCAGGAAAGACGTGGTCTTTTAAAAAGATGAATGTCTCTACACAGTTTACGCGATGAATGAGTACACTAAACTAATTTTATTTTATTGTATTTATTAAATAAAACTTCTTGATCTATTCAAAACTGTTGTTTACTAAATGCGATGTTTCGTATAAAGCTGTGGCAGGTAGGCTGTGAAACTAAATGTATACTTAAACACGAAACGTTCAATAGTTTCAAGAGTTTCATTACATTATCTTTATTATATAAACTTCAAGACAACTTTGCTTAGCTTAAAGATTTGTGCTAATTATTTCCTAATAAGATATCCTAGAGTTCAAAATCATCCTCAACTCTCGATACAGTGTTTTAACAATGTGAACTGGAAGACTTACATATATCGCAAATTTTCTTTTTGTGGAGATTTCATCAGAATCTGTAACAAATGTCTGTTCTGTGGAGATCACAGTAGAATGTACAGATTTCAGCAAAATGTATATAACAAGTGCTTTTCCTTTTACATATCTCAGCATAGCTTATGACAACTGTTTTTTTTTTTGTGTGTTTTTTATAGAAATCTTATGAGAAGTTGAAAGCAATATATGTCCGTTTTGTAAAGATCTTTACATAACGTTAAATAAGTATTGGTTTTAAAGTAAACATTGAAGAACCGATGAAGATAAACACGTGTACGTTTCGTAGAGATTTCTGTAGAACATATAACAATTATTACTTTCAGAGAATGTCCCACGATTTATACCAGTTTCATTTTCAACTACAAAGATTTTTACATTCATTACACTAGAAAGATATCAGTTGTGAAAGAAGTTCCTTCTGCTTATAATATAAACTTTTGTTTATGAAATGTTTTGAATTCTTATCATATTTCTCTTTAACAACATTCACGTAATGTATCATAAAAAACATTACTATAATGTTCCTTAACAGAGTATTAACACCTTAATAATTTAATGTTTATTTAGTACAGTAATTTCATTATAGTTATTGTTCTGATAAAGAACTCAGCCACACCTTTACATATTTGTATTATAGTAATCGACTCTGCTTGTTAAAAGTTTTTAAAGAATTTATAAAGTCGACTTAATGCAGGGCTGGGTGATGTTTAGTAGTTAACATTCTGGACTGTAGATTCAAGAGTCCAAGATTCGTGTCTCGTAGCCACACACACACTCAAAACACTGTGCTCCGCACCTTGGGGTTGTGAGTGTTTTATAATAGTGATGGTCAAATCCTACTATTCGATTAGAGTAGTCCAATGGGTGGTGGTAAGTGCTGGTAACTAGTTTTCATTTCTGTAACTTATAACGTTAAAATTAGGAAATTAGCGTAATTAGTTTTTGTGACTTTACGCATGATAAGATTATGTAATAACCAGTACTACAGAAAATTAACTGAAGAAATGATATCGTATTGTGGTGGTAAATATGTAGTTGAAAATAACATGAAGTAATTTCTGTCTAGTAGGCTAATGTTTATTAATGCTGGTCGTTTTTAACATTTTAAATTTTCAAATTTATTCATCACAAGTAACTTTGTTTCTAGTGTCTTTCATCATAGTCCCTCAAGCGCCATAGCGGTATGTCTTCGGATTTACAGCGCTAAAACTCTAGTTTCGATACCCGTGGTGAACAGTGCACAGATAGTCCGTTGTGTAGATTTGAGTTCAACATCAAAAACAAACATTATACAGTTGCTCCGCTTCACTATGAGATTTGCGGTACTGCCGCTAGGGTGAGTATTCGTCATTCTTTCTGTCCAATGACCCAACAGATATAAAAATATCTTACTGACACTTAACATTGTTTTATCTGCTTGGTGTAAAAAGAGCTATAATCTATATCTCAAATCCAATCTTAAAGTGACAATGTTGTCTGGTTTGTATTATGTAAGTTCGACTGAAATCGACGTTTTCCCTTACTACTGACGATGTTTACTTGTTCGTTTCCGTGCCCTGTATTTAGTTTTCGCAATACCGAGGTTAAGCGTGCATCTTAAGAACGAAATCCTTGGTCTCATACTGTTTTACAATTACTTCCTCCACTGTTGACTGTGTTGTCTTTGATGGCCTTGATTATACAGCACTGCCCAACACCACAGTTTCCATAGTAACAAGTTATTGTGAAGGGTGGCCGTATCAATCTCAGACCAGCCAACCTAACAAACTTTTTTACACACTCTCAAATATAAGTGGACGTCAGCTTTTATACTAGTCAATGTGTGGGTTGGGAATTTTCATCAGATTCATATATATTTATAAACATTTTAAAGATACCAAAAGATACGTTCAGCTTAAACACAGCAGATTTTTTTTTAGATCAGGAAGTTTTTTTGTTTTTTTTTTAATAATATATATATATTCACTTTGTAGATTAGGTATCCCCGGGTGTACTCTATAAGCTCATTACTGTCTTCAACGATCAACTGTAGTAATTTTGTTGTTGTTTTGAATTAAGCACAAAGCTACACCATGGGCTACCTGTGCTCTGCCCACCACGGGAATTAAAACCCGCAGACATACCACTGAACCACTGGGAGGCAGTAGTTTTGGAACCTCCACGGAGAACATCGAGAACATTTTTCTTCGAAACTCCGTATCCTTTGGCTTTATACCATTTTAAAACTTGGCTTTACGAATACTCTTCCTCCAGTACCGTTCGCGGCTGTATTACAATGTTATAGTTGTCAATTATGAATTATAAATATGTAAATATTACACGTGTTAAATGTGACTCTACAGCCCTCACATGTAACAATTAACCACTGTATTTTGCTTTAGTTTAAGCTTGTGCCAACATGTTATTCTTAATTTTGGCTTATTCCAAAAAGAAGGCAAACTTTTGGTGACCTATTTCTTTCCACAATACTGTGGACCGTTCATATACTTAAGTTTTAACTTCTAAAGCTGTTTTTGTTAACACGTGATGTTAATTTCAAACTTATATACAGCTTTTACTCTAAAGGGAAGGTTTATGTACATTTGGATGGTACTGTATTTAGTTAAACTTGTGTGTAGGAGTGACGTTTTTAAAATTACTGAAAGTATTTAGATCATTTGTAGGGAAATACGCAAATATGCATACGTACACCCCCTCCACTCCTATACGTGATTCTATAAACCTGTTTTACAATGTAATATGTACTGATTGTTATATGGTTCTATAAGTTTAGTACAGAGGTTATTCTGGTAGTTTATACTGCTTTTAAAATTAGTTGATTAAATACTAGCATAAATTCATTCCTGTTTGGTTCTGTTATAAGATTTATCCTGTACTTAGCTTCGAGTCGTGTAGAATATCAGTAATGTCAAAACAAAACTTGTTTCAATACGTGAAAATAATTTTGTTTCAGTGTTAGGCTTATCCCGTAATAAGTTTGTTTCAGTGTTAGGCTTATTCCGTAATAAGTTTGTTTCAGTATTAGGCTTATTCCGTAATAAGTTTGTTTCAGTGTTAAGCTTATCCCGTGGTGAGTTATTAACTTGCGAAGCGCAAGTATGTTCCTCATTTTTCCAATACTAAGCCCTTCCTAAATTTAGTTTCAGGTTTATATGAACATGTTTATCACAATGTTGGTCTTAACCTGCATTTAGTTTAGTTTTAACTTGCACATGTAAACATGTGTATATCATAGACTGATTGATCTTAGTATTTTAAACTTTTGAAAATATGTTTTTATCACTGTTCAAAAGTGAATTATATATTTCTTGTTAACTCTGAGATTTCTCTATTGATTTTATGACGATGGTTGAGAAGAGAACAAAAATATAAAAACAACATACAAGCTCTGACCTGTTGTCTATCAAATGCCAAAGAATCTATAGGGATAAATCAACATTAAATTTCCATAGTTACTAAAATATATACCAATGGTTAGCATGTCTTTTTTTATTAGCAGATTAAAATATATAGTGACGTAAAAACTAATCAGTACTCTAATTTAAAATGCAAAACAGATAAAATGGATAGAAAAAATGCATAATGTAAAACAATGTACAGCGGTAAGTCTACGGATTTACAACGCTAAAATCAGGGGTTCGATTCCTCTCGGTGGACTCAGCAGATAGCCTAATGTAGCTTTCCTATAAGAAAAACAAACACACACGCCCACTGTTAATGCGGTATCATTAGGTGTTCAGCACAACTGTACACGACACTCAGTTGGTGGCGCAAACCACATTACCTTCAGATAGCATAAGAATGGACCTACTCCCCGAGTTTTATTTATTAAAGATTTATATTCCTTTATTGAAATAGCTTCTTTTATTTTACGTTTATTAATATTAGATTCTCGACAAATAAGTATGACATTTTAAATTTTACTACAATACTATATTCGTTCTTAAATTTCTACTGATCTCCCCTATACTATAAACTACTTTCTCAATAGTATTTGGTTTAATTCTATTTTTAAAGACTCGTTTTTTTCCCTGGTTAATAAAATAATATCCTACATCTGGAAGTTTGTACAACCTTTCTATATCTTTGCAAAGTGTATGGGATATCTTCAACATTTATAACTGTGACTAATCAATAGAGTTATAATAGGAACCCTTATAACTACCAAAAATGCTAATTTCGGGTACCTACAGTGTAATGGCTATTCTCTAATTCTCCAGCTGCATATTGTACAATTGTTGTTCTCCAACATTTCAGGTTTATTTACTACAATTATTGTTTCCTATTCTTCATGTGCATATTGTACTGCTATTCTTCAATTGTGCAGGTGAATTATGTACAAATATTTCTTTCCTGAATGAGCTGATTGGATGCGATTTCTTGTCTTTGATATTTCTTCAAGAAGTGATGCGAATTCTTTGGAAATTCTTAAGAGCCAAGTATTGTTTCTGTTCGACTGCAAAGTCAACGAAAAACAGCTCAAACAACAAGTTTAACAAGCTATTGTGTGTAAGAAGCAAGGTATAAAGTGGACTGATAATTTTATCTAAAATAGTGACTAAGGTGACACGTTTCATTTTAGCAAGAACTATTTTCCAAAAATGCTGATTTATTCGCTTTATTTACAGAGACAATATGAATTTATTTTCTCTTAATATATTTAACAGTCACGTTTGTTGATTTATAAAAAAAAACCGTATGACAAATTCTTGATGTGCACAAGTTTGTTGTAAATAAAAACGAATACCTGAGAAAGTCCATGCTTAGAAAATATGAGATTAATAGAAAAAGATGTTTTTAAGAAATAAGAAATTACTAAAAACCAAAAGACAAGAAAACAGATAAATCTTCAAGGGTGTTATTATAGTATTATTGCTCTTCAAAGTTATATAGATTCACATAATTTTTTCGTGTCCTTCCGTGAATCCAACAGTTTTGCATCTTTAGATGGAATTTCAGGTCAAGCTCATTTGTTGGAGACTTTAATAATGTAAAATAAGTTTTGCTTGGCAATAAATATAATGGCATTCAACTCGAGAGATCAACATTTATATTGTAAAAAAAACAAAACACCTATAAACAACAGCTATGAATCATGAGTTTCATGGACATATATGCTTTTTTCTTGCATTTGTAAATATTTTCAATAATCATTACATATTTGCTTTTGGTTTGTGTATCTTAGTTGATTACATACAATGATTAGTTTATTTTGGAAATCTACAGCCAATTACTCTGGTATTTGTAGTTGTAAATGCTTGGATGACAATTCGTTTCTGTCTCGCAGAAACACATGTTTAAACATGTGTACTTTACGTGAATACGAGTGTCTTTTTGATACTTGCGAAGTTACATTTTACCACACAACGCTAATAAGTTTGACCTTTCTGTGGCCAAATTTCTAATTTGAATTTGTTTTCACTTATGGTAAATTTATTGATAAGAAAATGATGCTCAGTTATTTGAATCATATAAGTGAGCGTAGATGCCATTAAAAATTATATATTTTACTGTATGGTGAAAGTTAAAAGATATAATTAATAATATATATAGAAAAACTGCATGTAAACATTTAAAAGCTTATCCTGTACTGTTTTACCAAACTGTTTATGTTGTTGTTTACGTTTCGCATTCAGACAGTTCTAAGCTATTTAATGTTTTAAGTTAGGTGTTAGCTCGAAGGGAAATGACATTAAGCTAGAGAAACTTCAATCAGTATGTAAACGTAAATACTTCAGTGGTTCACGATAAGTATGAAAGATTATGATGCTAAAAATCGGGTTTTGATACTTGTGGTAGACACAGCATTGTGCAGGTTTGTGTTTAACAATAGCCAAAGGTGCTTTAGTTACAAGTGCTGGTAAACAATGCATTAATATTGATGTCAAAGTTAAGTATCCATTTGAATAGTGAATGGAAATTCAGAGAATCCAGCGATTGATTGAGTTTTTCAGTGTTTACTGTTTGTAATATATTAAGTTAATCAGACGGCTAGCAAAAACATCCTGTTGTTCAATTACTCGGCGAGTTACGCGTTTGGTAATATATCAAACATAATTAAATTAAACTCACACAAGATTTGCAGTTTATATTGAATTGTATTTGAAATTAGGCCTGCATTTAGTTGCAAAGTTTATGTTGAAAAATTTGTTTAAAAATTACAGGACTACAACTTGCGTCAAATTGAACGTTGTTTTTAACAAACGGTATGGAAGAAACAAATTAAAATTTTTATCAGTACATAGATAGGACTTGGCATTATTTGTACCATTCATGCAATCCAAAAGAACCCTTCTAACGACAGAATACGTTACAACGAATCTTTATATTTATAGGTTGTTGTTTTTTTTACTTTTTAAAATATTGATCTTATGCATTTACTGTATTTGCAGTTGTTTCTCAATTTTAGAATTGCTCATCGTGTATACCTGCAAAGTTAAGATATCTACAAGTGAGTTTTTACTTTTATAAATGTATATTTAGAATACTTAAAAGTTTGATACGTTATTCTATATGTTACGAGAGGGGTCCAGCTAGATAACTCGCCTCAATTTTATAAGAAAGTATTAACAAAAATAAACTAATGAGCAAACTCGAGAGCTACGTAATACGTGATGAGCCAAGCCCAAAGTACCTCTCTCTCCTTTAAACATCACATAAGTAACTAACAAGCAAATCATTTCTTGGATAACTGACTCCTAGAAACAAATGTAGCTCTATTTTAAACGGGATTTATATGTAAAAATAGGATTATGTGTGTATATGACTGCTAAGCGGAACAGTATTATAAACCCGGATTAACAGTGCGACCATGCATAAGCGAAGTTAGTGAAAATATACGAGTTAACGTTACCCTACGATTTGGACATGGCACGAAAAAGGTATATTAATTAAAACTGCGGAAAATGGCTTGATCTCGCAAATTATAGAATTTCATATTATGTAGTTGGACTTTGCAAACCGTGACAACGTTACATTGTGATAAAGCATTTTTATTAAGTTTCATAAGAAGCTTTGGCTCTTAATATTACATAAATACAAAATGTCTAACAACGCATACTTTACGAGCAGTGATTTCTTTAAATCAAGGTCTAATAGTTATTACTCAATATCTAGCCTAACTCTTAACGACTCTGGTTTCCACATATCCCAATCACCAAAACGCTGATTCATTTAATATTTTCTTTCTTTGATTACTTTGTTATTACTAAATTTTAAAGCCTGACAGAATGAAGAAAGACATTCAGCAATTTGAATAGTTAACATGAATGTTAAATACATTTTTCACACACCAGAACGTTTAGACATTTCTTTACCAATCCCTCTTTTAAATTTGATATCTTCGTTCCTCGATGTTTTTGTAACGTTCATTGAAATTAATTTCTTTGTAAGATTAATTTAGGCTAAAACACAGTATAAGAATTATGATGAATGGTTTTATAACAACTGCAACGGTTAGCTACTTTAAAACTTGTTTTATAACAAGCTATTAAAATAAGGGTTAGCTAGTTGAAACAGTTTTATAACAAGTTATGTAAGCGTTACCGAGCTGAAGCATCGTTTTATAACAATGAATGAGTCACGATTTACTAGGTTTTGAAAACCCAAAGGTGTTCTTTACCTGGAAAAAGAGTACAACGTTTTTTACACTCTTTAGAGGTCAACTGACACAGAATACGCAGTTTTATTACAAGCTGTGGGTGTTAGCTAGTTGAAATAGGATATATTGTTTTACAACAAGCTGTAAAGGTAGGCTAACTGAACTAAAATATATCGTTTTATAACAAGTTATATACCGGATGGTTAGCTGAAATAGTGTGCGTGGTTTATGACAAGCTTTGCTTTGCTAACAGGCCTATGATGCGCTGTATAGGTGTGATATAGTTTTTACATGTTTACTGTTCTGTGAATTGCGTTTGTCGGCGTAAAATGGCGCACTGTATATCTCGCGTTAGCCAGCCACGGACGAGTAAGACAACATGACTTTCACGTACGTTTGCTTTTACAGCATTTGGAAACAGTCAAATAAGGCCAGTATGAACTAGTCGAGAACCAGTTACTGCAATCCTGAATGTTTTACTTTTATCCCAAGGGATGTAAACTTTACCGTAGCAGAGATAGTACCACATTTTAGAATAAGTCAAGGTACGTAGCTTAGTACTAGTAATGTCACGTGATGTCTTCAAGGAAGTAAAAAGTACAAGTACTTTTCTTTCAGTGTAAATATTGAAACGTGATTTCAGTAGGCAGTACGCCACGTTGCGTATCTCTTGTAAATGATCTCATACAAGTAAGAGGAAGCATAGACAGTATTCTCGTAAAGATATATCCATATGATATTCAAATAAGAACATCATTAGTTATGGTGTCTTGGTGCATATCACATCACATGATTGTTTTATGTTTGAGAGGATCCGTACTACAACAACCATACGAAGTTCTAAAGGTAGGATAAAATCCGGTTGTGTATCCTTGTACGAAGAAGAAAAGAACAACACTTAAATACAAAATATCAACGATTTTCGATTAAATGCAGGGCCATTAATTTAAAATTTACAGTATAAAAAGTTGTATACGTTAATGCTGTGACATCTTTGTTACTTTTTCCAGTATGTTTGTGCAAAGAGATTATGTGTGTTAGTTTTGTCTAATTTTGAACTAATAAATTAGAAGAAAGGAAGCTAGTCAACAACACCCACCGCCAACGTTTTGACTTTATGGCCGAATACCTACGACCCCAATAGGACGCTAATGATGAACCTGTTGCATTTTAGTCCTAATCACTGGGACACACTCGACCCATTTAATTGGAAAAAAATATAAACTTCCATATTTGTATATTTAAACTGTTAATAGCTCATGATCAAACGATAAGTTGCTGCTGGAATTTAATATTAACATATGTACAGTTCTAATGAAATTATTTTAAGGTGTAGAGTGGGCCATATAATAAAAATAGAAATAATAGTAATTTTATTAGGAGTCGAACGTCTTGTATGTAGAGCTTCATTTTAAATTATACACATTCCATAATGCTGGATATATATGTATACTTATAGACTGATTTTCAGAAGTAGCAATCTTCTGAAAGCAACCAGCATAAACTAATACCATTCAGTTATCAACCGCTACGGATACTTTAGAATTATGGGCAATTGCATCAGAAAATTCAGATTAAACTTGCATACTGGTTGCCATTTGGTCATCAGTTGCTTCGAATACATTGGAATAACGGTAACTAAATCAGCAAACTGTGGTTAAGTTAGTGTCTGGGTTTACCATTAAAACAATATATGGTAACACTAAATTCACTGGCATTATGGGTAATTACATCAATAACCTTTTGTTAAATTAATCTCCTGTAATACCAGTCCACACCAGTAGTCTCGGGTAAGTCTATTGGAGATTATTACCCTTCTCAAGCAAACGCACGTTAGATCAGTTTCGGAGAATATCGATGCTCAACAGTTACTTAAGATTAGGGCTAGCAAAACGCATCATCAAGCTTTTCAAAGCGGTGATTAAAAATATTCGTTGCGTGATTTTTTTTCGGTAGATTAGTGATAAAATAAATCATATCTTAACTGATCTTAATTCGGTTCTTAACGTTTTAAAGTCCAACGAAAAAAAAATCGTATAAATGTGAGAGTATATTTTCAAATACCTATGTAACGTGGTGATAGTTACGTAACTACGATATTACTAATTAGACAGAAATTCTATAATATTTTTCACACTTCCTTTTTATTTCATTACTTACCAGGCACTGCCAAACACACCCTTGTACGTTTTTATTAATTATAAGATAAATACCTGAAGTTTAGATTACAATGGATCTAAAACTGCTCAGTCATAAGCGTTCATTTATCTACAAGTCGCTGGCTGTCTTGGTAAACAGGCGATTAAGGTTCGCCTATACAATACTTCTTTTATATGAACTTTCCCAGAAGTTTATTTACTATTCAGTACTGTCGTTGACGGCTTCATAAGTTTATGAATTGTGTTTATAATAACAGGATTTTTAAAGTGTTTTTTCATGTAATATAAATTTCTTAATCTTTTTCCAATAAGCCGACTAAAATAGGTCAGAGCTACTGTACGTGTAACAGACGTATTAATTAAGAATAATTACACTGCACAACAAAGTTTTTGCTTCTTGAACATTGTTGGGTGTTCCTTATAGATTTTTGACTGCTGATCACGAAAATCACATCCAAATTTGCCCATCACATACCGTTGCATCGAAATCTTCAGTTTCACCAGGACATTGCTACAATGGAAAAACGATATCAGGGCAACTGGAATCCGTCAATGTTTGCTGACTACTGTTGGACACTGCAACGTGATGCGCCGGACATTAAATACAAACGAAAATCAGGAGCAAAACACTTTTAATTATGTTGAACTTAATAGCGTATTAGAAACATAAACGCAATTAAATACGTTATTGCCGGTAAACAGTTAACTGTCTATTTCTCAGAGTTCCTACGTGATGAAGCAAAACCAAAACTATATTTGTGCATACCCATCAGGTATCTGTCACAATCAGCAAAAACTTTTCAGGAAGCAAAACGTTTCAAAAAAATTGTTGTGCAGTGTTATCATAACTAATTTATTTTATAATTTAGTGTTAAAATAGTCAACAACAAAAAAAAATAAACAGGCATATTTCTTCCCTTTATCTTTGTTTACGCCATTAAAGTCTTTGAGTATGAACATACATTGTTTATTTATTCAGTAAAGAGAAGTTACATCTTGTAATAGGCTTTAATTTTCTTGTTCTAGGTTCTTGTCTGTTATGACGAGGCTTTGTTTGAGCGTGAGAGCAAGGCTACCAAAGTACGTAAGAGCAACAACAACGTTTTAAAAAGTTACTGGTATCTTTAAGAAGAGAATAAAAGAATTTTGGAAAATCAAGAGACATCTTGAGGCTCATGATATATTTAAAAGTTCTGTAGTGTAACACAAAAATATCTTAATGGTTTGTTTTGATTTTTGAAATAACGAGTAAATATAAAGTCTTCAATCTTCTAATAAGTTTTAAAGTGTACAAAAGAAGAAATATAAAGGTTTTAAAATTTCCAAAGGCTCACTTTTACGTGAGTTAACAACAAACTAACATGGTGGACTCTCTATGGCACCAAAGTCCTTCCCGGACTCTGGTTCTTGGCTGCATTTTCACTTTCATTGCAGTAGTGTTATTAACAATTTCCTTTGCCTGCCCTTACTGGATAGAGTCAGATTCCGATACCGATAGAAGGTTTGTGCGTATGGGTTTGTGGAATGCTTGTTTTAATAACTACAGACATCTACCCTACTCATACTACAGAAAGTTTGATGGTTGCCACTGGATTTACGGTTATGAGTATGAAGATATACGTGATTGGTTACAACCAGGTATGTAGTTTCACTGTATTTCTTCTGTAAACAATCAGATTTGTAAAAACCAAAACAGCGAGTCGATTGTTTGAGATCATATATTAATGTCACCACAAAAAAAAACATTTCCTAAATAGTTATTTAAAGATAATGGTGGCACTTTGCGATTAATAGTTATTAATGTTATCTAACTACATATTTTTTACCAAGCATTATCGTTATTTAGGACACACTAGATGTTTTAAACCATATCAGCTATGTACTAATCAGCGAATGGTTCTCCTTACCCATAGGTATCTTTAAGTTGTGTATTATAGTTACATAAAAAGTTGTACACATCTGTTTTGGATTGACTTTCGTTTCCTCCTCAGGAAAATTCTTAGTCCATGCAAGTCACGCCTTTTTCTATTTTTAAAATACATATTGATAAAAAGAGCTTAAAATGAGAAGCGTTATCTCTGTTTCACGTTTAATATTTAATAATTTTCAACTATGCTTTCAAACATTAAGGAATTGTGAGATTCATTAGGTTTACAACACACAGTTTGTGTGCCGTAAAAACGCTCGCGTGGAAGCAAGATTTTGACACACTGCGTTCCAAATGAGTTTTATTGTTGAACAGAAACTTTGTCTATAGCTACAAACCTGTTGTCATGGGGAGCTTGCTGGGATGAATCGTGATAAAACAAATAGGTTTAACACAGACGTAAATAACTGTATCATCCCTGTTTAATTTCAAATTGTTATGACAATGAAACAATTGCAGACCCTGATATATTTTTTTTGCAAAGCCAATAATTAAATTAGTACACGATATAGATAACTGAAAAAATATGAAATTTGTAAGTATTGATAAAAAAATTTCTTTTTTCACTGTCCACTACCCGAAGTGCTGCTTTTACTTTTTTTATTGTAAAGTGTAATAAAATCCCTCCATACCATGTTATCTGGAAAGAGAAAATAACATAATTAACCTCTACTTTTATTACGTAAAAGTTGAAAAAAAACTTGATCCAAAAGCTAGAAATTGAGGGTGACTTTTAGACCACATCTACTTGGACTAATCCAGAAGCTAGAGATGATTGAGGATGCCCATGAATAATTAAAGCAAATCTATATTTTACATAAGAGTATGCTTTATATTTCTCTTAAGAAGTTTCCTAAGTTTCCAGGGTGCGAGAAATGATTACTGATTTGAAAGGGGTGCAAACACTGAAAAAGGTTAAGAACCACTGAATTAGACTCTGTTGAATCATTTTAAAGAATTAAGCACAAAAATAATTTTCAGAATAAAGAATCTAGAACCCTTGAATCCTAAAACCGTTTTCACTTCTTCATTTTGTATTGTCCCTCGCTGGTTCAGCTGTAAGTTTACAGATTTACAACACTAAAATCAGGAGTTCGATTGCCCTCGGTGGACTTAGCAGATAGCACGATGTAGCTTTGCTTTAAGAAAAACACACTCACACACGTTTTATATCATTTGGTATATGCATGCAATATTAATTAATTTTACAACAAAAATTACCTTACGTTTCACAGATCTTACGTCTTAATATATCAACCTAAAATCTGTACTTGTGTTGTTATAAGCAAGATTTAGTGTTCCTAATTTTCGTAAGTACATTAACAAATCACGAGTAAAGATCGTTTGCAGATATTATAACTGCAGCCCTTTTATAACTTTAAAAAACTAATACATTTTTATTCTGATATGTTCATGTTTTTATTTGTTTCAACTTAAATAGGGTTTGCTTGTAATTAGATTGGGTAGTATGAGGGTGTATCTGGCTGTGAGAGAAGCTAATCATGTGTTTAGGTTCATATACGTGCTTCCACCATGGTATAGCGGTATGTCTGGGAACTCACACCGCTGGAAACCGGGTTTTGATACTCGTAGTGGGCAGAGCGCAGATAACCTATTGTGTAGCTTTGTGCTTAATTCAAACCAAACAAACAAAGCATACAGATGATTAGAACAGTGCAATCGTGTGTTTCTAAAATGTCCAGCGCTCTAGTTCAGTCATCGACACTTTTTTTACGGTATCTGGTTTTCTGGGCATATGTAGAAAGTGACAATCGGAAAAGGATATTTTACTTTTGTTAATATTCAGATTGTGGTCCCGTTACGTGTGTTTGAGGCATTCTGAACAGTGTAACAAAATTAAGTTTTCAGCACTGGCTAAAGTATATACAATGTCGTTGATGTATTGTTATGCATTGCTTTGTACTTTCACTGCTAAATTCTTAGAATTTCATTGTAATTCTAAGCAGAACTAGCATTTGCTCCTTTTTTAGATCCAGAAGTTCCTCTTTCTGTGTTGTTAAAATCTTCAGTAGTTGTTGTACAGAAAATTCAATCGCATAATACTCTCATATTCACTGATTTTCCTCAGAGTAAACAGATAGGACCCACGAACTCGAGAGAACCGATGTACACTGTATCGTAAAGGTCTGATACTAAGAAGACAAAAGAAAGTAAACAAAAGTGTACAACTTAACAATGTTTATTTATTAAATATATAAAGTTAAACACAGGCAAGTGTTTCTCTGTGGTGTGATGAACACAGAGAGGAGAGAAATGTTTAATATACAGGGTGTTTGGAAAGTCACTGTGCAGTTTTGTAATCATATTTTATTCAGTCTATTTCAAGCCAGCAACTGATAGCGGTGTTTGGAAACAAAATAAGAAGGATCCAGGCCTCTATTAATGCCAACGGGGGTCACTTTCAACATTATTTATAATTGTCATTAATATTTACCTCCTGTATTCTATATTGAAACATATCTGTTAATAAATATATAAGTGCACAGTGACTTTCTGAACACCCTGTATTTTTCTCAACAGTTCAAGTTTTCTTCGAACCAAAAACGTGGAAACAAGTAAACACAAAGTAAACTCGCAAACAAAGGAATTCCAAAGAAAATGGAAAGTAAGACGAAGAACTTAATAAATAAAATATTATTTTAACTAAGAATTGACTGAAATAAAGCTACAATCTCAGAATAGAGCAAAAATCTGTAAATCTTTAAGAACTGTAGAATCTGACTAAAACAAAGAAAAATATTGTTATATATATATATATATACACACAGTACGTATACATACACACACTCTCTAAGCACACTCACTATACACTTGACTGAGGATCGGGCACTCGCAAGTTAATGATAGTGTATCAAACTCTAATTTATCAAGAGAAGTCTATAATGTTTCATGCTAAAATAATCTTCATAAAATGGCGTCTTTAGTATCAGACTCATTTCATCACGTGAAAAACCAAAGCGAAGGAAACTTTGTGGTTTTTCCTTGACTGACGTTGTAATGCAAAATCAACTCAAATGACACTGAAATTATTGAAAAGTTTACATATTAACTAAGGAGACAAAAAAAGTTCATACATTTTTGCATCGCACACACTTCACAGTCCATTTACTTAAAGATATTAACTTGCAAGTATTGTCTTCTATTTCCTGTCTAGTGAATCCGCTCTGTCAGCATTTTATCTGTCGTCGATTCTGATATACTTAGATTTATTTACATTTAATCTCAGCCTTCAGTTTCAACATTTTATCTGAGGATACCACATAAATGGCGAGTCATATGATTTACTCTATTAACAATATCGGTAAATAATAATGACCATTTACCAAAAAATTTACTATTTCAGTGGTTTAAAGACAATCTATCAGACGAAAAAAATTATTTTTTCTTTACATTCAGATTTAAAATGTATAAATTACTATAAGGAAAGTGGATTTATTAAGTTTTACAAATACCTATTAAATTACTCTTAGCTTGGTTAGGCTGAATTAGAAACTGTGGATTTATTTAATTACTTGTTGTTTTGAAATATCAATGCTATTTTCTTATTTTTATGGGTTTCTATGTTGTAATAATTAAACAAATAAATCGTTCATATTTTGTAAACCTTTAGAGAAATGTAATGAATGTTTTGAATTTTTATGTGAAGTTAATATTTTTTGTTGTGCAATAATAATAGAAACAAACATTTTAATCAATTTTCAGTACTTATTACAATCATATCGGCTTATAAAAATTGTACGCATCAAAACAACTGAGATATGTATTCTTTAAATAGGCATGTAGTAAAAGTGTAGCTCAACAGTTTCTTTTGTTTTTAAGAGTTCAAATGATCAAATATTTCTTAAAGCATTTAAATGTTTGCATCTATGCACCTACACTTTTACATCTTCATTGTTGTTACAGGATGGTTTGTTTTCGTCCAGACGATGATGTCGTTTGCTCTGTGGTTTTCGACGATGGCTCTTATTACAGTTTTTGCTGTGGTCATGAGAGTTCTGATGAAACTTGAAGTGTTTCTTTTGGCGTCTTCTGCTGTGCTTTGTGTGCTTACAGGTAAATAAACGTTTCTAATGTACAAAGAATTTGAAACTTTGATTTGCAATCATCTTGTATTGTTGTTGAACACGATCGTGGCTGTTTTACCTTTCAAATGGGCAGATAGACAATAAGATAAAATATACGCTTAGTCACTGGTTGCTGTTGGTTGTATTGATTTCTATGTACGATAGATCTAAATGTGGCAAATTTTGGGGATTACTGTCTTGCTAGATCTGGATACGGCAGAGTTTGAGGAATAGTTATCCTACCAGAACTAGATGTGGTAGACTTAAGGGGAATGCTATTATACACGATTTAAATGTGGTATATTTTCCAGGTAAGTGTCACACTAGATCTAGATGTGGCAGATTTCTGGGAATTTCTATCATACTAAATCTAGATGTAGCAGATATCGGGGGAATTTTGTTATATTAAACCTGGATGTGGAAGAGTTAGGGGATTTTTAAGTTGTTATATATATATATGGATTTGCTCCAAACTTTGTTTCGATTGTTATGTGTGTGCAATCTTCACTTTATACTGCAGCGCTACCTTTATTCCTGGCTGTGGCAGTGTTCGGAGGCTTGTGCTACGACCGCTCGTGGTTACCTGGTTCAAGTTTCAACTATATTTCGTGGGCCTATGCTCTTGGTGTCATTTCTATCTTCTTCCACATTTTTGCATCGGCCTGCTTGTTCTCTGAAGCTGGAAAAGCCCGCGAACGACGTCGTTTGGGTAGTAATCTAGTATACAACATTCCGTCCAGGTAAGCCTAATCGAAACACAATTGGGACTAGACTGTAGTATAAAGCCTTTTAGATTTGAAGTAGTATTTTAGTAACAGTTTTTATAAGATCGTAAAGATTTATAACAATGTAATAATTTTCAAAAATTACTTATTTTACTAAATTTACAAACATTTATTGTACTGACATATTCTTTATTTTTCTTATAACAAGCGTTATTTAACTTGAAGTACACGTACAACAAAATCCTAAAGCCACGAGTATGTCATAACGGTTTCAAAAGCTGACGGGTTCCTTTTTGCTTATTTGGTTTAAAAATATGCAAAGTTTTATTTGTTCTTGATTGTTTGTTTGTTTTTGAAATTCGCGCAGTGGCGACACCAGGATATTTTTGTTGGGAGGACTGAGGGGGGGGGGGTAAACTATGGATGGGGATTCCCAAAATGCCATCAATATGAAGTATAGATGATAAATTATAATAATGTAAATACCAAGGTAAATTTCAGAAAGGTGTGCTATTTTGAACTGCGTTCAAGATTATTTATTCATTATTATAAATTAGAAATAATCTTTTTATGAAAATATGCGTATATATAAAAGAGGAAGCTCACCTAAATTCCACCCAAGGTAATACATAATAATAAAGAAAATCAAGATTGGCTTAGATTGAACATTTAATATACCATTAAGAGTAAAGCTATAAATCAAAAGAAATATAACATGAAGACATAGTTTACATAGCAGAAACAAATTATCCCATGTAAAGTTAATACACTATGAGGAAAAGTAAGGTCACTATCAGGCTAACTATCTTTCATTATGTTGTATTTATAGTCAATATTACTTCAAAACAATGTGTCTGTTCTGGTGATTGGCAGCAAATGTGTCTATAACAGTATCAATATCGAGTTGTTTTGCCCTCCTGTAGTTTACTGATATGACAGCAAGGTTGCTGGTGTGGTTGTTACCACTGCTGTTGTGCAAGTATGTCTTGAGAAGCTTCAGAAATGAGAAACTTCTCTCACAGGCAGCTGAAGTGACAGGCAGGGTCACAGCGATGCATACAAGTTTGTGGAGATCCATGAAGGCATCCTTGTATGGCTCCAGCATGGTTGCAAGCTCCAATGGTGTGGATACTTCCTGCCCCTTGTCTTTCTTCCTGGCAATTAGCTGGTTCAACTGGTGGAGCTCCATTGCAAAGTCATCCTCTGCCACACCATGGTTTGCTATGGGACGTATGACACATACTTCCGTCTTAATGAAGACATTGAGTTCTACAGATCTATGTCTCTTTAATGTTAATTGTTAAGCAACAACGACGATTATGTTTTCCATATTTTATGAATATATATAGGTAACAACATTGGGGGCTGAGGGGTAGTTTGGCTCATTTGGGGGGGGGGCTCAAGTCCCCAAGCCTCCCTCGGCGCCGCCACTGATTTTGCGCAAAGCTACACGATGGCTATCCGCGTTAACCGTCTCTAATTTAGCAGTGTAAGACCAGAGGGAAGGCAGCTAGTTATCACCACCCACCACCGAATCTTGGACTACTCTTTTACCAACGAATAGTGGGATTGACCGTAACATTATAACGCCCCCACAACTGAAAGGGCGAGCATCTTTGGTGCGACGGGGATTCGAACCCGCGATTCTCAGATTACGAGTCGAACGCCTTAATCCACCTGGCCATGCCAGGCCTATTTGTTGTTGAACTTAGCTATTTGCACTAGCCATCCCTGATTTTAAAATTATATACTAGAGGGAAAGCAGCTGGCCAACATCACCAACTCTTGAACTGTACTTTACTAATGAATGGTGGGCTTCATTGTCACATTTTAATACCACCATGATTGAAACAGTGGACGGATTGAGAATCGAGTGTCCTTGCCATTAGGCCATGCCACGATTTGAAAGACCACGTTCGTTGATAGTCCTAACTCACATATAAAATTAAAGCTACTCCCTTGTTAAATTCCCCTGTTATCTACAACTCAAAATTAGCAGACGAACACATTCTCTAACTCAAATAACGTTTTAGTATATTTATAAAATGAATTACAGAGTTACGTAGCGAGCTAGTAACTCTTTTGTTTGATATATCAAAATATAAACCCTCAACAACAACGTTCAAATTTAGATACACAATTCTGGAAAGTCCTAGACATGACGTATTGTCTTTACCTCACACCACTAACTCTCTTTATGAAACCAAACGTCTAAATTACAATATTTTACTCACGTCTTACAACAGTGATAACGTTGGAAAGTCAAAATTCCTTACGTCTTGTAATATTCATGTTCGGCTAATATTTAAAAGAAAAAAACAACAAACAAATAAACTTGAGTACGATTGCACAGTTGACAGTTAAAGCTTAAACGCTATCCGAAGTTGGTATTAGCAATACACTCGTCGTTGAAGATTCGTTCCAAATTCAGCGATGTTGGAACTCTATGTTGATAAGAGAAATTGAAACAAACAAAAAGTTACGCGTATTGCAATGTTTTTCAAAGACAAATATTTATGGTTGAGTTTTTAGTTCAGAATATATAACGAAAGAACTTTTGTTAATTGATTAGGAATCAGAAAATGCACTGCTAGTTTACATAATAAACAATTTTATAAATGAAGGAAACATGGTTCATTTGGTATAAATATGTCTTTTTATATAGAGGAATAGTGATGACAAACAACTCGCCGCCGTCGAGAAGAACAAACTGACGGATTATCATTAGAATAAACGACAATAGAAGAGGATTTTCCACGATTATATTTATTCCAGAATTATCACATATTGTATTATTTGTTTTATATTTGTTTAATAAGGCCGTAAAAGAACAGGTGTTTATTCGTTATACGTTAAAGTTATTGGTAAGATTTAGTTCATATCAATTATTTGTTGGTGTTAGGGTTAGATGAAACTGATTAAACTACTAGTGAAGTTTTAAAGTTGCATTTCTGTGAATTAAGAATAAAAGCTTGTTTTTCATTTACCGATCAAATTCTCTTCTGAATAAGGAAAAGGAAATAAAAACCTAATGTTAAAAATTTCATTTGTAATTATTAATGCTGAGCAATTTCGAATTTTACTGCCTAAATGTAAGAACATTATAACTGTTACAAGAAAAGTTTCAGGTGGTATTCGACAGCTTGATCTTAGTACAGTTAAATATCAACTTGAATAATGAGATAGCACTTGGTATCTCTTTTGTAAATCTAAAATGTATCAAAGATCACGCACCGAATTCGATTTCTTGTTTCCGGAATTCGTAATTTCAGTATTGAAAAAAAAAAGTGTGTGAATGTAACTGTCATCTATGTCAAAAGTCTTTCAAATTGATCAATTGTTATTTGTGTTTGTATGTGTTGTTCTGTCATGTATATTCCTGAAGCTTGTTATCTCGAGTAAATGGCACAACGTTCTCAGGAATAATGTATAATAGAAATCTTTTCACTGATGACTGCCGTTACTGTCAGTTTGGTTAAGAAGAAAGTTATGCACAACAAACTTTGATTATTGATGTACACAACCACGTACAGGTTTTCACAAAGAGGATAACCTAAGTAGTACGCGTTTGAAAATTAAACTTACTCTTTTTAGCGTTATTATTACTACCGACTCAGAAGCCTATGTCTTTTTTTTGGTAAGGAATTAAATCCATCTATCAAACACAATAAATTTTACGAATGCCCTTCTAGTTATAAGAAGAAGCTTAAGTTAGAGCTATTTTGTTTTAGTTATTTAGTTTAACCTTTTAACATAGCATACACAATACAAAACTGTTGCATTGAATAGCGATTAATTTTCCCATTTGTTAGTGTACTTGACTGAGCATAGATGGCGCGGTGATACAAGCTTCTGGTGTACAAGTTTTTGAAATGGTATGTACTTGTTTTTTTTTTTAATTTCGCACAAAGCTACACAAGGGCTATCTGCGCTAGTCTTCCCTAATTTAGCAGTGTAAGACTAGAGGGAAGGCAGCTAGTCATCACTACCCACCGCCGACTTTTGGACTATTTTACAAACGAATAGCAGGATTGACCGTGTTATCATAATGTCCCCACGGCTGAAAGGGCGAGCATGTTTGGTGCGACGGGGACTCGAACCTACGACCCTCAGATGACGAGTCGAACGCCTTAACCCACCTGGCCATGCCGGGCCGTTTGTTCTTCGAGAAACAGAAACGGTACTTTAATTTGAAACTGTAAAGCGAAAATGTAAGTTAAGGAGCTATGATACAATAAATTTTGTTGTCTGGTATATCATACTTATCTAATAAAACTAAAATATTTGTAACGTTTAGACTGATGAGCTTTTCTGAAACACTACCAGTTGCATTGATATATATAAATCTATATATATATAGATAAATTAGTTATACGTGACGCTCCATCGCTCGATATGTACCATATACATTGTAATACACAAAAGAAGGTTTAAAAGGTTGTTTAAATTTTATTGTATGCTTTTAATATAACAGCACAAACATTATTAAGAGGATTACAATTTGGATAAGAATACAATTTGAGGAAAAGACTGAGCTGTATGTTAAAATTAATGGGATCATCATACAGTTCCAGGAAATCATGAGTTAACAGCAAAGTTTAAAATTAAGAAGCGTAACAGTTGCAAATACTCATTCATTAAAATAATGTTTAAAATTGAATACTGGGGCAGTTCTCTGTGGATAGTTAAACCATTACAATAAAATACGTAAAGTGGCAAAATTATCTATAAAAATTCAAAATATTATTCATGATAAAAATTGTATATTGAGATCTGATAAAAGTATCGTATATTGAGACCTAAACACCTACAAAGAAGAATAGAAGTATCGCACAGTTATGACAAAAAGTGTTCGTACCCCTGCGTCGTGAGTAGTTTGTTCTTCATAACTTAACAAGTATCACGATTAGGATAATGAAAATAAAGTATATTATAAATATTATACTAACATACATCTACTTAAAGTTTTATGTAAATTGAACGAAAAATAAATTGTTTATAAACAAATAACCAAACATAGGAGGGGCAGAAAGTGTTCGTGCATCTACTTTAATAGTCAGTTGTGTATCCTTTCAGGTGAATTACTTGGCACAATCTCTTCTCATAGCTCTCCATGATCGTTTGACAGTACTCGACTGGTATTTTCTTCCATTCTTTTTTACAGAAGGCCTCCAACTCTTGCAAGTTTTTCGGATGACGCTGATGAACCATGGTCTTCAACTCATGCCAAACGTTTTCAGTTGGGTTGAGATCGGGTTCCTCTGCAACCAGGATTGCACATATTTCTATGTGTGCTTAGGGTCATTGTTGTGCTGGAATATCTAACAACGCCCAAGCCGCAAGTTCCGAGCATCATTCTTGATATAGGTGTCTAATATATCAACGTACTTTTCTTTTTTCATGATTCAGTTGATGCGATGAAGTCTGCCTACATCAGAAGAGCTGAAGAAACCCCATAATATGATCGAGCCACCTCTGTGTTTAACTGTAGGGACGGTGTTCTTTGGAAGATTTTGTTCCCTCTTCTTACTGAAAATATAGGGAACATCATTGTGGCCAAAAAGCTCAAGTTTAGTCTCGTCTGACCAAAGAATACTCTTCCAATAGATAAAGGGTTTATCTACATGCTTTCTTGCATACCTCAATCGTGCTTCTAAATGAACAGGCTTTAAATATGGAGTTCTACGAGGACGGCATGCTTTGAACCCAGAAGAGCGTAACATGTCGTAACTGTAGAGGTGCTTACTTCAACCTCAGTTTCCCTTACTAGTTTCTGTATGTCATTACGTGTTAAACAAGGGTTCATACTAACTTCTCTGAGAACCTTCCTCTTGGTTCTTTCTGGAATTTTGGTGGGGCATCTGAAACGAGGGAGGTTAGCAGTTGATCCTGTAAGCTTAAACTTGGCAATTATGCTTTGAACAGTAGATTTCGACACATTAAATTGTGTAGAAATATCGGAAAGAGCCACACAAGACTTGTATTTTACAATAATTCGGTTTTTTAAATCACTGGACAGTTGTTTCCTGTTCGCCATGATGACCAAGCAGATAATGACGGAGACGGCGCTGAATTGCCGGTAGTACATTTTTTGCTGGCTAAATTCCAATAGTTATGAATCCAATGTCTAATTCTGGAATGGTATAATGTAGTTTATTCGCCAAACTAAACAAAATTTTTACGGGGATATCAGTTTTTTTCACACGTTCTGAACTGTACGAACACTTTCTGCTACTCCTATTTTTGGTTATTTGTTTATAAACAGTTTAATTTATATAAAACTTTATGTAGATGTGTGTTGCTATAATACTTATAATATATTTTACTTCTATGAGCCTAATCGTGAAACTTTTTAAGTTATGAGCAAAAACCTACTTGGGACGCAGGTGTACGAACACTTTCTGTCGTAACTGTATATTGAGACCTGAACCCCTACAAAGAAGTATAGAAGTATTTCCAGGAGTAACGTTTTAACATCAGAACTTTAACGTAAGCAATAAAAAGAAGCATGAAAACACGGCTAGAACCACTGTCTTTAAGTTCCTGGAGACTACTAATTTGATGATTTATTAAAATGTAGCGCAACGAAGTATTTGTTAAAGTTTATTTCGTTTATTGTATTACAATTTTTGAAATATATCTTGCTGTTTTGATAAAGTTTTTAGCATAGAGAATAACGTAAGTCACACTGATACAACACACTTTCGTGAGATCCATTATGCTTGTAACTGAAGATATACGATATTGTTAACATGCACAAAAACACATCAACGTAAAAACAGTCATATTATTTGATGGGTTTTTTGACGTTCTTCTCACATGCCTTAAAAATAAATAAAGTTTATAAACATTTCACACATTTATACGAAAAAATTAAGCTTTACATTTGATTATTAATTGATTTTATAGTTATTAATACACAATTTTCAAATTATAGTTAAAATAAATATTGTATTAGTTTGTTTTGTTTGTAGTTTTTAAGAGAAGCATTCTTTAACTTATAAGAAAAGACGAGTTTTCAGTTTACTTATACATTCATGAAACGTATCCAAAATACCTTGTGTGGGATTTTGCTGAACAAGGAGATTATGTGTATATTTCAGTTACAAACCAAATGTATTAATAAAAATATTGGAATATTATGTGGCATTACTATTTTCATATGAGTTGACTTACTGATTATAAGCATCTTTTACAAGGTAAAATTTTTGGTGGTGTTTTTTTTCAGTATAGAATAATACATTTTTTACCAAACAAGGTAGGACGTTTCGATCACTGGTGAGTTAAAATCTACTATTTGAAAATGATCGCACCATTGAGTGAAACGTCGTGCCTGTTAAAAAATATATATTCTTTATTACTGGAGAAGGTGTAGTATTATAATCATTTGTATATACATGTTTGTCTGTATCATAAATGTTTCCAGTGAATTATTTTATTTGTTTGGAGTACACTGTTAGAAATATTCTGCATCCTTGTGAGAAGAAAAATCACTGAGAGACCTAATCTATTTTATTCATCCTTCACAAGACCCTAGTTAGAATAGTTTACCAAAGTTGTTTTATTAGTAATCTTATACAAAACGAAATCAAAGAGTCGTGTTGAAAACCTTTGAAGATAGCGTCGCACCTTTCGACCTGCATATGATAATGAAAGAAAATCGCAGAAATATAATTTGTTCTTAACCATGGTAATATTTTGAAGTCAAAGAATGGTTAAATGCAGAGGATGTAACAAGAAATACACGTAACGTAGAAACAAAGAAAGTTAACAAGGAATAGCCACCTACAAAACCGTGAAAGTAAGAGTTACATGTAAGTGTTCTGTTAACGTATTAATCGATAAATACACAATCACCATGACTACGTTTTACATCGATGGGAAGTGTGGAAATCTAATTTCTGTAAATGGTTTCTGGTTTCTCAGTCTATAGGATGAAGTGAATGACATTTACTTCATTCTATAGACTGAGAAGAAAAAAGGTTAAGTTGCTGTGAAGAGAAGTTAAGGCGCAGTGTTAGACTAGTCTGATACAAGTTCGTCTACAGAAGGAGAATTTTGAGAATAAAAGTTTAATTATAAGAGAGGGAGAGAGACCGGTATCAGTCAGTTTAAAGCAGAGCGGAAATTTTATTTGTGGATATATTTTAGAGACATAAATATACCAGAAGAATAAAAAAAGAGACCTGAGTAAGTTCGTTACATTTTGAAAGTGAAATTCGAGAGAACTGAGTGAAAGGAACAATAACATCGGTTTGGACCGAATTTGTTTTGGATAAGCTGGTTAATTTGCATGAATTTATTGACTATGATGCCAAATTTACAGTCACGAGGATCTTATTGAAGGTCTGATATGGTCAGGAAGCTGAGTAAAGAAAGTCTGTTACTGTCAGTAGGAAGAATATAGAAAGTCTGATACGGTCAGGAAGATGAGTGCAGAAAATATGTTACTGTCGGTAAGAAGAGTATAGAAAGTCTGATATGGTCAGGAAGATGAGTGTAGAAAGTCTTACTGTCAGCAGGAAGAACATAAAAAGTCTGATAAGGTCAGGATGATGAGTAAAAAAAGTCTGTTACTGTCAGTAAGAAGAGTATAGAAAGTGTAATATGGTCAGGAAGATGAGTGTAGAAAGTCTGTTTCTGTCAGTAAGAAGAACATAGAAAGTCTGATACGGCTTGGAAAGTTTGTAAATTAATATTCTGTCTGGAATACTGAGGTGGAATTAACTGAATCGAACAGGATGTGAAATTAAAAAGAGGCCGAAACTGAGTGAGGAGTGTAAAACTGTCTTGATAAAATGAATAACTTTATAATATCACAGCATGTAGTTCGGTTTACATTATATCAATAGATGCAAGATTCAGGCAAAGCAGACATTACGTCATCATTATATACGTATATTAGAATTAACAAAGGAAGGCATTTCATAGAAAAGTGAGACTGATAAGTCTGTGAAAGGTCAATAAAAAATTCTGAAATATTATGTCACGAACGAATTAAGCAGTCATACTTGGCTAAGGGCATGACTGAGCGACATGATATGATTAATCTCTGTGATCTCACCTTGTAGAGATCGATAATGACTCCATATAGTTTACAAACTGATGTTCGTTATTCACATGGAGGACAGCGTGGAGAGTAGTTAATCAGTAATAAAAAGGTAGCTAACCAGGTCTGGATGGTAAGAATGATATTTTGTAAAGAATTGATATATGACTAACAGAATTCATAATTAACATGTGATTTTTGAAAAATACCATTGATTGTGTGTAACAACTGGCAAAAAATAAATAAAAACAGTGAAAAATAATTCAGGTAAAAGCAAACTAAAAACAAAGACAGAAGTGACCTCAATAAAAAAAGGTCTTTACATTGTGAATGAAAAAGACGTTTAAATAGAGTGTGTGTGTTTTCTTAGAGCAAAGGCACATCAGATTATCTGCTGAGCCCACCGAGGGGAATAAAACCCCCGATTTTAACGTTGTAAATCGGGAGACATACCGCTGCACTAGCGGGGGGCGTTTAAAAGAAAAAACTAAAAGAGAGATAAGTACGTTCATCTGTTCACTATAAGAGTTCAAATTTTAATGTGTTTATATGAAAAAAAAGAAATCAGAATACAAACTTGTAGTGAAGTGACGTTTACGTGTATGGTATCAATGTTTATGTGAAATAGCGATATTGATATTTCTCGTGTTTTTTTGTTGTAGTTAATGTGTTTTTTCTTTCATCCAAATTGTGCTTTCTGGTGAAATAAAATAGAAATAGCACCTTATGGTTCGGCTCGGCATGGCCAAGTGAGTTAAGGCGCGTTCGACTCGTACTCCCAGGGTCGCCCTTTCAGCTGTAGGGACGTTATAATGTGACAATCAATCCCACTGTTCGTTGGTAAAAGAGTAGCCCAAGAGTTGGCGGTGAGTGATGATGACTAGCTGTCTTCCTTCTTGTCTTACATTGCCAAATTAGGGACGGCTAGTGCAGATAATCCCCGTGTAGCTTTGCGCGAAATTCAAACAAAGAAAAAACCTTGTGGTTCTTTCTTTTACCAAGAGACGCGGTTTTAGTAATAAAAAAACCTATAAAACATATACGTTTGACTTCTTGTTTTCCCTCAGCTAACACGCAGGTCAGAGGCTAGGTTCAAGCGCAGATTCTTAATGTCAGTTTGTAGCTTATATTGAAATTATTTTAAAAGTCCATGAATGCTAAAATGGATCTACGTTTTCTTACTTGAAACATTAACACAAAATAAACAAATAAATATATTTATACTTTAACATTGTGAATTAATCTGATGCCTCATGATAAGCGAGGAAACATAATGGATCTACAAATTAATTTTTATTGCGAGAGCTTGAATTGTTTTAAACTGAAACAACTAAGATTGCAATAAATGTTTTTATGTTTAAGTGAATTCTGTTGTCGGTATACTTTTTTTTAAAACGGTTAGTGTTCTCGACTGCAAATCGACAGCTTTAATGTTCGATTCCCGAAGACGCTGAACACGTTCTGTATTTTCTGTCGTGGGCAAATTGTTAAAATGGCAATCACGTTCGTTATTCGATTCCAGGAGCCGGACAATTCTCTTTTGTTAGCTTGTAACTTTGGTCTGTCGTTCAAAAATAGAGACGGCTATAACCAAATTTTCGGGGTGTCTGACCAGCAATTTAGCCTTTTTGCGCGTGAAATATCGTTCGGATTGCAAATGCTAATTGTTATCTAATAGTGATATCTAGATGTCTTCCACAACACATTATATTGAAATGTGTAATACACAAGGAATTATTTCTATGTTGTATAAATTCAACCTAAACATCTACATCTGTAACACACAATTTATTCAGCATTAACGGAAGTAAAGAAACCAAACAGAAGTTACATGTTGCTCTGTGTGAAAAGCAGCTGTCATAGAAATTCTAAGAACTTATGAGTAAAAACAAAGAAGAATGAATAACAATATGTCAACCGCACTACATCTGCTGTATTCAATGTCATCGTTCAGTGTCATGGCTTAACATACTAGTGGAGATACAATAGACATAGATTATCAGGTGAAACACTTCACATGTCATATTTAAATTTAGTTCAGAAATTTACACATACCTACGAGCAAATTACAAAATGTAGCGTGTGATACTAAATAAATAAACACAAAATGCACATGCAAAATCATAGGTCATGAATGAAAAAGGCGTATTTTATAGGCCAGGAATAATACGTCTTATGTAACAGGCGAGAATGAATAAATCAACAATAATAACAGATGATAACAGATTGGGATGATATGTAACAAAAACGTATATACATAGTCGTAGGTCAAGATGAACAAATATGTCTTCTAATCAACAAGAATAATACTTATTCCTCAAATAGTAGATCATGATGCACAGAACAATAACAATACACATTTTCGTTAATTGATAATTTGATACATGTTAAAATAAACAATAGTACTTATTTCTATGTGTAACATCTTTTAAGCACTATTAACTATGTAACAACAAAAACTAATAAATCAGAACATTTGTTAATTTTTAATTAAGTACAAGTTTGGACAATGGGTTATCTCTGCTCTACCCACCGTGGGTATAGAAAGCCAGTTTTTAGTGTTGGAAGTCTGCGGACGTAGAGCTGTGCCGCTGGATGATTGTTTGTTGTTGTTAATTTCGCGCAAAGCTACACGAGGGTTATCTGCGCTAGTCGTAACTAATTTAGCAGTGTAAGACTAGAGAGAAAGCAGCTAGTCATCACTACCCACCGTCAACTGTTGGGCTACTCTTTTACCAACGAATAGTGGAATTGTTCTTCACATTAGAACGCCCCCACAGCTGAAAGGTCAAGCATGTTTGATGTGACGGGGATTCGAACCTACGACCCTCTGATTACGAGTCGAATGCCTTAACCATCTGGCCACGCCAGACCTGTCATTGGATGATCAAATCAGATTCAACATAATTAAAACAAATTGCATATTTGTCTAATAAGTTGTAATTATACATAAAAAAGACCAAGAGTATATCACATCTCTTCATATTGATAAGGTATATTAAGCAATATTAATAAACATGTATACTGCAGTCTTGATTCTTTCTAGTAGAATAGAATATGTACAGGGTAATTGTAAAGTTTATATGGTTATTTCGAACAATATAAAAAGTTTGAGCAAAATAACATAAGAGCGAATTATTTTGTGCACAAGCATGAGAGGTATGGAACGACTCTATAACCACTGTTCAGTGTTGCTATAGTCTTTCTCCACTAATGGAACGATATGACAGTAGTGATGAATATTTAAGCAAGTAATATCTCTCGAAGATATTACTTGAGGCTGTGTTGCACTGCCTTATCCTCGAGAAGAATGGCCGCAGCTGATTATAATCCTTAGAGAGTCTCATTGCCAAGGGTTGGCGCGTGTTTGTCAAGTCACCATTAGCATGCTAACAAGAACGCTTGACGAACTACAATACCAACAAAACCGTGTTTTAAGACTAGCCATAAGGCTCCCAAAATTCACTCCAGTAACTTACTTGCACAAAGCAAGTAACTTACCTCTACTAAAAGATAGGCCAAATGCACTAGCTAAGAAATACTACAAATAAACAGGAACAAGAAATAGTCCCACTTCTGTCATTCACACCACACAAAACAATAACACCATATAACATGTAGTGTACCCAAACACAAACAACATAACACTAACTTTATAGGCCAAGGACAAGTTAATAATGTTATGCTTTTGTTTTATAGGTAGGGCAGAGGACAGGCAGATTATTCGGTACCTGCTTAGTGAAAGTGGCTTTTCTCTGGGTATTTCTGTTTCATCCCATAGCATATTCTTGGCATAAGATTTGTAGAACCCCGACACCCTGAAACAGGGCCATTTAAACCTATGTTTGTACTAATGTTTATTTTCCTTTTTCCTGCCATAAAAATCAAAATTTTTGATATTATTAATTTTGTTTCTGTGTATAGATGAGTATCTTTGTGTATGCATTTGTGTATGAATTTTTATATATATATATACGGGCACACGCCTGGATGTTTGATACGTTTTCTGGACACCGACCACCAACTGCCCTGTCTCTTTTCGTCATCTCTGCATCGTCCCATTTTGTCAGCTCTTTGCGTCGACCACACATTTCTGAAACCGGAACTGTAAAAGGAAAGAAAATTATAAACTCATAATAATAAAACAACTCTAATCTATCACGACAAGCTTATACTGAGCCTCATTCATGAGGTGAAGGAGAATGTAAACATTCTTGAACACCCCAGTTGGAATAGAACACCTGTAGCGTCACCTCCTCTAACTGAATACCTGCCGCGTTTTTTGTGGTTTTTGTTTGTTTTTTTAATCACAGAAAAGTGGTAGACAGACATGATGGAAATGGGGTATCTAAAAGCCTTGTTGTTACCAAGATGATGCTTATGAGATGGGGAAATTATCCCTGAAAAATGTGACATCTAGGACACATCCACGTGTTGGAGTTTGGTGTTATACAAGTGTGTAACAGCAACACTTTTTGTCCCTCTTGGGATGACTTAACGAATTTGTTGACTTTAACAGCTGTTCATGGTCTATATGGTGTACTTATTCTGTAGTGGTATGCCCATAACTTTGTTTCAGTACTGCAACTAAATCTACTAAGATAGTTCATTGTTCTAAAGTTAACATAGCGTTGTGCCTTCTATTACTGGAAAGCTCGAGCCTATTTTGTATATATATACGTGTGTGTGTGTGTGTGTGGCGTCAGCTTGTGCAATTTCCAGAAAGAAACCAATGGAACGTAAACTTCATACATCATCCATTATAAGTGCATGCAAAATATTTAAACCGTATGTTTCACGTTTCTCTCAATAAGCTATTTCAAATACTTATGCCTACCTAATACCCATTACGTATAACAAGAGCAACAACCATGCTGTTGCTAGATTTGAATGTGTAAATCAGTGGCAATACATAAGTCTAATTTTTTGTACGAATACACATGTAAAACAACAGTAACATTAAGCTGCCTTTGTATACTTTACTTTATTTTATGTATTATCTAATGTTTCGATTTATCAAGAGTCATATCCCTGTGAGCCAGTAGTAAGTTTATGTTGTAAAAATTCCGGGGTTGGATTTCTCTTCGAGGACAGAACCAATATAATTTATTATGTAACTTTGTGCTAAAACAAACAAACCACTATTATGAAACGTTGCTTAAGCGTTTTGTCTGACGAGTTGACCACTATACGTTTCTGTATGTGATAGCATTTATTCCTGTTTCATATTGCTGTTGGTGAGATAATATAATTCTTTTGAATTAACGTTATTCCAAACTACTTAAGTTATTCCAAACTACTTAAAATACTTCAATCCACAATAAATAGCGTGAAAAGAGAAAATGATAACAAAGCTTGTCTAGTAGTTAATAGACTGAGATATATATAGAACAATAACATATTCGTTTAGTTACAATAAACATGTATATAATGTATATATAATTATGTAAGAACCAAACTGGCAGGTATTCAACTAACATAACTGCATTCACCTCTATTATTGGTTATAATGTATCTAACAATAAAAACATGTCTATCATTAGATTAAGACATAATTTGCAATAAAAATACACTTTTCTCTCACAGTAGCATACACACGTTCATATAATAAAAGTCTTTCTCTGTCTAAAACTCCACCTTTGTCGGTAACGCTCTACGCGCTGTTGGTAACGCTTATATTTGCTTAGTGGTTTATCCAAAGTGGAAATCATGTGTTTCAGTCCTACTTGAGTGAAATGTTTTATAACTTTTTTATTTATTAACTCTTCATATTTAGAAATATATATTACAATATTAAGAAAAATACACAAAAAATAACTATTTTATTATACATGTTTGTATATATATTTATTATCATATTTACAACAAGCTCTATAAATATTTGGAAAAAAATATGAATAGAGTTATACATTAAATAAAGGATAATATCACATAACATAATAAACACGAGTAACTGCGTCAAAACCAACTAAAATATGTTTTTAAAGCAAGAGATGGCGCTACAATACATTATTATTGATGTTTTTCACCTTCAGTGTGTATGTATTTTCTTACAGCAAAACCACATCGAGCTACCTGCTAAGTCCACCGAGGGCAATCGAACCCCTGATTTTAGCGTTGTAAATCCGTAGACTTACCGCTGTACTAACGGCAGCCTCATCTTCAGTAAAATATTATATAAAATTTAGTCAAAAATGTATTAGCGTTTATAATGAATAGCTACAACTCTACCATAAAAGTTATTGCCTTTGTCACTACAATTAATGAATCACAAGTTCAGACATTTGTCAATGTAGGAATATTTCTTAGTATGATTCAACCTGGAAGGCTTTACCAATAAAAAACATTTTAAAATAACAGAAAAATATACTTAAGTCAAATTATAATCAAGGACAACTTACAAGAGATTATAAGATAAATACAAAAATGTTGTTTTCATTGAATTATTGGAAAAATAATAAATATTCTCATAGATATATTGTAGCTGCAAAATATTTAATTTTTAGAAAACATTTTCATAAAACATTTATTTAGATTTAATTTCAGAAGAAAAATTAATGAGCATTTACCCTCACATGAAGGGCATTCAGCTAGTATACATTCATACACACATACATATATGTGACCACTAATGATTTAGAAAACATACAAAAATATTAACTTACATGCCTACTTGTATTATATTTCAGAAATATATATTACTAATGCAATACATTTATTATTAAATAATAATAAATATACATGATAACCAAAAACTCAGCTGTACTAGATGATGTAAAAATTATTAAAGAAGGACGATGGATCTGATAGAAATGTCATCACCAGATGGCATGAAATTCTTTGATATGCCAATTGGTCTTCTATTAATTGTATAAATAATGGTTATATTGTGCAAAATATAACACTCCTGAATATAAATATTACACTCCTGAAGATGGCGCATTGTTTGTATTCCAGTCTCATTGGGGAATACTTTTAAAGATCTATTGTCAGTGCAAGCACGATTGTTTTCAAAGACTTTGTTAGTTTTTACTACATATATTTTAGTACGTTCTTAATATATTGTCATAGGAAATTATACATCTCGAAGTAATGATTTTTATAACCATAAATATTGCTGCAAACAATTTTGAGCCGAGCATATTCAATTTACCGCAGTAATTTGCTAAAATACATACCTATTATCCTCAGCAAGGGAGACGAGGAATTTATTAAGATTTGTGTCGTTAAAACATTTGACGAAATATGATTACTCTCGACATTTCACTGTATCATTTTTATCATGGGATCAATTACAATCTAACACAACCGATTAAGCTGCAAATGGACTACAAACACTTCGTTGTTAAATGTTCTACATACTGCATTATTGTGTTCCTCATAAAATACTCTGTGTTCTCATGCAGAGTTCAAAGGCCTCCTCGTAATTCAATGTAGTGATAAATCTCCTTCGCTATTCCCTGTTACTTTCAAAACTGCTTCAACGAGTTTCTTACCATAGAAACAAAAGACGTTCTGACACCCGCCAGTGGAAACAGATCGAGTGTATTAATTTGTTTGTTTTTTTTATCCCTGCTAGCTTGTAAACCTTAAGAATGGCGCTCTGAGATCCTGAGGGGGTTTGGATCACAAAATCCGATGTCAGATTTGAGTTCGTCTGCTCTATAAACTTACGCCTAGTGTCTTATAATGACGCCTTTCAGACACCGTTTTTACCACAAATAACAAAGAGCGGTTATGCTTCTCCCTCGGGCCATTCTAGTTTTCTTACCAAGTTTGGTCCAGTTAGATCCAAAAATATGGAAGGAGTGTGCAGACAAACATATTCACAACAGTACAACGCAAATTAATATATAATTAAAAATTAAAAAATACTGTAATGTACCTCAGAAACAAATTACGTATTTATCAAATTACTAAAATGACGGCTCGGCATGGCTAGGTGGTTAGGGCGCTCGACTTGTAATCTGAGGGTCGCGAGTTCGAATTCCTGTCACACCAAACATGTTAGTCCTTTCAGCCGTAGAGGCATTATACTGTGATGGTCAATACCACCATTCGTTGGTAAAAGAATAGTTCAAGGGTTGGCGATGGGTGGTGATGACTAACTGCCTTTCCTCCAGTTTTACATTGTTAAATTGGAGACGGCTAGTGCAGATAGCCCTTGTGTAGCTGTGCGCGAAATTCAAAACAAACAAACTAAAATTATTTTCATACGAGTCACTGAAGTTTACTATAATGTTAATCTGAAATGTAATTTAGAAACAGTACTTTTGGTTAAGCCTGTGTTTTTATAAACTATTAAACATGGCTAAACAGATGTTAAGCTGTAAATGTGTGTTTAACAACTCTCTTCCATAGTCCTTCAAACTATTAAACATGGCTAAACAGATGTTAAGTTGTAAATGTGTGTTTAACAACTCTCTTCCATAGTCCTTCATAGAATTTTCTGTTCAGTACTATAACTCGACACCTAAAACTTTGTTGGCATACGGTGACTAACACCAGGCAAAATATTCATCTGAAATTCTATTTTTTAAACGTCAAAATTTGCATATACACACATTTCCTAGCATTAAAATAGTTCTATGTTATGATGCAAAACATCTCATCACACTAATTAAAATAGGGTTTTTTCATGTCTAACAAACCCAAACACAACTTTGACAAACATAATTTTACTGGAAATATGGTTTCATGTGAAGTTTTGCTACTATAGCTAATGATGTAATACTAATCTGATCTAATGTTTAGAGAATTAAACAAAGAACATTCTGGAGAATGACTTATGACATATCAAAAATAGATCTCGAAATGTTATTTCTGCAATCTTCTGATTTGAAATCCATGAGGACTATTAGACAGTTGCAGTCAACTTGATGTTCAAGGTTTTCCCAAAGTGTCAGTTTAGGACTATTTTAACTACAGACGTGTTTTGAGAAGAAATAATATTGCGGTGTTAGAGTTGTCCTTAAAATTAACAATAATGTTGTTTGAAAGCAACATAACCCACTGGTAGACGTACGAAAACTTAGTATGATACTGACACTAGAATTATAAACTTAAGGAAGGTAGAAATAAAATGAGGAGAAACACATGAATTAGAAGATGAACAATTGTATTTATGACACTGAACGGTATGTTCCCTTGTGGATCATCACTAATTATATGGTCTTCTAACACTAACATCCAGTGCTCAGTAACATTCATGGGCAGAGCGCAGATAGGCCATGGTGTATCTTTGGGCTGAAACACGACAAAACTGTTCCAGGTTATTGCCTCGATGTAATACAGAGAGGAATATCTGACAGTGTAGCTTAAGATGTAGAGAAGAATGCTATATTATACGATGTAATACAGAGAGGAATATCTGACAGTGTAGCTTAAGATGTAGAGAAGAATGCTATATTATACGATGTAATACAGAGAGGAATATCTGACAGTGTAGCTTAAGATGTAGAGAAGAATGCTATATTATATATTTTTCGGATTTAATTATCTGTCAGAATATTTGGTTTTCAAGAATTCCCAAGATGAATATAATTTATATTCTTATATTCAAAACAAAGTAAAGAAATTTGTTTTAAATGAACATAGAGTTGAAAACAAAAAGCACAGATAATGATCAATGCATTGATTAATATAGTATTTAAGGTAGAGTTCATGTTATTACACTGTTTGATATCAAAACAAATCATATAGAATTTCAGAATTCTGATGATTGAAAGAACTTTCATTAAAGATGAAAAAATTAAACGCAAACACGCAAAAGAAAGGTAAGAATAATCTAAACACAAAATAAAGTTATTCTAAAATAACGTACGTTATTGTTAACTGACGAAATGTTTGAGCTGCTTCAAGTTGGATTAGAGGCTACTTATTCTGTTTCCAAAAATCACATTATAAATAAACACGTAGAATGGCCACAAAAACAACAGTTGTTTGTTTTTGAATTGCGCGCAACGCTATATGAGGGCTATCTGCGCTAGACATCCCTAATTTAGTAGTGTAAGATTAGAGGGAAGGCAGCTAGTCATTCATCACCCACCGCCAACTCTTGGGTTACTCTTTTACCAGCAAATAGTGAGATTGACCGAAACATTATAATACCCCTACGGCTGAAAGGGCGAACATGTCTGGTGCGTCGTGGGATTCGAACCCGCGACTCTCAGATCAGGAGTCGGACACCTTAACCACCTGGCCATACCGGGCCGACAACAGCTGTGAGACTAGAAATAGATTACTTTTTGGTGGAAACTGAAATGCAAGTACTTTTCATTTTATACAGAGTCTAAAAGAACTTAAACGAGACGTCGATGAAGTATTGTTAATACAGTGTAGAATACAGTTAAACATTTTGGCACCCTAAACTCCAACATACAGTTTACACCCGAGTATGAAAGATTCACTCAGTTATATATTTTATGGTTGTTTTCATCAAACAATAAGATTATTGTACTCAACTCCATCATCGTTTAGGAAAATGATTGGTATTTTTTCTCTCTCTCTTCATTTCTAAACAAATATATTTTTTAAATCTTTAGGGCAAATCTAAAAAAATTTGGTTAAAAACAAATCAACAAATTTATACTTAGTAAAGAATGGAAAAAAATATTTTTGTGCATGCATTTATAAATTAATATAGGAATTTGAATAATTTGAACACAGGTTTGAGACCGTACTGTGTGATTTTTGGTTGTTTTTTATTTGCTAGCGCATCTTAATGATACAGTGACACATTTCGCTGGTGATAAAATGGCAGTGTATGAAATAGGTTAACAGCTTTGAAGTCGTAAGTTACAGTACATTCGTCTTTGGCCAATCGTTAAATTGACTTGTCTAACCTGAAAATTCCGATTTCTAAGTTGTATTAATATTTATGACTGTAATATGATTTAAGTTTCTTACCTGACTTCTGTTCAATAATTTAGTTTTTCTGTTGATTACGTTTTTGACGTATTTTACTCTTTGTATACACAGCACTTGTTTCAACTCGCTTATTGACGAGAGAGACTGTCGGCTTTGTGCATTTCAGTTATGATGAATAGTTTTAATGATATTCAATGACCGTTTCCTTCCTCATTTAAATATATCAAGTTAACTGATGAATAATTTCCATCTAGTTTCCATAAAAACGTTAAAAGTAAAAGTACATGCATTTTGTTTGAACTCTCTGTGCTGTGCCCACAACGAGTACTGAAATACAGTTTTTTTACGTTACCTACAGATTTGCTTGTGTGCCACTGGAAGAAAAGGAGGCTATATAATACTTGTTTCATTCTAAACTGCTGTCACACAAACAGTTGTTTGAAACTTGTTACTAAAATACATGTGGCAGCAGTGACTATTATAAAACCATTTATAAATGATTGGATTAACATGTAATAGAAGTAGTTGCATTTGAACTCGACAAAATTAAGTTAATATAATTTATGTTTCATACAATAATTACGTAATAGCTTTTACCATAAGAGCTTCTAATACTCCACAATAACAATTGATTGACGGTGGAAACCCACGAAACGACCAGAAAAAGAATAATCCAAGAGTTGGCGGAGGGTGATATTGATAAGGTGCATTTTCTGTAGCCTATCATTTATGTGGAAATATTTCTCGTGTGCTTTGCATGAAATTCTAAAATAGTGACAGATACTTTTAACCCTAAGTAACAGACAACCTCTGTAACTACTTTGTTTAAGGTAATCAGTTGAGTATTTTACTGCTAGTGGTGTTGTTGGCCGTTAACCCAAGAATACCAGCTAAAAATGTTTCTTCTTAATGACTTACTAAGCAATAGAATAGAACTGGCACATATAAAGCTTCATTTACCATGTCTATCATATTTGTCCTATATTGTTATTACAGTGTCATAAACTTAATGGTATATATGTATATATATACTAATATGGTGTATACTATAAATAAATGGAGTATATATTGAATTATTTAATTTTAATACTGTACATTATCATAGCTTATAAAACACATACCAACTTTCTTCTTTTCATAATATGGCAATATCCAGCTGGATATCCATAGAGCAACAACACAACTGTGTAAACATATGGTCACAGGTGTATCTGGCTCTACCTGTATCCATCCACCATATCGTTTGACGGCAAACTTAACTAATAAAAGGGGCTTACCCAAAATCCATAGTTGAAAAGTGGAGTAAAAGGCTTACAGTTTTGGGGTATGTATGATCAGTATAATTTTGTTGTTGTTGTTTAAAATTAAGCACAAAACTACGCAATGGACTACCTGTGCTCTGCTCACCAAGTGCTGAAACCCGGTTTCTAGTGTTGTAAGTCCGCACACATATCGTGTGCTACTGGGAGGGGGCAAGATTAGAATGAATAAAGTCATTTATATCCTAGAGGGGATGTGTTAATTAATTATGTGATCTATACAGAATCAACAATCACACTATTCTGGAAAATAAGTGACTCGACACAATTTATGTTAGAGTTGAATAAAATGAAAACTTTGAAAAATGAAACGTTTAGGTTTGCATTAGATTAAGTAACGTAAAGATAAATAACAATGAAGAATATCAGTAATATAGTAAGTCACTTCAATAGCAGTCTTTCAAACTATCTCTGAAGATTGCTATACAACATATATACTTTATTGCTAACTTCAAAGTACTAATTTTTAAATTCAGTTGCAAATAAAGTTCCCTAATCTGAGAGTAAATATATTGTAATTGTTCATGTAATTATTTTACGCATTACATACTATACCATTCTCCGTTATATATCAGTCAATTCTGACCTTATGCCCACTTTAGACAGAAACAGTTAGGTCCAATTCAACTGTTCGAGGGACACACACATAGTGAATGCATCAACTTTTATATAAAAATCACCCAAGATTCAGTTTTTCCATACTCCTTTTAATTTTTATATATAATATTCAAAATCAGAGGCAGATAAAAACAGAATTTCAGACCTCTGTCCAAAACTCGTCAGCTGGACAACGAGAGACAAGAGTTGCTTTTTTTATGTCATTTCGTTTAAGCCTACGGGGCTGTTGGATCAGCAAAGTGTGATGTTCTCTCTTTAACCATGAAGTAAAACTTTATGACACCGCGACAATGGGTAACTGATGAGCAAAATTATATTTCACTGCATTGAAAAGCATTCCAACACAGAACCTGGTAATATGAAATGATGCACATCCATCGTTCAAAACGATGTTTAATCAGTGATGAAGGTAAGTGAAATCAGAAAGAAGAAAACGATCTTGATGTAAGATAAATATATGGAAGGAGGACTTTTATAGGGTCATAAATTTTTCCAAGAACACCATCAGAATATATCTCAGGCATGTTGAAAGAATCTCAAATTCTAGATAGAGGAAGAAATGTTCATGAAGAATGAACTGGGAAGTTTGGTAAGTCAGTAAAATAACGTTGTAAGTTTGGATCCAGTATGTTTGATCTTTCGTACATAGTTTCTGATAGTGATGAAGAATGGTGAGACATTTGATGCAATCATACAATTCCTAGGTTGGATTAAGTTGTTTTAATTTTATAAGGCCAGACGAAGAGAGTGGTATTCTAGGACCATCAGCAAATATTTTGTAAAAATAATATACAGATTTTTATGAGGTATGACAATAAGTAATGTAATAAAGACCTTATGATAATAAAGAAGAAAAGGTTGATTAAGGCCCAACTGTTTTCAGTTACACACGGTAAAAAGTTGAGTCGTTATGTGATCTTAAAATTGATTAATAACAGATGTTAGACATTAGTAAGAGCGGGGTCTATTTGAATATTAAGCAAATCAATCTTTTGGCAAGATCAGTATTTCCGTTTGCTTGGACCAAACAGAATAGCTTTGTTTCTGTATGTGTTGAGTGTACGTTACCAGTGTTTACACAACACAAAGAGGCGACTGATTGCTGTTTTTTAGAACCCTGTTGAATGTGACTAGTGACTAGAGTCTAACAGGTAGTCAAATAACAGTATTATGAACACGCTGAAAAATCTGTATAGGGCGTGGAGACTGTGACATATATAAAAGTGCAGGTTATGGAAGCAAAATAAAGGAAACGAGCCTTGTGGAATGCATGAAGGGAAAGAGATGTAGATAAGGCGTGCCTTCAATAGAAATGACTGCCCTACGATCAGCAATGAACGAATTAATTATTTGAATATCAGTATGTAATACAAACACATAACGTAGTTTAAGGAACAACCCTTTATGTCAAAGATAATTAAAAGCTCTTTCAAAATCGAAAAGTATCAAGATGTTTGTTTGTGTTAAAATAATTGTGAAAAATTTCTGATATTAGAATCGACACTACATAGAAAGCAAGAGACGAGATCCATCCTGTGTATTATTTGTTTGTAGAAAATCAGTGTAGATATTTTAACAAGGATACATTCAAAGGTTGTACTAAATAGTCTTATGAGACTGACTGGATGGTAGAAGCTTATACTTGTCAGAGGTTTACTGCGTTTTAAGAGAATAGAACTACCAAGAATTTTCAAAATAATAAGTAAAATCCAAAGTGGAGAAGAACTCTAAAGAACATTGACATAAACATAAATATCTTCTCAAAAGTATGTTACATTTATGCATAGGTAATTTCATTGCATTGTTACGCTTATTCTAGAAAACTATTTGACTATCAGTCACAACTATTGGAAAATTCATATAATTGTTCTGCAAAATGTGGTAAATGGAAGAAAACTCCGAATACAGAACTGTTGAATAATACGCAAACTTTATCTGGAGTATTAAAATACAAAAATGTTATTGTGTAGTTTGAAAGTTTGCTTTATGAAAGGCCGTGGGGGCGTTATAATGTTATAGTCAATCCCACTATTTGTTAGTAAAAAAGTAACTCAAGAGTCGGCGGTGGATGGTGATGACTAGCTGCCTTCCCTCTAGTCTTACACTGCTAAATTAGGGACGGCTAGCACAGATAGCCCTCGAGTAGCTTTGTGCGAAATTCAGAAAACTAACTAACTAACAAACAAGCTGCGTGAGAGATTGCAAAGAGATAGTCTTTGTCAAAGGAAATTTTGGAGCAGAGTTTCCATCTGTGATTGGGTAAATGCGAAATCACTATTAACAGTCAGTAACTTAAATCGATGTTAATACTATAAGCATCTTAAGGAACCTCGAAGTCGATTGCTTCATGCAGTTCCTAGCATATTCCGATTTCAGTTCTTTTGAGTAAAATAGTTAAAAAATCCACGAGAAAAGAAATTTTACTACCACGTTCTGAAAATCCCTCTTAATGTGGATCTCTTAAGAAGATCATTCAGCATCACAGTAATCCAAAGAAGCCATTTGAGACTCTGGTCTCATATTTATATTTGCAGTGGCCAGCTGAGCTGGAATTGGAAGATAATCATTACTGTCTGGTGAAATAATTTGTACTGTTAGTTGTGAAATAAAATTCGCTGAAGCCACAACAACATTAGGAGATGTACTGGATTCAGGATGGATATGAAATGAAACATAGAAAATGCTTTTAGTAATATTATCCAATATGGAATAAAAATGACTTAATTCAGAGGGCGTCTACTATTATAGATGATATCACTCATGTAAATGTAGCTTCGGAAATTATGGTCTAAGCAGATGAAGATGTTATGAGGCAAAGTGTCTTTAATTAGAATATAGACAGTAGCGAGTGTAATGGTTTGTTTGTTTGTTTGTTAGTTTTTGAATTTCGCACAAAGCTACTCGAGGGCTATCTGCACTAGCCGTCCCTAATCTAGCAGTGTAAGACTAGAGGGAAGGCAGCTAGTCATCACCGCCCATCAGTAACTCTTGGGCTACTCTTTTACTAACGAATAGTGGGATTGACCGCCACATTATAACACCCCCACGGCTGAAAGGGCGAGCATGTTTGGTGCGACGTGGATGCGAACTCGCGACCCTCAGATTACGAGTCGCACGCCTTAACACGCTTGGTCATGCCGGGCCGAGTGTAATGGTACAAGATATAACGTATATAGTAAGTATTAGATGTTATTGTTGTGGCATAACTGAAATCTACGTATAAGAACTGGAAGAGTGGGCCTACTAACTACTGTACTCCGCCCCTTCCACTGCACATGGGATTAACACTAAGATGTAAGATGTAATCAGATAATCTAGCAGTTTGAGATGGTTTAAGGGATGTCTTGTCGAAAAGAAAGCAGTTTATGCAGTTGACAAACAGAAGAGGTTCCAAGAGCTTCATATCTAATAAACATTTCTTGAAATTGCTCTTACTTCTGTCACTTTCTTGTAAATCTTCACTTTATGTCCCTGAAAGTGATTTTTTGCGACTTCACTCATTAATCATTCGGGACAATCTTCGTTGTTGTGACCCATTTATTCTATTATGTCATAGGGGTCTCCAAGAGGGCGCTTGTAATTATGTAGGAGCAGCGAAAAGGCAGTGGTGACACCAGGTTTGCAAACAACTCTGACATTATTCAAATCCTTTTCAATACTGGAAACAATATGAAATTCTGACTGGACCCTAAATACCCAAACCTTATTGATGGTGCTATGTCTACTTCTTCACTTCAATAGGTTAATACCCTTACCTCCTCCCATGGAAATAACTTTACAGCTTCGGAACAACATCCTCTCAACTCTGAAAATGCAGCACATATCAATCACTTCCTGAACTTGCAGTGCATAGATGAAAACTCTATGAATGCAGTCATCACATACAGAATCTCCAGCTGGTCTTAAGAATTAGATGCAACACTCCCGCTAGTCCAGATGAGATGTTTGGAAAAACAAATCAACTTCATTTCTAAATCCTAACTTCATCCACACGCTAGTCTTCATGAATTGACACATATATGTGTCCATCGTGCACTATCAATTGTAATTTTAACACTTCTCGTCCAAAGAAAGAGCGGAACTTTTTGGTTACCCGCCAACCACTAGGACTGGAATGAAATAACAAGGAGGAAAAATTCCTTTGTCTCTCATCGTCCAGCCTATTTCATTAGTTTTGGTATTAAACGAAAGGCATCTTGGACGGTGCCTTGTTGGAGGCAAAAGATATAATTGAAATGATATTTTTACTCGGTTTTGATTTTGCATCCGAGAAAAAGTACATTAAGGGAAACTAGGAAAATATATCTCCAGTTTAGGTAGTTTTTATTAAAAATTATAAGATTATTATTCATTTATCCCGATAAACGTATGAAACGGAACAAATATATTCATTTGTAAACACCTCGACTCATTTCATAAGCAAAACGACAGAATAAGTCAGCAACAACAACAACAAAATAGAGTAACTTTAGCTTGGTTTTATTATTTCATTTGTCTTCATTAATCACAAAAGGCTAATTTTATTGGAGTGTAACTTAAATACACATTTGATCAAAATATTCCATTTTACACTTAAAGTTCAGCTTCCAAAATTTAACTCTTAGACCATCCAGAAGCCCAGTAAGCAATTACGTTGCTTACAGTACTGGCATAATGCAATGATTATAAAATTTCCAATAATTTTGCAAACAACAGAGTGGCGGATCCAATATTTTATCCAATGTTTGTCAAAAGGGTTGTTTTTAGCATGTCTAAAGAAGGTGAGTGCTACCACATTTTACGTACTTAGAATTTCTAAAAGACGATAGAAAGCAACAATTATAATTAATTTAAGTTTTAAGAATTATCTTTATTTAAGAACTACAGAAAATCACCTTTAAATCGTAGAAGACACAAACTCTCTTCTCTCTCCTCTAAGCACACAAAACAAAACCTCTCTCAACTATCACATCCTCGTCATGCTCACAATATCAGATGCACTACATGTAAGGTAACCTAGTTTTACGCTCAATCAATTACTATAATTTCGTACACCAGGAACATATGGTCGGAAACAAATAACATTTTAAATGCCCTAAACTGTTTTTTCGGCCCGAATAAAGATAAAATTGCTGCTCATTTTTTTTATTGATTTCGGGCCTTATTTTTACAAAATAAACGCCGTTAGTAATGAATTGGACAGGTTAATTTGGCAAATCCTTCGAATGCCATCTGTGTCCGTCACTACAAGAACTATAGTACTTCGCAAAATAACAGAGCAGCAATAAACTGCAGTTATTTAACAGTTTATTTTCACATCAAACAGTGCTTATAATGAAGAGTAAAAATCGCTCTTTTTCTATCTTTACTTCCAAAATTTATTTAATCAGTTTAAAATCCCCGTTTCTGTGAGTATAGTCTTTGACGAATATTTTAAATAATTCTTACACTAAAGTTCATGTATACAGGAATATTTCAGTGTTTTGTTTTATTGACAACTATGTCTTAGTCACCTGGTGGAAGGCTCGGCATGGCCCGTTGGATAACGCACTCGACTCGTAATCCGTAGGTCGCGGGTTCGAAACTGTGTCACACAAACATGCTCGCCCTTTCAGCCGTGGGGGCATTATAATATGACGGTCAATCCCACTATTCGTTGGTAAAAGAGCAGCCCATGAGTTGGCGGTGAGTGGGGATGAGTAGCTGCCTTCCCTCTAGTCTTACACTGCTAAATTAGGGACGGTATAGCAGATAGTTCTCATGTAGCTTTGCGCGAAATTCCATAACAAACAAGAACAGAAAACAACTGTTGTATAAAAGCACTGCTTTTTCCTGTAAGCTTGTCCTTGTTGTAGACAAGTAGAAGCCTTTGTTCGAAAACTGTGATGTTACCAGTAGTAATGACCGTCCCTTCTCACACCACCGTCTCTGATAGTCCAGCTGCCCAAATGGCACCCAAACCATAACAAAAATACCTACAAGGATAGGCACATAACCCAGGTAAGTCCACTATTCGATAATTATGGAAGGCTGGGCACACCGGCAAAAATGCACTGTCCCAAATGCGCGGAGAGTGTGATAGCATCTGTGATGCCCACTGCCACCACTTTATAGGAACGGCTAGCACAGGTGGCTCTCGTGTAGCTTTGCGCGAAATTCAAAACAAATCAAACCACCTGGTGAAACAGCGGTAAGTATAGGTCTTACAACGCTAAAATATGGGGCTCGTTTTCTCTCACTAGATATAACAAATAGCCCAATGTGGCTTTTCCCTACAACAAACAAATTATAATTCTTATTATTTTTGCGTCACTAATTAAAAGTTTCTTATGATTACCATTTTTTTGACCTCAATTACTTTTTGTAATTAATTAAGACGTCACTGCCATTTTATTATCTATATAAATATATGTTATTGTTTTTTTCTTATAGCAAAGCCACATGGGGCTCTCTGCTGTGTCCACCGAGGGTAATCGAACCGTTGATTGTAGCGTTGTAAATCCGTAGACTTACCGCTGTACCAGCGGGGACATATAACTATGTATTTTTCTCCCATCTTCTATGTATCCCCAAATCACAGCAAACAACTATTATATCAACATTTCGCTGTTTAATTTACGGATATCTTCCCTTATATTACACCTAATTACGTCCGCCAGATTCTGGTTTAGGACTGAAATACGTCACAATATCTAAAACAAAAAGCAGAAAAAAGTTTAAAAAGATCATTTCCCTCATTTTTTATTGTCGGTTTCATCGCACCACAACGTTTTTTTTTTAAACTAAAAGTTTAAAATAACCACTTTCCCCTTTTTATTGTCGGTTTCATCGCACCATAGCGTTTTTTTCTCTTTACCTACGTCATACATATGCCCCCTCCTTGCCATATATATATACTTATGAACGTCTAAGAATTATTAACAGGCTCCTTACGAGCCAGTGGGAGACATTTTTGTTGAAAAAGAACAAAACTACCCAATCCGATTCTCATCAATTTGAAGTGAAATTTTTGGGCATTTTTATTGGCTAAAAAAAAAGAAGGCATTTCCTTCAATCTTTTAGCATTGGAGATGCAAAAGTGATTTGAAGTGGTAAGGTGATTAAGATCTGTCAGTGCATCACGAGCTTAATGACCAGGAAGTTATGTTAGAGTTTGAAAAAAAGAGTACTCCATAGGATATTCACAATATTTTGAAGATCGATATTTAATTCCATTTTGCAGTAGTTTATTTTAATGTGGTGATCAGTTGACTTAAAAACATTTGTTCTTTTTCTGCTCAGTTCAAATTATAGTTGAAAAACGAAAATGTATCAAAACGGAGTTTGATTTACTTGATTCAAAAATGTTTTATATTCTATTTACATATTATGAGTGACGACTGTCTTGAAAATTAGCGTCAAATCAAAATTTGTGCCTTATTTCTGAAATTGTTCGTTAAATGATCATACCAAGGCAGCTCAAGTCTGCCTTGCCGAAAGACTGGCTGACACTTATATCTTCAGAGTCAGCGCCATTTTCTTCCACTCGGCATGTTTTCGAGTTGTATTTTTAGGGTATTTCTGATCAGCTCCTCGCTGGCGCAATGGTAAGTCTATGGGTTTACAACACTGAAATCAGCTGTTCGATTCCCTCAGTGGACACAGCACATAGCCCGATGTGGCTTTGCAATAAGAAAAACAAACACACGTAAACGTTTCTGATCAACGAGTGCAGTTTTAGGGTATCAGTGTTAAAAAGGTAGTTGGTATTCATGTTGTTCCTTAGGTTCTCGTGTTCCTGATCCAACATTTTTGGGGGAGTATTTCTTTGGGTGATTGGAAGACAATTTGCAAATCTATATTTTGGTCATTTGTGGGCTATGAGTTTTGGATGGTGAATTATTTGATATGAATGTGGGCATATGGGTATGCACTTGACTGGGCTTTGCACTTTTCGTGGTTATGAGTGCGAATCTATTGATCTTTTTTTTCTCTGTTCAGAGGTTCAACCCTTGTGGTCTCATGTTTATACTTTACTGGAATTCTCACCTATCTGTTTGGGTCTGAAGAAGGAGTCACTTGGTGAGGTTCCATCCAACTCCATCGAGGCTCTGTTATAATATTTTTCGTTTGTTTACCATGTTATTGCAGTGTCATTTGTTCTTTTAAGTTTCCCGATGAACCTCCAGTTGTCTTTGTTGTTGTTGCTGTTGTTGCTTTGTGCCTTTAGTTTGCTTAAACATGGCCTTAAATTACATATCCAACGACTGTGGCTTGTCTGTGGAAGGTTTGTCAAGATACATGGTTTATGGTTGTCCTTAGTTTAATTTGTTTAAGCTTGCCAGAAACTATTATATCGAGAAATATTGCAGACTGAGAAGGATCAAGAGTTAGGTACTTCCAAAGGTAGTAAATAATGTGGAACATCATTCTCATGAGATGTTTTGAGCCTTCACTCCATCAAGATATTTTAGGAATTAGGAGGAAAGTATTTATTTACATGCAATTTATTTAGCCTCAGAATTAATTGAAATTGAGAAGCATATTTAATTCTATATTACATTTTCTTTCCGCTGAGAATTATCCGATTTCCAATAAGGAAGTGGCCATCTGACTTCTCTTCATAGTGACTATTGCTAAGGAATTGTGAAAGGTTGTCAACGTTGCGCGCAACGTCAATGCTAGAGCACCTGAACGACATTTTCCCAATAGTATTTTGATACTTTTTAAACAAATATAAAGGAACCTGAATAAATGCAGTAATCAAGTGTGTAAGATTGAACGTACTTACTTATTTATGTTCAAATCTAAATATCATGCTAGATAAAGTGTGCCATAATAATCAATGTTAATATTTTCAATTTCATTTTAAATATTATAAACTATTAAAATTAAAATTACAAAACATTGACGTGTTTTTAACAAGATTAATCTTCAATATGATACTTTTATCTGAAAGTATGGTATTTATGCATATGTGTATTTTATAAGCAGATGAGTTAAGTTCTTTTGAGTGTCCTCCGGCTGCTCATAATTAAGTCTTCAGTCTTCGTGCGCTAAACATGAATTTAAGTACCCGTAATGGGCAAAGCATAGAGAGCCAGCAGTTCATCTCTCCCCAGTTGCACAGCGGTATATCTTTAGACTGTAATCTATTTACTGGTGCACATTTATTTTGCCTGGCATGGCCAGGTGGTTAAGACCCTCGATTCGTAATCCGAGGATCGCGGATTCGAATCCCTGTCGCACCAAACATGCTCACCATTTTAGCCGTGTGGACGTTATACTGTGATGGTCAATCCCACTATTCGGTGGTAAAAGAGTAGCACAAGAGTTGGCGGCGGGTGGTGATGACTAGCTGCCTTCCCTCTAGTCTTACACTGTTAAATTAGGGACAGCTACTGCAGATTGCCATCGTGCAGTTTTGCGCGAAATTCAAGAAACAAACAAACAAAAGTATTTATTTTAGTGCCTACGTTTGTTTCTGTATAGTCTTCTTTCTTGTCTGTGACATATGTTCTTAACTGAGTATTGCGCAAGTCCGGCCTGTCCTCGAAATTTGTAGAACGTTCGTGTGCGTAAAAATGGACAATACCCGTTTGACGAAAGCGCGCGAGAATGTTGTCGAAAGTTCTGTAAACTCACGTGATTCTTATAAAAAGCGACTAACCTAGAGGCAGGGAATGAGAATATTATTGAACAGCTACGATCTGTGTGCTGAAGGCCTAGGAAGCTATATTTGAGATTAACGCCTACTAATCGGAAAACTACATAATTTGACCAGGAACGTTACAGATTTCGAACATTACGAACCGTTCAACTTCAGTGAATTATTTCGGACGTTATTATTTTTTTTAAGAAATATATTCACTGTGTATCTTCTTAGCTAACCTCATACCGCGCACAAGCTGACTTTCCTTCCAGTGTAACCCTCGTGTAGCTTTGAGCGAAATTCAAAACAAACCAACCTTATATCCGGTCTGGAACTGAATATTTTATGAAAGATCCAGGTCTACGACAAGCAAATTACTTCTGAGTTTATTTTGTTTTTAAATTCGCGCAAAGCTACACGAAAGTTATGTGTATTATCTGTCCCTAATTTTGCAGTGTCAGACGAGAGGGAAAGGCAGCTACTCATCAACACCCACCGCCAACTTTTGAGCTACTCTTTTGCCAACGAATAGTAAGATTGACCGTAACATTATAACGCTCCCCGACTGAAAGGGCGAGCATATTTTGGTGTGACAGGGATTCGAACCCGCGACCCTCAGATTACGAGTCGAGTGCCTTAACCACCTGGCCATGCCGGGCCTAATGTATGTAATGTTTGTACACAAAGCTAAGTTAATTTAATAGGTCTTTAATACTAATTAACCTATTCATAATTTAGATATAATATCTGAAAGACTTTCATCATTTCAAACAAAAACTTAATGTAAATATGACATGATATAGTAAAATCGTCTACGTTAAGTTGTGTCGGACAATTATCACGTAGAATATTCTATTAGCTTATTATTATTACTTTCGTTATTAATATTAGTTAGAATGTTTACGATACCCAAGTTTGCGATAATTAACTTTAATTTTTATTAATATACTTTTATTATAGACATTTTACGTTGTTAGCTGAAAATATGTTTTTAGGACTAATCTAAATTTCTATTCAGGCCGAAAGCTGAGATATTAATAGGTTTAGGGTTGTAAATATCGTTAACAGCAACAGTACTCAACGGATTAAACAATTACTATTAATTTTTATATGCAAAAAGTAAATGCATATTTATTAGTAGGTTGATTTCGAGTTTATTTCTAAGTAGGAATCTCACTCTGATCGGAAATTAATATCAAATATTTTCAAACAATCCAACAACCAAATACATTTTTAAGATCCACCATTAATTTCTTACAAATCCGACAAGATGTAAAAAAAAAAAAAAAGGTAGACACTGACAATAACCAAGACTAAAAGACCGGCATGGCCAGATGGTTGAGACACTCGACTCGTAATCTGAGAGTCGCGGATTCGAATCCCTGTCGCACCAAATATGCTCACCATTTTAGCCGTGTGTACGATATAATGTGATGGTCAATCCCACTATTTGTTGGTAAAGGAGTAGCACAAGAGTTGATAGTGGGTGATGATGAATAGCTGCCTTCCCTCTAGTCTTACACTGCTAAATTAGGGACGACTAGCGCAGATAGCCCTCGAGAAGCTTTGTGCAAAATTCAAAAAAAAAACAAACAAACAAAACCAAGGCTAAACACCAGCTGCTCTAAACTGTGAACGTAAAAATTGTTTCACTTACGAGTGTTTTTTCTCATAAACACCTTCACTTTGTTGTGTGACCGAAATATCAATCAAGTATTTATATGCATAACAGAATGTCTAATACAGTGTGTAATATGCTAAAGAAAAATGTTGCGTTTCGTCAACTTTACGTAGGACAGACAGGACGCGGAATCGTAGACGCAATAAGGCCACAGTAGTTGACAAAAAAGATGCACGTATATATGACCTTAATTTTAAATCAGTTTTTTTTTTTTTTTTTGGAATTTCGCACAAAGCTACTCGAGGGCTATCTGTGCTAGCCGTCCCTAATTTAGCAGTGTAAGACTAGAGGGAAGGCAGCTAGTCATCACCACCCACCGCCAACTCTTGGGCTACTCTTTTACCAACGAATAACAGGATTGACCGTCACATTATATGCCCCCACGGCTGGGAGGGCGAGCATATTTAGCGCGACGCGGGCGCGAACCCGCGACCCTCAGATTACGAGTCGCACGCCTTACGCGCTTGGCCATGCCAAGCCTTTTTAAATCAAACCTGAAGGTCACTTTGTAGCTTTGAATGAAATCCAACCTTTCACTTCTGCCAGAGATATGTAGCAGCAAGCCCTAGTTTGTCAATATGAGAGTAAAATGAAGTAAGACTGTTCACTTGCGAACAACTTACTTCCCTTATATTGTTAGTTATGACGTGCTGCTATTCAGAGTGACCCAGTGACTGTAAATATTGTTGGTACAACCCACGAGCATATACACTAGACTAGAGAATGGGTGCAAATCTGAATTATCCAAGTTTTGGTTCAGTTTTTGTTATTAAAAACTTTGACCTCAGGTAAAGAATTTGAGGTTTTTTATGGCTATAAAGCAGATATTTTAGAAAATTTCACTTTGGTGATTTCAAATAATGGTAACTGTAGATGGACAAATAAATCACATAAAATACTAATTAGAGACAACTTGGGGCTTATTGGTCCATCTCGGCTGTTCTTTTCTCTAAACTAAACTAAACCTATTAAATAAATAAATTTTAAAACAATCTGAAAATCAGCCATTATCATTCATATAGTTATCAAACTTGTTCTTAAAATTACTTAAATTTACAGTCTCCACAACACTTGAAAATAGCTCATTCCAGAGACCAACCGCCTTATTAGAAAAATAAAATTGTCGTAACTGAAGATGGTCTCTTGTTGGTACAGCGGTAGGTATACGGGTTTACAACGCTAATATCAGGGGTTCGATTTTCCTCGGTGGACTCAGCAGATAGCGCAATGTGGCTTTGCTGTAAGAAGAATACACACACACACACTTAACGGAAGATAGTTCCCCTCTGGTGCAGCGGTAAGTATAGGAATTTACCACGATAAAATCAGGGGGTTCGATTCCCCTCGGTGGACTCAGCAGATAGTCAGATGTGGCTTTGCTATAAGGAAAAATATATGCATTAATTGAAGATGACTCCTACCCTGTTACAATATATATTTTTATCCCCTACTCCTACTATTGTCACTGTTAAGTATGAAAAACACTCTGCATCAACACTATCAATTTCTTTTACAATCATAAACACCTCACTCACATTCCCATCTAACTCTTCTTTTCTCCAGAGAAAACAAATTAAGAAATTTCAGCTTCTCCTCGTCTGACAACCCCTTCATCCCAGCTATCAAACTAATAACCTTTCTTTGAACTCTTTCCAACAATTCAACGTTCTTCCTTAGATGAGGAACCCAATATTAAAATAAAACTAATATTCCAAATGTGGCCAAACTAGTAACTGGTATAATGAAATTATAACCTCTTTAGACATGTATTTAATACTGCTGTATATATAACCTAAAATCCTATTTGTCCTACTGCTAGCTACAGCACACTGCTTGGATGGCTTTAGAGACTGATCAACCATTACACAAATATCCCTTTCTTTCATGACGCTGATAAGAGTATTCCCATCCAAATTGTTCCCCTCTTGGACATCGGTAAGTCTACGGATTTACAATGCTAAAATCAAAGGTTCGATTTCCCTGATGGGCACAGCAAATAGCTCTATATGGCTTTTCTATAAAAAAAAAAACACACACACATTCAAATTATACTTTTTATTCAAATTGTGATAACTCACATTCATTATCTCACATTTATTATAATTAAGACCAATCTGCCATTTATTTGCCCAATTCACTAAATGATCTAAATCTTTTTGTAAATTAGCAGCATATTCTTCACAGCCAGCAACCCCAAAGACCTCTGTATCATTTGCAAATTTAAGCAGTTAGCTGTGTTATAATGGTTCATAAAATGGCTCTGAGTTTTTCAAGTACAAACTCATAACCTCATCTCTTGACTGATTTGAGATCTAATTACAGCCGCGGCAATTGTTGATTCCCTTGTCTTTAGTGACCATTCCTTCACCTATGCCAATGATGTAAACAAAAGCAACAAAGGTCCTAAAACTGAGCCCTGAGGTACCCCACTTGTAACATTAATCGAGTATGATGTAAGAAAACACATAGTTGGCTGATTTTTATAATGTGTAACTGCTTTACAATGGTTGGCTTAATGTAAAATGGTCTCCTGCGGGGCCGTCTTACTCTGCACTTGTACCCATGTTATTTTGCACCATTGTCTTTGATATAAAGAAAAGTGAGCATAGCGTACGGCCTTGCTGATTTCTGTCAAAAACGTTTAAATCATTTAAACACAGTTGATAAATACAATATTTATTATAAATTGCAGTTATTGTTAGTTAGATGGGGCTATTTTACCTCAAGGGACCCGTTTTATCAAGCCTATTAAAGATTGAGACGGACAGTGGAAACACAGATAAGAGAACAGTACAGCTGACCTCAAGATCTAGGAATTATGAAAATCAGCTATCACCAATCGTGCGTAGGATTGTCGTAAAGGCTTACCATGAAACAGATGATGGATCCAACATTTTAAAATGAATCATTCGAATGTATGAATAAATAAGAAAGATGGAGGACGGAACAACTATAGACATGAACAGGGAAAATATTAATATAACCATTCACCCTTTATGTAAGTATTTGTTATAAGCATATTTGGTCCACACATTTTCAGCTATTTTACCTTTTATATTTATCTAGCATTTCATAGTTATAGGGAAAACTAAATTTATTTGACTAAACTGTTAGCTGAAAATTTTTAATTTTTTTTAATATGCTGGAGCCATACAAGGATGCCTTCATGGATCTTCACAAACTTGTATGCATCGCTGTGACCCTGCCTGTCACTTCAGCTGCCTGTGAGAGAAGTTTCTCATGTCTGAAGCTTCTAAGACATACTTGCGTAACAGCAGTGGTAACAACCACACCAGCAACCTTGCTGTCATATCAGTAAACTACAGGAGGGCAAAACAACTCGATATTGATACTGTTATAGACACATTTGCTGCCAATCACCAGAACAGGCACATTGTTTTGAAGTAATATTAACTATAAACACAACATGATGTAAGATAGTTAGCCTGATAGTGACCTTACTTTCCTCAGAGTGTATTAACTTTACATGGGATAATTCGTTTCTGTTATGTAAACTATGTCTTTATGTTATATTTCTTTTGATTTGTAGCTTTACTCTTAATGGTATATTAAATGTTCAATCTAAGGTAATCTTGATTTTCTTTATTATTATGTATTACCTTGGGTGGAATTTAGGTGAGCTTCCTCTTTTATATATACGCATATTTTCATAAAAAGATTATTTCTAATTTATAATAATGAATAAATAATCTTGAACGCAGTTCAAAATAGCACACCTTTCTGAAATTTACCTTGGTATTTACATTATTATAATTTATCATCTATACTTCATATTGATGGCATTTTGGGAAGCCCCACCACAGTTTACCTCAGCTCCCCCTTCAGACCCTCCCCACCCATACAGTATTGTATGGTTTGGTGTAAAGTTACAAAGACATTACATAAAGTTACGTTGGCGGAAAACGACATTTTAAAACTGAAATTTGTATATAGTTTGGAAGAAAATCAGTTTGTTGTACAGCTAAAAAAGACAGACACAATGATTAGATGTACAACTAAATGGTAATTAATGTAAAAATTAATTCAATTAAAATGAAAATTTGTCCTATAATTTACAACTTGGCGGCGACCCCATCACATATATTTGTTGTTTACAATGCAGCATAGGGATAAAAAAAATGAAATCACATATAACACACTAAACGCAAACTATATAAAGACTCATGCATTAATGGCCATGGAACGTTACTTTATATTTTAACGAGATACCTCAAAGCTTAAATAATAAATGTGTCGTCTTCTGTGTAGTCAAATATTGTACTGATTTTCTCAACTTGTTTTAGCTATTTACTGTTTATAACATTTACTCATAACCCTAAATATATATACATTAAGATATTTGTGTAGAAGATTAATACCAATGGTCAAGTAAAATAAAACAAAATTTAAAGAAAGGACTGTGTTAGAAACAGTAAATCCAAACCTCTGACTAACAATATTTTATATAATAAACAAAAACAAGCCTAAACAAAAGTAGAAAAAACGCAACACCAGTCAAAAGGATCCCAGAATACAGGTTATAATGTGGGATACAAAATTTACCCTAGGTATGGTTGTTTTTGAATTTTTTTGCAAAGCTACACGAGGGCTATCTGCACTAGTCGTCCCTAATTTAGCAGTGTCAGACTTGAAGGAAGGTAGCTAGTCATCACCACCCACCTCCAACTCTTGCGCAATTATTTTACCAACGAATAGTAGGATTGACCGAACCATTATAACACCCCCACGGCTGAAAGGGCGAGCAAGATTCTGCAACGGGGATTCGAACCCGTGACCCTCGGATTACGAGTCGAACGCTTTAAACCATCGGGCCATGCCGGGCCGTACCCGAGGTTTTGGAGGTGACTAGAAATAAGACTAGCCTCCGTTCGATAGTCTCACATGAAGAAATTCATAAAAAATAATAAAATAATCAAAATAAAAAGAAATAACGAGAGCTAGATACGGGTTCTCAAAGCCAACAGCGCCCCACATCTATATCAGCCTTCACTGCTTCCAGACAACTGTCGGAAAGCGATTGCTCTCCAAAGTAAAGAAGAAAAAGAAAACAGTAATAATAAGGTACTATCGCTCGGGGGTAAGATAGTAAGATAAACGTACCTTCTAAAGTTGGCGTTCCAGCCCCCATTATGGTATTAAGGCTCTAACTAGTGGCCCAGTAGACAAATTATTTTAACTACACTATACATAATAATTCCATTATTATATTAATTTTTTGTTGAAAATTCATTAATAGAACAGCTATGTTATCCATCCATGGTACTGAGAGAAAGAACATTTAGATATATTACGTTTTTGCATTTATAATAATTCTATATTTTTCCATAAACAGGTATTTAGACAAATAATAGCAGTTCTAATGTGTGCTGACTATTTTTCTTCTATAGCAAATTTATATTACTTTTATGACATTAGGTTTATTGAAAAATACATAAGTCCATATATTTTTGTTTTAACTTACAGATATGTAGATGAGTTACTTAGTATAAATAATTCTGAAATAAATAATGTTAATAACACTATTTATCTGGTAGAATTAGAAACTGAAAACACTTAAATATCTATTGAAGAGAAACATCACTTAGATTTAGAAATTAAAATAACTGATGATATCAATATAAATATTTTTGACAAAATAATTATTTTTATTTTCTAATATATAGTTTGCCTTCTGTTAATAGTAATGTACTGATACAAACATCAAAACTTCACAATTATTCAGATGTTGTAAAATTTGTAATAAATTACAATATTTTATTATTAATGTTGAAATACTTGTGAAAAAATAATATTTAACATATTTAATAAAGAAACTCAAAATAAAATTATTAAAATATTCTGTGGTAAATATAGAAATGTATTAAATAAATATAAAGAAGTAAGTTTAACTGAAGGTTTCTGTCAAGTATTTTTAGTTGTTAATAAGGTCATTGAAACAAGTTGGCACTACTTTTATGCGGATGAACATCTTGTCGCATAGAAAGACTTGGTTAGAATCTGAAAATTGGTAGTTACAATGGACTTAATGGGTAGTGGTTGAGAGCTATGGTTAGTTTAGATAACTCTTTGAGACTCTCTGTACCAGTATAATTTGTCTACTGGGCTACTAATGAGTGCCTACCACCATAATTGGGACTAGAATGCTAACTTCAGGAGATAAATTTACCTTACTTGCCTACAAGTATCAGTACCTTATTATTACTTTTTCTTTTACTTTTCTTCTTCTTTACTTTGAAGAGCAGTCATCTTCCCACAACTGTCTGCAGATGTGGGATGTTGTGCGCTTGGGCACCCATAGCTCGCTCTCCTAATTTCTAGCTCATTTGATTATTTCTGATTATTTTATGAGTACTGACTCGTGGCGAACTAATGACAAAATTAAAATTATATATTTCACTAACCTTTAATCTGAAATTCATAACGGACTGTTTAGGATTTACGTGAAAATAGTGTTCAAACTAGTGTGATTTTTTAATACAAATATTGTCTTTATATTCGTTTTATTACATCACCAGCATTCGATGCTTAAAACCCAATAATATATTTGTTATACTGCATATAAATAGCACTTCAGAAAGTCTTTTGACTGTCATAGTCCAGCTCAGCTTATATATTCTGGCATTGCATAAAAGGCCTTTTGGCACTGACTTGGCGGCCATATTTAATGACATCCTAATTGTTATAAAAAACAGCATAACCAAGATGGAAACACTATGTTACAGGTTCCTTACATATATAATTTAACTGTGTGTATAATCTACCCTAAAAAATGGTGGTTCTCGCAATTTTTTGTTATTAAATGACATCGTATTTATTTATGGGTAACCACTAATTTGTAAGGCCCGTAATCTGAGGGTCGCGGGTTCGCATTCCCGTCGCGCCAAACATTCTCGCCCTTTCAGCCGTGGGAGCGTTATAATGTGACGGTCAATCCCACTATTCGTTGGTAAAAGAGTAGCCTAAGAGTGGGCGGTGGGTGGTGATGACTAGCTGCCTTCCCTCTAGTCTCACACTACTGAATTAGGGACGGCTAGCACAGATAGCCCTCGAGTAGCTTTATGCGAAATTCAAAAACAAACAAACTAATTTGTGCATTACCTACTTTAAGTTAGGCTTAATGGTTTTACTTTTCACATTTCTTTTTTCTAATCAAACTTAGTATATCCATTTTTAATATCGTCTTAAGTTAAAAGAGTTGTTCTTTAATATTTATTTTAGTCGTGCTTTCAGAGCGTGAATTTCCTATACGCTTTCATTAGATTTAACGTGCTCATGCAATTTTTATTGTCACTAACAACCTGAATTAATGTATACCATTAAGTTAGATACAGCCATTGAAAATATATAATAAAAAAAGTTTTCATGAACCATTAGACGCACAGCATGCACACCCAGGGAAGCTCGAAAAAAAAACACATTCTGATGCAGCTTTTAACGTGCAGAGAATTTCTGGAAAGAAGCCAACAACTTGTCTTTGAGAAGAAACTCGTATGCGTATGTGTATTCATACACGTGTGTGTGTGTGGTGTTAACCAAAACACAACAGTAAATGAATAGCGTCATCGGGCATCCAGTAAATAAAGTTAATTATTCACTCAAGAAGATGGTAAATACTTCTTGTAAGCTATTCACAAAACATAAAAAAGTGAAACAGACTTATAACTTGGAGAGAAGTGTCACTGCCAAAGGAGAGAAGTGTCACTGCCAAAGGAGAGAAGTGTCACTGCCAAAGAAGAGAAGTGTCACTGCCAAATTTTGATATGCTAATCTGAAACTGAGGAAAAACCTAACCCATTTAGTTGTTTCTTTTGTCCTCAAACTGAAAACTTATTCCTTTTTATTAAATATAAATTGGCTATTCCCTTTACGTCACAGTGATACTTATATTTGTATACTGTGGAACTGAGGTACAAAAACTTTGTTGTAATCAGTTAATCAATTAACGGATGTTATAACCAATGGCAACCATTCCGTGACTGACACAACTCGCTTTTTAGTAAATCATAATCTTAAAGAACACAGATACAATGGTGCGAGCACTCAGCAGTATCAGAATTATAGGTTCATTTAAATGCTTGTATCTTTTAATTCTTACAAAGCGAAAATCAGCATAAAAGAAGTATATATCACAAAAGCAATAAATTATTGATACAATTTGTAAGAAAAAACTAAAAGTATAAATGATCTAAGGGGTTGTCATTTGTGAATACTTGGAAGTAATGGTTACGTCAGTGTGTCTAATTAAACGTGTACGACAGGATTATAGAATCAGTATTAACGAAAGGCCATCTCTATAAGCTTCTGCTAATTAATCGCCCTGATAGAATTTGCGTACAAAATGAGCACAGTTTATCATCGAATTAAAAAGCTGATGTCAGAGATTTTACGACAATTAGTTCACAAGGTAAGATGACCAACCTTCGGTGACTGAACGATAAGTCTGAAATTTTATAACGCTAAAAATCGTGTTTCGATACCAGTGGCTGACATTCCATTGATAGCCCATTGTGAATCTTTGTACTTAACAGCACTCAAACTTAACAATAAAGTATGTTAATATGTGTTGGCGAACGGTTATTGTTAGAATACACAATTCCAGGATTTTAATAACTTGAATTAATCGTTAGTTGATGGTGTCATATGAGGTGATACAGTATTAGCTGAACCAATATAAACAACCAACTAGACTGTTAAACAGGCACGCACATTGAATTATTGTTCAAAGAAACAGGCGAAGAAACGCAACGAATAGCTAGTACGTACAGAGGTAAGCAAATGTATGTGTGTGTATGTTTATATATATTTGGAGAAAATAAAATACTAAGCGAAACACACAATCACAATATATATGGTTGTTTCAGGTTGATGCATGTAACTTATATTGTTAAATATGTATTGCGCAAGTCCCGCTTGTTCTCTAAATTTGTAGAAGATTCTAGGCTATAATAGTCAACAATATATGTTTTACGAAACCACTAGCGTTATACAATACTGTTGCCTCGAAATCTATAATTGCAATAAGCGCTTATTAATCGGGAAACCACAGATATTTGACTAGGAATGTTTGTATATGTTTCTAACATTATGAGCTGTTCAAATTCGTAGAATTAACTTCAAACGTTAGTATTTATACGAGGACATTAGATATCTTGCTTCCTCTGTGAAAAGTAAGCTTGTAAACCGCGTTATTCTAAACAAGAATAGAGCTAATGAAAGTTATCTGTGTATCAACATAAAATTAATTCTCTCGTCGTGGACCTGGGCCATTAATAAATATTCAGTTCCGGATCAGATAGAAGACTGAATATTTTTTGTAACTTGGTAAAATTATTGAATATAAATCCCCGTTATTATAAATTGTGTTGTTGTTTGTATATTAAAATATATTTATGTTAAGAAAGAAAATTATGTATATCAAATTTGTTGCTAAATGTTATAAATTTGATAAATATCAACATTTAATTAACTTATAAATTCAAATTCAGATTTCCAGTTCTTTGAAATCGCAAGAGATAATGTAAGTAACATAATAAATCGAAGACTTGTCCGAGATAAATTACAATGCGTAACAAAAGTTTAAAAATATCCTTATGGAGATTAAAAAATAAACATAAATATCGTCATGTAAACAACCATAAGAGATAATTAATCCTTAGATAGACAGAGATCAAGAAATAAAGAAATAAATTCTCAAACACGGTAACAACAATTAAAACGGTCCTTTGATAAACTGAGATCAAGAAATAAAGAAGTGGCTCTTGAAATAAACAGCATCATTATTTGAATGGTCCTTCGACAAACATGGATCAAAAAATAAACAGATTATCATACAAACAAATGACTATAAACAATCAAAATAGACGAATGAATGAAGATAACAAAAATGGTGAATAGCAAATTTTTCTAACTGTTCGTTTTTTACGTTTGTTTTTTAATTTCGAAAGAATGTTAAATAAATGATTAAAACATAATGATAATGATTCATATCTTCACAATTAAAAATGATTATTATAGACGCTAACAGCTTCCATTTATAAACACTGTATATATTTCAACAAGTTCTACGTCGTATTTAGGAGCCTAACGGTGTCGAAACGTATAGTGTTTCTAAGTGGAAGCCTTTAACGGCTTTAATAATCATTTTGTACTCGTATAAATACGAAACGTTCTATTTTAATTACTTACCACATTCTACAAACTACTTAACTACCGATTATTCACACTTCAAAAGAATGGTTGAGGTGAGAACAAGCTGTTAAGATGCAGGAACAACCAGAGGAAATTTTTATTTAAGTCAAACAGACTATTACTTAATGTTAATTAGATTTCCAGAAAGAAATTAGTTTTTATTATACAAGTAATTAACATTCTACAGTATTGTTTAAACAAGAACAAAAATATTGGGAAATTACAATATTTATATCGCGAAATTGAGTTATTTCGTTCAACTATATTGTTTACGAAAATAAATCGATAGGGATTAATTTTCAGAATGTGTAGTTTTATCATGTCTTCTAGAATTAATATATGATTCTCATCTTCATGTGTTCAACAGCATGGAAGAGATCTTAAAATAAAAAGTTAAGCATGCTATAAAATATCTCATAAATTAAAAAGTGTTCGTGCTTTAGTATTTTTCCTATCTGTGAAAAAAATAAAAACCTCAATAGGATACTAAAGAGTAAAATACCTTTTCATATACAGATGCTGTGATAAACGCTTTAGAATAACATTAGATCTATTATGTCATTCTTTATATTGAATATTGTTGTAAAAAATCTCTCATGTGAATGTGATATCGTTCCCTATAGTGACCAGTGAAATCAAAATGCATTCACGTGCTACTAGAATGTGTGCTACCACTCACCTTGTTTAATACTGTCATAAAACGCATCCATATAAATCTAGACAATGCTATATTTTCTATATTGACTACTGACGTAATAATATTTTATATGAAACTAGAGTAGGTGATCACTTTCGATACTGATTAATGTCAGGAAAACACTCTAATATGAAAATAGTGTACAGCACCATTATATGCATTGACTGATGTGATAAAATACCTCCTATCAAACAAGATTATGGGATGCCAGTTCTTGTATTGACTAGTGTTTTTATTTACGTACATAATTAAGAAATGAAAGTTTCTATTCTATAAAATTAACGCATGTTTCAAAATTGTTTCATGTCTATTTTTGTAATTATATCCCTAGGCTCGTTGTTTTTTAATCACATGTACACATATGAGTACGGTGTGAATTTAAAAGAATATTAGTATAGACGGATTTTACTGGATTAGATGTTAATATTATAGCAAAAGACATAAGCAATCGTGAAGTTAGGACTGATATAACAAACGTATTGCCCCTCACAAAGAGAAACACACTGATATTAGTTAGTATTGATATATCTCTAACTTTTAAAGTGAAGGTTGATACAAGTAACTCTTGTTGAGTTGTTTATGACACTGACGCAGATGTTGGAGTATCAGAAGAACTCTTCCTTGACAACGACAAAAAACTTGATACCCTTAAGTAAGAGCAGATACATCAATATTAAATGCGAGGCTTAGCTTCACCTAGCGGGAAGTATTCCTGCCAATAATCTGTAAGCAGTAGTTAATGTGTTAGGATAAGTGACCTCCTCAGTAAGGATCGTCTATATAAACTACTTTGTATTAATACAAAGCATTTGTTTCATTTCGATGAGGTATTAATTACATTGGGTTGGATAAATAAGCTGGTTTTTCTGATAGACATCACACATTAACTTTGGTTTGTGACCTTCATTTATCCCTCTTATGAAACTTGTACAGTAAAACTTGTCTAAGGCGGAATCGCACGGGACCGAGTAAAATTTCTGGCTTAGACACAGTGAACATGCATTTCTTTAATTATGTATAATTTTTGAGCGGAACGTTATATTTGCTTGACTCCAGGGAAGTAAGACGTTTGTGAATAAAGTTATTATACTGTTTATGTTATATTTATTAGAATAATAACAAAAATAAACTTTCAAAATATACATAAGTACACAAAATCTTAGTCAAATGTATTTGAAGAAAGTGTCCAGTTTCAACTGTTTCGATTTTTAATGGGCTTTCCCATGTAGTTAAAAGAGAACCCAATTCTTTGGCCTTTTTATGAAGTTCATTTTCCTCCTCATTTTTGCATACAATTTGATAGCGTTAATATAACTAAACATTTGAGACGAAGTAGCAATTTCTATTTTCTCACTATCTTTTCCATTTTGTTCATCTTCTGAATCTTTCACACTGTTAAAACCTTACGATTCTATTATAGATTTTAAATCAATTTCACCAGTTTCTGTTAAAACATTCTTGTCGACCTTCACAAACCTTTCCACGTTCACAGGATCATTTGCATTAATCTTCTCAAATAGAGTTTGGATTTCACTAGAATAGTCATGACAAACAACTTCTCCACAATTTCCGCCATTATCAAGAATAAATCCACAGTTTTGAAAGCACTTTATTACGCATTCATCTTTAACGCATTTGATTGAATGGCTTAAAAATGTAATTGCATCTAATACGTCAGTTTTCATGGTTATTTCAGATGCTGTCTTACAGTCGTTCATGTTTGCAATAATATGCTGAAGCATCAATTTTCTGTATTTTAATTTAGTACACTGTATAATTCCATTATTTAGTGGCTGTAGAACTGATGTTGTACATGGAGGTAGAAAGACTAAACGAACATTTGAAAGTTGAACTTTTGGGTGACAAGTTGCATATCAAGGAAAAGTAGAATATTTCTATTTTCTTGTTCCATTTTTTTTGTTTAATTTGTTCAAAACTTCCTGGAATATAGCACTTTTCATCCACGCTTTATTATTCGCTCTCAATTCCATAGGAAGTTGATTCTTCCTTAAATTTTTGAAACAACGCGGATTTTCACTTTTACTTATTACCCATGATAAATTTTCCATAAATTTTAAAATTAGTGAAGATAGGAATTTATTTTTTTTCGTGAGAATTATTTAAAGAGTACAATTTTGCACTTAAAAAACAAATATATTTCTACAAATGATAAATCTAATTTTTAACTGTAAAAATAATGACAGCAGAAAAAAAAACAGAATATATTTAACCAATACTTACTGTCACAAAATGTCTAGGAATTTATTAATGTTTAAACAAATTATGAATTAAACAAGAATTTATTAATATTTAAAGAAATGCTTTATCAAATAAGAAATTAATATTTAATCGAAAACATTTTTTCCGCCTTACTCAGGTTCTAATCCTACTTGTTGACAGATGAGACAGGTTCTACCATATAGAGGGCCTTTTATAAGAGAAATCTTAAGATAATGCTGCAAAATTTTGATATTTCTGGCTTGTACAGGTTTTACTTTATATATATATATATATCAATAATTTTATTAGACCTGTAATAGTCAGAAATACTATTTTTTGCTAGATCCTAATCTGTGTTTGAACTGTATTACCTTGACCTCTGCCTCAACGATATACTAATATACCTTTCATCTGACCTCTGCGTGAATTGAATGTCACTGTATCTTTAATTCTGCCTAAGTCAAGTAAAGACATTCCTATTGTTTATTAAGTATATTACTCTTTCCTGTTTAGATATGGATTAAATACAAAGCTAATAGTGTAATAAAAACTCACAGTTGTTTTAAACACAGAAATAAACGGGAAGGTTTAGGTATACTGGAAACTATTTGATCAAACATACCGAAAAGATAAACAAAGATTTTTGGCAGAGAGAAAAAAAAACTTCAGACGTTCTGAAAGATTACCTCACATCCTGAGTTTTGTCATGTTGACCATTAGGATAGTTATTACCGAGAAAATGAAACCCGTATTCGTCAGGAAACGAGGGAAAAGATGTGATCTCCGGATAGAAAGCCGGCAAATAAAGACATATTAATGTTTTACTAGCTGGAGTGGACAAGGCTTTAGTTTCAAATTTCCTGTGGTTTATCATTTCTTCTTCTGTACCATGTATATTCGCGCTGTGAACGTCAGCACTCAGGTTTGTTAAGCCAATGTAATGAGCTAACTACAGTCCATTAAATGAATACTGTTTGCTTTCATATTAAATAATAGGTAGTGAAATAAACACGCCTTTTAATGTTATTTAGTACATCACACACTGAGAAAAAATAATAATGATATCATTTACTACTAACTCAAAACTGAATATACAATTAAGTTATTCACAAGGGTAAATTTAACTCAGTTGTGATTGAATAGCTATATATATTGCTATATGTTAATTCTTTCCTATGCTATTATGTAAGGACAATGAAAATACCGCCCTTACTGCCTTGTTTGCATCGTTTTTGAAGAATTGATACTAACCATTCCTACATTTACTTCCTTTTGGACATGTTTTCTTTACTTGTTTTTCAACGCATCGTTTCAATAGGCATAGGAAGGTTATACTTATAACCAGGTTTTAAATACAATTAGGTTCCAACTGTAATATTTATTGTTTATCTATTATTGGCTGATAATAAAGCTAACTTCAAGGAATAATTATTAAGTCGTTTTTACCATATTTTTATTTTTCGTAATTACTATTAATTATTAATGATACTTATAAAAGCGGATACTCAGTTTGAAACGATATCACGTCACTGAAATTGGTTGACACCATTGTTTTGGTTTTTGAGCAGAAGATAGACGAACAAGAAATTCTGTTTTCTTATAATATTTATCGACATTAACAGAACTTGACTCAGTCATTACACAGATATTGTTATAAAGGAAAACACTGTATAATATTGTAAAGTTCTGATGATTTATTGAAGATATATTTAAAATACCATTTAGATGAACAATCCGAAACTGTCTCCCGCTGGTATAGCGGTAAGTCAACGGATTTGCAACGCTACAATCAGGGATTCGATTCCTTTCGGTGGACTTAGCAGATAGCCGAATATGACTTTGCTATATGAAAACACACACACAGTCCAAACCATTATTACCTAGGCCTGCTCATTATTAAACAGCAGTACGTGCAATAATGTATTAATTGTTTAATGATTTGCAGCACCATATATATTGATAAACCAATGCAATATTAAAAACATGGCCCGGCATGGCGAGGTGGTTAAGGCACTCGACTCCCTGTCACACCAAACATGCTCGCCCTTTCAGCCATTGGGGCGTTATAATGTGATAATCAATCCCACTATTCGTTGGTAAAAGAGTAGCCCAAGAGTTGGTGGTGGATGGTGATGACTAGCTGCCTTCCCTCTAATCTTACACTGTTAACTTAGGGGCGGCTAGCGCAAATAACCTTCGTGTAGCTTTGCGCGAAATTCAGAAACAAACAAATATATTGATAGCCAACTTGAAATTATCAAATGCGTCAGGACTAATATTGCCAGTGGTTTCCTTAACCCACAGATCGTATATCCAGGCACCAAAATCTTTCTGCTATCTCCTCTAGGACATGTTCCCTCCCAGTGGCACAGCCGAATGTCTGCAGACTCACACCGCTAAAAATCTAGTTTTGATACCAGTGGTGGGCAGAGCGCAGATAATCTATTGTGTAGCTTTGTGCTTAATTCTAAACAAACAAACAAACTTTAGAACATGAATTGTGTCAAATTGACCCTCCCAGCAACCAACCTGACGGCCATCTTGAATTTCTCCCTTATTACCAGGTGACAAAATGTTTCCCTTAAATTTTTATGAACTTCATGTGATGCTCTTATAATACATGAAGAGCAATTTTTTAGGCAAAAAACGTCCATTGTACCACCCTAAAATGTATGACTATATATAACACCTAACCACTATATAGGTAATATTTATTACTTATGGAGTCACTGTTAATAGACTACACACACAGCAAGATTTAACTAGAAAACAAACTGACATACATCACATAAACAAATAAACTGCAATAATCTGATGGAAGCTAAAACACGACGTTTTTATTTGTTACTTATGACAGTTTTCTAAATGTAAACTGACAAGACTAGGATTTAAACACGGAGGAGATTACGAAATCTTTCATATCATAAATAACAATGAAAAACTTGTTACGAATGCTCACACAGTGCGTATTTACTTATGCTTTCTCCAGTTTTGAAGTTGGGTTTCTTCTACTTCATATTATTGACTGATCTGTCGTGTTGTTGCGTCTTACACAAGAACGTTTGCATTTACATGACCGTGGTTTTATGGAGAATTTGATGGATTTATGTCTTAATAAAATAGCATTTATTCCATTAAAAGTACTCATAAAACCAGAAATATTATCAAGACAAACCACACAAATCTTCAAAATGAAAAGAATATATTTCGTTCGGTGGTGTATAAATCAAAACAAAACGTTTTGTACACATCTCAGGAATGTCTTATTCTTCTGCAAAATGAGGGCTTTTGGATAGAAACGTTGATACAATGTTAGACACCTCTTGTGCTTGAATAATATATATATATATTTATTAATTCACAAACCTTATAACTGCTTTACAACAGCGAAATTACATTTTATTTTCTGCTCTTCACATTGTTTTATTTAAACATGGCAAATAATAATAATTAGTTAAACAAAACTCATGCAAAATAAATAATTATGGCTGTTTTTGTTGTTTTATTGTCGTCATATGTAACGTACCTACCTATATGTTTAAAGTTTCACTTGATCAAATTATATTTCTTATTAACTCTTGTTTCCTTTGCATGAACTTTGCACTATAGAAAATTGTAATCAAAGGAAAAAATTAGAATTGTGATTTTTTATAAACAGACAATTATTTCAGATTTCTAAAATAACAATTTTATGATGTAAGTAACAATATTAATAAAATCCTCTACATGTGCAAAAAGAAAGGAGGGTGATTACTAAGCCTCAGCTTCTAGAAGTGTTAGATAATAAAATTTCACTGTAATTAATAATATCTGCCTGCGTTCTTGTTAAATAGTTCGTCTCCGAGTCCATGTTGTAGCAACATTATAAATGATTCTTTAAGGTTACTTATTTTCTACTTCATGTCTTTTATAAATAATAAACAATTTCTTAGTCTTACTTTTCCCACAGTTCGTTGTGATATTAAACAATAAACATATCATTAAAGTTAAGTACCTCCGATTCATAGTTACAGTCAGCAATAAATAGTTCGCTACAATTACTTATATCCCAATTCATGGTTGTACTACACAGTAAAGGGTTTATTAGAGTTACTCATCTCCCAGTTTGTGACCGTGTTAAACCATAAAAAATTTGTAAGAATTACTTATTTCCAAGTTCGTGGCTCTATTAAACAATAAACGGCTCATTAGAATTACTTATCTACCAGATATGGCTGTAGCAAACAATATAAAGTTCGTTGAAGCTACTTATCTCCCAGTTCGTTAGAGTTACTTATCTCCTGGAGCATGGCTGTAGCAAACAACAAACAGTTCGTTAGAGTCATTGTAACTCGACTTCGAAATACATAAATATTTGACGATGTTTCATCGTTTTACTATTTTTGACAGCAAGAATATTGGAAGTTTATATATCTCTCTCTCGATAAAATACACAAAATAAGAAAATTCAATTTGTTGTTGAAAGAGACTGAGATAATAACATAGTTAATTTCTTGATGTGTGGTTTTACTGTAACAGATTTACTGTTGTACATTTATTTTAGTGCCTACGCTTGTTTTGTATATATATATATATTTTTTTTTGTATGAAGCACATATTTTTGACTTTGTATTGCATAAGTCTCGCTTGTTCTTTAAGGTGAAAATAAATATCTCTTTTCATAAATGCGCTAGATGATTGTTAAAACTTCTAGAAACCTGTGTGATTCGCACATAAAAGCCGACGCGCCGAGAGCCAGATAGTAGTATTATTATTGGACAACTACAAATGAAATGGAAACCCTATAGCCCTAGTGCTTTCGAAAGGTGGGCCTTTATTCTTCAGGTGGAAACTGGGATTTCCAGTTTATTTCTTGTTATTGTAAATCTTATAGGGTTTCTATTTCATTTCGATCAAGAATTATTGAGCCTATATGTTTTCCTAACATCATGAAATGGACAGCTGGAGTCAGTGTGCTATAGTCCTAGGAAGCTATAATTGTTATTAACGCCTATTAATCGTAAAACTACAGAATTTGACCAGGAATGTTTATAGATTTCAAACATTATCAACTATTCAACTTTAATGAATAACTACGAACTTTAGTATTTCTACGAGTAAAATAAATACCTTCATCGGTAAGAAGTGAACTTGTAAGCGGTGTGACACCAGTTAAACGTACATGTAGCTAGCTTACACCGGGTGCAACAATATCAACTCAAAATTTATTCACTCCTCGAAGACCTGGATCGTTGAAAAAATATTCTGTTCTATACCGGATATAAAACCTGGTGTTGTCTGTATGTTTGTAACATTATTGTATATAAACCATCATTTGTAACAACTAATAGTAGTAACCATTATTATAAATTGTATTTTTTTGTATATTAAAGTACATTTGTGTTAAAAAATTGTGTGTATCATTTTTATTGGCAAATATCATAAATTTGATACATGTTAACATTTAATTAACTACTGAATTAAAATTAAAATTTCGGGTTATTTGACATTGTTAAACTTAATAAATCGGAGATTCGTCCGAAATAAATTATAATACGTAACATAACTCGTACCGAAAAGGTATTTACTCAATTATACTTTAAACCCAAACATACGCGAGGGTAATTAACGTTTAAGTAGCATCATTCTGAAGCTTACAGACCAGTAAACATGTTAAGTAGAGCTAATCCAGTTTCCACTGGTGACAAAATATTGTAAATAAAATAAGAAATGAACATTTCTAGTCGTCCGTTACAGAATGGATATTTACCATTTCAAACCATTCACGTTCTGAGTATCATCATTGATAATGTATTTAAATCAGGACAGAAGACTCAACGTTCAAATTACTTAGCTGCTAAAGAAATCAGCAACAGGAAGTTAGGCTTTTATAATATAAAAATATGTTGAGCTTGACTCATGAGTTATATTCTTCAATTTCTAATTATACTTTTAAATGGAACTAATAAAAGGTAATCGACTGGCATTACAACCAAATTGTTATTTTCTGGAATTATAGCATATTTACAACATCGATATTAAATTCAATAGTAAAAAAATACTTTAACAAAGTCACAGTTTATATTATTGTGTTTTAACAGCTTTGCTTATATTTTCATAACCTTATTCTTATTATGAATGGTAATTTTTTTACACTTTGGTTTGCCATTGTTTTATATGGTATTTTATTATTTCGAACTAAAGTACATCATTTGAAAATTACTGTACTATTATTTATATTGAAGAATAGTTAAGAAATAACTTTTTATTAACAATTAACTTATATTGTTCTTCGATGTTTTCTTAACGAGTTTGTTAGAATTCTTAGTTCACGATACTATTACATAATAGCTTCACTGGGGTTAGTGAGTTTCCTGAATAAACTGGCGTTAATCAATAAACAGTTCATCACAATTAATGTCCTGCAGTGGTCGTGTTAAACATTAAATACTTTAATAGTGTTTCACTCCGAGTACCTGTTATGTAATCAACAGACTACTGGAGCTACTTGTATTTTATCCTCGGTTCTTGTTATGTAATTAATAATCTACTGGAGTTACTTGTCTTTTTACATAGGTTATTGTTATCTAACTAACAATTTAATGGAGTTACTGATTGCATATCCTGTGTTGGCGTTATGTAATCACTGCAATGGAATTTCTCATTACATCGGCTGCGTCGACGTTATGTAATATAAGTCTGAATAAGTTCCTGATTGTGTATCCTGGATTAACGTTATGTAATATAAGTCTGAATAAGTTCCTGATTGTGTATCCTGGATTAGCGTTATGTAATTAACAGTCTAAACGATACGTAACCCGTATTGATTATATAATTAACAATCCAAATATTGATGTTGTTTGTTATTATGCCCAAAACTAAACAAAGTGCTATCGAAGCCCAGTTTCTAACCGTGTAAGTTTGCAGACATGCTGCTGTACCAAAGAGTTGCTTAATTACATATCCTGAGTTGATTATGTAATTAACAGTCTAAAATAATTACTAATTATATAACCCAGGTTAGTGTTATGTAATTAAGAGTTTAATGTATTTACTTATCTTGTAGTCTGGGTTGGGGTTAAGTAAATAATAGTTTAATGAAGTTGTTGATTTTGTAAACTGGGTTTTTGTTACGTAATAAACAGTTGATTAGAATACCTCTTTGAAATATGTTTAGTAAACTGAAAAACAACAGATCTCTGAGTACACCAACTAATGGCTTTGTACTTGTTTACTTATAATAAATAATGTGTTATGAGCTTCGAAACTGAACTGCTGTTTCAAATGTGTTTTAAAACGAAGAATTTGAAACCCCTTTCCTGAGCAAACGCCCTCCGCTTGCACAGCGGTAAGTCTATGGATTTACAACGCTACAATCAGGGGTTCGAATTCATTCGGTGGGCTCAGCAGATAGCCCCCTGTGGCTTTTATAAAAGAAAAAAACACACACACACTTTTGAGCAAACAACCAATGAACTTATATATATTGAATAAGCTTGAAACTAAGTTGATTAGCCGCTAGACGAGACCTACGAAAATAAACAACGTATGAAATTCCAAATATATACATACAAGTAACAACTGCAACAGCCTTATGACAGAACCGTATCTCTTAATAATATCATCAGCTCGCTCGATATAAATATTGCATGAAATGCAAACAAATAATAAAACGTAGGTCGCACGCAAAAGCACGTAGAAGAATAATGAATAATTGAGAATGATACACACTTGAAACTGGTACAATATCTAAACCAGGCGCCTCCTCACATATTTTACGTGTACTAACAAGATTAATAAAAAAACATATTCTATGTGTCTTAGCTTTCACACACAAATGAAGTTCATTCTTTGACAGAAGACAAAATACGATTCCCAGTGTAAGAAAAATGTGAAAAAAATCGAACATTTTGTTCTTTCATTTTGTTTGATTGTATGGAGAGGGTTGTTGATTGTGTTATAATTACAAATCTTTCGGAGCTTCACCATTTCTTTAATTAAAGTTTGTTTGATTGTATGGAGAGGGTTGTTGATTATGTTATAATTACAAATCTTTCGGAGCTTCACCATTTCTTTAATTAAAGTTTGTTTGATTGTATGGAGAGGGTTGTTGATTGTGTTATAATTACAAATCTTTCTTTAATTAAAGTTTGTTTGATTGTATGGAGAGGGTTGTTGATTGTGTTATAATTACAAATCTTTCGGAGCTTCACCATTTCTTTAATTAAATTTTGTTTGATTGTATGGAGAGAGCTGATTATGTTATAATTACAACTTTTTCGTAACTTCACCATTTATTTAATTAAAGTTCACTTCGAAACGTCCTGTTATGCCTTAAGTGGTATCTTGATAATAGCTCTGCATGGAATTTTTCGTTGCAAAAAAATTACATCATAAAGCCGTCATGTTCAAAGCATACCACCATATCCTGTAAGTTAACACGTTTGCTGTCGCATAACAAGTTAAATATAAATAAAATTAAACATACAAATGGTGCCGAAAAGTGGTCACAGTGTTCCAGACTCATATACCCAAGATAAATTTGCATTTGAAACATAACTGTTTGTGACAGCCAACGTATTAAAATAAAATAAAGTGCTAAAAATAACTCCAACGATAAGTTAAAAGAAAGAAGAACAAAGTTTAAAAACCTGTAAAATCCATTGTACTTTATTTCTAATCTCCTCAATAGTTTGGTTTGTTTTGAATTTCGCGCAGAGCTACTCGAGGACTATCTGCGCTTGCCGTTCCTAATTTAGTAAGGTAAAACTAGAGCTAGTCATCACCACCCACTACCAATTCTTGCGCTATTCTTTTATTAACAAATAGTTAGGTTGACCGTTGCATTATAACGTCCCCACGACTGAAAGGGCGAGCATATTTGGTGTAACGGGGATTCGAACTCGCGACCTTCGGATTACGAGTCGAGTGCCTTAACCACCTGGCCATGCATCTCCTCAATGAGAATCTGCAGAATTTAAAGTATAAACAAATGCAAATGCACTAAGTTCGCTTATGGGGGAATCATTTTTCGACAACGAAGGTTAAAAATACAATGAAATCTCAGCATAAACCTTCGTGACTTCTGCTGAATAAATTATATCCTCACAAAAACACACACAGTTCTGAACTTCCGAAGCAGACCTAGCCTTAAACATAACATTTAACTAAAAAAGATGGAAAACACATAGTATGATTAAATTAAACCGTTTAATAATATAAACTAAAAGTTAAACATTCCAAAAAACAATATTTAAGAAATTATATGAAAAAAGTTAAATTTGTTTTCATATATGCTACTTCTGAACAGTTCAAACCAAAACTTGTCATTAAAATATGACTCCACAACATAAAAAGGCACTTAAATTCATTGAAAACCGTGCGTCACAAGAAACCAGATGTAAGAGAGTTATAAGGCAGTCTTTTATACGGAGGTTAAAACCATATACTTATACCGTGAAACAAAAGTTTCCAAAATAATATTCCTCTACACGAACTAACATTCGAGGATAAACTTAGCATATGACCTCGACTAGACTTAAAATGTTCTAAACTAGAACAAAAGATGAATTTTAAGTTTCGTAGGTATGAAATACTTGCTGTGGGAAAATATCAATTTTAATTAAAAAATTAACCTGAAGATAAGACTGATTTTGTCTATTCTATATCAGCTGAGCACAGTAATAATGAAAAATTTAAAGCTGATTTGCTTTAAGAAGAAGAAAATGATCATATCCAACTGTTGGCTAAAGTTGACTGTTCTTAAGTTAAATCTGTAGAACATTTTGTTCCAACTCGAAGTAGTATTCCTATTGAAGAACACTTTGTTGGAACTCGAAGTAGTATTCCCATTGTAGAATACTTTGTTCCAACTCAAAGTAATATTCCCATTGCAAAATATGTCTTAATATTAACCAGTGCCATTTGATTATAATTGAAGTTGTAAATATAATAAATGAATATTGATTTCGACTTTCATTAAAGAAGGGTGTACTAAGAATTTTAAAAACTACAGAATTTGTATTTTTCGCCAATAGAGATAACTGTACTAATATAAATTACGAAATCAATGATCCAAAGTTACGTTACTATCGTATGAGTTAATTATTTTAAGCTATTGTATACCTCTTGAAGTGTATTTCAAGAATATATCTCAAAGTCTTTTAATCGAATGTAAAATCGCAGTTATTAATAATATTCTTTCAAATACGGTGCTGAAAAAACTTGGCTGCACAATTTTGATAAGGTAGGACTAGGAGGTTAGGAGCTTTCGCATCCCCGTCACACCAAACATGCTCGCCCTTTCAGTCGTGGTGGAGTTATAATGTGACGATCAGTCCCGCTATTCGTTGGTAAAAGAGTAGCCCAGGAGTTGGCGGTGAGTAATGATGACTAATTGCTTTCCCTCTAGTCTTACACTGCTAAATTAGAGACGACTAGCAAAACAAACAAACAAGTTCAGTTTATATTTTCCTCTAACTAAATGTAGTAACGACGTACAAAACGCTTGTCCAGTAAGTTAATTCCCTCTGAATGAGGAATACACTTGTTTGGTAAATGTTTCATCAACCCTTCGCTAAATAAGTTTGGAAAAGAAAGGAAGTAGCAGTCTGATGTGGAATTGTCTTATCGTCATAGCTGATTAAATTGAGCTACGTGTGTGTGTGTGTATTTTTCTTACAGCAAAGCCACATCTGCTGAGCCTACTAAGGGGAATCGAACCTCTGATTTTAGCGTTTTAAATCCGTAGACTTACTGCTGTACTAGCGAGGGGCAATTGAGCTATGATTTATTTGTTTGTTGAATTTTGCACAAAGCTACTCGAAGGTTTGCTTTTATATATTGTTTAGTCAGAGTATTCATGATGAAACTTTGTAGAATGGATGGCTACTGCCTGTTGTGGAAACACAAGTGTAGAGGGCAAAGTTTCGAAAATCTTCCGCCTTTCGTCTTCAGTTGCCGTCCATTCTACAAAGTTTTATCATACCCGAATATTATCTGTTATCTGCTTGTGAAAAGAACTATGCCCCAGGTTTTATTAAGATACCATATAATTAGTGATGACCCAAAAGGAAACATACTGTTTAGTGCTTTTGGAATTTCATAACTATAACTGTTCATCTTCTAATTCACGCGTTTTTTGTCTTTTTATTTCTGGTTGATAGTCTTCTAACAAAGACTTGAATATGAGGTAAAAGCACTACATCATTTTACTTAAAAACAACAACAACTAATAAATCAAGTGCAGTAGAGAATGCTTGATGCCAAGAAATAATATAATAGTCAACAACACCTACCGCTAATGTTTGGACTACTCTAATCGTCACATTATAAAGGCATGACGGCTAAAAGGAAGGTAATTTTCGGTAACAGTGTTTGAAACTGCATGACGCAACTTGGGAGTAGAGCCCCCTAACGACCACGCCACGCAAGGCTCCCTAGACTATTGCTGGACACAAACATGTTATTTAGATCTGAGAGGCACTAAAATCAATATTCGCGTGTTTATAAGTCAGCGAAATACTTCAAAATCTTCAATGTTTTCGGCCACAGTCATCGCATCGAAATAATTTTAATTCAGTTTTATACGTTTATTTCTTCTTACAATTCTAATATATATAATAGAACAGAACGTTATTAACATATCTCATTAATTAGAAGGCTTACAGCACTTCAAAACTGCATAAGACACTGCAATAAACAATTACAGAATAATCATAAAATATTGTTATAGCTAGAACAGAACTAAGTCACTACCATAAACGATATCAATCTTCCCTTTAGTTAACGTTAATGCAAATTAGGCAACTAATTATCGCTCGTGTAATCTGAAATGCAAAAGACTGTCAGTTAACTTTTGTTCTTCGATAAACACTTGGTCGTTTGACATTTTGGCTGTTCGTGTTAACTTCTGTATATGTGTTCTCTCGTAAAAAGCAAGGGCGACATGGATTTAGCATAACATGTTCCAAAGAACGTCCTATAAATACTTGACGAGACTGAAGTATGTCGAGAAACCTACTATAATTGGCCAATTTCTTTTGATCTTCAAGGAATGTGTCTGTCAGTTTAGCATTGAAAAGGTATCACCAATTAGGCTTAGAGCAGAGCCAATCACACTAGCAGGTGGTAGCGCATGCGGTCTTGGGATGTTGCCCATATAACCTGTGTCACTAATAATATCATTCTGCAGAGTTTTAAAAAGTTGTACATCCAACAGTGGTCCAACTATGCTTTTACATTCTGTGAAAATGGAATTGAATCTGGTTCTAGAGTTCTTCCAAATAAGTTTAAGCATTTTATCTGGATGTAGGGTAAACGAAATTCATCGGAGAAATAATAGAAATAAGATATCTATATGCACAGAAATATACGTTCTTTCATGTATTGCTGGTCCGTTGGAAATATTTTTGGCACTTGGCGCCATTGCACACAAGCTGTTTTGTGTCTTGCAATGAAAAAAATGTATATTATAGGTCATTTGGTATACAGGCTGCTTCTGTTCACCTGTATACTGACATATGTATATTATAGGTTATTGATATACACGCTGCTTCTATTTACCCTGACATATGTATATTGTAGGTCATCTGGAACACAGGCTGCTTCTAATCATCTGCACACTGACATACGGCTGCTAACGTATGGTTCAATCTTGGAATTTGTATCCAATGGTCAAGACTGCTTAGAATAAAAAGATAACAGTCATCTCGTATTGTCAGTAATGGTCAGCATTATCTACATGTCTGCAGAAGTGTATCATTAGTCTGGAAATAGTTTCGCATTCTCATTAAGACGTTTTCTTACACTACGAGCCAATTCACAACAAACAATCTACTGTTAATAAGCTGGTTTCTATTTGTTCGATATATTTCCAGATAAAACAAAATAAATGTCTTCCCTAAGGTCTAGCAATGGTTGATGAGCAATTACAAATAAGTAGAGCCATGTACTTCAGATCTAAGAGACGTTTGAGACAACATTACTTGAGATTGCTATATACACTATGACTATAGGGTTAAGGGCTAATCACTTACAGTTAAGGTCATACAGATGTCCGATTTGTATAACAATTAATTGAGCGTGCTGATCGGTAATATTTTATAACAGTGATTTTTGTTTTGTCTCAAATATAAATACAAAAATGTTTATTATTTTCTAATTTTTTAGCAGTTTATGGTTAATAAATGAATAACACAAAAGCATTAACAATTTAAGCACTAAACATACATTTATTAAATACTTTGTTTTATTAGCCCAGTCTAGTCAGGTGGTTAGGAGCGCTCGACTCGTTATCTGAGAGGCGCTGGTTCGAATTCCCAATGCACCAAATATGTTTGTCCTTTCAGCCGCGGAGGGATTATAATGTCACGGTCAATCCCACTATTCGTTGGTAAAAGAATAGTCTACAAGTTGGTGGTGGGTGATAATGACTATCTGCCTTCTCTCTAGTCTTACACTACTAAATTAGGAAGGGCTGGCGCAGATAGTCTCGTCTTGCTTTGCGTGACAAAAACAATCTTATTTTATTTGTTTTCTTTGAACACTTTGCGTAAATTCAAGTTGTTGCTTTATTCGACAAAAAGACAAGGGACATAGACAAGTGACAAGCTGAGAGTCGAACAATCTCTCGTTAGGTAGGTTGTTTATTTTCCTTTATTTCTTAGAGACTTCATTGATATTTGATTTTTCGAAGAAACAAAAAATTCAATGGGAGCCGGATGCCTCGTGCCGGAATCTCTAGGTCAAGTTGGTCAAACGTATCGTAAGATCAATGTGGACTTTTGCTGAACATATCCCACTAGCCCACAGTAAAATCGATGTGGACGACTAGAAAACACGCAGAAAGGTAAAAAACAAAATAATTCTGTTGATTTAAAAAAAGACAATGCAACAGTACAGGATTTATTCTTGAAACATATCAAAAGATTGCAATATAGAAAATATCAAAGCTCAGTTTCAAAACTATTTATGTAAAATAAAATAGGAAAATGGCTTCTAAACTGGAAGTGAAAAAAATGTGTTCACATTTTGCTTATTTATCCAACTAAATCCATTATGAATGAGGTATGATAATAAATTATTAAATAACGATTAAAGCAATCAAAAACGACTTAAAAGGGTTACAACCTTATTTGCCTATACAACATAAAGAGATTCTTTAGTTTCTGCTATCAGAAAGCTTATTAACATCGACTTATTACAGAATTTGTAATGTTTCCCATTTTCATAGGTTGTTTCAAATTGTTGACAAGCAATAACGGTCGGTTTTCTAATTAAGCAAAGAAACAAACATTGTCAGAGAAACAAATACGTCTTGTAAACGTAACGGTAGTGTATAGCTTAGGTAACGCATTTTATACCTTTGATATGCAACAAGGTAGCTGATGACTATATTTATGGAGTAAATATAGAAAATAAAATAGAAATAAAAGTGCATAACAGAAGTTTAGGTTTATGAATTCAAAAAAGTATAGATGTACTAACGAGGCTACAGGGTATTGAGGAAGTGAGTGTTTTCTGTTGTTTTTTTAACGCTGTGCGCATTGCGCTAAATGATTGTTTGTTTGTGATTAAGCAGAACGTAATTAAGCTATCTCTGCTCTTCCCATCACGGATATTTAAACCCGATTTCTAGCGTTGTAAGTCCGCAGACACAGTACTGTGACGCTAAATGTGTCTTGATGACCACCATCTTACTTTTAGGCTTGTTTGTGTGTATATAAACACAAAGATGATACAATTTTTTTATATCTCTCTTTCTTTAGTTGTGTGTGTGTGTGTGTGTTTTCTTATAGTATAGCCACATCGGGCTATCTGCTGAGTCCACCGGGAAGAATCGAACCCCTGATTTTAGCGTTGTAAGTCCGTAGACTTATCGCTGTACCAGCGGGGGATATTGTTTAGTTGTATTACATTTTTATTTTAAAGCTACAGCAATAAATGGAAAAGTTTTATTATTTTGTAAAAATATTATAGTAAATGGATTTCCTCTAATGGCGGAGCTAACGAAAAGAGATTCTCTTCGAGTTCATCTAGAAAGGTAAAGTTTCGAGAAAATAGGGAAAAATCGTTACCCAGGGAAAAAAAGCAACGTTTATCTTTTTTTTTTTTTTACTTCGTTCTGTTACATTCTAGCTAATGAACTGTCAGAGTTAAGGAAATAAAATAGGCGTCAAATAGTCGAGTGAATAAACAACATACACACAACTTCTTCTGATGATGTTACATATTAAAGAACCACAACAGTCCATGAAAGTATTATTAAAATAAATCGTTCACGCCTACTTCGTAACAAAGGAATGATAGCTATCTTTTAGCAGATATATTATTTGTATCTATATAATCCTTATAAAGTAGAATGGAATCGTAGCTGCTATATATATTTACAACTAAAATTTTATATATATATATATGTATGAAAATAAATTTTAGGCTCATAAAGAAAATAACGAGGTTTAGACTACAAATAAAGGTTATTGACAGCATTATAACAATTTACGTTTTGATTTCGTTTCTGTGTCATAAGACGATACATGTTACATTTGTTTTCGGCTGACTCATGTGAGAATAATTAGTATGCGTATTGCTTAGTTTCATTATAGGATTGTAAGTGGTTTGGTAGTACAAAGGGCGCTCAGAAAGATACGGAATTGTATTTTATCTATTCCAACCGTATCCTATTACAATCAATAAACGTACGCTAATGATGTTGAAGACAAGACAACTAAACTTAGCCCTTATTAAATAGAATGATACTCTCCATTATACTCTCATGATGTCAGAAAAATACATAGGTTCTAGAAATCTTAATATAAAGCGATAAAAAAATAATTGCATTCTTCATTACGAATTCGAGTACGTACAGTTTTGAGAAATGCAGTTCTTTTGTATGAGAAACCAAAAAAGGTGAAGAAATCAGCACTGTAAAGATGTTTAATCGATAACAGCGTTTCGTTGTTCGAAACTAATGTTTTCTAATTGTGTTGCGACACAACAACTTCTCTGTTGAAACTTATTTTTCTTCAGTATAAGGGAATACTTTTGTACTAGTTTTATAACTTTAATTTCGAGAGTACAGTACTGTTGTAGCAGTTTTTACTGTGAGGGATGTTTTTCAAGAGGGGGGGGAGATTATTCAATAGCAATAATAATGTAAGCTCCAGTCTGCTTAATGATAACAAAAACGTATTATTTTTCCAACTAAAAATCAGTTTAACTGACGTTTGCGGATAGACCAAGTCCATCGTATAATAATGAGGGCTAACGCAACATTGTTAATTTACTTACTAATTTAGGCCCGGCATCACCTAGTGGTTAAGGTATTAGACTCGTAACTTGCGGATCGCTGGTTCGAATCATATCCTCAAAATGCTCATCCTTTGAACCGTAGGGGCGTTATATTGTGAGGGTCAATTCCACTTTTTGTTAGTAAATGAGTCTCCCAAGAATTGGTGATGGGTGGTGTTAATCAGCTGCCTTCCACTCGTATATGTTATAAATTAAGAATGGATAGCCTATTTAACACTTGAGTAACTTAAAACAAAAATAAACAAAAAGACTTTATCATCCTCGTAGGAAGGCACTTTCTTATATCTCAAGTGTTTCATTTAAATATTCACTCTTTTCCCAGTAAAAAATTCAGTAACTCAGTAATCAAACTACCACTGCAACAGGCTCATAAGTCAGTGAATAATCTACACTAATCCAACTCGCTTATTTATATAGCTCACATTGTTCCTAGACTTTCAAGAACATTATTACGCAAAACTCCCTCTAGACAACATCAAAAGAAACGTCTAAATTATACAACAAAACACGGCCTACAACATTATACTCAAACACATATTACACAAAAGATAAACCAACTGAAAGCTCAACTAATAACCTAAAAGAAAAACAAAAAACAGCTCAATGAAAGGGAAATTCTTAATATTACCTATACTCCATTTATAATTTGAATTTTTTGGATTAAAACGTTTAAAAAAGGCAGTCCTAACAGCATCCAATATTTTGCACGTTTTATACGAATGCTTAGTTTTCTAAACAAAACTTGCATAAAAAGTTACTAGTTTTAATGACAAACTCCTTTTTGAAATACTTTGTAAACATACTCACCATCTAATAAGGTTTCTTTATAGACGCTGCGCTGGCTAGTGCTGTAACCATGACAACAGCAACCCAAATGGTAACTTCTATATTGTGTATCTGATTGTAAAAGTTCAAATGCAAGAGAGCAGAACTTAACTGGCCTCGTCGAAGATTCAAGTAAAATCAATTTTCTCGGAGTTTATAGTTATTAACACGTGCTTCAGCAGCACATATTTCGATCACGAGGCTATATATGCAATCATGTACTAGTATCATTATACAAACACGAACAAAAACAAATTTTTTGGTTGTTAAGCGTAAAGCTACACAATATTTTATGCCCAAGAAGAGTATCAGTATTCTTAGCGTTATGAGTCCTCAGACGTACCTCTAACCCACAGGGAGAGGGCGACAAAAATAATAAAGTCGATATAGATATTCATGTCTAAACAGTTTTAAAATTTCGATAATTATTTTTTATTTTTGTTTTTTAGAACAAAGATACCCATGGCCTATGAATACTGTGCATACCACAAGTAACAAAACCTGATTTTTGCGAATAAGCCCTCAGACTTGCTGTTCAGTCACGAGGGGCATCGGGTAATTAACAAGTGTCACTAAATTGAACGTTTGTTAGTATTTTTAAAATGCACATGAATATACAGTAAAAAAACAACAAAATGCTCTTTTCATATTAGAAACTAATCAAATAATGTAGTTACCCGCAATGAGTAAACCATGAATAGCAATAAACTTGACTGAAATTCAATAAAAAGACTGTGCATCTAGTACTAACAACGTACATAATCAAAAATATTGTACAAAAAGTAGAGATATACTCGAGCGAATACACAAGTAGATACATATATCTGTGTAGGCGTGGAAAGGTTGGTACATATACTGCAACCTTGGAAGTCTGAAATGATAAGAAATATAAATGAGTTGATTAATCAACAGATTATAAACCCATTTATGAAGTCGCTGATTGAAGCCAAAATGAAAAAAAAATTCTATTGACAACGTATCCAAGATTATAATTAGGGTTAAAAGTTCTCTTTTTTGCATAAGCAGTACAGAAATCAAAATATATCGAATTTATAACTTGCCTTAACCAGTCTGTTTGGATTTTTTCATTGTCTTTAACTTATATCGATCTAGGGTCCAGACTATTTAGCATACAAAAAGTAATGTTTTCATCTTTAATAAACATTGCACCAGGTGCAACGTTCCGCTTGTGTAATTTCTGCACCGCCTAATCACTCTATAATTCCAAAAAGAAAGCAAATGCTTTCATCCTCACTGAACTCAAAGTTCTTTCCACTCAGGAAGTCAGTTGTGTATGGGTTGGGTTGATATCTATATACTAAAAAAAGTTAAATGTAGACGCCTCAGACACTCATTACATGACAAAACACGTTTTCCATTCGTTTGAAATACAATTAACTGATAGAAATCATGCTTATTATTGTCTAGTTAGCTAGTAAACATAATTACTAGAGAACAATATTTGAAACAAATACAACAAAGAAAATAACACTTTTGGTTTAGATATAATAAGAAGGATATCAAACTTAGTTTTTGGAACTAATCCGCCAGGGGAATATAAATTTACTACTACTAATAATAATAATAAGAGTTTGTTTGAAATTAAGCACAAAGCGTGTAAATGGGCTGTCTGTTCTCTGTAATAAGAGTACTTACCAGATAAAATAGATTAATTTTTAGTAATTATTATATTGTTTTCGTGATCAACAATTAGAGAAATTGTCTGAATCTTCTTAATTTATATAAACTTTACTATTATTCAAAACATAAAATATCCTTATTTTATCTTATCTTCAACTGTTAGGAATTATTTAAATATTTTAAACATTAATACAGTTTTTAATCCCTCCAGAATATTTTCTTCAATTACTAGATAAACACGCTTGCTATTAATTCTAGCTAATCCCTCTTTCAGTGATGACAGAAAAGAGAAAGACAAGTCCAGGTCAGTTACGACAGAGTTGATGAAGAAAAACGATCAACAGTGAAACTTTAGAGACACCACTTGACAATTAGTACTTTGGCAAGGATTAGAAGGCTTAACTTTGACCTGAAAACTGTCGTCTTCATCAAGTAGGATTTTGTAAACACATTTTATAGTAAATCTTTCTTTTTGTTAGATATATTGAAACTAAATAATTACTTAGACAGTTTCATCATGTTATAAAACATTGGCTATAACATGGAAGGTGTCAAGTAAAAATTATTACCTACATTTGCTTACATTTCCTTTGAAGTTGCGTTATCCGTCCGTTTCTGTCCAGTACAGTTTACGATAAATAACAGATCAGATCAAAGACCCTGCATCACTAAAACAGCCGGCTCTCTAAGTCAACAAACATAATAAAATTTGAGCCCCGCCATCTTGCGGCTGGCTTTATAGCACTTATCACGCTCCTCATTCATTTAGCTACTAATATTACGAGAATATCGTTAGTTTATTACAAACAATTAAGAATGTTTTTTATTCTTATTCTTAATATGAAACCACAGCTACGAGCGGAAAATCAATATTTACGACATGTTTACACACTTTGGAGAATATGAATTCAAATAAATGACCACATTTAGAGTAAATGCTTCAAGAAGTTTGTAGGTTGTAATACAAAATCATGTCTTATTAAGAGGCGTTACATCCAGTCGCTTTAAACTGTTTACAGTAACACCTGAAGAAACACATCAAGCATTGTTCAATACTAGATAAAATATTTTTAATGAACTTTACGAAATGAACAGCGTGTTTGTAAATCATAAAGAAAATAATCAAAATTTGAATACGAACAAGTGATCCCCTATTAGAATATACAACAAGATAGAAAACTACTATAAAAGCTATAAGGCTTAAATTCTTAAAGATAGAACATATTTTACTACGTGTTGAAACTGATTCATCATTATCTTAATGCACAGGATTAGCCACATATTAGTAAAGCTTTTAATGTTACAAAACTGATAACTACTATGCGTAATAAACTTGGGAAAAATTGCAAGTTTGAGCATGAATACATGACCCAGAAAGTACCGAGATTACCTTGTGCTGATTGTTTTGTTTCTTTTTTCTCTAGTAGATAATAATGTATATTCGACCAAAGAGGATTTTGAAGTAACATATAGCACCCGGGTTGAAAGGATTAACGAATGTAATATCCTTTGTTAGATGAGTTCACGTCGTCTGAATGTTACAGACGATCAATGCTTCAGAAGACAAAATGCCACAAGGTAATGCTGTACACTGAATGCAAACAAACAAAACAGGTGCACATTTTTGGTTCAGTTCTACAAGATAATGAAATAAAGGTCTACTTTAAACCTGTTGTGTTTTAGATCTATGAATCAGTCTCGTGGGGAATTAAAATTGGGAAATTAAGCACAATCTAGTAAAGATTCCACTGTGATTCTATCTGAGGAAATACAAATTTTATTTTTGTCTGTTCTGTAATAAAGATTGTATCCCTTTTTTGTTAAATTTGCATATCATTCCTATTTCACACACATTTTCATAATTTATTTAAATCATCAGATTCAAAATTTTTCTTCCTATTTCCTGAGCGTTGTTATTAAAAGGTATAATACTTATCGATAAATTACTTTTTACTTTTAAATACTATAACATCATATTTGATGCACTCCTCTACTCAACATTAGACTAATTCTTACACTTCTCACGAGCCTACATCACCAGTGGTGGTAGGACACCATTAAAAGCTGGTTAATCATTCTGTATCTTAATAAACAATCTTCGTAGATGTGATGTATTGCTGGAAAGGAAAGGGTTTGGTTTGGTTTGAATTTCTCGCAAAGCTACTCGAGGGCTATTCTGCGTTAGCCATCCCTAATGCCATCCCATCACCACCTACCGTCAACTCTTGGGCTACTCTTTTACCAACGAATAGTGGGATTGACCGTTACATAAGACGCCCCCACGGCTGAAAGAACGAGTATGTATGGTGTGATGGGGATTCTAATACGCGATCCTTAAATTGCGAGTTAAGCGCCCTAACTACCAAAAGAGCCATTCTGGCAATATGGGGATTTTCACTATATGAGGTAAACAACTTTTAATTATTAATAGAACAGAGAAGAAATTGAATTATAATCCAAGTGAAGGAAGTCAAAACATAGTAAGTAGTTTATATAAAATCTACTCTTTTGAAGTTGTCAAAACATTAACTTATTAAACAACAGAGATAGCTGTGTTTTCACACTCGTTTAATATGGTTATAAGAGATCAAAACTGTGTAAGAACAACGCTTGAGAAATATCTTCCACGGTCACTTTCCAGGAGATTTTTCATTAAACTCTCAAAACCTTTCAGCTATACTGAATGATAATTCGAAGAAAAAGGGTATAAAACCCAAATGTGTTTTCATCAAAGCCACATCAGGCTATCTGCTTTGTCCACCGAGGGAAATCGAACCCCTGATTTTAGCGTTGTAAATCTGTAGACTAAAATCCAACTACTATACAAATTCTACCTTCTTAAAAGTGTGAAAATGAACTGTATTATACTTCTGTCACGTGCTGTTAGATTACACTATGATTGGTTATCGTCTAACCAACCAGAAAGTAACAGTCCAGTATAAAGGCTATGAAGATGCATGTAGTCATACTATGCCCAGTATGGTTGTCTGTTATCAGTCATGGCTGCTGGACTTAAACATCACATGACAAACATTAATGAAATTAGTTTGGGCTGCTCGAGGATGTAACATGAACAAAAACGGAAACAATTCTCCATGTTTCAGTAGGAACTGTGTTCATGTCTCTGTAGATGGTACAAAAAACTCAGCTGTTAATAATAGAAGTAGTTGAGGTGTAAAACTAACATTCCTGAAATGCGATGTTAAACACCTCAAGGTATGTTATTTAGGACAGAGACGACAATCCAGTACAGACCTTAACAATGTGCTTGTTCAGAAAGGCTATGATACACATTAATATTATGTAACTTCAATGAACGCGTAGCTGCTCGAACACTTTTCTGAAGAGATAAACAGAATGTTGAACTGAACATCACGCCGTGGTATGACCAAAGGTGGACATACGTACACTTTAAATAAGTATCAAAGTTGGAATTTTTCGGCTAAATCAACAACAGCAATCTGTTCACTAGCCACGAAGAGAATTTTATCCCAATCAATTTACAACAACTACAATGAAGCGTTCATTGTCTGGGATTAATGAAAGTTTTGGAGCATGACTAATTCTCACTGTACTAATCCCAAAGAAATGTGAAACGATATCATGAGATTTGCTGAGAAGCTGATTCGCAGTTGAAACTTGAAAGGAACAAACAACAAAGTTTTAATATTAAGCTCCTGGATAATTCATTCTCATCTGAAGTCCAGAAGGGCAAACAGATTAAGTTATTTGGTAACTGGTTCACAGTTGAAGCACATAAAGAAAAATGACAAATTTTTAACCTCTTGATAATAAAAAAATGTAGATACATAGCCAGAATCACAAGTATCGTTTGAATAACAAACTTTTGATTTCCATTCGCAGTTCATTACATTTAAAACACTGTCAGTCTTAAAACTTAAAGTTCATTGAAAAAAAAACATTCAAAGTTTTCCACTTTTCAGGAATCGACCTTTAAAAATAAAAGGTTATCGTCGTTTTGAGGCAGAGCCAAGTAACAGTTCGACTTTTCTAAGCTTTTAGCACAACCTACGTGCTGAACAGAAAGCGATCTAAAGTAACTCAAAGCAAGATAATAAAAAAAATCGCACCATTAGGCCCGACGTTCTTACGTTACATCACAAGGCATATTTTTACTATTTAACCACGTGCTATTTTCTTACTACACTAACAAGTTTTTCAGCTGCATCTTTCGCTTTATTCATTTTCTTTTTCACTTTACTTAATTTTATTTTCTTATAATTTTCTAGTTTATTTTTATCCATACTTTAATTAACATATTCGTACCATATCATTAAATATTCTTAATTTTTCTTTCCATGCTTTATTCTATACTTATACATAAGCTTATGTTTTGTTGCAATGAAAACGTCTCGAATTACGAAGGAGAGGTTATTAGACGTGATTTAAGCAGAAACTAAACACACTGACAGTTATAAATTAGAAACCTAAAGAGCTACGTTCTCACAACTACAGTTTAGGTTATTTTAAGTTGAAAACTAAAGGTCAGCGTTTCTCTAAAAATCCCTTTTGACTTGTTTGACAAATTAATCATGTTTTCTAAGCAAATAGAAAGGATTCAATGACATATAAACGTAATAGCTATTAGTGAAAGCTTTGACGTTTATTGATTGCTAGTGAAATCACAGTTTCACAACAGTTTTATCTGGATTAAACAAAACAAACAATGATAAATTCTGTCCTCCATCACACGTTAATGTGTCATAACACAAGTGAAATAATGTTCTGTAACAAGTCTTGTCACTTAAGATAGTTTCTGTCTCATGTGCAAGAATAACAATTATTATAAATGATCGATTCCGCCAACTAACTCGTATTTATTTTCTTTTCGAGTGTGGTTTGATAATGTCTGTTTTGTCAGTAACAGTGTTTTATCTTTTCTGAGATAACCATCCCATGGTTTAGTATTTGATGTATTGTGAGTTAAATGCAATGTTTAATGTTAATGAATATTGTCTGTCTCTCGTGTGATAAGAGAGACATTTAAATAATATTTATATTCACCACCAACTGACTCATTTACTATGAGATAAAATGTTTGACAATGACTATTCACGTCGTATATAATCGTTTTATTTACTTTGAGAGAAAAGAAACTTTTGACAGTTGTATAATTACGTCATCTAGCGCTGGTGTATTTATTTTGAGAAAAAAGTGATGTAAGGCAGTTGCCATTCAGTCGAATTAGAAATAATCTGATACGTCTCAAACAATGATTTATTTACTGTGAGAAAGAGGGATGATTTTAGAGTGATTGACAACGTCACTTACGACTATTTTATTCAACAATTAATTTTTTCACTCTCTCTTACGCTCAAAATTTTCAAATGTGATGATAAAAAATTATCAAAAAATAGGATGAATAGTATTTTGTTTGGAATTTCGCACAAAGCAACTCGAGGGCTATCTGTGCTAGCCATCCCTAATTTAGTAGTGTAAGACTAGAAGGAAGGCAGCTAGTCATCACCACCCACCGCCAACTCTTGGGCTACTCTTTTACCAATGAATAGTGGGATTGACCGTCACATTATAACGCCCCCACGGCTGGGAGGGCGAGCATGTTTTGGCGCGACTCGGGCGCGAACCCGCGACCCTCAGATTACGAAACGCACGCCTTAACGCGCTAGGCCATGCGAGGCCTTAGGATGAATAGTTTCATAATGATTACCATGAATTTTAAGACGAATAAAACGTAAAAAAATGTTTTATTGAGTATTTTTATCAAATAATTTACTTTTCTAACCAATTTAATCAGTAAGGTGCAGAATCAGCTCTCTTGTTACTTTTAGTATTTTCTCTGATGATTTTTCTGGTAATAAAGAACGTCAAACAACGATAGTTTGTACAGATAATTCTCGCTGAAATTCATCACACATAAGTTGATCCAGTGAACTTCATAAACAAGGATTCTTTCGATGACTTGGTAGATAAATGACTCAAGAGTTAGAGCATCCATCCAATATATTTCTCGCTTCAGTGACCACTTTTAGATACTGAGATTCCGCGACCTTATCAGTTTAATGGAAAATAATTTTCTTGATTCTTTGATTCTTGCTTTACAAAAATGTTAATGTTATGTGAGAAATTATTTTATCTTTAAAACGAATTCACACAACAGGCGGCGCACCAGTAATTGCAACAAAGTCGTTTTAAAAAGTATTACAATATTTAAAGTCCATTAACAGATGAACTAATACTGTTAATGTAACTAAAGTTTATTGAGAGATTGATATAACGGTACTGATATATTCAGTATTAAAATATCTAATGTTTCTTAACAGATAAACATAACGCTTATATGTAATATTAATGTAACTAAAGTTCCTGCAGAGATTAATATAACGGTGTTGATATATTCTGTGTGAAGATATCTATAGTTCATTGAAAGCTAAAGATAACTACAATGTAGTGTTAATGTAACTAAAATTTCTTGTGAGTTCAACGTAACAAACCCAATACATTTAATGTTAAGATACACTAAAGTTCGTTCAGAGATAACCATATTAGTGTGTAGTGTTAATGTAACTAAAGTTTCTTGCAAGGTAAATATAACGACATTAAAATGTTTAGTGTTAAAATACACCAAGGTTCTTTGAGAGATTAACACAATGGTACTAGCATGTTTAGTGTTATCAGAAGTTTTACATGAAACTAAAGTAAAGGTATTAATCTATTTAATGTTACGCTACCTCAAGTTCCAGGCCCGGCATGGCCAGGTGGGCTAAAGCGTTCGACTCGTAATCTGAGCATCGCGGGTTTGAATTCCGGTCGCACCAAACATGTTCGCCCTTTCAGCCGTAAGGGCGTTACAATGTGACGGTCAATCCCACTATTCGTTGGTAAAAGAGTAACCCAAGAGTTGGCAGTGGGTGTTGATGACTAGCTGCCTTCCCTCTAGTCTAACACTGCTAAATTAGGGACGGCTAGCGCAGATAGCCCTCGTGTAGCTTTGCGCGAAATTCAAAAACAAAACAAAAACCTCAAGTTTTCTGAGAAATGCCCCCAGTGGCTCAGCAGCATGTCTGCGGACTTACAACGCTAAAACCCGGGTTTCGATACCCGTGATGGGCAGAGCACAGATAGCCCATTGTGTAGCTTTGTGCTTAATTCAAAAACAACAATCCATAAGAAATTAATGTAACGGTACATCTATTCTTAGTTTAAAAATTACATCATAAAAATGATATGACGTTATAACTATTTTGAGTGGTAATTATCTGTTATGCATTGTTTTCTGGATTTGTATTAGCATACTAATATTTCTATTATTTTATCTGTTTATTAAGTTTTGTTTCGCAAAACCTCGTAATTAAAAGATATTTCAATTATTAATAATTCAAATGTGTAGCCATCAAAGGAAATTTTGTTCACCTTTGTTTTTTGTTTCTTTTATTTAATCCATCGATACAGAAGATATGTCTTGAATGCATCAAGCTTAAATGTTGTCATAGTAACAAAAGAGTGATGTCTAAGACAGAATCTTCCAACATTCGTGAAAGTACGTGAACCAATCTTGGAAGGCACTTAATGCTATTTTGAAGAATGTAACCAGTCATCCAAGGTTGTCATAGCAACGAAGACCTGCACTGAAGCTTTTCCTCTTAAGTTGATGATCGATTGAAGTTGTTATGAAAAGGAATAAACGGTAATATCAGTTATATATACATAAAGGGAGGGAGACATGGCATATGCTCAAATGAATATATTATAGATGTGCAGACTAAAGTTGAATAAATAAAATAATACCAAATATACATATCTGCAAGCAGACAGGTGGAGGCAGAAATATCAGAAGGGAAAATCGCAGATAGATAAAACAGGTTAATACGTAGATCAAAACATAAATAACTAGATTAATAAAACCAAAAGGATTGACAGAAAATCATGCAACCAAACACATATTTAAACGGAGAGTAGCTCCTGAACCTCGTTTAGGAATGTTGATTGGACTGTGGAGAGACCATAACGTTTTTATACAGAGGACATTCTGTATAATTCAGTTTGGGTTTCACTGTTTTAACGGATGAATGACAGTTGTACACCTCTCACTTCCTTTATGTATTCTTAACACGCTGACAGTAAAAAAGTTCCTTTGTTTTTTTCAAAAGAATTCTTGTACACAGAAGTCTAAAGAAAGAGATAAGTCGATAGTTCGAGAAAGAAGTAAATTCAAGTAAGCATACTCTTATGTGTAGTCAAGCTAACCATTGTGAAGAATTCTAGTTTTAGTAAACATCAAAGTATTCGATGTGCTCTCAGCCGTGACATCTAGAACATAACAAACTAAATATTTGCAATTTTCCTTATTCAGTGAAGCATTTCTTTTTCCGTTCGATGTCGAACAATAAATCATAAGTGTATGTAACAACAATAAAAACAACCACTTTTTGCAACGAACTTATTACAATGAACTAATTGCAAATCCACCATTTTTTTCGTCTATAGATTCTTATGTTTATTAATTTCAGAATTTTCGCGCAAAGCTCCAATAAACGCCATCTATATATATCCGTTCTAATTGTGACTTATAAACTAGAAAAAAAGACAACTTATCAATAATACACACCGCCAGTTCTTGAGCTATTCTTGGCTGACCAAATATCAGAATTTGACTGTCGTTCATATAGGCACCGAAAATATGGATAGCATTTATTGCAGTTATGGACCGCGAACCAAACCAAGATTATAGGAATAATTCAGAACTGTTTACATCAGCAAATCATCCAAACTAAGAATAAAGAAGAGATCCAGAACTGTATAGGTTAACAAATCAACCAAACTAACATTAAAGGAACAATCCAAATCTGTCCACATTAACAAATTAGCCAAACTAAGAACAGTCATATCAAGTATGTATGAATAATAAAACGATTTTATTTTATTTCTTTATTTATTTTATTTATTAAAAACATTGAATTTCATCGAATAAAAGATGATGTAGAGATCTGATATATTATTTTATTCTCTACTTCCCCTGTAATAGAGAGGTTTCGTCGAATTCACAGATCATCAGTGCTGTTTAGAAGAGTGAAGTGTCGAATTCACAGATCATCAGTGCTGTTTGGAAGAGCGAGGTAAATAAATAAAGTAGGCCTCATATAGCGGTGAAATATTTGGTTCAATTGTATAGACTTTTACTCACCATTAATAACGTAAAATGCCTATTAGAATTTTTAATTATCCATTACTATTCAGCGGAATAACTGGTTATTTGTGTAATATAGAACTTAAAAATACAATGGGCCTTTACATCAGTCTATTTTTACCGAAATTCGCCTTTATAGAAATAAAAGAAATTAACAATCAACTGAATAATCAGTTCGTCCATTTAATAACAATGGATAGTCAGTTGTGAAGATAAATAACATATCATCCTAACATTTAAAGTATTTTATATTATAAGTGATGGATAACGTACTTTACATGCAAGTCAAGCAACGTTATCCTTATTATTAATGAACTAAACTAAGAATAACGTTTTCCACTATTCTGTATGTCAACAAATTAAGCTAAATGTAGAGAAGCAACGATAATCATAACAAAGAAATGAAGAAACAATACATAGTTCCCACATTAAAATTCCAGTTTTTCCATGGCAGTAAGCAAGCCCATGACAACATACCTAATAAAATAGTAATACAAAAACGTTTTGGCTTTTGTATAAGAAGAGGTTTAGCTTTCAAATAATAAATGCATATTACTGCTTACGATAATAAATCAAATTTACTGAGAATTATCAAACAAGTTACTGAAATATTCGTTTACTGACAAGAAATGTCTCAACTCAATTAAAACAATGCAAGTTTAATAGAATTATATATTTCAAAGTAACAACTCGGACATAAACTTTATATTAAAATTTTAAAATTATAATAAATCTTCTTCATAAACAGCATTTGTAGTCTGCTTTCCACCAACTAGCAAATAAAGGTTTTGAGGTAAACCCACCCTTCAACAATCTACATCTTATTGACCATGAAAAAACCATGGTTGTTTGAGAAATAATCCAATAATTTTCATTCTTTGACTTTTATTCCATTTAGAATATTCAACATTGTATAAAGCACCGACTTCCTAAAATTGAGATTGACTCAATAAGCTGGGAGTAATTAATCAACAGGTTTTGCAAAACAGAAATGGGGTTAAATTTAATATTGACGCCTTTAGGACTTAATTTATAGTTTATAGTGTTTATATATACATTTTGGCTGAGATTAACCCAATGAGCTCGTAGAAATTATGGTGGAAACAAATACACATTCGTCAATATATATAAAGAGATAGATACAGAGATGCAGTGTTATCCAAATAATCTAAGAATAAGAAATAATTTAAATAGGCAATTACAACATATTAAGTACGCTAATAATAGATAAATAATGAAGTATTGCCATAGTAACAAAAACTTGTTTTGAAAATTATAATATTAATATTTTAGTGATGGTCGGCGTCTTTATTGTGTCAAATTTGTTCGACATAAATCTCAAATCACTATGATGTGATTTAATACAGTTTAAAAGAATACCATATGGATTTATTTTTATCCTACCTAAATTATACCATATGAAATTCACGTGTGAAGCGATGAAGTTCTCGCTCAAAAAAAAAGCAAACAAACACACTTTCATGCCTCATTACTCACTTTCTTTAAAACATAAAATAAGTTTCTAAGATGAGTGTGCTATTAAGCCGGTTCTCGTATCAAACTTAGATATCCTCAAATTTTTGGGATTTCAGTCGATTAAGTAGCGCATTTGTAGATGCGTCAGATAAATACAGGAGTAGGCTGATGAACGAGAAGGCATGCAGACGAATTTTTCACCAGTATATATATATATATATATGTTTAAGTATCAGTTACGTAGCGCTCTATTGATAACTGATAGAAAACAGTAATTAGGAAAACGTTAATTAGTAATAATACTAGTTATGAAAAAAATATTTTTTTTTAAAAAAGGAATTAGAGTAGCAGAATTATGTATGGCAAGCTTTATTTTAAACTATGAATATAACTCTATGGCTGTATATTTATATATATGTATGTATATATCAGATCAATAAGTCATTCCATTACTCTTTCAGTGCCGGAGTCTCTTCGTGAAGACTAAAACACTTACAACTCAGGAACTTCGGGTGTTTGGCAGCTGTTCAAATGAACTGGCAGCTTCAGCTCTCTGAACAGAGATGGAACCGTTGTCAAGATAATGGAACTGACTCAGCGGTTCCTGAAAGATTTAAAACTTTATTATCAGTTCAAGGTTCGTCTAGTCTGAACCGCCTGGAACCGTGTTCGTTTGTTCATTAATTTATAACACCTCATGAATTTGTTCAATATTTTACCGCATTTTCATGTCCTCAGTTTTACAAGTTTGTTCAACACTTTGACAAGTCACAAGAATATTACAAGTTTATTTCGTCTCTCGCTCGACAAACCAAAAGCACTTTGTAAATGGGTTCTTGATCGTAACACAACTCTCTCATTATTTTGACGATTACCTTATGACAAATCAGTAGTTTTGTTCATTTTTGCCACATAAATTGATCATTAGGCGTATTTTGATAGATGAGAAAAATTCTGTCAGTTCGTTCAATAGCCTATTACATCACAAGATTTAGTGTGCATTCATTATCTTAGAATTTTTGACATCCATTACTTAATTAAAGTGGTATGTGATAAGCCTCAGAAAAATTAGATTCGTGTTTACACCTTGCTAATTATTATCTTTCAGTATTGATGTTGAAACATAATAACCTTCACAAAGATCTGTTACTATATACGCCTTATTAATTAGTTGGTGTTATCAGTATAGTTTGAAATGCAAAAAGTTTTCGAAAGCTCAGTTTATATTGTAAAAGCAACCAAAGAATACTGAAATTTACAGTGAAACAGAACCGATATTGTGTGTTGTTCTATTAACAAGATATGCTCACGAAAGTTTTTGTTGAAAAAAACATTATAACTCCAAGTTATTGAGTTTACGTTCCCAAATATGAATATTTCAAATAGCTTATGTTGCAACGTTTGCTATTCTCAGCTTATTATACAATATAATTTGTTCTTCATTTCACGGTTTTGCCGACAGAGCTCGTACATTCGGTCGCATTTTTCGTTATCAGGATTTTGTATTGCTAAAATTGAACACAAAATGCATTAAACAATATTTTTTCTAAAGTAATTCGTGATGACTAGAAAACCCGCTTGAAGTAAAAATGTTTCTCAAGATGTCTGGTATGGGTATTAAAACTTTTATTATAAGAAGGTCGAAACGTTGTTCTCTACTTTATTTTAATAAATGTTTTAATACCCATAACAGACGTCTTAAAATACATTCTTTCTAAAGATTCTTTTATTTTACAGAGTATCACAAAATCTTTAAAACATTCACGTTTACCCTTTGATTGCTCGGTATTTTTTGTAGTAATATTGAACAGCTTTATTATATTGAACACCATTGTTTTACCAACCGCTATTGTTATTATATGTAATTAATATTACTTCATTAGCTTAGTTAGACTAGTCTTTACACTTGCCTTATTGTCATATTATGCCTCATATATTTTTATACAATACATTATTGTTGTGCAAGTTTCACATTTCAAGAGACTTATCGTGTTTCTTTCCGGCTTTTAAGGTATATTGAACGTTATTAATTAGCTCCTTCAGCCATTTATAAGTGCTTGTTTCAGGGTAAGTGCTTCTTTCAGGGAAAAGTCAGCTCAGACTAGTGATAAAATGTATTAGACAAACTACAACTTATATTTTGCTGGTTGTTTTCTTTTCATTATATTTATCATCGTTATATTATAGTGGTAATTTTAGTTTGTTTTTAATGTAATATTTTGCACCTTCATAAACATTGAATTTTGTTTGTGCCATGTACCATTTGGTGTATTAACAACTCAACACGGCTTTTTTTTTAAATATATCAGTTTAAATGTCACACTTAAGATATCCTCTGGTGTTACATAGTTGGAGTGTTGTAATGCGTTTTCTATGTAAAGTACGATGTTAGAGAAAGCAATATTCCAAATAAATATACACTAAAGACCATGGTTTAAGGCAAACATTAGTGCGTGTGAGTGAGCTATCTATTTTATTTGTTCATTGTTCCTTTACTTAATAATATTTGTTTCACTAGTAATATGCAATACATTGCAAAAATGTTAGGACACAGTCAAAAATTAGATTTCAGGCTAATTTCAAAGAACAATGGAAGGTAAATCGCAGGTGAAATATCAAAATATTTTTAATATCCATCTTCAGTACAACAGAAACTCTATGGAAGTGCTTCAATTCAACAAACAGTTAATACTTTATGTGTTTCCCTTTTACTTTAATAACTGCAGACAGTCTTTCAGACAATGGCGCAATATAATTAATCAGTGTCCTCTGGGATTTTACTTCAGATGTTACACTCTTATAAAGTCTATTTGGAAGTAATTTTTGTCAAGTTCATGATCTATCAAGTCCCATCTGGGATGAGATCATGGCTCTGTGTGGGTCACTGCATCATTCGAATGACTCCAGTAACTTCCTTCATAGCCAAGTAATTAAATTATGTATAGGATGGATGAGTGTTTGGGGTCACTATCTTCTTAGTGGTAAAATACTTTACCAATAATACGTCACCATTGGCATACCAGGACAGATCAGTATCTGATAGTGCTTGCGCTGGTCCATTATTCCATCTATTTTGCTAATATTACCTGTTCCCCTAGCAGGAAAATGCCTACCAAGCTATCACACTGCCTCCTTCAGGCTTCATGGTATAAGCTAGATACTGAGGTAAGTATCTTTCACCTTTTTTCCACCAGACGTACAACCTACGCTTTGAACTAAATATTTCAAACTTGTACTCATCAATTTATAACACCATTGTCCAGTCATCTACAGTCTATTTTTGTCTTTTTTAGCAAACTTCAATCTCTTAACAATATTTGGAGATCAAAGTAAAGATTTTACCTGCTAAACATACAAATATTCCATTCTCGTTGAGTCTTCTTGATACTGTAAATCTGGACGCTTTTCTGTCATTTGGTACATGGTTGTTTATCTCTGTCCCAAAGGCTACATAAACTTAAATTTACTTGTCTTGGTTTCATGATCTAAGGTATACATGATAATGTATGGGGAGCATTTCAAGTGTACAACAGTTTGTTGAAGAGTTTAACCAGCATTATGTGAAGGAGGTTTTATGCAAATACACTGTTCTACTAACAATTTCCTGCGCCCCAGTGGCACTGTGGACTTACTACGCTAGAATCCGGGTTTCAATATCCGTGATGGACAGAGTACAGATAGCCCATTTTGTAGCTCTGTGCTTAAAATAAAAAGAAACACAATTTTCTACGCTTCTTGGGCCGTGGGCCTGACAACAACACTTGATATATAGTGTTAAACACATTTTTATCAAGATTTATTTGTGGAATGTTATCAAACTGATTTTTTTTCTAGTATATATCGGTACCAAGTGTTAGCTCCTTGCTAGCTTCTTACTATATAGTTAAAATAATGTAAGGGGTACCGTGGCAATTAATTTAGACCCTAAATTTCGTCAGCATGTTCATTCAAGTGCAACCCTTATGACATGCATTTGGTACAAGTATATAATAATTCTAAAGAATGATAAGTATTCTCACCCTGGCTCATTCAGTTGTCAACAGGGATCAGTGAAGCATTACCATAGTGCTGAAAGTTACATTCTGTAATGACATGAAATATTCTCTGGTCCTAACACTTTTATGCGACACTGTAGAGCATAATTACTTTTTTATCTCATTTGCCTTTTACTATTATTATACGTTTATTACGAAGACTATCTTGCGTTACCTTAGGATTTGTATTTAGAATTAACCTAATTCCCCTAAGCTGGTAGAATCTTCTAAGATGTTATTAGATATACAGCCAATATATAGCGTTTTTTTGGGTATCCAAACGATGAAACAATTCATATAACAAAGTATATCTACGTAAAAAAAAATTCTCAACCCAAACGAGCCGTTTTTACAAATAAAGTATATTTAGTTAATTATACTGATAGCTAGACTGGTGTTAAATTTCGTTCTAAGTACATGTTTTACTTTGATTGAATGTTATTATTATTATATAGCTTTTGTGCACATATTAACTAGTTGCAGAAAAGAGTTCGTTTACAGATCTCTATATTCGTCCTATGATCAAAATATCCTTTAACTGCAATATGCAATAGACGTTCTACTCCAATATTACCGTACAACTTGCACCCAATAGTGTGTTTTCTCCTCTGTATCACCGTATAAATAGCTATAAACAGTAGTACAGGTGCTTCTCAAGATTTATGTGCTAAATTAACACGAAAAAAAAACCCAAAAACATGTAAACTTATTCTTCTGCCTTTAATTTTAAGCTTTACAATACCATAGAACAGGTGGGTAAACGGTTATATAAAAATAGATTGCATCGTACTAAGCTGTTGGACAAACATGCATTAAATAATATTTCAGTGCCGCTCAGCATTCATATGATAGTCGTTAATTAGTTTGAAACAAAGTCGGATTTTTTTAAGTCAACACGTAAACTTACATAATATTAACCGACTTTTGTTTCAAACTAATTACAACTTTCTGTCTGAGATGAATGTCACACATTAATTACGAAACTATCCATTTCATAAAACAGCTCTATATCGTTTATTTGTTTTCAAGTGTTCTCGTTCGACATCAGACTAAAGTCGTTCAATTCAGTGATTTTTTCTGTAACATTTAAATATTTGTTCTGTTCTAAGTAATTGCATAAGTCATTTCACGGCACACACTACAGCCTACGTAAGTCTAGTACTCAGAGCCCACAAAATAAAGCTTAACTCTATACCTAAACAAAATTAAAAATAATGAAGAACGACTGGCCTATAGATCAATTCAAACTACGAAGTAAACATCTTTGACACGAATTGTAGCCAATACATGAAACATACAATTTCATGATGAAGTCCTGATTTAAAGTTCGAGATATCACCGACTCATAGGTTTACTAGAAATATATAATTACAGCTGAGATTATAGTAACAGTTTTTGGGTCACATACACACTCGTAGAGAAAACAACTGGCATAAATTCAGACGCAACTAAAAATACGAGAAAAACAAAAAATATAGAGACACAAAACTTTAATTATTTCTCCTCTTTGCTCCGAGACTCTGGAACACCAAATAGTCTGAGTCCAGAATCTACAGGATATAGATAGCATTATCAGTTAACTTTGAAAGCCATAGAGAAAATGCATGCTACGTAGACTTATTTCATGATGGTAGAAAAACAGAAATCCCAAAACCCGAGCGCTTTCGAATGGTGGGCCTACCTTTCAAAAGCAGTCCGGTTATAGAGTTCCTATTTGACATGGATTTAATAATAATCTTAACACAATTTTTTCCTTATAAACTATTCAATAATACAAAAAATGACGAAAAAGTAATGAAGGTTAAATTGAAAGATGAGGTGTTTGGATTTACTGAACGCCTGATAAACGTACTTTATAAGAATGATGCTCTTGGTTCTGTGCTATCCTTAGAACTACTTTCTCAAACGTTTTTCGTGCTCGTTTTTACTCAAGACTTCCCGACACTGTAAAGGAAGGGGGAAGTCTATCTGAGACCATACATCTTTAAAACTTTTCACAGACCCTTCATCATTCGTTGACTTCTAAGACCATGTTTAAGCAGAACAAATATATAGACGTCCATTGGAGCTTCAGAGAAGGATTTGACACTAAATTTGTTCGATGAGAATTGGCAAAGTTCCAGTTTCTTTGTCCGTCTTTCTCATGGAAGCGATTATTCATTTCGAAATGTGACTGAAAACTTGTGAACGTTTCCCTTTTAAACTTTTATTCTCTTGAAATTTTTGTTTATTATCCTATTACTGATGATAGGTCTAATGTAATGACTCTTAGGTCTGAAGGCTGTCTCTATTATAAACAAGATTTTCACTCTGTGGATGACAACATCGCTCCAGATTGATTTGGGATGTTGATTTGAAATTTAAACGCTTTGATGTGCAATTTGTTTGCTCTGCATAAAGATTGTTGTTGTTGTTGTCTTGAATTAAGCACAAACTACACAATGGGCTATCATTGCTCTGCCCACCACGGATATCGAGACCCGGTTTTAGCGTAAGTCCGCTGTTCCACTGAGGGGCCTCCATAAAGAATATTGAAGTCTCTCTTCTTAGAATACTTGTTTAACCGTCTACTGTGTGAATATCCTTCTGTAAAAACAAAATGCATTGCACTAGCGAGTGATCGGGAATTTACTATAAGGCAACTATAAAGTGTAACTAACCTTATGTATGAATAAAAGAAAAACATAAATTTCACAGCAAAATTTGGTTCAGTATGTTAGATTTACCCTATCATTTTATATTATTTGGTGCAGCACAATTCTTTTAGATTCCTCGGTAGCTTGAAACTGCATTTTAGTGGTCAAGAGGGTCTATCAACTAGATGTAGCTACTAGAGAATCATAGAACTTCGTTAAACGATTTCTATAAGTTTTAAATCAATATTATAGGTAATCAGAAGCAAGACATATTCAAAATATGCTGTTTTACTAAATTTATCGTAATTCAGCCTAAATATATAAAAATACACCACTGTCTGTTTCTCAAAAACAAATTAAAAGTCAGTCTTTCTCTCTTTTACGTTGTCTTCTTTAAACATATTTTGCTCGTTTATTTTTTAGCTCAAAGCCCAGTAGGCTATCTGCACTCTATCCGCACGGGAGAATCGATTCCCTTATTTTCTTTTGTAAGACCTTAAACTTACCACTTAGTGAGCCAAAGTCATTGTTATTATGAATTAAGCATAAAGCTACACAATGAGCTATATGTGCTCTGCCCATCACGAGTATCGAAACCCGATGTTTAGCGTTTAAGTCCGTAGACATGCCCCTAAAACACTGGGGAGCACCAAGGTTGTAGTTATGTATGTGTCTTTTATCAGCTTTTCAACTCCTGCAAGGTAAAAACTGTTATTAGTGGTCATGGGTTGAATTCATATGAAGTTATATGGTAATTTCATTCCCAGTTTTTAAATATTTTTGCGTTGCGTGACAGTTAAGTAATGTTTTATGTGATGCAGTAGACTAGTTTAGATAACCATAGCAACAGTAAACAACAGACACAAGGGACATTACTCATATAACAGTGCTTTCTGAAGTGGCTTCGTTATACTGAAGGATCGGCATGGTAAGTCGAAATGTACGCACGTCAATATATTTCAAAATTATCTTTGAGCAATTGGTTCACGAGCTTAAAAAACAGAAAAGCTGTGACAATAAATGACATTTGTTTCTCGTTTTTTCCCATATGACACGTTATGTGTAACACATGACGTCAACGTTAGGATCAATAATCTCTAAATTACAAAGAGGTTTGAGATTTAATGTCAGAAAACGGAAGTCTATTGCGGACTTTTGGAGCCGAATTATCATATTTCCTTCTTTGTGTAAATTCACTTAACTCTCGTATGCATGTACCTTATTTCTATCTTCCTCTGTCAAACTACCATGTGATATCAGCTATATAAATACATCCGTTACAAGCTGATCATCTTGATTACTCCCTGCTCTTATTTCACAATTTTTGCCCTCTTTTCAGTGTAATGTTTTGCTAATTATATTTCCAGTTTCACCTAATTTTCGTTATCCAACGTTTTTTTTTTTCAAAGTAGGTATCAGAACAATTAACAATTTAAAAAAATCAAGAACAAAAATGTTACACGATAACTTATTCTGTGCTTTACAATTACTGTATTAATCCAATTTCACCTAAATTTTACTGTTGAGTTATTGTTTCTATGAATTGGTTATTCAAATAATTATCGATTCCCAATTTCTAAACTAACTAACATTTACTACATCTTTAAAACCTCATTATGGGCAGTTGGCCTTCAAACATTTTTATTTTTCGTTGTATCATCATGATCAACATTAAATAACTTTAGTGTGCATTTTGTTTGTTTCTTGGTAATGGCAAAAATGCACAGTGGGCGGGCTATCTGTGCCCTGCACATTGAGAGATTCGAAACCCGATTTTTAGCGTTATAAGCCTGCAGAATTGTCGCTACGTCACTATACGGCTTGCAATTTGTTTTGGTGATTTACAATAAATAAACTTCGATGTTTTATTTTGGCTATATCCAGTACATGTACATCACCTGATATCTTTCACTGGTGATTTCCAATATATGAAATTTAGTTTATATCTTTCAATACTGGTTTACAATAAATAACCTTCATTAATATATTTTCAAAACACACATTAAAATTGATATCCTGCTGCGTTTTACTATTAACGTATCATTTATATGGTATTTGTCTACAAAAGATATTAAGGGGTATCTTGTTATAGTTATATCCGTTTCCAGCAAATAACAATTTGATTTGTTTTGAATTTTGTGCAAAGCTACGCGAAAGCTATTTGTCCAATCCGTCCCTAATACAGCAGTGATAGATTGAAGAAAATGCAGCTAGTCAACACCACTCACTGCCAACTCTTTTACTCTGCCCTTTTACCTACGAATAATGAGATTAACAGTCACATTGTAACACATCAAACAACTGAAATGGCGAGCATATTCGGCGATGTGGATTCCAGCCCGCGACCCTCAGTTTGCAAGTGGCGAGTAGAGACATCTAACATTAAATAACTTTGTAAGAAAGGAGTTAGGAGTTAACTTAAGGAAATTGAAACATTTTTATTTAAAAACTGAGAAATGAAATGCATATCTAAACAGCTGTCTTTATTTAAGCTTATAAATTGAAAATTTGCTGTTCTGTTTCGTGCTCAGCAATGACTGTGCTGATCTAAATTTTTGTGTTAGTGTAAAAGCACAAGTGGTTGGATATCATGATTTGGTTCTTCACATTAAAGAAACATTAGTAAAATCCTGTTTTAATGAATTGTCATGAGCAAATTATATTGTCTATAGTGATTTGATAACTCCAATGAAAAAGGCCCGGAATAGCCAAGCGTGTTAAGGCGTGCGACTCGTAATCTGAGGGTCGTGGGTTCGCATCCCCGTCGCGACAAACATGCTCGCCCTTTCAGCTATGGGGGCATTATAATGTGACGGTTAATCCCACTGTTCGTTGGTAAAAGAGTAGCCCAAGTGTTGGCGGTGGGTGGTGATGACTAGCTGCCTTCCCTCTAGTTTTGCACTGCTAAATTAGGGACGGCGAGCACAGATATCTCTTGAATAGCTTTGTGCGAAATTCAAAAAACAAACAAACCAATGAAAAAAATCTAGTATAATAATATATCATACTCTAGTGATTATCTTAGTTTTATTTTACTCTGGGAACTGACAATGAATAACATTTGCTGGTTATTTTATTTAAACGGCTATTTGAGCTCATATCTTTTCATAGTAGCTGGCAATAAACAGGACCTGGCATGGTCAGGTGGCAAGGAGCACCACTAGTAATCTGAACTTCGTTGGTTCAAATACCATTCACACCAAACATGCTTGTCCTTTCAGCCATTGGGCATTAATATGTGACGGTCAATCCTACTATTCGTTAGTAAAAGATTAGCCCAAGAGTTGGCGGTGGGTTGTGATGACTAGTTGCCTTCACTCCAGTCTTACATTGCTAAATAAGGGACGGCTAGCGCAAATAGCCCTCGTGTAGCTTTGTGCGAAATTTAAAAAAAACAACAAAACCCTCTTTGAAAATTTGTTATAAAACCCATTTTAGTTAACACCGAATTAATTTAAATAACAATAAACAAACTTTATTAAACATCCTGATTTAGTTGATGCTTCATTGTGGTAACTGACAGTGGAAAAACTCTACTAGCTCTCATGTTTCAGAAACTATTTTATTTCATACTACATTCTGATAACTGAGAATAATTGTTTATTCTATATCCTATTATACAGACTCTTTGGTTAATATAATAAATAAATTGTACTAAATATCCTATTCCAGAAATTTTTGTGGCAATGGTAATGAGCTTCCTATTTTAGACATTATGTTAGTACATACTCCAAACTAAGTCTATTATATTCCAGAAACTGTGTTGATGACTGTAATAGCTATCCTATTCTACAAACTATTTTGAACAATATTCCTTTGTAAACTGACAGTAAACAAATTCTAGAGGATATCTTGTTCCACAAACTGTTATGGTAACTTATTCTAGAAATTATTTTGCTTGATACTCAGTTAGGGTAACTGACAGTAAATAAACGCTACTGGATATCCTGTTCCAGTGAGTGTTCTGTTAAGCGTAATGGTTATTATGTCCTAGAAACTATCTTAATTTTTCTCATAAATGACAATGAAGAAACTCCACCGGATGTTCTGTTCAAGAAATAGTTCTGATAACTGTAATGGCTATTCTATTGTAGAAACAACTTAGTTGATATTCCATTGTGGTATTTGGGAATAAAGAACTTATTGGATATTCTATTCTAGATACAGATTGTATGTATAATATATATATACTATACAACACTAAAATTCAGGGTTCGGTTCCTCACGGGAGACACAATAGATGGCTTAATTTAGCTTTGCGCTAAAAGATACAAAAACTTTTCTGAGGGTATGCGTTTTTATTATCACATCTACTTTCTGCAAAAAGATAAAAACATCACATATTATGTATTTATATGTTTTGAACTCCATGTTCCTCTCCATGTTTCTACACCTTCTTCTTGCCAGTTCTACTTTCAATGTGGAGCAACCCTGATTTCAAATTCGTTTTAAGCAACAATCGCATAAACTTGTTCTAATTATATTATACAGCTTTCATAGCTCCGTTATCTTCCCGTAACACGTTAATTGTGGAAATGGCGAGGAGATAAATTATTAGAACAATTTCGTTTGCTTTATCTGCAGGATGGCCATCACGGTTCAGTAGTGCCTCTCCATACAGTTATCCAGCAATTTATTTGTTGTACGTGACTGCCCTTCTTTTCAAACTAAGCTGTTTTACAAGAGGAAATGAATGTTTAGTTTCAACTATAAAACTCTTTAATACAAAGACAGTTAGGTGAATGTTAAGCAGTGTTCAGTTATTCTTTCTTAGAGCTAGCTTGTAGATAAATTATTTGAGGAGATGGTAAGGATTTCCAGCGAATACAAACTAGCATTGTGTGCGACATTCTTAAAGTTACATAAGACACAAATAAATTTAATGAATTCTACATCCTCTAGGGATTCGATAACTTATTCATAAGGAGAGGCGGCAAGTTAATCAAGTTAGTTCAGTGCATATGGCTCAGGTTAGAAATGTGTGATATTCCTAAGGTCAAGGTCTCAGATAGCGATTCACGCACTTCAAGAATATAAAATCGATTTATTAAACATAAATAGTTTATTTTTCATCTTGTAGCACAAAAATAATTATGTAAATTATCTGATCCGGATACAAAAAACGTAATCCAAACAAAGGTTCATTCTCTCCAACCTGCTTAATTAATTACGAACATTTTTTCAAATGTTACTTGCTTTTACTGTTCATCTGATGAAGTAACATTTATCAGTACGATTGCCTAAGAACTAAAAAAAAAAGTCTTGATTTGTAGGACAATCATCGGTTGCACGAACTGGCTAAAAAGAAATAAGATAAACACAAGCAATTTATAAAAGGTTCAGATTGAATTTTTGTGTGACAAAGACATCATATCAAATACTCATTAATAAAAATTAAATTCACAAAGGCTTGAAGCTTAAAATATCAAGAGTGAACTTACATTTATTTATCTAAATTAAGACGACTCAGAATGTAGCAAAATAAGTGAATATATTTCTATATACCCTAATCACAAAACACTTCGTTATGTCACAAATTTTTTTTAGTTTAACATACATCAATCTAAGCCATAGTGTTTTACTGACTATATTTTCATATTATACGAACGATCATACCTTCGCCCTTAAATATAACACGAGAAGCCATTTACTCGGGATTTTTAATATTGTATTAAGCATTTGGCGTCATCAGGCTATGAATCCTAGGACTCATCTTTTGCAGTCGTTTGTCACAAAAATGCGCTTAGGAACCGCGAATATTCTGTAAGAGTAATGGTCAAATCATACTTTTCAGTCAGATACTTGCGGTGGATGATGTTGGCTAGCTCTAGTATATTGGTTCAGAATTAGGACAGCTGGCATACATAGTCATTTATGTCGCTTGCACTAAAAACCTGAAACATATAATTAAGCGTATTAAAACTCCCATATTTAGTGTTAAATATCTAAATAAAAATCTTATCTTCACAGTGTTAAATATCATTTAAATGCCCTGTCTAAGAGTGTTAAACATCTCATTAAAACTCATGTATTCAGTGTTAAGTATCTTATTAAAACTTCTGCCTCTCGAATTTTAAGTATCGTGTTAAAACTTCTATTTTTAGAGCGTTAAATGCACTTTAAAATCGTCATTTCAGGGTATTAAATGTCATTCTGAAAGTCCTGTCTTCCAAAAGTAATGTATTAAAAATTTAATTCTCCGAATGGTAAGTATCATATTAAAATTCCTATCTTAAGAGCTAAATATTGCGTTAGAAATCATATTTTCTAAGTGTTAAATATCTTATTAAAAATCAGGTCTTCTGAGTGTTTAGGTATCTTGAAAGAACACATTCAGAGTATTGGTTATTAATTAAAAAGAATGAGTTAACACGGTGTAAAATATAGACGGTGTCGTCACATATTGAAAGAACTGTAGAAACCTTAGGTTAATCATTATTTCATGCAGCACTGGGCATTTTTTCTACCTTCCGACCATCATTAGACTAATCGTCAAATATCAAAGTGAATAAAAACTATCAAAACTAAATACAATATGAAGAACACAACCACTATGTTGCAAGATTATGATATATAGCAGAACAAGATATTTATGTTAATTAATAGTTGTCAACCAACAAAACTACCTCATGAACAGTCTTCTATGGAGGATCCACCCCCAGTAGCACAGCGGTATGTCAATGGACTTGCAACGCTAGAAACCTGGTTTCGATACTCGTGGTGTGCAAAGCCAAGTAGTCTATTGTATAGCCCTGTGCTTATCTTCAAAACCTAATCTAATTTAATTCTTTCGAAATCCAAAAGCTGTGGTCACTAATATTTACAAACCGTCAACACTGCTTGACGAATATTCTTCTTGGAAAATATTATATAATTTTTTTCTATAGTATATGACATTGAAATTGAAACGAAAAAATCAGAGAAATAATTGGCGCTGACTCATGAAAGCGACACATCAAATAGTAGAGGAGACATTGTTAAGAAAATGAAACGGACGCTCGTGTCGACAGCGGTTTGCCATTAACTAGCGCTTTCATGAATAATTCATAAAAACAGCCGACCCACAATGACTCTCCCTTAATCTTTCGATCGTATCTTTTCATCTTTCATCAAAGTAGCAGGAAAAGTAAAAGATATACTTCCCATACTTCCGGTGAGAAATAGCTGTGCATTTCCTATACTTCCGGTAATAAATAATGGTACATTTCTCACATTTCTGGTGAGCAAAAGTACGATTTATACAAAAACGTCCTAATTACTCTTTCATATGCAGACGTCTTATGCAGCTAGACGTGTTGAAAACAAATTCTAATTAGTTGGTTCCTATCCCATATTTTCATTTTGTTACAACAAGGATTAACCTGCTCGAAAGTTTTTCGTCAGAACCAGCTACGACAACAACACGCCTCTTTAATTCATTACTAGACTTACAACACGTAATGTCGCCGGCTAGGTAAAACAGCTGCTCATCGTAGATTTATTAGTTTGTGTGTGTAAGTAAAGAAGGGTATAAGTCATGACTGCACGATTCAGCTCAGTTTCTTTTAGATATTATGTATTATTTATTACATGTACTAAAAATGTATCGTCTCTGTGAAATTCAATAAAATATAACAATAATCCTTACACCTCTAAAACATCAGTATCGAATTACTGAATGTTTGTTCTCTGGAAATAGCATTACCACCTACTGATTCTTACAGAGAGCTAATATTATCTACCGAAAGTTACACAGAGCTTACATTACTTACTGATCGTTACACAAAGGTTACATTATCAACTGATTTTCACACAGAGGTTACATTACCTACTGATCGTTACACAAAGGTTACATTATCAACTGATTTTCACACAGAGGTTACATTATCTACTGATCGTTACTCAGAGCTTACGTTACCTGCTGATTGTTACACAGAGGTTACATTATCTACTAATCATTATACAGAGCTTACGTTACCTGCTGATTGTTACACAGAGGTTACATTATTTAATGTCGTTATCCAAATGTTACATTATCTACTGATTCTTACAGAGAGCTTATATTATCTACTGGTTGTTATACAGAGTTTACGTTACCTATTGATTGTTTCAATGGGTTTACATTATCCACTTATTATCATTACACAGATATTATATTGCTTACTGGCTATTACATAGAAATTACGTCATCCAAAAATGTTACATAAAGACTATATTTTCTACTAAGTGTTTAAATTTAAAATGTCAATTATCAGATATTACTAACTCACCACAAAGTGGAAACTATAAATTATGTCTAGGTTGTTTATTTAGCTTCATACAGCTCTGTACCAATATTATATAAAATTATTTTGACCTAGTCTAATACAATATAACAGTACTTCGATCTAGTATAATACTATAAAAAACTATTTAAACCTAATTTAATACTATATAACACGTTTTAACGTAGTATAATAGTATATAACACCATTTTAACCTAGTATTATACTATGTAATACTATTTCGACCTACTATAATTCTCTGTACCACCAATTTGATCTAATTTGATATTATATAACTACATACAAATAATATTTGTTAATGACACATACGTCGTTTCCAAACGTATTTTCACACAGAAATGATTTTTTCACTTAATAGCAGTGTTATTGGGTGACATAGCCTAATGATTAACTTGTCTCATTTTTCTCTTCTGCAGGATTCGGTCCATGTTTTGGACCAGAGAGGGTCAGGTTCAGCGATGACCTCTTCCTCCCTCTCAGGAATTATTTTATATATACCGTTATCGAATCCCAGGTAATAAACCTTGTTACGTTGTTACATTACTCACAATAAGTTAATTACCACAGTATTAATTACCACACCCGTTCCGTGCCATTGGACTTTTGGAATAATATTAGCTCGCATATTTTTAATAGCTTCACTTATGCTCGATTATGCTAGTAGTCTGTGTTCACAATACAGTTCCATTTAACATCCATATATAAACGTGCATTATCCTACATTTTTACTTTTAAGATCCCTTAAAAAACAGAGCTACGTTTGTGTCTAGAATTCAGTTAGCCTAGTACTGTTTGGCATGTAAATTTCTTACTTATGATATTTATACTAGAGAAGCAGTTAGGAATTGGCTCATCATGTACTCTATAACTGTCTTGTTTGCTCATTAATTTACTTTTATTAATATGTTTCTTATAACATTGAAGCGAGTTATCCAGGAGTCTTTCTAATAGAGTTGGCATGTTTGAATAGTTGTACATAAATACAAAGTTTGTTGATCGTGACTGTTTGATACATTTATCCGTGTTATGCAGGCATATTGTACGACGGGTCTTATTTATGTTCTGTAAATTAATATGTTTCCTGGTTAAGTTCTGTGGTTGTTGTCAGACAGACTTCTAACTTAACCCGTTTGTTTTTTACAGTTTCTGGTTTTCATGCTATTAATTTGTGGTATCGAATTCAATTTTAAGCCTAACTTAATCCCTAAGAATTTTGCTGGTGTTGCTACTCATAAGATAGTCACATCTAGATATAACTGTGGTATTAATTTGCTTGTTTTATATGATTTTATAAATAATATAACTTATATTTTAATTCTTATTCCTGTACAATTCTATTTCGTTTAGTGGTCATTATTTATTGTTTGTTACTGTTGTTGGATTTTGGGTAATTTTCAGATTGCAGCATCATCTGCGAACTATGAGCATAAACTATTGTTTGGGTCTTTGAGAGGCATGTCGCTGACGTACGTAGTAAACAGGGTAGGGCCAAGTACTTGCTAAGGAAAACCCGCCTCCGGAACACAGCACCCAGAGTTGGTGTTCTCAGCATTTATTCTAATGCTTCTATCTTCCAGAAAACGAAAAACCCAGCAAATAATTTCTATGGAGAATTTCAGTTTGTATCTATGTCCATTGTACCATACTTTATCGAACACATAGGAAATATGTGACTGTACATTGTTTTTTTATTAAAGCCCTGTATTATTTCTTTCGTCAATCTTATGAGATGATCTGTTGTTTCTATTACTTTTCGGAAGCCATTTTGTATTAATTTAGTTTCAAAGTAACTTATGAGTCTGTAATTTATAATTTCTTTCAAATAGTTTTTCCTAGGTCGTTTGTTAGACTTGTTAAATTGTAGTTTTCTGGGTTATTTACTTGTTGCTCCTTCCTTCCTTCTGGAACATAAGGACATCAGCCTGTTTCCAAGTGGTTGGTATGTTTCTTGTTTTTATAGATAAGTTGTTTAAAGATGTGAAATGTTTTAACAATCTCAGAGTGACTTTCCTGAGTTATATCTTTTGATTTTGTCTTGTCCTGATGGTTAGTTTTTCAAAAGTTTAATGTTTTCTTGTGCTTCTGATATTGTGATGAGTCAAATAAGTTGTTATGTTCTGTAGTCATGTTCCGTTTCTATTGATGTGCTTTTGCTTTGGTTAATATGTCAGGAATATGTATCTGAGGATTTAGTTCGCGACCTGTTGGCGCTAAATCGCGTTCTGTACTTTGGAGCTATGTGCACGCTAAAAGAAAAACATTGAAATCCTATTATTTAAACAGATAAAAGTAGTCCAAAGAAGACGGTGACTGTTGTTGACTAGTTGCCTTCGCTTTTAGCTTATCAGTCTAAAAACGTAAACGGCTATGCGCAAATAGCCTTTTCTGCACTTTGCACGAAAGTTCTGAAAGAAACTAACCAATTACTGAATAAACACAACTCACTTTAACTTGTTAACTTCTGTAATTATAATTGTATCCTTTGTAAAACTGTGTGCTGTTAAACTAACAACTTTTTGCCTAGTGTTTCTTTTTATAATTTAACTATTCTATTTTATTTCAAACGTATGAGGTGAAGGTCTGTGAAACCAGAATGTTTGAATGAATGTGTCAGTTAATCATGAACTGAGATATAATTGTTCAGAATATTTTTATGACCTTTACTGAGCTTTCTGTGAGGCTTACCTTCTACATGTCACATGCGACACTTATTTATTCGATACTTACTTGTCTATGTGTTTCTAAGCGCTGAATGGCCTTCTTCATGGCTACTCAGTTTCTTTGCTCTGTCTACGCGATTAAAATGTCATGTTATCAGGAATTAATTACTAGACATAGAAGTGATTACACTTTTACATATTAGCTTCACGAAGAGGCTTAACGTGTTTAACCAAACACACGGACAGTACTAAGTCAGTATTTTAGTTTATTTATTAATTTCATGATCGGTAGCTATGGATTAAACTCGGATCTGAATAAAGAATCAATGTCAGTTTTGTGACCAACGTAATATGTTCTTTGCATAATTCATATAATGTAATCTTTCATGTACATCTTCAACACGTGAACAATGTTAGGAAGACGGAATTAAAGGGGAAGTTGACCTATCTTCCAATGTAGAAGACTTAGAATAACTGAAAGTCACTGCATTCAAAAGCGTTACGTTTACTTGTTTTTTCACTAATACAAAGATACACATAGCGTTATATATGCTCTGCGAACCACGGGTATTGAAACAATGTTTTTAGCGTTATAAGCCCACAGATTTATTGCTGATCCACCAGGAAGGGCAATTTGCATTTGTTAATTCGTTCTGCTCAACTCGTGGGTATATAGTTACAAAAATACCATCTCATACTTCTCGTTGAAGAACAAAGACTTTAAAAAGTCAGAAGAATAGAGTAGAATGAACTCGAGGGGTACTAATTAAAATCCTATTCTGTTACGTCATGAGTCCTCGCAACATCCACGCCAACAACACGTGCCCACTTTCATACCAATCACGCTAGCTGGGAGGGTACGAGCGAGAGCTTGCATCACGATCAAACGGATGTTAGATTTTCTCTCGCGGTTCAAGCCAGAATTAGTTTGGGCATCTTACTACGACTAGAGCTTGCTGCATACACGGTTGTCAAGGGCAACGGCTAGCAGCTTCTATGGCAGGTGTCCGTCCGCCTGAAGGGAAATGGTGCATATAAGACTGGAAGACTGAGAAGAATCTAACAGTTTATTAAAGGTACGGACTTTAAAAACGGAAATGTTTTATGTGTTTAGTGAATAACAAACTACACGAGAGTCTGAAAACTCGATATCTTTATTCAAACATCGTGAAAGTTTATGTGTTTTCAGGTGATGCTGCAGTGTAGTCGTAATGTCATAGTAGTGTACATGTTAAAAGAGCTGTAACTGTTAAAATGATGTAATATCCAACACTTTGTTCCATTGTAATGGATGTTATTAAGGCTTTATTTTAGGCTTACAGATAGGTTACAAAGATTTCTCAGTGAGTTTACTTAAGAAGGCATTATATCAGAAAAGAAAAACCTCTTCGGCTGTCTTTACAGATTATAAAACCGTATTTCTTATAGTTCCTAAAACTTTGCTTATTTGCTGATATATGTTGCTAAAATTCTGTTTTCTGATTTATAAGAAATGGTAGCCAGACGCTAATTTGTTGTTAACCAAAACGGAATGCATCCAGACACAAACTTACTAATATATTTCACAATGATTGACTTTCCACCAAAAACAAATATTATTACAGGGTTTAGTTTAATATTTGGCAAATTTATTCTTAACAGAGCTTGCTTTTCATCATTTCTTTACGTGTCTATAGTAAGGAAAACAAGACTTGTTATTCATACATATAATAGAATAGATATAAGACAAGGCACTACCCAAGGTATGTTTCTAACTGCGTAGTGTAGAAACAATATACTAATTTTTAAATAATAAACTATACCAAGTTGTTCTTTAACATAACAAACATTCAATGTTTTTACGAAAAAAGTAAAATAATTTTAAAATAACAGAATGGTTACACTAAGATATTCCTGTTGTTTACTCACAATCATATGTTGGTGTTATGTACTAACACTAACGGTACTAAGAGACTACTTACTAACAGTATGACGTTAATGGTGTTTGTAACACTACGATAGAGTAACGTGTTAACTAACAGTACTATAATAGTCGTGCTTAATGACAGGAGCACCATTAAAGGGGGGTTATATCAATCCCAACTAGCGTATCCAACACGCTAATGATCTACACATTTTGACACCAAAATCCCTTCCCTCCCAACCTGGAAAAATCTGGAATCGGAACTGCTTAATAATCAGGTTTTCTTTTAATTACTTGCTAGTATATTACCTTTCTTTAAGTGTTTTCGAAGTCTCCAACTGCTATGCTTTATTTTTATTTTTGCTCAATTACTTATTATTTATATCTATAAATATATTTTATTCATAGTAATATACGTTCTTCTCTAAGCTTTATGTAAAGTAATTTGACTGACGTATCTAAAAATATCCTATATTTGTCGCAGTATCCATGAATATACTTAATAAAATGTCTGGTCTTAAATTTCATCGACATATTTTAATATTTGGTCAAATTTTTGGGTTTGTTTGTCTCTTGAAGTTAAACGCAAAGCTACATAATAGACTATCTGTGCTCTGCTCAATACGGGTATCAAAACCCAGTTTCTAGCGTTGTAAATCCGCAAACATACCGCTGTGCTGCTGGGTGGGGGGCAAGCTTTTAGGCTTCTTTATTTGTTTGTTTTGAATTTCACGCAAAGCTACACGAGAGCTATCTTCGCTAGCAATGTAATATTAGAGGGAAGGCAGCTAGTCATGAACACCCACCGCCAACTCTTGGGCTACTCTTTTTACCAAAAATAGTGGGATTGACCATCACATTATAACGCCCCCACAACTGAAAGGGCGAGCATGTTTGGTGTGACGGGAATTCGAACCGGCGACCCTAGGATTGTGATTCGTGTGCCTTAACCACCTGGCCGTGCTGGGCCAGCTTTTAGGTAATGAATACGTTATATTAAAACGGTTTTCAGTATACATTTAGGAAATCATCTGACAAACATCCCAGGTATAAAGTCGTGGTGAAACGAGATGTATCAGAACTACATTTTAACATTGTTTGGTTGTACGTTGTGTGATGCCACCGAAAACTAGTGGTTTTATGGAAGGGTATGTAACTGCTCTTTCCGACGTAAAATATTCATGCATTCAAATCATAAAAATGCGTGCAGATCGAAGATTTAGAATTCACGCTTTTTATTTAATGTCTCTGAAAACTAAAAGAACATGAATCAACCCTGGGTCCCAGAACCATTCATAAGAAGACCTGTAATAAACCATAACTTTGCCGTGATAAGCAAAGTGCTGTCCCTTGCAACAGATAAGAATCCACGAACACATAGGTCAGTGACAAAAGCCATCCACGTGCCCAAGGGAACATAATCAAGAAGAACCTCCCGTCTGGAAACGAGAACGACAGACTTCTAACCATACCTCTCTTTTAACTTTTACATACCTCAAGCAGCTAGAGAAAGAAAGTGAATATTCAAGTCACAGGGATTTCTGTGCTATTAAGTTGTTGAAACGGACACTGGGAAACTGTTGCCTAAAGCATGCCCTGCAAGCTTTCTGTAAGCCTTCTGGTGTGTGAAACAGCTGTACATCTGAAGAATGACCAGACGTATAAATTTTAAACAAGTGGTGAAGCTACGTTGTAATATTACATGCTCAAACCTCTGTAGTTAGATCACGTAAAAGTATATCAAGGTGTAACAAACCAATAGCTCATATTTCCATTACATTAATACTCATAAAAGTGTGCCAATTTAATAAGTTATCTTACTATAATGAAGGTAGTATGTATGTCAGTATCTATGTATGTTACCAAACCCCTTTCACCATCTATTGAATGACACTAAAAACAAAAATCTATGAAAATTTTCATATTTTGGGCATTCAAGATTCAGTAATTGGAAAAAAATAATTGTGGTATATACGACAACTATTTCTTTATTATCGAACACAATATAAATAAAGGTACTCTCCACACAAGAACATAACTTTAACTAGAACTATGTGTGAGGTTTTGATTATATCTTTCTTGATGTAATTTTTAAGTATAGTACTAAGAAACTGGAGCTCTTAAAAGCTATTGTTTTTGAAGAAACGGTGCCACTTTTAATACACAAAAACTTTACAGTTAATATCAGTAAAATTTATGAACATTTTGAGCTCTGTTCATTGAATCGCTTTGATTCAATGAGTTACGTATGACTAAACAGCACGAACCGGACACTTTGCCCGCGCAATACTTCACAGAGTATAAATCATTTTTAGAAAATGTTCACTATTGTTTTCTAATTTTTTCAATGACGTATGAATACTACAATTAACGAGTACCAGAACAAACAGCCGCCTATAGCACGTCGTTTCTGTTAGTATTCTTAAGGCACTAAGGTTATTCATCAAGTGTAATAAATTAACAGTTCATTGAGTTGTATTCTCAACTTTCTTAACTTTGATTTACTTACGGGTAAGAGTAGTAACGCAAGTAACTAGAGGTTCGAAAAGAGAAAAAATATTCACAAAGCTCAAATTGGAAATTTCATGGACAAAGTTATAGAAAAAATTAAATAGAAGCCCTATAACCCGGGCGCTTTCGAAAGGTGGACCTTTCTTCTTCAGGTGCAAACTGGGAGCGTAAAAACTTTGTAAAAAAGATATTGTAAATAGTACTGAAGAAAATAAAATCAACTTTAATTACAATAACAAGAAGTTAACAACAGCTGAATACGATTTGTACTAATTGTTCTGCGAGTTATTTTCCACACTGAAAACAATGTTATGTACACAAAGCAAACAGGTTATTTCTGAAAGTGCAGACGTTACCAACGTCTTTGTTGTTTCCAAAATGAAAGTAGAAAATATTTTACTTTCAGCTATTTGTAAATTTCAACACAGCGATGTATAGTGGACACCTCAAAATAGAACTGAATTAACATTGTTCACAGGAAACATATAAGAGTATCTGATGAGGAACTTGTTTTGATCGTGTCTAATTTGCGCAAGAAATAGGATCAAAAGAGCACAAAGTAATTTCCAGTGTATTAAATTATAAAAGTGCTGTAAAAACGTGTAGAAAATTCTTAAACATTTTTAAGTAGTTTAGCTTTCTAAATTAGTAGAGAAAAGACTAGTCCACGTGATTTAAAATGTATAAATGTTTAGTAAACCAACAGGTCATATTTTTCGTGCTTTAAGATGTATAAAAGCGTAAAAATAATACTTGACTTCCAGAAATATCAGTGCCTAATAAACAAGTAATTCCTATCTTTAAGTATATTAGAATTTACAAACCAACAGCTTACAGTTCCAGATGGATCAAAGTCTAGCAAGCCAAGAGTCCTTGGCCCCAGATATCTCATAATCTAATAAACTAAATGCTAATAGTTCCAACAGTCCATAATAATAAATGTATCAACATTTAACAAACCAACAGTCCATAATAATAAATGTATCAACATTTAACAAACCAACAGTCCATAATAATAAATGTATCAACATTTAACAAACCAACAATCCATAATAATAAATGTATCAACATTTAACAAACCAACAGTCTATAATAATAGTCTTATCAAAGTTTAACAAACCAAAACTACATGGCCCTGTGTGAATCAACAGAATCAAAGTTTGTTAAACTTTGTATCTTAATCTATTAAACCAATGTGCATTAAGCTAACAAACCAATAATTTATAATTCCAGAAGGATCACAAAACTGTTAAGATCCGAGAGTCTAGAATTCGTTTTGAATCCAGCCTATACATGAACATATTTTAAGACAAACTTATGGAAGCTTCTTTTTAACTTTTTTTTTCAACAGCAAAACTGTGTATGTTATTACATCACCAGTGTCTTAAATGAGCTTATAGAATTACTTTACCAAAACGATTGTAATATTAACATATTGGAACATGGCATCAATTTGATAGCTAAACATTATGGCGAAAGTAAAACATTTTGCAGCCTCAGGAACATTGAATTCGATATGAGATTTACGTCATAAACAAAAGCTTAATATTTTATTCTTACCTAATGTTACAAACGTTTTGAGTTTATACATTAAAACATACAAACCGCTCACTACTGCCACAAAACTGTAACTCCCCTGAGTCCGTTAATGTATCGAAGAATAATGTTTCATGTCTGTTTCAGTATCCATAACCATAAAACTGTGATGTTTGTTTGAAGTAAAACACAACTTAATAGAGGAATTCTCTTTCATGCTTCAACTGAAGTAATGTGGAAAAGAGCGGGTTCACATTATATGGTACTGCAGCACATCATGTCGTACCTAAATAGCACCGTGAAAAAAGGAAAATGATTATACAGTAAACCCGTGTTCGCAGTCGTAATTGAAACAATGTATTAAATCTGTATAAGCAGTTATAAATGAAACAATCTATGAAAACAGTATTGGCAGTTGTAAATGAAACAATGTATTAAAATTGTATTGATAGTTGAAACTGAAACAGCGTACTGATGAGGAGGTGCCGGTGTTGTGTGTTATAAATGAAACAGTAAGTATAAGAAAACAATTCTACGATAAATTCTAATGCGAGTTACGGCGACACCGCTATAAATAATAAAATAATTATGGTGTAAAATAGTGGTACATGTTGAAACTTATACATTGTAAAAATAAAATAATTACTTGTCAAAGTGTTATGAGTTGTAAAAAAACAATACTTTACAACAAAAGAATAATTAGACCATAAAGTTGTGTAACTTGTAGTTACAACACTATGAAGAAGAGTTACGGTATATTGTTGATTTGTTTGTTATTAGTGCGAATAAGGTTGTAAGTCTGTAAACACCCTTGACCCGCTAGAGGATATTTTATGTTGCATGTTGTAACCACAACACTTCTAAGAAGATTTGCGCCATAAAGTTATATTACATGTTGTAACTAAAACACTATCAATAAGTTACACTAAACTTAAAGGTAACTCTGAATGAAACAGAACAAAGAAATTGGATTAAATAAGTTTGTTAAGAGTAACTTTTAGGAAATGCTTGATAAGGTGTCACATAAAAAGACTTGTAAAACATGAATGTATCAGTCAAACTGGATTGATGTTACAAGTGAGGTACCTCAGGGCTCAGTCATAGCCTCTATATTATATTTACATAAATGACATAGATAAAGTAGTGGTCAATAAAATACAATGTCTTGCAAAAGTGTTCATCCTATATGTAACATTTCGATGAAATACAAAGTAACTTGTAACTTGTTTTATTCCAAACTCTAATGGTCAAACTTAGCACTATTATGTGTGAAGGGAGTTAAATGTCGTCAAAACTTACAAGTAAATATATAAATTGAAATTTGCTGATTCCTAATTATTTAACACACAAGTCAGTACTTGGTGGAAAACCTTTGGCAGCAATTACTGCAGTGAGCCTTTATGGGTAGGTCTCTACGAGCTTTACACAATAAGATGGTATACTTTTTTCCTATTCATCCTTATAAAATTGCTTCATTTCTGATAAGGTCATTGCGGGATCGTTAATGGACTATAATTTTCAAGTTCTGCCATAAATGTTCCATTGAATTCAAGTTATAGCTTTGACTGGGCCGCTCCAAGGCATTCACTTTCTTCTATTCAAACCATTCAACTTGGCTTTCTCCTTATGCTTAGAGTCATTTTCCTACTAAAATGTGAATTTTCGACAAAATTTTTAATTCTTGGTTAACTAAAGCAGGTATTCCTCAAGAATTCGCCTGTAGTTTGCATCCATCTTTCCCTCAATCCGGACAAGTTTCCCTGTTCCTTCTGATGAGAAGCATTCTCATAACGTGATGCTGCCACACCGTGTTTGCTAGTTTGGATGATGCTAATTGAATAATGTACTTTGTGAGGCTCACACCAGACACAACGCTTTGATTTTAGACCAAAAACTCAAATTTTGTCTAGTTTGACTACAAAACCTACCACATGTCTGCAGTATCATTTACATGCTTTGTCACACACTCAATACGAGATTTAAGATGATTCATCTTTAGTAATGGCTTCTTTCTTGCCATTCGTCCCTACCCGCTAGCTTTGCTCAGGGACCGGGATATTTTCGATGTATGAACAGTGACTCTTATATCATACATGGAACTTTGTTAATTTTTGAGAGTCAATGTTAGCTTTATAGTGGTATCCCTAACCAGCTTCCTGCATTCCCAGCTGCTTAGTTTGGAAGGGTGACCTGATTTGTGTAGTGACTGTATGGTATGAAGCACATTCCACTTCTTAATGACGAACATCACCATACTCAAAGGAATAATCAGCGGCTTTGAAATTTTCTTGTAACCTTTCCCTGTTCTGTGCTTCTCTACCACTTTATCCCTGACTTGTTTAGAAGACTCCTTGATCCTCGTGGTTAGTTTGTCGCACCACTACGTCAGTTGTGTCTTGAACAAATGCATTTACTCTGGAGTCAAGTTATATAACTTTGCGTACAGACAGAGACAATTACGTTAATTTTGTGACCTATCAAACTAATCATTTGCACCTGAACTGATTTAAGTTCTAGCAACGGAACTAATTACTTATGCAATTGATAATATTCCATTTTGTTTTAAAATCTAACTTACATAATATCAGCAATTTTAGTTTTTTAGTTTGGAGTAAATTGTGTCGATTCTACATATAAAGTTTCCTTTGAAAGTTTCATCATTGCAGTCTCAGACAGTAATAAAATGTAGACACTTTGCAAGAGATGAATACTTTGCAAGTCACTGTACTTAGATTTCCAGATGATATTAATGTTTTACCAGATTATACTAAGGTCTTGGTAGTTACTAGCTGTGAAGAAGATGCTATTGATTTACAAAAGTCATTACATCATTTAATGAGTTGGACAAATGGGTTTTGATTGTAATAAATGCAAAATAATGCATGTAAGTTAGCATTATTTGAATTATAAGTGTCATTTGTATGAAAATAACTTCAACATTGTCATGAAAGAAAGGGACCGTGGTGTAATTGTTAATCAGTCTTTTAGGGCTCCCAAGAAGAGTTTGTTTTTGTAATGAAGCACAAAGCTATACAATAGGCTGTCTGTACTCCGCCCAACACAAGTATTGAAACCCGATTTCCAGCAATATGAGTCCGCAAACACACTGCAATGCCAATAGGGTGGGGGGACAAGAAATATACTGTTGCTAGTGGTATGCCAAATAGGATTTCATTAGTACAGAAATATTGAATACAAGTCAAAAGCAGTTATAATTTCATTGCATAGCTCACTGGTTACGATACATTTTGAGTATTATGTTCAGTCTTGGACTCCTTATCTTAGGAGAAAAAGAATTGTTGGAAAGGGTCCAGAGAAAGGTTATTATAATGGTGCCTGGGATGAATGACTTGTCGTACAATAAAAAGTTGAATTTCTTAAATTGTTTTTTTTTGTAAAAAAAGAAGAATTATAGAGGATCTAATTGAGGTGTTGAAGATTATAAAGGGAATTCATAGTATCGATACTTCATTTATACTTAGCAAGTGAGAATAGTAGGACTAGGGAACACAGATATAAATTTTGGCAGGGAAGGAGTCATCTTCAGCTGACTGAGTTGTTGGCCACTGGAGTGGGTTGTCTTTGAATGTTGTGGAATCAGTAAATTTATGTAAGTTTAAGAGAAAGCTTGATAAGTATATAAATGATAAAGGTTGGCTTTATGATTTTTTTTAAATTTCCTTATGATAGTTTTAGCTTAGTTGAGATGATGGGACAGTCGAAATGAAACAATAAGTCCCACTTCTCCCAAAATATAATGTTATGTTAATTTTCAGATAAGGATAATTACACTACACATTCGCGTTATGAGTTTTATTTGCACAAAAAATGCGTTTAAAAACTATACAAGAAAAAAAGCACAAAATGTATTATTGTGTCAACTTCTGTAAATTAGTACAAGCGAAACATATGACTATTTAGTAAACTGTGTTAAGGGAAGCTTAAAGAGTTTGATAATAATGCAAATTCTGTACGGAAATTTTTGGTTGTTTTTTTTTTAATTTTGCGCAAAGCTACACGCGGATTATCTGTACTAGCCGTCCCTAATTTAGGAGTGTAAGACTAGAGGGAAGGCAGCTAGTCATCACTACCCACCACCAACTCTTGGACTGCTCTTTTACCAACGAATAGTAGGATTGACCGTCACATTAAAACGCCCCCACGGTTGAAAGGGCGAGCATGTTTGGTGCGACGGAGATTCGAACCCACGACCTTCAGATTACGAGTCGAATACCTTAACCACTTGGCCATATCAGGCCCTCTATGATAGTATTAGGTGTAAAACATTGCAGAGCAAATTAGAATTTTTTTTTATTGAGACACGTGGTATAAGTGGAAAACTGTACAGAAATTTACAATAATTTCATTTAATAACATCACGTGTAACTCAGACATTGTAGAGATGATTAAACTTAATTCACAGTTTAATGTTATGAGTGGAAAGCTATATATAAATTTACAATTATTTCATACAATAGTGTAATATGCCGAAACTAAAATAATGTTCAGGACATGAGAATCACCATGTATAATTGTGTTACACTCTGTAGTTGGAACACTATATAGAAGATTAGAAGCACCCTATATAATAGTGTCACGTAAAGTATTTTGTATTACAAGCTCTGCAGATCGAGTGACTTCACTGTGGAATAGTTTTTATGTTCAAAGCGAAACAATGTACAGAGGAAAGAAACTACAGTATTTAGAAGTTTTCTTGCCCAGGTATCGGTGTTACATCTTCACGCTTGAGGTTTAATCATCTTTGAAAGTAAGGAGACACTCATGACCAAAGATGCATTTGTCTTCATTTCCTCTTTAGCATAAACATGTGGCAATGTTAACGAATACATTTGTTAACAAGAGCATCGTCAAACACGAAGCCTAAACAGTCGGTAATAACGAAAAAATTGTCGGTTAAGTAGCCTCAAATTGACAAGCTTGTTTCTCACCCTGTGATTATCACATGAAAAATGGCAGGTATTTACAAATAGTAGAGGAACCACAACTTGCTGTAATCAAGGATACATTTTTGTCAGTACCGTAACTATCGTATATAAAGTAACCAATAGCAACAAACCTTCAAACACGTGCAAGTAAAAATCCGAAAGTTTCCAAAAGAAATTAAACAAGGAAACAAAGCGTGAAGGATATTGAAGAAGACAGCTCTCATAAAACCAACGAAACGATCAACAAATACAAGTTCATACGATTTGAGTTGCTGACTAATATAATAGGTTTCAATGCAAATGAAATCTCACTGAAATTACTTTTTTACACTTAACTTGGTAAAGCACCTTTTAATTATATCTCATGGCCGACACCAGGCCAACTTTATTAGATTTTTATATAGATCGTTCAGGTTTGATTTTTGAATTCCGCCAAAGCTACACAAAGGCTTTCTGCACTAGCCGTTTAATAATTTAACATAATTTAACAGTGTATGTGTTTGCGTGTTTTCTTATAGCAAAGTCACATCGGGCTATCTGCTAAGTCCACCGAGTGGAAATCGAACCCCTGATTTTGGCGTTGTAATTCCGTAGACTAACCGCTGTACCAGCTAGGGACTCAGCAGTGTGAGACTAAAGTGAAGGCAGCTAGTCATCACTACCAACTGGCAGCTCTTGAGCTACTCTTTTAAACAACGAATAGTGGGATTGACCATAACATAATAATAACATCCCCAGGGTTAAAAGGGCGCACAAATTTGGTGTGACAGGGATTCGTACCCACGACCCTAAATTACGAGTCAAGCGCACTAACCACCTGGCCATGCTGAGCCAGATCTTTCAGCTATCTTATTATCTTTCCTTCACAATATGGAAGCAAACTTCCAATTCAATTACAGTTTCCGATTGGTCAGCTTCCGTTTACCTTATTTTAATACTAAAAATTCAGGGTTCGATTCTCCGCGATTGTCAGAGTGCAAATAGCCCACCTTGTAACTTTGCATTAAAAATCACAACAACGTTTATTCAAAATTGAAAATGAACACAAAATATTCAGTTTATTTTTTATGATAAACGGAAAAAAATGTCACAAAATCATTTACATTCTTCTTCTGGCACTGTTATTAGTTTCTTTGTTCTACTTGCCCATTGTTTTGGTAAATATAAAACAATATACGTTTATGTTTCCTTTTTGTTAAGTTGAAATTTAATCACATCTCTATTGTACTCTCTAAGTTTACAAGTTAAAAGACATTTCTATTATACTCCTTCTCTAATTAAAATTAAAAGACAGAAAGATTCAAGTTTGCAGATTAAAACCTAACAATATTTATTTCATAAGTTAACAAGTTGAAAACTAACTACATATCCATTATTTTCTTTAAGTTGATACCACTACAACTCTCTTCTTTTCCCCAAGTTTACAACTTGAAAGCCAGCCACGTCTCTTTTATATTCTAAGTTGGCAAACTGAAGCTCAGCTACATTTTGCTGGCTAGACAAAAGCGAGCTATATCACTATTCTATTCCCAAAGTTTGCAGGTTGAAGTCCAGCTTCGTTCTCTTTCATCCATTTTACTGGCAAGCTTAAATCCGGGTGCATTTTTTTTTCTAATAGACCTTAGTATTTCATATTTGTTAAGAAATTAGATTTCAAATACTTTATAATATTGAAATTATTCTATTAACAAAAAACACTTATAACTTTATGTTATTGATATAATTAGTTAATGGAAGACTTAGCTTTAAAATTATCTTCCAGTCCGTTTACTTTGTAGTTGAGTCCTGTAATTTTAATTCAAATATTTGGAAAGACAGCACTTATACTTCTGACAATCAAACGAATTTATCTATAGTCTCAGTTAACATAGTTTAAATTTAACGACCTTGTAGTTATACAAATTTTTATTAATCTTTGATCATCTTGTTAGCCAAGTTTCAGTCATAATTTAGTCCCGCCTCTTTCCTCAAATGTCTGATCAGTATTAGTTTCTAAGTGCTCTTTATTTTCATGAATTACTCAATATTGTAATTACTCATTAAAATATTAGTTAAGAGTGGGTGGGGTAAGACGGCCATCTTGGATATGAATGCGATTTTCACCAGTTAGTATGAAAGACATTTAGAAATAAAATGTTTCAAAATTAACCCTGTTTTATCATAAATTTTGTTTTTTAATTAAAACAAAGATTGTTTGTTTGTTTTGGAATTTCGCACAAAGCTACTCGAGGGCTATCTGTGCTAGCCGTCCCTAATTTAGTAGTGTAAGACTAGAGGGAAGGCAGCTAATCATCACCACCCACCGCCAACTCTTGGGCTACTCTTTTACCAACGAATAGTGGGATTGACCGTCACATTATACATTAAAACAAAGAACTGGATATTAATGTATTGTAACTGTTGAAAAATTTATTTCTTATAGGTGGGGACCGTTTTACCTGTAAGGTTCGAGAAGACAGGCTCACAAAATAGGGTAAAATGGCCTCTGTCTAATTCATAATGAAATCTAAAATAGATATTGTATTTAGGTACTACATTTAAATAATAATTTAACACTCTCGACACGAATATGGAATATTGTGCGCCTGGCCCATTTTGCATGTTATCTTAAAGAATGGGCCAAAAGAACTTAGATATTAGTACGTGGAAATAATATATATTGTGACAGAAGTAGGTGGAGGAAATATACGTTATTAGTCTAGTCTGTAGAGTATCGTAGCCCTAACACATTTGTTTACAAGGGCTTAGTAGCTGAAGGGAGGGCAGGAACAACGTCTCCTCAATGATATCTAAACAAAAGGCTGTCAAACACATAATTAAACAATATTATAATTATTTTGTCGGCATTTTAAAGCCAAAAAAACATTATAGATGATAGCATTGAATTTGGTTAATCTAAGTTTTTAGGTTGATGTGTTATGTTTATTTGTTTTCTAGCAAATCCAAATAATGACATCATTCTAAAACAACCATACATTCTAAGTGTTTAAACGTATTTAATGTATCATTTTTGTCAATAGGTAAAATATAATTTACGTGTGTCTTCTTCTGATAGTATTTCAATATAGCATTATGAGTACAATTAACGATACTTTGTCAATATAACTGATAAAAATATAATAATTTTATGAACTGGGAATATTTTGGTGCTGTCCCCATGTGGCTCTGCTAGTTCTTCTTTGTTTAAAATAAACAAAGTAAAACTCCATGAACCATTTACCTTACGATCATAAAGAGTTCAATGTGCTAGTTTCTGAACAAATCTGCTCGAAAAAAAAAAACAGAGATCTTTCATTCATCCACATTCCAACCCACTCCTCCAGATTACCTGCACAGTAGTAACATATAATACATTCTAGCCGTCTTACCTCAGTTTCTTCTTGCCGGGTTTCTACTCATGGTGTGCTTTTAAATAGCTGTGAAACTATAAAATGATTATATATTCTTTCTTCTCTCGGTCAATTACACCGAACTATTTCATTTTATTTGTAGATAAAACTAACCTATGGAAGCATCACTGACTTAATGAACGAAGTTGAAGGAAACAAGTCACGTTAGTTAGGTTCTAGCGGTTGTTTTCTCGGCCATAGTTCTATACATGTACTAATAATGGTTTCTATATGAAAAACACGCTTGTTGCTCGTTCTCAACTTAGTTGACTCTTTCGCCGACTGACGTCTCTGTTCCCAATCTGCTTGTTTATCCAACACAACCACTTGACTTCTTCGAAGACTGGGGGGCAGTCGCTTCTCTTTTTTTAACTGTAATTATTGTTCCATAATCACAATTACTTTAACGACATGTACTTTAATATTCATTTCATATTACTTGTGTTAATACTCATCTAATTTTAAACACATTTATGTTGGTCCCCATTCACACAATGGCATGTCTGCGGACTCACCACGCTAAAAACTGGGTTTTTATACCCGCGGTGAGCAGACCACAAATGGCCCTTTGTGTAGCTTTGTGCTTAATTCCAAATACTCTAAATTTAAAAATATCATACTGTATATAGCACTGAATAATCTAATACAATGATTCTTTTCTGAAAGTCAATACAATAATACATAAAACTGTTCTTTTTTTTCATTCACGTGTTGTATGCTATTTTCACAAGTCTTGTTTTACTGTTTCCTAAAATCATAAGCAGATGTATCAGTTTCTAACTTCCTGGAACACTTTTATTGTGCTATGCTTCACTATTTGTGTGCTGAGACGCTTCAAGTGCTGCTACGTGAGAAGAATGTGCGATTCCTTCGGAATTTAGAAGTTATGGGATTATTTAATTTATTTTTCCAGACAACTTTAGGATTTTAAAGACGTAAACACACATACTACCTTCAATAACAGATGAGGTTTCTCGTCTTTGAGTTTATTAATTAAATATATATATTTATACATACATATTTTGAGTTTTAAATTTAGAAACTGTTTATTTTACTGTCCAAACAGCGAGATAACAGTTAATTCCTAATTGCAGTTTGTTACCTCGTGATGTTATAAAACTAGAAAATATCAGATGCCAGAAATACCACATAACCATCGCCTTATGTCAAATTCCACTGCACTGATGCAATTACATGTTGTCATGACGACCATGTTTCCCTCTGGAGCTTAATTTTATTTAGGGTTTCTGGTCAAAACCAAATACAACTAGTCGTACAACTTGTTAACCCATTAAATGGATTTATACCAAAAGTACAAAGAAACGTTTTCCAGTATATGTGGTTAAGGAATGAGAGTGTTGTCCAAAACCTATCATCTGAACAAATTACACGTTTTATCAAACAATAAGTTTGCATATCATTGGATAGAATTATACTTGACGTATTCCAAGACCAATAGTTTTTATTACAAGTGTTTAGCGTGCATGTCCTGTCTAATACCAAAATATTAAAATAGAACATGGACACACTCTAAATACTCCCAGAAAAATAGTTTTTTCGTTACACGTATTTGATATGTGTGTCCTATTTGATATTTAACATTATTTCTGACTTTATATGGCATCTTTATTAAAACAACAGTTTTACGTTATACGTTTTAGCACGTGAGTCTTGTGTGTTGTTGTTTTTTTAATTAAGCACAAAACTACACAATGGGCTATCTGTGCTCTACCCACCACGGATATCGAAACCCGGTTTTTAGTATTGTACGTCCACAGACATACCACTAAGCCACTGGGGGGCAGTCTTGTGTGACAGAGAACTTTTTAACTTTTGTTTCAATAATCGCGATTTTATAATATTCGCGTTTAGCCTTCTTAGTATCTAATATATATTTTCTTTTAAAGCTTTTAATTTCCAATTTTATTTTTTAGCACTTATATTTTGATATTTTCCCTACACATCACCCAGCTTTGTCCCTCTTTTCAATATGCTCTCTCTAGAAAAGATTCAAAACCATAAAAAAAACAGAAATTAACTCTCGCTTTTCATCGTCCATGATAGCAACCATCTGTTAATATTCGGAGAACTTGGTTTTGTTGACTTAGAAATTGACAACCTATGAAGACTAGAATAAAACGAATCACGCGCATGAGGAACGAATAAAATGACGCTCGTGTAGAACGTGCTACTTCTTAAAACAATGCAAAGAATCTAAAATAGGCATTCAATATTTCTTCGTAAGAGATAAGATCCGCTCTTCGCTAGAAACCCACATAAGTGTCGATAACAAAACTAAAATCTTACGCCACACGTGACATTAGTTTATTTCTGCACTAGAAAAGAAATGGAACGCCTAGATCACCACATTATCTTCAAAAGGCTAGAAAAAAATGTCACTCGTTGACGACTATATTTTTTACTATTACAATATTTAAACAAATATGATGACTCGTTGTTATTGTTCTGTAAATTACACCAAAACTAGAACATTGATAACAAATAAAATGTCACACGCCCATGAATTAATAGTTATTGGAGCCCTAACTCGTATAACATGGAGGATCCCCACACAAAACTACGCCTCATTAAATTAGAAAGTTAGGGTAGAATGAATAAATAAATAGGCCTGTATAATGTTTACACACTATACGAATAATGTAACTAGTCATATCATAATACATTATGTTTAATTGGATTTTTTTTATCTTTTTCACGCACAAAATGTTTGCTTAGGAAAAATACGAACTAGCACAAACGCATGTATACGTATCTGATAACAATTATTTGCGTTTTTATTAATAGCTAACATTAAGTTCCTAATTAAACATAATAAATACAAACACATAAAATATCATGACAATGTATGTCTTACTTTTTTATAAATGGTCGATTTTACCGCAGCTCTCCTGTTTGGCTGGTGCTCGTTCGTTAATTCTCCCCTGCCTATGATTATAGCTCCAGCCAAGTCACAGTTAACATTTTGCACATGAGTGCAAGAGCTTCGTCATGACACCTTGAAAGTGACACATATCGATGACTAGAGTCTGTCAAAGCATCAGTAAAACGAAACACATTGATGAAGATGCTGTCTGACGATAAACCAAGAAAAGTATACTCTTTTGATACGCATGGATTGATGTTCATAGCTATCTTTTATAACACACTATAATTTCACACTTGAAAGTTTGTCAGTGGGTGGATATCCACAGTGCCTATTGTTTCTGACAGTTTCGGTCGGAATACACTTGAAATGTCCTCAATACCACAAACATATACGAACATACGGAGAGATAAAGAATAAAAACTGTAGTGTCAAAACCACCAAGCCTTTCCAAATCTCACAGCGAGAAAAAACCTACGTGCTCTGTCCGTCTTGCCCAGCTGACACTGGTCTCTAGAAAATGTGAATATTTCTCTTACCTAGTTATAGTGGTTGAAGATGAATTAGTTTAGACAGATGGATAGACAGTTAAAAAGAATTATAAATAATGAAATGATAGTTTACAAAAATACACATCACGTATGTTTACAAAGAATTTATAGCCGTTTGTAATTGTACTATAATACTGTTGTTGTACGAGCTAATATAATGATTCATTTCTCCGATGAAAGGATTTATCGTTATAAAGAAGCGAGAAAAAGGGTTAAGAATTAACCATACTTAATAATTAATATTATTTGGGTTATGTTTTGAATTTCGCACACAGCTACACGAGGGTTATCTGCGCTAGCCGCCCCTAATTTAACAGTATAAAGGAAGGAAGTTAGTCATCATCACCCACCGCCAACTCTTGGGCTACTCTTTTACCAATAAATAGTGGAATTGACCGAAACATTATAACGTACTCACGGTTGAAGGGAGAGCATGTTTGGTGTGACGGGGATCCGAATCCACGACCTTCAGGTTACGAGTCGAGTGCCTTAACCACCCGGCCATGTCGTGCCGTCATTTTAGTAATTTGATAAATACGTTATATGTTTCTGAGGTACATTATAGTATTTTTTTTATTTTAATTCTATATTAATTTGCGTTTGTATTGTGAATATGTTTGTTTGCACACTCCTTCAGTAGTTTTGGATCTAATTGAATCAAACTTTCTAGGAAAACTCGAGTTTTTCTGTATATAAACAGTTGATAGGCGATATTCTTTACATACTAGTTATTAAAATATAATGTGACTTTTTAAATCTGAAAATGTAACTTTGCTTTAGAAGGCAGTGTTTTAACGTTAAATCTATTCTAATGTTAAAAAGATAATTCAGAAAAGTTTGCATAAGTCTCCTTATTTAAGTTTCTTTATTTTCGAATTTTGCACGAAGCTACACGAGGGCTATCTGCGCTAGCCGTCCCTAATTTAGCAGTGTAAGACTAGAAGGAAGGCATCTAGTCATCACCACTCACCGCCAAATCTTGAGTTACTCACAAATAGTGTGAGTGACCGCTACATATAACGCCTTCATGGGTAAAAGGGCGAGCATGTTTAATGCTACACGAACCCGCGACCCTCGGATTACGAGTGTAACGCCCTAACCAACTGGTCATGCCGGAGCATTTTATGTTTAAGCAAGAAATCTTTAGGTTGGAACTAAAACTTGCCAAAGCATTGTAAGAGGTTATCAAATCCAAAACTAGTTTTGTAAAAGAAGCATATTAAAACTCTATAAAGATATACGATGAGACAAAAATGCAAAAAGTGCTGTATAATTGTTTAAAACTGCTCAGAGGCGGTGTTTTTTAAGGAATTTTAAAGGATATAGCAATGATTGCATAAAACTGTGCAGAAAGATTTTGAAGAACTGTAGAAAAATACATAAAAATAAAAATTATTGTGAAAATAGAGAGTGCAGAAAGGAAGCAGAAACCATGACAAGAAAATGCTTTAGATGTTCCGAACTTAAGTGAATATTGAAATAGAACCGGTAGTTATATTTTAAAAGTGTGTGAAGAAGTAACTTTCAATGAAAATTAGAAACTACAAGAATCACCTTGGTACTCCACAACTACAAGAACTTCTGATAAAGCAAATGTAATTACTTCTAGATTCATGAAAATAAAGAACGTTTTGTATACTATGTAGACAATAAATCTATGACTCAAGAAATCTATATACAACTGATGTAAGGTAATTTAGTGAGAACATATCTTAAAAGATTTCAAAGTATGGTATTTTATTGTTATTTTGATAAAAAAAATATAGTGACCTAAGAACTTAAGAGTTTCGATCAACGTAGAAAATTCACATTATCTCTTCCCACCATTACAGTTGATTTATATACAATGCAGTTCCTATTTACAGAGAGAATTGATAGCTGGAAATAACGTTTATAAATCAAACCTTGAGGCTGGCGCTGTAGAATAACAAGTTGTCACGTGATCTAGATATCACCCAATCACAATTCGATTCTCTCTGGAAGTAATATATCAGTCGAAATTTTCTTGTTTCACACAATATCTATGCAAATGTTTGTTGATTGGATTCTCAAGAACAAATACACATCTTTCTTTGTTTAATTGAGTTGTTGTGTCTTTGTGAAAAATCAAATAAATACTTAATTATTGTTTGACCAATCTTTTTATCGTTCTTTTATATCATGAGTCATTTTGCATGTTAAAGAGCAGCATATATACAGAATCCCAGTAAATTTTAGAAAAATATTATGATATAGAAATTTAACGTTGAAGCTCAAAAACACAGTTATTCAATAATGGAACCTTTTAAGGCTTTACCTAAAATATTTACCTAAAAATATTAAGTACATTATATGGATTCAAAAATGAAAAAGCAAGAACTTGATTTAAACTTTTCGAAACTTTTTTTTAAAAGAAAGAAATGTATCGATCTTTCATTTATATTTATTTCACCTTGTAGCCACGATGGAAACAATGTAGCTTTTGATATTCGGGTTCCTAGTGCTAATTGAAGTCCCATGTTTTAACCAAATAAACGGTAGGACTGAAATAAGAAACGCACACAGTTCGATGCACTCCAAATAACTCGATTAGGAAATGTAAATGAGTTTTAGGTTCTATATCATTAAACAAGCACCAGACTGATTTTATTTATTTATTTGCAATTAAAACTCTCGAATGACAGCTGAAAACAGAGCAATCTGTGAAGAAATCTGGTTTAATTAGTGTTTCGGTCTGATTCATTCAACTCATCGATTTTCTTTTTCAAAACACTCATCCTACATTTAATGTAATGCATTAGATTTAATGTTTTAATTAGACTTAAATAGCTTTATCAGAAAATAAAGCAAGACGGCGAATGTATAAAGGATTTCAGCAAAGTATTTGCTAAAAGGTAACGCTTTTGAAAGTCTTAGTCCTTAGTTAAGTAGTTAATTCGAACAAAAAAAAACAATAAAACAAAGACACATCTTTCATTGCATTTGAAATCATAACACATTATTCATTAAGCAGGTCTTAAACAAATTCAATCACTGCAGGTATTGAAAGCACGTTAAATTAACTACTCTTTTATAAGTTTAAGTCAAAGTAATCACTCAGTTAAACTGGATAAATTACTGCTCATCTTCATTTAAAAAATTAATTTTGAAGCCTCACCATGTCTTTGTAGTCCGTATCACCGCGTCCAGCCATGCTCTATCTGGCAACCGTTCAGTTTGGCAGTAGCCCTGCAGCGTATATTACGTTGCAGAAAAGCTCCATCGTATATCTGACATGTCCAAATCACACCTCCTCCTTGGTCTTTTCATAATCCGTCTAGTTTATGAAGACGATGATTTCTCAGGTCCTTTTCAACAGTTTAGTCTCATAGAAATACATAGACGCTACATCCAATGATTTGACCTATATGTCATCTTATGAAATAGCAGAAATACTTTTTTCACCCTCCATCTGCTTGTGTTATATACAAAGTTCGAACGGAAGGCATGTCTGCAAGGTGTTTCTTTGTAAGCCCATACCCTGTTGGCTTCTTTTTCCGATGAAGATCCATATTTTGCTGTCTGCTGTTGCCTGTTGCACGTGAACCGCTTTAACACTTACATTTGTATTAATCGGTACACATTACATCACACCACTTTACTTAGCATGGCGAGGGTATAGTATGTTGCATGTGTTTTTCAGGATGGTCTCGGTACTCCAACTACTATGCATTGTACACTGATACGTATTGTACTGCTTTCTGACGTCATTAAGTATAAAGAACATTTATGGATTGAAATTACCAACTCTCCAGCCTGAACACATCTATGGGACCTGAATTTATTAATATTTAACATCGCGAAGTGCTATCATATACCATTCTCAAACGTAATCAGATTCCTGTGTCATCGGACTGTCAACCAAACATCGAGCAGTGTCAAAACAAAATTCTCACACCTCTCACTCCATTGTGACTTTATATTGGTTATGGTTCTAACATAACTTGCTGATTCACATATTCAAAATTATTTTGATATTAATATTACGACTGCCATATTATGTTAGACAATTGCTTAAGCTACTCTGGATGTTACTTTACTTAAAAAACGTTCAATGTAACGTTAGATAGTTATATAAAGTACTCTTGGTGTTACTCTACTTAATAGTCACGCTAAATAGTTATATAAAGTACTCTTGGTGTTACTCTACTTAACAGTCACGCTAAATAGTTATATAAAGTACTCTTGGTGTTACTCTACTTAAGAAACTCTCATTTGGAACATTAAGTAAGACAGATTTTAATGAGGAAATACTTTTTCATTAACGAATTATAAAAATCACTCTGAGTGTCAAATTAGTTAATATTTAATTATGTAAACTCTTTCTAATGTTAACTAATTTCATTGTCAACATTTTCAATGTTGGTTAAATGAGCCACTGTTTGTATTTATTTAAGTTTACTGCTTTATTACAAGACAATCGGAGTGTTCAGTTCCGTCAATCAATTTTAGTGTTAACTTAGATTAAGTACTCAAATTTAAGATTAATTAAAGAATCTTGTTAAATAAAGTTAACCATTTTAAGTATTAATAAGTTTGATAAACATTTAGTATCTTAACTTAAGAAAAGAGAGAGTTTGAATATGTCAACTCAGCAAACAAAGTTCTAAGTTAAGAAAAACTACTTTTCGTTAGGTCAAATCTAACGTCTGTTTGTTTGTTTTGGAATTTCGCACAAAGCTACTCGAGGGCTATCTGTGCTAGCCGTCCCTAATTTAGCAGTGTAAGACTAGAGGGAAGGCAGCTAGTCATCACCACCCACCGCCAACTCTTGGGCTACTCTTTTACCAACGAATAGTGGGATTGACCGTCACGTTATAACGCCCCCACGGCTGAAAGGGCGAGCATATTTGGTGCGACTCAGACGCGAACCCGCGACCCTCAAATTACAAAGCGCACGCCTTAACGCGCTAGGCCATGCCAGACCCAAAATCTAACGTCATCATTGTTACTTTGAGTGCAGTGCTATCAGTATTAAGTTGGATCAGTGATTATCAGTGTCGAGCAGCGTGATCAAAATGTAGGGTAAGACTTTTCAATAAATTACGCTAAACCTTCTCAGTGTAAAGTTAGGTGTCTTTATGTAAAGCAAGTTTCTGCTTTATTTAATGCTTATATTGCTTGAGTCAGTAATTTCCCTTCTTATAACATTACGTGAATCACTACTGAATTTACCTCGTTTCAAATTTTATAAGCTAAGAGGATAACACAGAAAAACCACAAGAGAAACGTCGAGGTGCAGTTATGCCACTAGATTAACCCAATGTAAAGACAAGCGGAACACTAACGTGTAGTTACGTACCAGGTTATCTTAGGATTAACTTGAAAGAAGCATTTGATTCACGCTTCACGCCGTATTGACTTAGGTAAGCTATTACGTTACTCAATAATGTATCATACTAGAAAAATATAATCGATTAAGGTTTAGTAAATACGTGCAATAAGCAAAGGAAATCATACTACACGCATATTACACGTCTCTTACGTATGGTATGGCTTTACGCAGTACAAACTTAAATGGCTAATAAATTCGAACCGTTTGTCCAATTGTTTATCCATCAAAGTTCGATCTATTGAATTTAAGTCCCCGTTATTCTACTAGCTATAAACGACATTAATTTAACCAATTCCTTACACAAACTTGTAGCGTCAAAACAACAGACAGACAATCCAGCTTTATGTGGGTTTAGATGAGCAAATATCCATGCATCAGGGTTATATAAGTTATTTTTCACAAAGTACGAAAAATTATGTGTATTTTTAGTAGGTTTCAAGTAGGCGAGTTACTATGCTTTCACTCAGTGTAAAACTGGATGCCCCAGTATGTGCGTTCTTAATGTTTAGTAGAAAAGCTAACGTGCATTTTCTCAGATCAGTCACTGTTAAATGGCATTAAGAGTTATTTTTGCTAAATTACTTTAAGTACTCTTGCTAGTGATTCAAAGCCCACTTGTAGGTTTCATTTAGAGTTAAGTTAATGGATCTACTATTGTTTAGCTAAGTTTATCATTTCCAACGTTAAATTATGTGAGGCAGTCTTAATATTACTCTACTTGCCTGTTTGTCTGTAGTTAAGCACATAGCTACACAATAGGCTATTAGTGCTCTGCTCACATCGGGTATCGAAACCAGGTTTCTAGTGTTGTAAATCGAAAGAAAAAGTGTTATGCCATTGGGGTGGAGGTTTAATATTACGGTATTTCCTCCCAGTGCCATAAGGTACTTGTTTTGTTAAATTCGTGAAGCCAGTTTTAAATTAAATTAATAACTAAATAACTCCTTTGATGAGTTAGTGAGGCCGGTAAAATCTCTATGTAAAAGTTAGACGAGCCAATTCCATAGAGATGTTCTAATACAAACTCCTGTTTAGAGGACAGTGGTATTCGGAATAAAACTAACCTTAAAATACAGAGATGACTAATCAAGACATAGGTTTCTCAATGACCTCATAATTTAACTCAACTCCTGCGTAACTTACTATAACTTAAAATCAGTAATTTATATCGATATATAATAAATAATGAAAAAGATTAGACGTGAAACAGACTTTAGAGCTATCTACCAATCTTAATGTTTTCTCTGTTAAACTATTATGAGTAAACGTCAATACACAAAAATGTACCATGTCAAATAATAACTATTGGACTAAAAACCTAGAAAAAAATAGAGAATTATCAATACGATCTTTATATCAATCTTATGTTGTATTTTTTCTTATGAAATTATCGTAAAAGTAGACCTAGACAAAAGAAAAATAATTTTTATAAAGATAATATATATATATATATATATACACTCCTGCTAGCAGAGTTTTATGATACTAATTAGATACTGTAGAAGCGAGGTAGACAGAAAAACAATTACGCTTAATCATATTTCGCTGAAATGAAGCTCAAGAAATTTCTAATGTGAAAACTGAAAATCGAATTAAATTTGTATGTTTAAACATATACATTAATCATGCTAATCAGTTACTTTTTCTAAGCTTGGTCAGATTTATAGTTTGATAATAAACCTGAATAAATGTATTTAATCTCTATGTCCAATATTAGCTTCCAAATTAAATGTTTCTAATTAATATAATTCGTTTTAGAGTTCTTTAGAGACATATTGAGGAGCCACTTTAAATACAGTAATAACCTACTTAATAATAAACTAAAATAGAAATATTAAAGACGATCAACCGAACATGTTTTAGTTATATATGGATGTCAGTGAACAAATTTTTTGGAACATCTAAACGATATGTCATTTTACGGTCATTGATTTGCTTTGGAAATTGACTTCTAATTATTGTAAGTTAACATTACAGTAACTATGACAAAATTAGTACACAAACAATGTCTTTAAGTGTTTATTTAGTGTGGCCACCTTCATCAGTAATAATAGCTTGTCATTTTTGTATCATTCTGTTTATGTATTAAAATACTGCTGTGATTATATTTAACTTTTCTTGAAGTTGTGTTCAAACGTTGGTACTTTTGTCATGAATGGAGTCCAGCAAGTCCTGTATTTGTTCTATGAGGTAAAGTTCTGAACTTGTAGCGATCATTTCATTTGTTTGAGATCTTTCGAGCATGTTGTTGTTGTTGTTTTTTGCTTAATAAGCTTAACATTTCCTTCAAATGTTCTTGTGGTAATTTTTCTTAAAAATATCAAATTATGCTTCTTACAGAGAATATAGCATGATGGACTAATGTTACATGTTATTTATGATGATCCATGATTCCGTTATTTTTTTTTTGGAGAAGTCCAACACCATTTTCAGCTACTGTGCCCCAAACCATCCCAGATCCTCCTGCGTGTTTGAATGTTAGCACTCTTTCTATAACCACTCATTGCCTCTTCGGCAAACATAAACGCTGGTTAAAACCACACAATTAGAATTTAGACTCAACTATCAAAAACAATTTATGCCACTTTTCAGAGGACCAGGGGACATGTTACTTCACAAAAGGTATTATTTTTGCATTGTTCTATTTGTACACCAAAAAAGGATTTCTCATCACTAGTTTTCCTATAAAGTCCTTTTACTGCAGCATTCTCATACTGAAACTTGTGAGTGACTCATTCATGTCATAACCAATGTTATTTACATTTTTTCTTCGTTATTTTTCATGGATTGATTTTTTTAGACACTTAACATCTCTTTCAATGAATCCTATTCTCCAGTACCAACCTTGTCTGGTGTTATAGGTCTGAGTTCCTAATATCTATATAATATGTACCTCCCAGTACTTGATGAACAACCGAGGTCTTTTACAATATTTCGTGAAACTCGACTAGTATGATGTAAATATTTTTACTATGACTCTGTTATAGGGCGTTAATTCTCTTTGCTTTGACGTTTTAATAACAAAATCGCTCTGTGTTAGCTGTACTGGGTGATGTTTGAAAAAATAATAATCATACATCATATATATGGTACAAAATGTAAAAACAACTATGTGTTGTAGTGTTAGTTCGCTTTGAAATATTCAGAATTAAAAAAAAATATCTTTGCGCTTAATTATTGGTAACTACTTGTTGTTCTTCTTCTTAATTAAACTCTTACATTAATTAATTATTTATCATTAGAATCATTGATAAAATGAAAAGATTTGCATATTTTCTAACATTTTAAACTACAATGATTGTAGTTCGTATACATAACAAATCAAAACTAGATGAAAAATATACTTTTACACTAATGTAAACAACTTTTAAAATATTTTTTACAGTGAATTGAAGCTAGTTCTATATAAAGAATCTTCATAAGGTTCCGTTCCGGTTATAAACTCATGTTTCATTTCTATATGAAGAAAGGTCTCATTGTTTGTTTTTGTTTTTGAATTTCGGGCAAAGCTACACGAGGGCAATCTACACTAGTTGTCCCTAATTTAGCAGTGTAAGACTAGAGGGAAAGCAGCTAGTCATCACCACCCACCGCCAACTCTTGGGCTACTCTTTTACCAACGAATAGTGGGATTGACCGTCACGTTATAACGCCCCCACGGCTGAAAGGGCGAGCATATTTGGTGCGACTCAGACGCGAACCCGCGACCCTCAAATTACAAAGCGCACGCCTTAACGCGCTAGGCCATGCCAGACCCAAAATCTAACGTCATCATTGTTACTTTGAGTGCAGTGCTATCAGTATTAAGTTGGATCAGTGATTATCAGTGTCGAGCAGCGTGATCAAAATGTAGGGTAAGACTTTTCAATAAATTACGCTAAACCTTCTCAGTGTAAAGTTAGGTGTCTTTATGTAAAGCAAGTTTCTGCTTTATTTAATGCTTATATTGCTTGAGTCAGTAATTTCCTTCTTATAACATTACGTGAATCACTACTGAATTTACCTCGTTTCAAATTTTATAAGCTAAGAGGATAACACAGAAAAACCACAAGAGAAACGTCGAGGTGCAGTTATGCCACTAGATTAACCCAATGTAAAGACAAGCGGAACACTAACGTGTAGTTACGTACCAGGTTATCTTAGGATTAACTTGAAAGAAGCATTTGATTCACGCTTCACGCCGTATTGACTTAGGTAAGCTATTACGTTACTCAATAATGTATCATACTAGAAAAATATAATCGATTAAGGTTTAGTAAATACGTGCAATAAGCAAAGGAAATCATACTACTCGCATATTACACGTCTCTTACTTATGATATGGCTTTACGCAGTACAAACTTAAATGGCTAATAAATTCGAACCGTTTGTCCAATTGTTTATCCATCAAAGTTCGATCTATTGAATTTAAGTCCCCGTTATTCTACTAGCTATAAACGACATTAATTTAACCAATTCCTTACACAAACTTGTAGCGTCAAAACAACAGACAGACAATCCAGCTTTATGTGGGTTTAGATGAGCAAATATCCATGCATCAGGGTTATATAAGTTATTTTTCACAAAGTACGAAAAATTATGTGTATTTTTAGTAGGTTTCAAGTAGGCGAGTTACTATGCTTTCACTCAGTGTAAAACTGGATGCCCCAGTATGTGCGTTCTTAATGTTTAGTAGAAAAGCTAACGTGCATTTTCTCAGATCAGTCACTGTTAAATGGCATTAAGAGTTATTTTTGCTAAATTACTTTAAGTACTCTTGCTAGTGATTCAAAGCCCCACTTGTAGGTTTCATTTAGAGTTAAGTTAATGGATCTACTATTGTTTAGCTAAGTTTATCATTTCCAACGTTAAATTATGTGAGGCAGTCTTAATATTACTCTACTTGCCTGTTTGTCTGTAGTTAAGCACATAGCTACACAATAGGCTATTAGTGCTCTGCTCACATCGGGTATCGAAACCAGGTTTCTAGTGTTGTAAATCGAAAGAAAAAGTGTTATGCCATTGGGGTGGAGGTTTAATATTACGGTATTTCCTCCCAGTGCCATAAGGTACTTGTTTTGTTAAATTCGTGAAGCCAGTTTTAAATTAAATTAATAACTAAATAACTCCTTTGATGAGTTAGTGAGGCCGGTAAAATCTCTATGTAAAAGTTAGACGAGCCAATTCCATAGAGATGTTCTAATACAAACTCCTGTTTAGAGGACAGTGGTATTCGGAATAAAACTAACCTTAAAATACAGAGATGACTAATCAAGACATAGGTTTCTCAATGACCTCATAATTTAACTCAACTCCTGCGTAACTTACTATAACTTAAAATCAGTAATTTATATCGATATATAATAAATAATGAAAAAGATTAGACGTGAAACAGACTTTAGAGCTATCTACCAATCTTAATGTTTTCTCTGTTAAACTATTATGAGTAAACGTCAATACACAAAAATGTACCATGTCAAATAATAACTATTGGACTAAAAACCTAGAAAAAAATAGAGAATTATCAATACGATCTTTATATCAATCTTATGTTGTATTTTTTCTTATGAAATTATCGTAAAAGTAGACCTAGACAAAAGAAAAATAATTTTTTATAAAGATAATATATATATATATACACTCATGCTAGCAGAGTTCTATGATGCTAATTAGATACTGTAGAAGCGAGGTAGACAGAAAAACAATTACGCTTAATCATATTTCGCTGAAATGAAGCTCAAGAAATTTCTAATGTGAAAACTGAAAATCGAATTAAATTTGTATGTTTAAACATATACATTAATCATGCTAATCAGTTACTTTTTCTAAGCTTGGTCAGATTTATAGTTTGATAATAAACCTGAATAAATGTATTTAATCTCTATGTCCAATATTAGCTTCCAAATTAAATGTTTCTAATTAATATAATTCGTTTTAGAGTTCTTTAGAGACATATTGAAGAGCCACTTTAAATACAGTAATAACCTACTTAATAATAAATTAAAATAGAAATATTAAAGACGATCAACCGAACATGTTTTAGTTATATATGGATGTCAGTGAACAAATTTTTTGGAACATCTAAACGATATGTCATTTTACGGTCATTGATTTGCTTTGGAAATTGACTTCTAATTATTGTAAGTTAACATTACAGTAACTATGACAAAATTAGTACACAAACAATGTCTTTAAGTGTTTATTTAGTGTGGCCACCTTCATCAGTAATAATAGCTTGTCATTTTTGTATCATTCTGTTTATGTATTAAAATACTGCTGTGATTATATTTAACTTTTCTTGAAGTTGTGTTCAAACGTTGGTACTTTTGTCATGAATGGAGTCCAGCAAGTCCTGTATTTGTTCTATGAGGTAAAGTTCTGAACTTGTAGCGATCATTTCATTTGTTTGAGATCTTTCGAGCATGTTGTTGTTGTTGTTTTTTGCTTAATAAGCTTAACATTTCCTTCAAATGTTCTTGTGGTAATTTTTTCTTAAAAATATCAAATTATGCTTCTTACAGAGAATATAGCATGATGGACTAATGTTACATGTTATTTATGATGATCCATGATTCCGTTATTTTTTTTTTGGAGAAGTCCAACACCATTTTCAGCTACTGTGCCCCAAACCATCCCAGATCCTCCTGCGTGTTTGAATGTTAGCACTCTTTCTATAACCACTCATTGCCTCTTCGGCAAACATAAACGCTGGTTAAAACCACACAATTAGAATTTAGACTCAACTATCAAAAACAATTTATGCCACTTTTCAGAGGACCAGGGGACATGTTACTTCACAAAAGGTATTATTTTTGCATTGTTCTATTTGTACACCAAAAAAGGATTTCTCATCACTAGTTTTCCTATAAAGTCCTTTTACTGCAGCATTCTCATACTGAAACTTGTGAGTGACTCATTCATGTCATAACCAATGTTATTTACATTTTTTCTTCGTTATTTTTTATGGATTGATTTTTTTAGACACTTAACATCTCTTTCAATGAATCCTATTCTCCAGTACCAACCTTGTCTGGTGTTATAGGTCTGAGTTCCTAATATCTATATAATATGTACCTCCCAGTACTTGATGAACAACCGAGGTCTTTTACAATATTTCGTGAAACTCGACTAGTATGATGTAAATATTTTTACTATGACTCTGTTATAGGGCGTTAATTCTCTTTGCTTTGACGTTTTAATAACAAAATCGCTCTGTGTTAGCTGTACTGGGTGATGTTTGAAAAAATAATAATCATACATCATATATATGGTACAAAATGTAAAAACAACTATGTGTTGTAGTGTTAGTTCGCTTTGAAATATTCAGAATTAAAAAAAAAATATCTTTGCGCTTAATTATTGGTAACTACTTGTTGTTCTTCTTCTTAATTAAACTCTTACATTAATTAATTATTTATCATTAGAATCATTGATAAAATGAAAAGATTTGCATATTTTCTAACATTTTAAACTACAATGATTGTAGTTCGTATACATAACAAATCAAAACTAGATGAAAAATATACTTTTACACTAATGTAAACAACTTTTAAAATATTTTTTACAGTGAATTGAAGCTAGTTCTATATAAAGAATCTTCATAAGGTTCCGTTCCGGTTATAAACTCATGTTTCATTTCTATATGAAGAAAGGTCTCATTGTTTGTTTTTGGTTTTGAATTTCGGGCAAAGCTACACGAGGGCAATCTACACTAGTTGTCCCTAATTTAGCAGTGTAAGACTAGAGGGAAAGCAGCTAGTCATCACCACCCACCGCCAACTCTTTAGCTACTCTTTTACTAACGAATAGTGGGATTGACATTCACATTATAATGCCCCCGTGGCTGAAAGGGCAAGCATGTTTGGTGCGACGGGGATTTGAACCCGCGACCCTCGGATTACGATTCGAGCGCCTTAACCACCTGCCCATGCCGGGCCGAAAAGTCTCATGATGTAGAAAAATCTCCATATCAAATTAACAGTTGTTATTTAATTATGTATATTTTTTGTTTATTTAGACAAGAAGATTACTTCTGTGCTAATTTTTTGCATCACTTTAATGATAAAATATGTGTCAGAAATTTTAGAGATCTTTCAGAGAAACAGTTGTTTCTGTGTGAAAGTCGGTTTTACAGTTTATAGTTAATGCATGTATGAAAGATTTTACATCTAATGATACCATCTGCCTACTCATTTGAACCATTTTATGGAAAGGTTACGGTTAACATCTTTTTGTCAAATCCTTCATGTGAGCTTTGGGTTAATATCTGAATGAAGTCCTTCGTACCAGCTTAAGGTAAACATCTATAAGTGAATCCTTTATGTGCATTTAGGGTTAATATCTGTATGAAATTATTCATATCATTTTAGGTCTGGATGTAAAATCCTCCATCCGAGCTTGAGGTTAACATACATACAGGTTCCTCATATAATCATAAGGTTAACATATGAGGGGCCCTATCCTTCACATGATCTTGGGCTTAACATCTGTATATATGACGTCCTTTATATAATCTTGGGATTAACATCTGTATGTGAAATCCTTCATGTGAGCTTAAGGTTAAAATCTTTGTGTTAAATCCACATGTAAATTTAGAACAACATCTGTATGCAGCTCTAAATTTAAAATCATAAGTTACGTTTTTATATACCTCTCGAATAAAATTACGAATTTAATTTCTGATGTGCAGTTCGTCATATCAAATCGTGATAGCAGTGTGTCTGCGGACTTATAGCACCAGAAACCGGGATCCGATACCTGTGGTGGGAAGAGCACTGATAGCCCAATGTGTAGCTTTATATTTAATTTCAACAAACGAACAAATCAAATCATGGATTGAATAAAAAGGCAAAATGTTTCAAATATTCAAATGATTTATTCATATTTTAAATAGTGGCATCCACCAATTATAATTTATTTTGTTTGAAAAAGAATTAAATATAAATACATTTACATTTACCTGTTATAATTTTATTGCATGGTTGAATAAAGAAACAAACACTTGGTAACATTCTCCAAGTTAATCATATATCTTGTTGTTTAAAAATAGTAATATGATTATTTTATCGTATTGTTAAATAAAGAAAAACACAAAAGTCTAACAGGTATCCTGTGACACAGCGTTAAGCTCGAAAACTAATAACATTAAATTCAGAACTCAATCACCGAGGTATGCAAAGCACAGATGGTCAGTTGTGAAAGTTTGAGCTTAACAACAGCAAAAAAGAATCTGATAGTATTTATTCCATTATTATGTTGTATTTCTAAATAAATATATTTGCAATAGTAAAATCTGCTACGTTGATATTTGGAAGCGAACACGTAAAACTGTCAATTAACTATTATCAACCAGATTCATACAGAAAAATCACAACTGGATGAATAACTAACGCAGTTTGTTTTGTACCAATACGATTTTTAACAAGAAAAAACACACGAAAGTTAAGAAACGAACGTATTAAGTATCCCAATAAGGCAGCAGGCGAGAGAGATATATTGGTTATAGATAAAGAAACGTCCAAGTCAAAGGTATATTGTTAAAATTTAGGAAGAGCCCAGCGTCTTCAACGAAACGAAGATTACCAACGCTTATCAATAGCTGTTATTTTCCCAGGCGACCAACTCACGTTTTCTTTATCATGAATAAATACATACTTATCATACTTCACCCATAGGGAATCCACTTATTAAACTTATGATAATTAATCAATACTTTAATCTTCTAATAGCTTTAAGCAGTTCTATATTTTACAGTGTACAAACAGTTTCTTTAAGATAAGAAACGAAAGTGATTTTTACATTAATACTTTATATTATGTTGACTTATTGCAAGGAATATAAAACAATATTTAATATCTTTTTCTGGTTTAATGTGAGGAACAAGAAAAAATTAATATTTCCTTTTAATGTATTCTACGTGATGTAAAATAATATCCTATTCTACTTTACTGGTAATTTATATAAAATATGAAATAATATTTAATTTCTTTGCTGAATAATTAGATAGAAAGCTATAACAACGTTTATTCCGTTCCACTTTTAATATACACATATTTATGTTGTATAATATTAAATAATCTGTTGTAATAAAACTTCTTCATCGCGATTCGGTCCATGTTTGGACCAGAGAGGGTCAGGTTCAGCGTTGACCTCTTCCTCCCTCTCAGGAATTATTTTGTTCACGCCGTTACCGAATCCCAGATAATAACCCTTGTTACGTTGTTGCATAACTTGTAGGTTGTATAATTTTATTCAGTTACTGTCTGTTCTGAAAGGTCGCGCGTACTGTACTATCTAAATGCGCACGCGCGCTAACTTCAACGTATTTAAACAAAAGGCGAATGTAAGTATGTTTTAGTAGACATTTTGTGCAATATATTAAAAGCTTGTCAAAATTTTGGAAAATGTCTAAAGTCAGGTCGTAGAATAACATTATAAGTGTATGTGTGTGTTTTCTTATAGCAAAGCCACATCTGACTGTCTGCCGAATCCACTGAGGGGAACATAAGAGTATGTACTGATATTGCTAAGTATGGTATAGTTTAACTCTAACTAAACTAAAGCAAAGCACGTACACAAATCACAACGTTATATATTTAGCGAGAAATGGTCGTGCTTAATAAAAGCTTAACTACTGTTAGGACTAAGACAAGTGGACTTACAAATTTCGATGTCTGTTTCAAGAAATCTTTTGTATTATTTTAGAAATCTTGTATTTAAAGAATTGCTGTTTCAATAATGATATTAATTTGACCATAAATGTTTTACATCTACTAGTATTTAGTATTACCCAGTGATATATACATATATGTATACATACAATAAAGAACAAATTGACACGTCTAAATAAATACCTAATGTGGTTTATTTTGTGCGACGTTTTGAGCAGTCGTCTTTCGTCGGGCAGTAAAGACCTTGCTATAATTTATTCTTTATTATAATTTCTCCAAGTTTTTTTTTTTTCTTTTCACGTCTTGAGGAACAACATTCATATATATATATATATATATATGTTTATTTGTATTAAACTATTTAATATGATAGACAATAAAGAAATGTTTACTCAAGGTAGCCCACCCCAAGTAGCTCAGCGGAAAGCCTTAAAGCTTATAACCCTAAAACCAGGGCTTCGATAGCCATGGTGTGCACAGCACAGCTAGCCCGTTGTAGAGCTTTACGCTTAACAACAAAGAAAGAAACACATTATCAAGGCTGTTGCTTCACTGTGTGATAGTGCAACACAAAGAATTAATTCCTGCTGTCAAGTTACTTAAATAGGGCGAAATATATATATACTTGTATATTGTCTAAATAAAAATAATTCACTGCTTAACTCTTTTGGTCCTAATAACAAGATGGCATTTACAATTTGGTTACAACAAAGAATGTGAAATATTTTTACTGTTGCCTTTTGCTGTATCAGTTGCGCTTGAGAAGAATTGGCTTGAACTGTAGACACATAACAAACAATGGAAGTTCCACATCCATCAATAACGATTATAGTTTACCCGCCAAACAATAACAGCTGAAAGTACGGATAGAATGGCCATGCCGTATAATAACTCACTGACATGCTTAACAATATGTTCGATCTTTGTTTTGGTAACAATACCTGTCAAAATTGCAAGCCTTTATAAAGCGTCTTCAATACAACTTTCCATTTACTGCCTCTAGGATATTTTACCCATTAATACGGAAAATATTATGATGTTCTTTTAAACGACCTTTGAAAAATTTCAGGTTTTTTTCCCATCAAAGTTTCAGAAGATTGTGGAAAATGGTCAGAGAGTTGTTGTTGTTTTGAATTAAGCACAAAGCTACACAAGAAGCTGTCTGTGCTCTGCCTACCACAGGTATCGAAACCCGGTTTTTAGTGTTGTAAGTCCGCAGACATCCCGCTGAGTCACTAGGGAGAGTACTGACGCATAACTTTGAACAGGAAAATACAAAAACTCTGAATGTATTCTTCTTTGGGAAGAAGGTAGCAAAACAGCTGAAAAGCAATCCTATTCTAATTAATAAGACTTATTTTAAAAAAGTAGAATTAGCTATTTCAAGACAAAAAATCATACAAGTTTGAAAGCTACAAACAACTAAATTATTTAAGTACTATCAACCTTCAATGACCGCTTGAGAAAAATTAAACTAAAATGTGCGAATGTTGGACTGCATAATAAAATTATGCAAAAATATACAGGTCACCTGAATGAAATAATACAATATACCTTTTAAACTAATACAGTCAGTTATGTTGGTCCAGATGATTAGCTAGACTGGTTGTTGTAACACATTTGAAATAATCTTTTAGAGATATTCTAGACGGAACACCTCCTTAAACCAGTGAATAATGATGAATTAAAACAAAATACATTTTAGCTAGTGTTTAATTTCTAAACAAAATGGTAAAAGGCTTATGTTGACAGGTGATGAGGAGCGAATTTCGAGAGATAATAGTTTAAGAGTTATTGAGTCTACTATTTGGGATAGAACAGAAAAAGAGTATTGTCTTTGGCGGGTACCTTAAGCCATACATCAATTCACACTACAACATAGGAAGTCTTAAAATTATAGTATTTTCGCCTTTAGATTTTAAAATAATCCAAAGTATGTTCCAGATCTTCAAACCGAAGAAGTTCTACAAAAATTAAGCACTGGTTTTCGTTAATGCTGTCAATGTATATCTCTTTATTGAAATATTAAGAAAAGCTGTTGAAAAATTAAAACTTTGGATTTATTTCGAAATTATTGGAGTTTTAAGAACAAGTTAACAAACAACTATTTGCAGATACAATGATATGTATTATTTAAAAAAACGTAGTACATGCTTCGACTTTACATTGACTATTCCATTTACAATTCCACTATTCGTTGATTAAAAAAAAAATCCAAGAATTGGCGGTGGGTGGTGATGACTAGCTGCCTTCCCTCCAGTCTTACACTGCTAAATTAGGGACGACTAGCGCAGATAGCCCTCGAGTAGCTTTGCGCAAAATTCAAAAACAAACAAACAATCTTACGACCAAATTCGAATTGATGACTTGTTAGGGTAGATATTTGGAATTTTTGTTATTTGAGTCTGATTTCTAGAGAAAGGAAAATATTTACAATAAAATGTTTTTCACATTTACCTAAAACACCACACACAACTTGTTTTTGTTATTTTACTGATACTTGTTTCAATTTATGTAACAAGCTTTTATCTTACTTTGAAGGTTTAATGTACACTGCTGGCCAAAATCTTAAGACCAATGAACATGAAGAAAATATATGCTGGATTATTTAAGTAATCCAGTTCAATTTCTCTTTCTGAGACAAACATATATAACTTGTTTTTCAAAGTAATTGAGATGGAAGTATTTTGTGACATCTGAGGGTTTGATTTTGTGTTCAGTAGCATTAAAATAGCATAGGGTTTTCAATATACGCTAATGATAAATTTATCTTTTTACTATTTTAACACTGACATACAAAAATGAGAAGTTGTTCAGATTCTATTTCATAACTGAAAATTACGACATTCGATCTCATGCTACTTCAGAAATTAATAAAATTAGGTGGAATATGTTTTACCATATCGCCATATACACTAAATATAGGCCTTCCCGCTAGTACAGCGGTAAGTCTATGGATTTACAACGCCAAAATCAGGAGCTCGATTCCCCTCGGTCGGCTCAGGAGATAGCCGGATGTGGCTTTGCTGTATTTTTATAGTCTCTTAAACCAACTGTCGCGCTTGAATATCAGCTTCATAGATTTCTTTAGTTAACATTTTCAAAGAATTATTTTCTTCATGGACGTCATTCGCCACCAGGTGAAATCAAACAGGGTTATTATCAAAAGTGATACTGGAGACATTTCTTGCTACTGAATGTGAGATGATACGTAACATACAATTTGCTTGTTATATAAAATATAAGAGAAAACCAGCAGTGTAAAATATACCGAAGAAACAAAGGACTAGGCTTCATAACGAAATTCTGGCAATGTCAGACTATTCATTGGTGTATTTTGGACACCGATGATTACTTCAACCTGGTAACAGTCATCCTTGTTTTATCAAAGCTCAGAAAGCTTAATTAGTTTCTTTCAATGTTTTCTCCATTAATTTTAATTTTCGTTTTGTTTTGTGTTTAAACACAAAGCTACACAAAGGGTTATCTGTGTTCTGCCCACCAAGGGTGTCAAAACCCGGTTTCTAGCAGTATAAGTCTGCAGACATACTGCTGTGCCACTGGAGGACTTTTCACAAAGAAAACAACAACAAACACTTAACAGAGATTGCACAATAACAAAAAGTTCTTGAGACCAAATTATGCTAAGGTTTCACTTGCATTTTTGTGCTACTTTGAAGTCACATAAGATGTTTTACATTGTAACCATTAAGAAACTTAAGACGTGATGTTGTTATATCACTATTTATTCATATTCAACAAAATAACTACAGTACTTCAAGCAAATGGTACATTATCATTAATTTTAAACTGTGCGTAGATCTCATTCATGAAGAAATCACTAGGGGAAAAACTGTGCATTAGTTAATAAAACCTTTTTGGAATTGTTTGTTTATTGTTGAATTTCACGTAAAGCTACTCGTTTCTAATTTTGTAGTTGTAGACTAGAGGGAAGACAACGAGTCAACATTACACATCGTCAACTCTTTGGCTACGCTTCACCAACTAATAGTGAGATTAAACTTCACAACGTTCATGCAGCTGAAACGAAAAGCGTGTTCGGTGACGGGTCTTGATCCCGTGATCCTCCGATTACAAATATAGCGCTTTAACCACCAAGACACGCCATGTTTATTTTTTTAGAATAATAATTATTTCTTTTAATGAGCTCTCTAACCTTATTTTATCACAATAACCTCCAAAGAAATCATGTAAATTAACGTTATTAGTATGTAAGTTTTGTAGGAAAATAGGCAAGTTAGTAGTCAATATCACACGATATTAAAAATGACATTTCTTTCTACAGAACATATAAATCAGACATTTAAAAAGAAAATAGTATTTCATACGCAAAACGTTGAGCTTCTCTCATCAGTAACATATGTGCCTTGTTAAACTCTCATCAATTATATTTGTGGCAGGCAGACTCGGTTATGAATGTAACTATTATAATAATATCTTATTGATTCTTCAAATGACGCTAATCGATTGTCAGAAAATAAGCATGAAACAGAAAAGATTTTATTGGATACAGTATTCAGCCATCAGCTGCTCTTAAATCATAGTTATTGACAATATTTAAATGTTCGTTTGTGTGTTAATTTCGTGCAAAGCTACATGAGGGATATCTGCGCTAGCCGTCCCTAATTTAGCAGTGTAAGACTAGAGGGAAGGCAGCTAGTCATCACTACCCACCGCCAACTCTTGGGCTACTTTTTACCCAGCGAATAATGGAATTGACCATTTCATTATAACGCCACCACGGCTGAAAGGGCGAGCATGTTTGGCGCGACGGGGATTTGAACCCGCGACCATCAGGTTACGAGTCGAACGCCTTAACACACCTAACCATGTTGGACCGTATTTAAATGTACAAGCGTTAAAATGAGACAAAAATGTATCAGTTTCTTTTGGTGTCACAGAAATAATCGGTTGAAGCGTTAATTGGTTTAATATTAGTGAGAACTATAGAACTTACAGAGTTTTTCTTATTAACATCAGAATATCGCGTCGGAGACTTATCACTTTTGAAATATTCTTTCCAATCATACCACTGTACCTCGTAGTAAGCAAGAAGTATTCTTGTCACTAATATCGCTGTGTCGCGTAGGCATGAAGTATTCTTGTCACTATTATTGCTGTATCGCGTGAGAAGCAAGTGTCCTTGTTACTAATATCGCTGTGTTGCGTGAAGAGCAAGAAGTGTTCTTGCCACTAATATCGTTGTATCGCGTAAGAATTATGAGTGTTGAGCTGTTCTTATTAGTAATACTGATTTATAAAGAAAAAAGAGCTAATAAGAAAACGTTCTTGGTACTAATATTATCGGTGTATTATGTGTGAACAATGTATGTTGAAATGATCATGTTAATAATTTTAACTGTGTATCGTGTGAAAATAACTGAAGTTGGTGTGTTTTTGTTATTACTATATATACACATATAATTGAGAAATACGGATATTTAAGCCTTTCTTTTACTTATACTGACACATAACGAGAGAAGGGTGGATGTTCAAGTGTTCTTTTTCCTCATACCAGTGTATTATGTGACAAGAATGGACGGCTGTTGTTATTAGTATTATGTATTGCACGAGAATGATGGATCTCGAAAAGTTGTTCTTACTAATATTAGTATATTGCCTAAGAAACAAGGATGCTAACATTTTCTTATTCCAAACGTTGGCATATTCCATGAGAAGTATGGATGTTAAAGAATTTATATTACTCTCAGGTTTTTACGTTTATTGAAGGGCTGAATTCCTTACAATAGATGTCTGTGTCAACAATAAGTGAACAGCACACAAACCACTAGTTTAGAAATTATATATTAAAAACACCTCAAATGTATACACAAATGGTCGCTACACAGTTAATCACCAAAGATATGTCCAGAGCTTTATATAATTCTTTCTTTTCGTCATGAGCCCACATAGGTTGGTTAATTTATTTTAGAACACAATTGACAAGATAAATTATTATTGTTATCTACTCTGTTATTACAGTATAATCTGTGATTATTACACTTCAAATGTCGCTACTATACACACTTAATGGGTAAACTTACGATCACCCAGTCTGTATCTATCTCTCTTTTCTTTAACTTAACTTACCTACTGGCACTAACTCTGTCACCTACATACATATATTATGCCCGACTGAGGCCTGGAAATTTCTACAAACTACGAGACACTATGATGTAGCAATACTCGCTTAAAACAGCGAGAAAAATTCATGAGGCTCAAGTAATGAGATCAATTTACAACAACTGAACTACACAGTATATGATTTATAAACAGTAACGTAAGGAAACTTACCATACTTATCGTTTCTAAAAGTAATTTACTTTAACGTTCGCACAATGTAAACTAAACGATATTTTCGTATTAAATTTAAAATGAACAGTCGTGTATATCCGACGAATACTGATATTGATGTATTTCGTAAAAAGTGTGTATTATATAAAGTGTTCTGTTTACTAATATCAGTTTCTCGCGTGTGAAGAATGGATGTTTTACTAATAGTGATACATCACTTCAGAAGAAGAGATTTTGGAATGTTCTTGTTATTTATCGATCTATTGCACGAGAAACATGAATTGAAGAATTATATGATTAAGGCTTAATGCTTACACTTGGAACTGTACTACGTGAGAAATACAACTATTCTTGGGACAATATAGAATTTAGCATTTTTTGTTTTAAAGTTTACAGTTATTTCTTGATAGACACTTTACGTGACAAACTCTTTAACGTATACGTTCTGTGCAGGTTCAAATTTGCTTTCCTGCGTACATACGTATATATAATACACCATTGCGACGATGAAAAAATAGTTTTAATGTAATGAAAATGGTTAACAAATGAATTCACTAGAAAACCCTTGGTAGCGATTTATGAGTTACAAGATTCGTTTTAAAACAGTAAAAATGGTAACAAATGAATCCACTAGAAAACTCTTCGTAGCGATTTAGAAGTTACAAAAATAGTTTTAAAGCAATGAAAATTGTAACAAATGAATTCACTAGAAAACTTTTCGTAGTGATTTAGGAGTTACAAGAATAATTTTAAAACAATGAATGTAATAAAATAATTATGTAGAAAGTTTCATTACGATATACTAGAGTTACCCGAGTAGTTCTAATGCAGAAAACATCTTTTGCGTTATCTTTCTGAAAAATGTGAAAATTGTTTTAAAGTACATGCAGTAAAGGTTATATCCCTATTTTAAAGTACATGCAGTATAGGTTATATCCCTATTTTAAAGTACATGCAGTAAAGGTTATATCCCTACTTTAAAGTACATGCAGTATAGGTTATATCCCTATTTTAAAGTACATGCAGTAAAGGTTATATTCCTATTTTTAATATCGTATTTCAGAAACATCTTTATGAATTTATTGTTGTCGCCTTTGAAAATAGTTTGATTGTTTATGACACATGAAGATATGCACTTAGTATCTATCACTTTCCAGGTGAATTTATGTTTTTCCTGCTCCTCAACGGAAAGCACTTAAATCTGTAGGGTTTTTTTATGTTTTATTTCGCAGTTGGACAGAAACTCATTTGTCTTGGTCGCTACCTCTTCCAAACGGCTTGTTCGTCGTCCATTGTTCCTAATCAGGCGAGGCATTTCCAAAGTTTTCCAGCAGGTAGAACAAACAAGTTAAACCATCTCCGACTGCTATAGAAATAAGAAAAACATTTTTCAGTCTTTTCAAACAATTGTTTTCAACCTAATCTTAAAGTTACGATCTAAGACTAGATAATTTCAACTGTAATTCAAACAAAATATGATGTTTTATAATTATTATTTTCTTATATATATTAGTAATTATTTCATATTTAGCAGTTTCTGAATATTTGCACACAATTTCTTTAGTTTAAACATATGAACTGGCAACGTTATTATTTGTGTCAGTCCTGTTATGTGTATCATTGTAACTTTGGTTAGCCATTCACTCCGCCTTAGACAACACTTAGCAACTTTTACCTCACAACTGTTTCGCATATTGAGTTCCTTCTTTTGTTACTACTTGCATTAACATCTTCCTTACATTTGTTAGTACTTCACTCACTAATATGGTCATCCACTACCTGCCACTTTAACGTTACCATCCGCTTCACTCCTTGCATTACTTCTCGTGTGACATCATTTGTTGCTAATTATTTCACTCCTTTAACCATTTTTGTGCTACTTATTGCATTACTTCGTGTATCATTCCTTTTGCTACTACACATCTGATTCCTTGCTATAATCTTTGCATGATTTCTTATCTTATTATTTATTTCGCTCCTGTAGTTACTTCTTATCCCACTCTTAAGATAATACTCATTTAAACCATGTATTATTTCTTGCGCCTCTTCTGTTACTACTTGTTTCACATATTGCGTTACTCCTTATTTCATACATCGTGTTATCTCTAGCGTTATTGTTTGAATCACTTCTCACGTTGCTGCTTACTTCTCTTCTTGCTTATTTTTTGTGGGACGCAATATCAGTTTAGAAACTAAGCTGTTACTTAATACATTTGTGTCACATTCCACTTAACAAGTAAGTTTTTCTTAACATTACTTTGTTGCATGTTTTAATATCTGGAGATATTTTCTCAATTTGTTCATCATTCGAGCTTAAGTCTCGCAACAAGTTCTGAATTTCATTATCATTTAATCGCGTATAACTCACTAAAAATAAGTTTAAAAAATTACATTTTGTATTAGGCTCACCTAGGACAGTCACATCGAGAACTTCATGACAGTCACACCTTAATGATGTTTAAGAAAAAAAACTCGTTAGTGTTTGGTAATCGTGTATTTGTGTGCATTTCGTCCAATCTGGAGGCAAGAAACTCATTCTACCTAATATAGTAATTAATAGCTCAAACTATTAAAAACTAAACTTTGCATTTAAGGAAGCAGTATGGTTACTTAGTAACTAAAACATCTGTAAACCGATAACTTTTTTATCCAAGAAAATATCCTGGTTACCAGTCTAGTAAATAAATGATCACTGTATTGACAACTCTGTATCTTTACATTTAAACAAAAATATATTCCAGTAAATTGTCTTCTAATGAAAAGTGAATGCTTGTGACTGATTCACAAACACTCTCAGCATGATTTACCATAAATGTTGCAAGGCAAACCTGTCAACATACTGTTCAGTAGAAAATAAATAATTTAAATATTAGATTAAAACCAATGAGGAAACTCTTGTTTGGCAAACATATTTTACTAAGTTAGCCACACAATCAAGTACCTGTGTGTTATTCAAATTGTAAGAAAACTCTCATTGAACGTGGCCCCTTACGATATTGGATCCACCCTTTCTTTTCTACATCTTATCGACAATGTTGCCTTATTTACTGTTTCAACAACATAATATTCTTGCGAGCTATATGCCGAGGTCAACGTACCATCAAAGTTTGTGTTCGCATGTAATGAGATTCGAGCTCGCCCGCTGTTGAAACGTCGATAACACACAAATGTATGCATACACGCATGACAAAGAATTGTAAAGAAACACCGAAACTTTTAGTGAAAGTTAACTCTGTTATTCAAAGAAGAACTTGACCAGAAATTTACGTTGACAATCATTACCCAATGTACTTCATCATATCTTCACTGACAGTTCTATAATAATGTTTCAAATAACTTAAACCTACTGTCTATAATCTAACGATGTTTCCCTTCTGACTTACCACGATAATCTAATATGAAAAAAATAGAAAGTGGTATTTTCATACATTTATGTACGAAATTTTGATTGTAATGTTTAACTGACAAAATTGTGAAATAAAAGACCGATTAATTTATATTAGACTTTATTTTAATATTAGTATTCAGTTATGTGGCTTCATCACAATATTAGAAACGAGACACAGCTGATAAGTGTTAGGCTAACCTAAAACACCAATCTACTAATACTTTGTATCCAAAAAACAAAATAAAAATAGTTTAACTGCCTAGGAACTAAAACACCAATGTTCTGATAAGTTTATATACAACAAGACGTTCTAGGTAGCCAAACATTAAAACACTAATGTACTGATAACAGTGTATCCAAAAAGACATTCAAGCTGACAAGTAACTTAATGGTATCCAAGAAGACAATATGACTACCAAGTAACTAAACCATAATGTACTGGTAACTTTTTATCTGAGAAGTCATTCTGGCTGACTAGTCACGAGAACACCAGTGTACCGATAACTCTGTATCCGAGAAGACATTCTGGTCACCAATCTACTAACTAAAATATCATTCTATTGGTGACTTTGTATCTAATTTCCTTAATTAAGTTGTATCCTAATTTGTGATTGTAGATGTATTGCACAAGAAACATGAAACGGACAAACGACTGCATCCTTTTGTGTCTAATAACAAATAAAACATATACATGTGAAATAGGTTGATGTTGTAAAAAACTTGTACGTTTTAATAGTCATTACATCTTGATATATTTTAATAATTAATTTACGTACCTGCCATGAAAGTTGTAATGCATCTAAATGAGGGGAAAAACAATTATAATTAACAAATTTTACCTTTGTTTCCACTGTATTTCAACAGTTTGTAATCATTATTTGAACTTAAGATTATTTTATACCATTCATATTTCTATTTTCATACTTATGTGTTTTGATAATTTCAACTTCTATTTTATATAATAAAACTGTTTTGTACTATTATAATTTCTATTTACTTGTTTTGATTGTAACAAGTTATAAAACAATTCTAATCTTCATTTCATTTATCACGTATTCTTGAAAAAAAAATCATTTTAACTAATATTATCTTCTTCGTCATTTCTAGAAAATCGTACCAAGGAGAAAAGACAACAAATAAATGTTGTAAGTGATTAACTCATCTGACAACGAAATATTTCACAAGAGGACCAAGTACTTGAAGTAAAATACACAAGGTTAAATTTTAAATTTTCTTTAGTGATCGTAATATAACTTGTTTACTCACGAGTTGAACTAGAGTTTCTGAAAGTCTTAAAGGACATAAAAATGGTTAATTCCGTTTATTGAAAGCCTCAATTATTGTAAAGAGGCGGGCAACGTTTGCTTGTAGTTTTACATAAATGTTACTGATGCAATCGAAGAATCAGAGAAACGTGTAACTAAAAGTAAAGGCAACCAATAACTTAGAGTTTTAAAGTTTAATTAACTTCAATATAGTGATTCTCTCAGTCACAGCAGACCGCACGTAATGGTCAACAGAAGTCGTTAATATTGACAAATGACGGAAGACTGGCTGACCGATTGTCACTCGTGTCTTCGAACCTGTGTTAAAGAAAGAGCAGAGCATTCAACTTATAACTTCTCCACGATAATTCTCTTTCATAGCAACCAATATACTGTACAAAATGAAAGCATTTCAGTGGCATATTCGATAAATCATCCTGTTTTTGAGGGTACGTGTAAAACTTTAAGTTACCGAGCCAACTCAGATGCTTGGCGATAAATTGGGCAGCTACGCGATGATCAGCTTGGGAATGTACAGTCTGGCCACAGTTTTTGCTTATAATATGTTGACACATATTCGTGAACGTGCTTATATCTAATATGATCAACCATCGTGCTCCTTTAATAATAAAGGAAACATTCATGTCTTGTCTGAGAACATCAGATGGCGCAACTCCAAAATAATAATGATAAAAAGTTCTCAGAAAACATAGGACAGTAAGAATGTCAATTAAAAATTTATGCCATACAGCAAAAACAATTGTTATGAGAAATATTTCTCATAAAAGGGAAAAAGAATTGTGAAAGTTTTCAAGTATTAATATTCCAAAAACGAAGAGTTCTCTACCGATCAATTGAATATCTTGCCAAGTTAAGCAAAAGTTGTAAAACTCTTACTAATTCTATTACATTTTAGTACAAAACCTTATATTCTGTTTTCGTCTTTTTAGCATGGCTGTATAAACTTGAAACATCACCCCGCACTACAATAAATCAACGTTTAATGAACCATTTTGTTCCTTTTAGTCTGTGGAATGCTAAATCCTTATGTTTTATTTGTTCACACTATTGTTACACTGTAATCTTTTTCTTTCTATAAGTCATTCCTATTTCGCTCTTTTTCTGCTTTAATATAAAATATTTCTCACCATTTTTTTAAAAAAACTAATCTGATATTCTCCATCTTGAATTTCTTAAGACTTATTTACTGTTAAATTATCTTTTTCAAGTTTATTTTTAATCAACATGTATTTTAGACATTTATCATTTAGATTTCACTCGTATTTATTACTTCCTCTTGTTTTATGTTTCATTTATTTACCAATATTTACGAAAGTCGCCTGAGTCTGATACAGTCTTCTCTGTGCTTTGAGTCTTGTTACATATTTGAGGGTTTGTCATCACCACCACCAGCTCGATGTTCCTCCACAGAGCGATGAGGTATTACAGGCTCTGGATCTACTCCTGTAACCTGGCCTTACTCCTCAGTGTTCTGATTTTCGTATCTCTGGCGGCCTGGATCTTTTCCGACCACCACATGGCTCTTTTTCCCTATATTCGTTTCCACCAGCCCACTCTGGTGTATGCTTGTGTTGCCCTTGCTTTACAAGGTGGAATTCTACAAGCTATTGGTTGTTGGGGAGCGGTGCGAATGAATGAGCGACTTCTAAACGTCTACTGGTCAATTATGTTAGCTCTCCTCGTTGGTGATGTTATCATGGGCATTATTTGGATCTTTCATTACAATCACATAACAATCAACTTACAAAGCGACCTAAAATCGAGACTTCAAGTTGATTATGGAAAAGAGTTGCAGTTTCAGATCTTATGGGATAGAATTCAGGAAGATGCTCAGTGTTGTGGTGTTGACGGTCCAAAAGACTACAACCACACTTTTTGGTTCGAACAACAACGAGAGAGCTTTCCTAAGTACCACCAAATGGTACCACTGAGCTGTTGTCGCTTTAGGTTCACAGCCCATGTATGGGAAAGCGCATTTCTGAACCACACTTGTGTTGAGAGTTACCTTGCAAGTGAAGTTTACCAAGAAGGTTGTTACGCTGAAGTTCAAAAATGGCTTCAACAAAGCGCAGATTTATTATGTGTGCTTGGATTTTGTGTAATCACGTTTTTAAAAGTTTGTTTTCTTGGCATTCTCCGGTACGAAATACGAGAAATGATTCAGAAAATCAGGATTCTTCAAGAGCTGGATGAACCTTCATCAGCACTTGGATTGAACCTCCTATATATTAGACCGTCTATTCAAAGTGATACCTATTCAAGAGACATTTCGCAGAGTCACGTTGGAAATCACCTAGTTTCAAACAACCACATCCCCCATGAATCATTTTCGAAAGAGAGTTTTAGAAGTATAAATGGGAACAACAACGAAAGTGAGCACTGGGACTACAAGAAAACTAGTGCTGTGTAGCTTTCAATGTGCTTAATGTACACAAACTTTGATTCAGTGTATTTCTTGTTCCGTGTTCCAGAGTAGTTTTAAAGCATTTTTAACTCTGCTTTTCTTCTTAGCCTTATGATAAAATCTAACTTAGACATCAAAGTAATGTGTAAAAAAACAAAACCGGTCTTCTTAGATTAACATCGTGTTATGTTAGAATCATATTATTACAGTTTTTTTTAAGCCTTTGTTAAGAAAGGGAACAGAGATTAATTTGCACGAAAAAATTTAAAAAGAAAGAGGGTTAAAGCTAATGCCATCTATCAGTACATATGAAATAAACTACATTTTCTTTATTTTTTGAAGGAAATGTTTTAAACATTTGACAATCCTTAATGTATTATTTTATGTTTATTTAGATAACCAAATACATAACTGAATAACGAAGTCTTATTATGTTATATATTCTTAAGTTCCTCTAGATGGCGCTAACTAAGATGTACTGAAGGTAGCTGTGCCTTTAAAGACCATAAATAACTAAGAAATGGCATCGACTTGTGTTTTGTTGATGCTGTTTAAGTTTACATATTTTTTATGTTTTACACTATTATATTCATTGAAAGACGTTTAGTTAAAACCGATTTATACAGATTTATTTTACCTTTCACAACATTTTAAAATCAGATATTCTATCTGCTAAAACAGTTATTTAAATACCAACGTTACTGTTGTTATTGTTAGTATGGAGTTTAGATTAAATTATACATTGATAAATTATTAATTAAAGTAATTATTAGCAGTTAAGTAGGTAAGTAAAAAGGTTGTTTAGCAGTAGCCTAGTTCTTTATATTATGAAATATTGTAAAGAACCACAATCTCCGATACAAAAATTTACTATTTTACTGCCTTCTGTGCAATAATAGAATTTATTTAACTTAAATGACTTCATATTACATAGATATGTAAAAGGAATATAATCACACTGAGGAAATTAAGAACATATAAGAGTAAAGAACCAAGTCAAAATAAAAGACAAGTACTTGCCATTCTCTTTGTTTTAGACATGTTAACCCTGTGAATTGCAATGGCATAAACTTCATTTTTGTTTATAAAAAAAATAATTAACTCTGTCAAACGGTTTCTATACATTTAAAAGAACTGATAATATTCTAGTTTAGAAGAAATATTTTTAATTATTAAAAAAACTAGATTAAAACTTTCTATTTTGAATATATTAAAATAATAATTATACGTTCACTTAGTTACCCCCAAAAGCAAAACAATTTTTTGCATATAAATTTCTCAACAAGTGGGTTTCTCGTCATCACTGATTAATTTTTTTCTTAGGCTAGAATGTTAGCAACATAAAAGAAAGTGAAAAAAATTATAAACGTACCTGATCATTGTTATAATATTACATAATAGTTTGATCTGTAAACAAAATCTGCATAGTATCGACTGGTGACAGGTAATAAAATAACCAACTCGACTGACACCACCTCAATCTTAAATAATAACAATCCAAAAAAAAAAAAAAAAATCTTAATAAAGGTTCCGGTGAAATAGTAGGGACAAAAACATCGCGGCCAACAGAGCATTATCATTTCCTCAGAAAGGAGACAAGACGTTTCCTGACAAATTAAAATGTAAAAATTGTTAATATAGCATCTAAATTTTATTTTCATAATGTGCTATATATAGAGAGATTGTTTAATAGTGACACGGGGTTATTATCAGAGGTGAATTAACAACTATGATACTGAATCAAACGTCTCGAGACAAAGCTGCCTGCTACAAGAGCATTTATACATACTAACAACACAATATCCAAGGAAAAGGTATTTAGAAATGGTCAAACAGACTGGAGTAAAGCCAGTTAAGCTAATACTTCTCATTGTGACACTGTGGTTAGAAGGGGGTATGACTTTATATAAATGCATGAACTGAAAACAAAACACTGTTTATATGCCTCCCCTCCCGCCAATAGCAAGAGCGGTGAACCTGAAAGCCTATAGCTTTGTAAATAACAACAAAAAGGTTTATATGGAAAGTTATTACAAGAGTAAAAACAATTTTAAGGGTGTCACTTTTGAAGCGACAAGAGCGCCATCTTTAAAACCATTTCAGAATCGCTGAAAAAAAAAACAGCCTTCATTTTGTAAATATTTCTTGGTTACAAAGAACGAAAATAGAATAATATATGAATAATTAACTGGGTGTTTAAAATTAATGCTGAAATCTCATAACATGGGGTACATTTGGTTTGATTAAAAATTGTTACAATGATTTGTAATAAAAGACTAAAGATTCCATGGCAGTGTATGAAGAGCTATGTTAACAAGGCTACATTTGTGCTTATCACTTATTCTACTGATGAAACTTGACCTTTGTAATCTAATAAACGTATTTATATAGAAGTAATTAATGATTAGAAAAGGGTAATGCCACCTTTCGGCAGGTATTTCCAGCAGCTCCATATATTAAACAACAATAAAATAAGTTAATATTGTTCACAAGTAATTTATAAAGCATACAGAACATTTACTGTCTATTTCTGTAATTTTTGGAACTTCGTTTACACAGTTGCAAACTGTTGTGAATGAGTGGTGCTTTTATGTATATAATATTATGTAGAAAGTTCTTACGATGTATAAGAAATAAAATTCTTTCAAAAGAACATTTATCTTTTATTTTTCTCGTAATTTAAAGAGATTCTCATATAACGGATCGAACTTTTAAAGTAAAATTCATTTAGCTTTAAGAGTTCCTATAAATATCATTTTCTTTTCTTTTATCAGAACATTATTCATTAGTGAACATAATTATAAAAAGATGGATACTTACCTCATTACACACATTACAAAAAAAAGTTTTTTTGGGTTTTCCGAGTTCTTACTTCACTGAAACAAAAGATGAGCGTAATTCTCAAACTTCAACTTTGTTTTCTCATTAAACGTTCATCAAAATTACAACATTTTAAATTTTGGAAACAAGAAGAGGAATCCTTAGTTAGATAACAAAAACATATTAATCAAGTATATGAAATATTCCTAAATATCGATTAAGGTAAAAAAGTAGGTATATATATATACTCAAGACTTCGTGATTTTTAACCTAACATCGACGTGATAAACTTGTACTAATAATGATTTTCTTTTTCAAAATATTAGTACAGCTAAGTAACTAAAAAACACTTCAAAATTAATTGTCCTTCTCAATAAATATGATAAAAGAAAGTTGCATACAAATGAGAGTTACAAAACCTTGTGTATTCAATATATAAGGTACTCTGCGTTAAGACTGCTTAAGATATTTAATTGCTTAGCTTTACTCCAGTGAGCACCGATAACGAAATTTTGTTGTCATTCCACAGCCCAAAAAGCGTAAAGAATTATCATTTAGCTTTACTCCAGTGAGCAGCGATAACGAAATTTTGTTGTCATTCCATGGCCCAAAAAGCGTAGAGAATTATCATTTAGCTTTACTCCTGTGAGCACCGACAACGAAATTTTGTTGTCATTCCACGGCCCCAAAAGCGTTGAGAATTATCATTTAGCTTTACTCCAGTGAGCACCAACAACGAAATTTTGTTGTCATTCCACAGCCCAAAAAGCGTAGAGAATTATCATTTAGCTTTACTCCAGTGAGCACCGATAACGAAATTTTGTTGTCATCCTACGGCCCAAAAAGCGTAGAGAATTATCATTTAGCTTTACTCCAGTGAGCACCGATAACGAAATTTTGTTGTCATTCCGCGGCCCAAAAAGCATAGAGAATTATCATTTAGCTTTACTCCAGTGAACACCGATAGCGAAATTTTGTTGTCATTCCACGGCCCAAAAAGCGTAGTTAATTATCATTTAGCTTTACTCCTGTGAGCACCGATAACGAAGTTTTGTTGTCATTCCACGGCCCAAAAAGTGTAGAGAACTATCAGTAGCGCAGAGAGTTCGCATAAAAGCTTTACTTGATGTTGGTTGGACTCTCCGATAAATTGCTGCAAATTTGAAATGCGATCAAGTACACCCTAGATCTTGAGACCCTGATACCGACTCAGGTAAATTTAAAAATAGGAAAAGACAAAGTACCTAAACTCAACAATACTGATGTTAATATCTTCATTTATATAGCCTTCTGTACAGAAGGAAGACTGACACTGATCTCAAGCATGAGATAAACGACCATGTACCAAATGACAGAAAAGTGTCCAGATCTACAGTATCAAGAACACTCAACGAGAATGGAATATTTGTATGTTTAGCAGGTAAAATCCTTTACTTTAATCTCCAAATATTCTCAAAAGACTGAAATTTATTAAGAGGTATAAAATCTGGAATGTTGATGATTGGAAAAGGGTGTTATGGACGAATGAGTCCAAGTTTGAAATATTTGATCCAAAGAGTAGATCGTATGTTCAACAGTTTGTTTGTTTGTTTTTTTAATTTCGCACAAAGCTACACGAGAGCTATCTGTGTTAGCCGTCTCTAATTTAGCAGTGTAAGACTAGAGGGAAATTAAACGACAAATAAACTGTTTATAAACAAATAACCAAAAATAGAAGGATCAGAAAGTATTCGTAGAGATCAGAACGTGTGAAAAAACTGATATTATTTTGGCGAATAAACTATATTATACGATTCCAGAACTAGACACTTGGTTCATAATTATTAGAATTTAGCCAGGAAAAAATGTACTTCCGGCAATTTAGCGTCGTCTCCGTCATTATCTGCTTGGTCATCATGGTGAACAGGAAACAACTGTCCAGTGGTTTAAAAAACCGAATTATTGTAAAATACAAGTCTTGTGTGGCTCTTTCCGGTATTTCTACACAACTTAATGTGCCGAACTCTACTGTTCAAAGCATAATTGCCAAGTTTAAGTTTACAGAATCAACTGTTAACCTCCCTCTTTCCGGACGCCCCACCAAAATTCCAGAGAGAACCAAAAGGAAGGTTCTCAGAGAAGTTAGTAGGAACCCTCGTTTAACACGTAATGACATACAGAAACTGATAGGGGAAACTGGGATTGAAGTAAGCACCTCTACAGTTACGAACATGTTACGCTCTTCTGGGTTCAAAGCATGCCGTCCTCGTAGAACTCCATATTTAAAGCCTGTTCATTTAGAAGCACGATTGAGGTATGCAAGAAAGCATGTAGATAAACCCTTTATCTATTGGAAGAGTATTCTTTGGTCAGACGAGACTAAACTTGAGCTTTTTGGCCACAATGATGTTCGCTACATTTTCCGTAGGAAGGGGAAACGAAATCTTCCAAAGAACACCGTCCCTACAGTTAAACACGGAGGTAGCTCGATCATGCTATGGGGTTCCTTCAGCTCTTCTGGTGTAGGCAGACTTCACCGCGTCAACGGAATCATGAAAAAAAGAAAAGTATATTAGACACTTATATCAAGAATGATGCTCGGAACTTGCGGCTTGGGCGTCGTTGGATCTTCCAGCACGACAATGACCCTAAGCACACATCAAAATATGTGCAATCCTGGTTGCAGAGGAACCATATAAGCGTTCTGGAGTGGCCATCGCAGTCACCCGATCTCAACCCAATTGAAAACGTTTGGCATGAGTTGAAGACCAGGGTTCATCAGTGTCATCCGAAAAACTTGCAAGAGTTGAAGGCCTTCTGTAAAGAAGAATGGAAGAAAATACCAGTCGAGTACTGTCAAACGATCATGGGGAGCTATGAGGAGAGATTGCGCCAAGTAATTCACCTGAAAGGCTAGACGCATGAACACTTTCTGCCCCTATGTTTGGTTATTTGCTTATAAACAGTTTATTTGTCTTTCAATTTACATAAAAATTTATGTAGGTGTGTGTTAGTATAATATTTATAATATACAATACTTGAGAAAAAACTACTCACGACGCAGGGGTACGAACACATTCTGTCGTAACTGTAGCAATGATGCACACATCGTCTAAAGAGAGTCGAAAGGTGTTCTTTGGGACTTATTACTGGTGAACCTAATACTACTCTGGGTTTCTGTATTTAAAATAATCGGTAAATTGTTCTACTGGAGACATGACATTGGGCACTGCCTCTCATCATGACAAAGCGTTACCTGAGTGAATCTCCAGCTACCATGAAGAAATCTCTCATAAATCATACATCATTACGTCTATACATACTGGTGTTTTTACACTCGTTACTGAACATTCATTAAAACAATAAATTTTAAAGAACTTATCATTAATCTATTGTTCTCTAGACACCGATCCGTTGTAAATTGGTATACTTACAGAAATTCTTACCACTTGTGGTGTTGCTGCCACCATTTTCAAAAACTACCATGTTGCGCAGAAGACTGTAGAGCTAAAATAGATTTTCTCTCAATCTATTCCTCACCATATGGTCCCAGGTACTCACTCCAGTCTCTGTTTTGCTGTCCTTATTAGGTGTATACACGCTAAACTGACCGCTCCTAATGACCATTTATGCAAACAGTGGTTACTGTGAAGTTTCATAAAGATCCGTGATTGCATGGCAGATAATTTCACACAAAACAAATGGTCAAATGCAGATTTATGATTGAACACTCTTTTAATACAGCAAGTTTTGTCAAAACTAGAGAAATACAATTGAATAGCTATGAAAGGCTCAAACGCCTGTTTGTTCTTGCCAGGACATCTACAACACAGTTTGGTTCAACTTTAATATTACGGTGAATGTATAATGAGGCCAGGCCATTCAATCGAATTTCAGTGGTGGTATTTCTCAAATACGTTTTGAGTCTCCTGAGAATTGAAAGCGAACGCTCGACTAAGCTCGTTGCCACAGTCAGCGTGGCAAATACTTTCAACAGTCTAGAAATGATTGGGAACATTTCTGCATTGCACATTGCATATGCATCTATGACATTTTTTGGTCTGTTGTTCGCAAGTGATTTGTACCAAACCCTAAGTTCACCTGCTGCAGCTAGTGAAGTGCTGTCAATGTCAGCCTTGTATATATTGACCAACTCTTTAATTTGGTCACATTGTTGCGCTGTAGGTTCTGACCGTTTTGTGGTAAACCCTGATGGTAGTAGACACAAAGTTTGTAAAGATAGTTTTGTGACTGGACAGATGGTCACATATTTGTGAAAGAAAGTGATTGATCAACAAATGGTACAAATACAACAATACAAAAGTACTCCTCAGGGCTAGTGGTTTGTGAGTTAGCACGGTACATCTGTCTTTTAGCCTGCCTTGGCATTATGATGTCAATTTGAAGTTCACTACACAGAGTTTGAGCCTCACAGAAAATGTTGTTAAATTCATTCACAGTATTATTTCTGAGTGAACGGATTAAATCTTCTACTATTTCTGCGTGATGCATCGCAGCACCTAAATCAATGTTCTGTTGCTGCAGTAAGTTGCACAGAGGTAAAATAAAGGAAAACAATTTTGCAATGGTAAGTAGAGTGATAATGAATTCTGGCTGTGTTATAGAACACAACAATTGATTGGCTTGCGTGGCAGAATCTCTGTCTTACCAACCTGATATGGTCTCAAGGGCATCTGCAACTGCATGGATTAATTCTAGAAAGACAATGACTGAGTCATGCCTCTCAACTCACTGGGTGAAGCAGAGACCTTTCAAACTTTTTTTTCGATTCAGGTGATTAATTCTCCACCGAAAGAGCCAAAACGTGCTTTCGTTTGAGTGTACTGAGAAAGTTTTCAATGCTAGAAATTACTCCCATGCAATTTCGCACAGGAACTTCTTTACAAACATCAGAAATTGTCACGTTTAAGGAATTGGCACTGCACTGTACATAGGGTGCAAGTGGGAATTTATCAGTTATTTGTCTCTGGACACCATTGAATTTCCCACTCATAGAGACAGCACCATCGTACCCTTGTCCTCGCAGGTAAGACATGTCAATATCATATTTTGTCAGATTGGTTATAATAACATCAGCCACGTTTCTACCTGTCACATCATAAATAAGTATAAATTGCAAAATTCTTTTCTCTCAGTGCAACAGAGTTGTCATTGGCATGCAAATATCTAACATACAGCAAAAACCGTTCAATGCCTGAAATATCTGTTGTTTCATCAGCTAATATTGAGAAACACTTTGCAGCATTAACCCTGTTGATCAAAGCATCAAGAACATGAGTATTACAAGCATTGATGATTTCATTTTGAATTTGAGAACTCAGATACGTAGCATTCCTCTTTGTACTCTTAATACTTGCTGAAAGCTTGACATCACCCTTTGCCCTGTAGCGCAAAATTGCACGAAAATTTCCATCATTATTGATGGGCTCCTCATCAGTTTCACCAACAAACATTGGACCAGAATAATATTTTCCCCTCAAAGCTAAACTCTGTCTCCCACACAGCAATACAGTATCAATAAGAGGCATTAAATATTGCCGGTTCTGTTCAATGTTTTGCTTGTAAGTTGCATCAAGCTGCAAGTGAACAGATGAACTTGTGTTTACGACCTGTAGGAAATTGTTAGCTTTTTCTTTGCTGTCTTAGTGGTACTGTTTCATTCATGTGCCTTGAAGTCTTCAACAGCCTTCTTCCAGTTTGGGGCCCGGCATGGACAAGCGTGTTAAGGCGTGCGACTCGTAATCTGAGGGTCGCGGGTTCGCATTCCTGTCGCGCCAAACATGCTCGCCTTTTAGCCGTGGGGCATTATAATGTGACGGTCAATCTCACTATTCGTTGGTAAAAGAGTAGCCCAAGAGTTGGCGGTGGGTGGTGATGACTATCTGCCTTCCCTCCAGTCTTACACTGCTAAATTAGAAACGGCTAGCACAGATAGCCCTCGAGTAGCATTATGCGAAACCCAAAAAACAAACAAACAATCTTCCAGTTTGTGTATGGAAATTTCACTAGTTGTCCCATTTTCTGGCTTCCAACACCAGCACCATCAAGAGCAAAAAGATAGGAGTACTTGAAGAAAGCACCCTTTGCATGTTGACTGTAGAGTAGCCATCTCCACTGTGAAAGCCAGTGATACTGAAAACGCAGTTTTCTTGGACCACACTGGGGGAAAACAATCACTACCTGGCTTCTAGGCATTTTCAAGGAGGCATTTTTTGGTTTCAGCCTTTATCTAAAAGAGACAGAAAGACATAGTTCTAATTAAGTTATTTTGCACATAGGAAAGTTTGTTATGAGAGTACAATAACCTCGAAGAGAAAGGCTTAGAGCTGTACTTCACAGAACAGACCTAACATCCTGTGGCTATAGGCCTACAATCACCAGCAGCAATGAATATTCAGTATAAAACTCATTAGAGTGTTTGCATGATTTTTAATACAAAATTAATAAAATGAGGAGTCGACTTACTTGTTTACCAATGCTGACATCATCAGAAATGTGATTTCCAATGTCCCAGACTGGACCTGAGGTGGTAGTGGCAGCACTAGTAGAAGGCCACAGTGATGACCCTGACAATTCAGTTGACAATTCTGATTCAACCTGATTGGCTACAGCAGATTGATCAGGTTCAGCCTCATGAATGGGTTTAAAGAACTCATGCAGTGTCTTTCGCTTTTTCAGGCTTGACATAGTCCATGCTTGATTGTTCATCGCAACCTCTGTTTGTCAACGTCACATTCACAGTACCATTGGCGCCATCAATAGTGAATGATTGACTATAGATGGCGCCAATGGTACTAGGTTAGTGCTATGGTGCTGCCAGCCTGCCACGGTTCCACCCACTGTTTATTTGTGAAGTTAATTCTTGAAATCCAGGGAATCTGAACATACACACTGTTCATGATATTTGAATACAGATTATAGACACTATACATATATTTTTCACTCTCCTGAGTCACTCTATATTTTGTATGTTGATGACAGGAGTGTAGGCCTACTTTGCTAGGCCTGATAACTTTAAGTTATATATTATATATATAGGCCTATATATTTATTTATGATTAAAAAAAATAAGACAAACACCTCAGTGTGCCATTCTGAAATTTCCCGGGGAGGCATACCCCCGGACCCGCCTAGCATGGCTTCGCGCCTGCATCAAGCACTCAAACTAAACCCCCTCCTAAAATGGCCATTTCTGGCTATGCCCCTGCTGTGTAGTATGATTGGCCTTCTACAACATACTCTGTAGTACAAATCTTGTAGTTATTAATGTATTCAGTACGACCTTGAATGTACCAAAATAAGATGCCAATGTTTTATAGCACTCATTTAATTTTAATACTCTGTATTTCCATGGCGTGTAGCACATGCAAAATGTGCTGAAACATTTGTACATTCAGAACATATGAACATGCATACAACTATCAGCATAACATGTGCTATTATATTCAGGCATAATTTTGTAGGTCGTACTAAATGTTTACCCTTTAATGTTTTTTAGTGCGAGGACACTGAAGTAAATATATTGTTCAAAAATAAAATTTCTACACTAACTTAAACATTATAAAATAATAAACACTGGTTGCATGCTTATGTCGGCCCGGCATGGCCAGGTGATTACAGCGCTTGACTCGTAATCTGAGGGTCGTAGGTTCGAATCCCCGTCGCACTAAACATGCTCGCTCTTTCAACCGTGGAGGCGTTATAATGTTATGGTCAATCCCACAATTCGTTGGTAAAAGAGTAGCTCAAGAGTTAGCGGTGGGTGACCATGACTAGCTGCCTTCCCTCTATCGTCTTACACTGCTAAATTAGAAACGGCTATCGCAGATAGCCCTCGTGTAGCTTTGCGCGAAATTCATAAACCAAACCATGCTTATATCTTTATATATACTTTTCTATATGCTTAAAACACGCCCACGTTGAGACCAAAACCAATTTTAAGTTTTAATTAGTGTTTTAAAACCTCAGGCAATACTTAAATAAGTCTATGTAAGAATAAATTAATATTGTTCAGTGCTACATATTATTAAACATTATTTTTCAAGTCAATGAACGTTTTGTTCATTGTATTAACCTACTGTTCTTTTGAAGTGTACATGCACATCATACATTTTATTTACTGACACACAAATCGAAGGTTGCTACTATACCCCAGCCGTGGGGGTGTATAATGTGACGGTCAATCCCACTATTCGTTGGTAAAAGAGTAGCCCAAGAGTTGGCGGTGGGTGGTGATGACTAGCTGCCTTCCCTCTAGTCTTACACTGCTAAATTAGGGACGGCTAGCACAGATAGCCCTCGAGTAGCTTTGTGCGAAATTCCCAAACAAACAAATGCTACTGTACTCAGTTATAGCTAAAGAAAATGAAATGAATTATTTATGAAAATTGATGATAACAACTATACAAGTTAAACTTTAAGACTTCACTATCGAGCCATAGCCACGCGTTATAGATTTTTTTTACCATAAAGATTCAACCAGTTACTTTTTCTGTTATACTGATCAAACGTGCAGAGAAATACACTGCACCTGTATGATCCATAAAAAATAAATTAAGTCAAATATATATATATATATATATATATCTTTTCTTTTATAAACTAAAGCCTGCAATTACATTATGTCTACGAAAACCACGATTTCTGAAAAAAAAAAAAAAAAAGATGTTATTGATGGCTGATTCTCGAAGTTGACTGATTTTAACACTATTTACGCGGTAACTGAGCTTGAACGTATAATACGTCAAATATATTCATATATCTTATATTTTGATCTTCACTTAAAAATCACAAATTTTGAGACATCGTAAAATACAAATGTTGTTATAAGAAACAGTGCCTAATTTATTAAAAACCTATATTTTTAGAAGTTTGTTTTCCTAACAATGATCAGTGCAGAAAATTAATCCAATCCAAACGATACAAAAAACATACCAAGTGCTAATGAACTTTGATCCTCTCTGTAATTATTGTAAATAGTAAATTCAAATACTTATGCAAAAATTTTAATAACATAATTGTAACTTGTTTAGTAAAATAACTAAAAAAAACACTGGACTTACGGCCCGGCATGGCCAGGTGGTTTAGGCACTCGACTCGTAATCTGAGGGTCGTAGGTTCAAATCCCCGTCACACCAAAACATACTCGCTCTTTCAACCGTGGGGGCGTTATATTGTGACGGTCAATCCCACTATTCGTTGGTAAAAGAGTAGCCAAGAGTTGGCGATGGGTGGTGACCACTAGCTGCGAAATTGTGCGAAATTCAAAACAAATCAAACCATAGGACTTACAAATACATTGTTGTTCTACTCAATGTGTGTAGTTTGTTCTTTCTCCAAGTTTGCTTCACATATAAGTTATACAAAAAAAAGAAAATAGTTGTAAGATCAGAAATGCTGTCGATTTAATCTACAGTGTAGACTGATATCACCTCTAAGTTAAGACTGTTTGTTGATTCAAGCTCGTAATATATTTGAAATTGACGTTGCACAAGAACAGCCTATAAATCTATGTGTAATAGAACAGTTTGTGTTTTTGGTTAAACAACCACTATTTTGGTATTATCTGTTCACAAAAAAGCTTAGTTTTCAGTATAAACCCATACTGACAACTTGAAGTAAAATTTGCGAGATTTAGACCATCTTTTACTTTATCATACGATCCGTCGGTGGGTTGTTGATAAGGCTATGGACTCACAATGTCAAAATCCGGGATTCGATTTACCATTTAGCCCAACGTGGCTTTGCTCTAAAACAAACAAACAATTTTACCCGCATTACTTCGTCTTTCTTCGTTTACAAGTTTTACATTGTTTTCAAAATTATTATACATTTAATTACATATATATATATGTATAAAACAAATATTTGCTTCTGCAGATAACTGACTTGTAACTCATATATAAAAACATATATAGCATTACTCAAGTCAAACTATATTTAATTTTTTGCTATACTTTTGCCAAATTTTCAAGTTCAGAAGGAAAAGACTTCAAGACCTTCCCAGCTTTCATGATAGCTTCAGGTAAATGTCTGTAAGTGACTCACTGTTTAAGGGTTTAAGAAATGTATTAACATAAACGTGCAAGACAAATTTCCATATCCTCATTATGTTTTTTTTTTTTAAACCTCAAGCCTAATGTTCTTACTGCAGAATCTCTGAATATTTTATTTTTAATTATTTTACATGTTTGATGTTTTGCTTTCATTTGGTCCTATAACTTCTTTTCTGTCAGTTTTATGGCTATATTGGGCGCACAATGTATACTCGTTTCATGATCATTGGTTAGAATTATTCGTATAAACTGATTCATTCGGTGAACGTCCCTGACTAAATAAACAAATGACTGACTATTGTAAATTATATTCCATGTGCCGATTATTCCTTTGAGTACGGTGAAGTCTATCATTAAGAAGTGGAATGTACTTCATACCACTCATTCACTATCCAGAGCAGTTTGCCCTTCCAGACTAAGTAACTGGGCAAACTGGAAACTGGTTAGAAACGCCACTGTGAAACCCACAGTGACTCTGAAAAATCTGCAACGTTCCATATCTGAGATGGAAATCAGTGTTCATACATCGACAATATTCTAGTCTCAATACAAAGCTGACCTGCATGGACAAGTGGCAAGAAGTCATTACTTAAAAAATGATTTGAAATCTCGAATGGAGTTTACGACAAAAAATGTAAATATACTGCAAAAATGTGACAGAAGGTTTTGTGGTTAGACAAGACGGAAATTGAGCTATTTTGTCTAAATTCAAAATCAAAACGTTGCGTCTGACATAAACCCGACACAGCTCGTCACCCACTCAATGCCATCACAACTGTCAAACATGATAGCGGCAACATTACGTTATGGGATGCTTCTCATCAGAAGGAACTGGAAAACCTTTCTAGATTGAGGGGTAGATAGGTGGTACAAAATGCAGACGAATCCTAGAGGAAAACCTGCTTTAGTCAGCTAATAATCTAAAACTGGGTCGAAAATTCACATTTCAGCAGGACAATGGCCCGAAGCAAATGGCCAAAGCCACATCTGAGTGGTTTGAAAATAAGAAAGTGAATGTTCTTGGGTGGCCCAGTCAAAGTCCTCACTTACTTCCAGTCAAACATTTATGGTAAGATTTGAAGATTGCAGATTATCAACAATCTCCAACAAGCTTGTTAGAATTGAAGCTATTTTGTCAGGAAGAATGGAAAAAATTAAGCCATCCCAATGTGCGAAGCTGGTAAAGACTTATCCAAAAAGACTCACATCAGTAATTGCTGCCAAAGGTTCTTCTACCAAGTGCTGACTTAGGGGGGCTGAATACTTATGAAATCAGCAAAATTCAATTTATATATTTTCTTTGCACGTTTTGTTGACATTGAACCTCCCTTACACATAACATTGTTAAGTTTGATCATTAGAGGTTTGAATAAAAAGTTCATTAAACATTGTTTACATTACTGGTAGGAGTGAATACTTTTGCGAAGCACCGTACAAATGTTTCTTGCACTATTAATCACCACAGCTATATCCAGAACTTTAAATAATCGTCTCTTTTCATAAAGGTCCACACAGACTTGTTCAGTTACATTAGAACACAACTGACAAGACATATTATTCTCTACTAATTTGTTTTAATGCAATCTGTGATAACTTCACTTTAAAAAAGCCACCATGTTTTTACAGCTACTTTTACAAACACACAATCTATCTATCTAATTAACTATCTTTGTCTTACTTTCTACATAATTAACTCAAACTGCATTTTGTACACATGTTTATACCCCAACCGAGACATAGAACTTACTACTCACGACGAGATATTATTATGACCTAGCTATGTACACAGCCTGTCAAAAATGACGGGAAAAGTACTACAACTCCATCCCATTGTATACCCTAACATCATTTTTCACAGCCAACTGAAATAAATAAATTTTGCGAAATCAAGCTCGACCATAAAAGACAGAAAAGAACAGTCGAGGTAGTCAAAGGTGGGTAAATTCCTTTGTGAACCAATCATAAAATGAATTCGTGGTGTATTTATAGAATAATTATTAGTAAAAATCAGGTACACTAATAGCTTCTAATATATAGCAAAGACAGTGCGTTTAGATAACATTACGTTCCAACGGTGGCTTTTTTGTCATGTAACTCAGCAACAAAAGTGAAGCCTAATATTATTGTTAGTTTATGTACTGAAAGTATAAAATGAAATGTACAGACGATAAAGGTATAAAATATTTATTGATTTCTTACTTTAGAGTATCCGTTAAATAAGGAGGTTTGCCTTTATTAAAAACTTTGATAATATAACAAAAAACAGTTTAATTCAGAAGTACTTTTTAGTTTAAAATTGAATCGATATTTTTACTTACATGCTAAATTTTATGATTCCACACCACGTCTTTATTTTAGGATTATTATACCAGCATTCATTATATTTATAAGATTTCACGGTACCACCTTACTGTCTCTTCCCACCCCCGTCACTGTAATCGAACAGTTCTATCTGGATAAACGTATTTTGATTTTTATGACTCCTCTTAAATCGAGAAATTAAGTGTGGCATAGCTTTTATATAGGTTAGATAATACTCGATCAAAACAATGAGAAAAGTAAGAAGGTTCTTGTGATATCGCGCAAATCACAACTCTAGAACAACACAACGTGTGGTTTTTTAATAGTTACTTAAACAAACCTGCGATAAAGTATCGCTTGTAAGAAGAATGACTGAATAATTCTATAATTAAAATTGAACAATAGTGTAAATCTAACAAGGGAAAATTGATGAAAAGCTTTCAGTATGTTGATAAAATTTCAGACAATGAAGTAATCTCAGTAATAGTTATCACAAGTAACCATAACGACAAAGGCAACAGACAATTGAAAATACGAGGGTGTCGGATTTGAGACGTGGTGCCAACCAATACATCCAACATTGAGCTATAGATACACTATAAGATGGAGTGAATCCTGCTATTTGGTTAAGAGTAACCACTTATGGCACTGAGTTCGGCCAAGTACCTGTCTTCTTTCTGATTGAAAGAAACTGGTATATTTAGTGTGTAAGTAAAACACGAAGTGGACTGCCACTAATTTGACTACTTATACCTTGCTACTTAGCTCTCACAGATGTTTAATGGAAAGTCTGTCTTATAATAATAATAATAACTGAAACTTATAGAGATTTTTAGAATAAACTTAATTTGATAGTTAACATAACCTTTATAGCCAAACGACTCGTTAAGTCAACAAAAGTTAACTTTACTCAACTCGATGGTTACAAAACGTATCTTGGACAGCATTCTGCTGCAAATTTATCTGTGATCTCCTCAGTTACACAAAACGCGAACTGTAGGTTAAACCGGCTGACTGAAAATCGATAACATCCTTTGATTAAAGCCAACGTTTAATCAGCGACTTTCAAATTTTCTTGCACCCTTCTCCTGATCCATGTTTCTCTATCATTTTATTACCGAAATGTTTGGAAAGTTCCCTTGTCTTTATAGTTGGTTTATCGTATCACTATGCGAGTTGTGGCTTGGACAAATGCATCTACTCTGAAATCAAGTTAAACTCTGATAACATACAGAGACCGTTACACTAATTTCGCAACCTTTCAAACCAATATTCTGCACTTGAAATGTTTTAGGGTTGCTGCCGTGGTGAAGGGATTGAATACTTACGCAACTTGGAATATTCTAATTTTATTTGAAAATCTAACTTACGTACAATATAACAGCGTTTTTATCTTTTTCAGTTTGTGTATATTCTAAACATTAAGTCCCATTTGAAAGTTTCATGACGGCAACAAAATCTGAAAACTTGGCGGTGGAGTGAATAATTTTGTGATGCGCTCTATTTAAGTTTGATTTGTTTTGGTAAATTCTATAGAAAGAAGTGAATTGTATGCTGTTTGTTTATCGTTAAAATGTATCGCCAACAAGTCACAGGTACCTACTGTAAACAATTCGGCCTATACACACACATAAAACCTGACAGCCTTGTATTTATTCTTTACTGGTCCTATCGTCTGTCTTTGAGGCCCTCTCCATGTTCTTGAGTTTCTCCGTCTTCATAAACTCTCCAAGCTATAGAGAGATGTGTCCACCAGAAATAATTTAACAGAAGTTTGTCATATAGGACGCTATCCAATGTCTTACTGCATGTAGCACGTTATTTCTCGTGATATTACCACTGTTTGACTGCTGCTTTCTTCACAGGTTTGAAAGCAAAACCGTGAACCATACATTTGTTACTCATATTTGTAATTGTATTTAACCCTAGAGTTCTGTCTTTGCACATCAAGCATCGAGTTCCTAAGCGCATTAAAATCTAGAGAACATTAGTTGCTGTTTGATGGTGCATCAGATCATAAAAACTTAGGAAAAGTTACTGTTGGTAGACTACATGGTATTTTTCCAATTTATATTGCTGTAAATCGCACTAAAGTGTCCCAGTTGACTTAATGATGAACTCTGATTTATACAAGTAACAACTTTAAGCCTAAAAATTAAAGATTATATTTCTCAATTGTTTTAAATAGTTTTAAAACAAAGGCTAATGTGAATAAGGTTCATAGTTCTTAATGGATGCAAAATGACACAACTTTTAAATCACAAAAAGGATTTGTTTGTTTGTTTGGTATTAAGCACAAAAATACCCAATGGGCTATCTGTGCTCTTCTCAGCACAGGTATCGAAACCCGGTTTCTAGCATTGTGAGCCGAAGACATACTGCCGTGCCACCTGGGGGGGTCACAAAAAAGTATAACGTATACGAATTGAGAATGAGGATATCAATCAGCCAACATCACTTGTTTGCAACTTCAGTTTACTCACGGCCTATAATGAAGAGGATTTGAGATAAAACTAAAGAATTTTAAATATATATGTATTTCTGAATTAAAATGTTTATGAAATGTACAAAGTTTTAACGAAAATTGAACAGCTAAAGTTTGATTAAGCTGGCTGGAAGGATCTAGTTGAAAAAAAATTTCTTTCTCACTTCGTCCTGAAAAATTTATTTACAAATCAATCTGATTTTTTTTTCACCTGAACACCCGTACTTTTATCAAACAAATGTTAGAATTGTTTAATAGGTAATTAAATAACAAATCAGTTAAAGCATGGACTATACATAATATTGTTTGAAAAAAATGCATACCGATTAAGAATTGTTGTTTTGAATTAAGCACAAAGCTACACAATGGGCTATATGTGCTCTGCCCCCACGGGTATCGAAACCCGGTTTTTAGCGTTGTAAGTCCGCAGACATACCGCTGAGCCACTGGGGACCCCGATTTAGAAATCTAACTGATTTGAAGAATTAGATTATCAACCACGTCTCATCAAACCAGCTCATACACCAAATTGATTCACGATACCTACTCTGGATATTTATTTTTGTGTGTTCTGAGGATAAACATCATGTCTCAGTGACGTGAATTTAAGTAATAAAGCAAACAGGAAGAAAGCTAAAAGTAAAGAAGGATGACAAAATCATCCAGTGATAGAGACATATCCTTAAATACATTAGCTTCTTTCTCACACACTTGACATGTTCACTCCAGTGCGTGCAAAAATGCAATCGTATAATTGCTTCGTGTGATAATTAGAATGAACTTAAATGTTGAAATAGACTTCTTATTGTATTTCCAAATGTATGCATGGATTTGTCACAATGTACAAGAAACACAACCGTAGTAGTTCACCTATCTCGTGTATTTTTATCACATACTGATGCTCTTTTGGGTTGGAATTAAGAAATCTTCCCTCTTTGGTTCAACACTGAATGGGGATTTAGATCATTCCGACAAGTAACTATAGTAACCAATGAATATTGTTCTTCAACTTTAGTCATGGTTCAATTTTATATGCATATAATTATTTCTGCAAATTATATTTTAATGTAGCGTGCGTATGTTACGCATTACTGATTAAATATAATATTCAGTTTCCTTCGGTTCCAGTTAAGGCTGTGTTATATAAAACCTCGAGTAGTTCAATGTTATAATCCTTAAATAAAAATAAACAATCTACCAATATTCAAAAAATAACATCAAACATAGTTTATTATGTATTTCACAAATATTTAAAAACACGTCACCTAGTAGCTCGAATGTTAAAAATTGGTTGTTTCTGGAAGCAACAGTTTATCGCATGGTTGTTTATGGAACTATGTTCAAATCATAAGTGTATTGACGATTGTTGTATTATTGCATCATGTAACAAAAACTAAGTTTTTATCATTGTTTCAATCAAGTATTATTACATCGTAATATCTCGTAGTGTGTATGTGTATACCTCTGTTAGTCTATAACTACGCAAACAAATTGAAGTTCGAGTTTGTTAGATCTGGACTGTGACTGTGAATTTAGCCATAAAAAGTGTTTAGAAGTAATATCTTTCTCTCAAAGGAGACTGTCAGAGACTGCATTGTAATTACAGAGCAGGAAGAGTAATTCGTCTTGTCAAATTGTGTTCTACAGTCACTGAACCAGCCCGTGTGGACTTTGATAAAAATACACAATTATTTAATGCTTTGGATACACTTGTGATCACCAAAAAAGTAACGAATTTTTCCATATGCATTTGACTTGTTTTAATAGTCATTATTTTAAAACAAGTGGACTGCGTGCTGTTTGTTTGTTGTTGAGATTTATCGCTAACAAGTCACAGACAACTACTATAAATAATTTGGCACGTATATAAATAAAACACCTAGCAAGGAATAATCAAAGAAAACATTCCTAAAACATCGCTAGCCTGTTTTTATTGTTTTTTTACATTTACTCGCTAAACGACTATTTGCTTAACTTTAAGAAACATTGTTTTCGTTAACTTTTATCGTACTAATATTTATCTTAATAAAATTTACTACGAACTAAGAGCTTGCTATTACAACATATTTTCTACCCTGTTGATAATAATACTAGTAAAAAAAATAAGATATAAAATAGAATAGTTTGATTTGGAAGTGCTGTCCTCTAGTTATAGCTTTTTATCGTTAATAAAGTTCCAAATAAACTGCCAACTTTTCACCATTTACTGCTTCATCCGGGATAATAGTACAAAAAGTTTATTCTTATATAAAAATATATATTAAATATCATTACATCAATTTCTCAAGAATATTTTACCAATTCGTTCAATATCAAACGACAACCATTACGTCATTATCAGTTCTAACTGCAAATCCTGAAACTTTCTGTTTTAAAACGTAAGCCTAAGAATCATGTAATACACATTTATGCTCTCTTGTTATTTTACGTGTTTTAAGCTTTTGTACATAACTTTGCTTTAGTAAACTGAGGTAACAATGCATTGCAGAAGCACACACAAAAATATTTAAAACCTATTATGTTAACAAAACTAAAATATATTTAAAATAATAGTATATTCCCCATTGCTCAATGACTCAATGGTGAATTTCGGGGATTATAAATTCATTAATCTTTCATTTTTGTAGATTTTCCCTTTTTATAATTATATTCATTTACGTGAAAAAATTTGTTTAAATAAATTCCTTTCATCACGTATATTAAATAGAGATAGAAATATTAAAAGCAGTAAATTTGATTACTGGAACTGTTCATTGAATGAAACTTGGGCGACGTTTCGGCTTATGTACTTAAACAAACATTCAACAAGACAGTAGCAGTCCATTAAAAAATTCTGTTTTGAATTTCGAGAAAAGTTACACGAGGGTTATCTGCGCTGGTTGTCCCTAATTCAGCAGTGTAAGACTAGAGAGAAGGAAGCTAGTCATCACCACCCACCGCCAACTCTTAGGCTATTCTTTAACAACGAATAGTGAGATTGACCGTTATATTATAACGCCTCCACGGCTGAAAGGGCGAGCATGTTTGGTGCGACGGGGATTCGAACCCGCGACCATCAGATTATGAGTCTAGCACCTTATTCACGTGGCCATGTCAGGCTCTAAAGTTCTCAGACCTACAACGAATAACTTACCTGAAGTTCCACTGACAAAATAAAAAATTTGGAAACAAAGCTTAAACCAACAACACTGTTATCAAATTCCTTAACATGCCGCATCATCTAATGACAACAATGCTATGAATGAAAAATACCAATGAAGAAACTGGTACTTATTGTTTCGAGCATTTATTAAAAACTAAATTATTGATGTATCTTTTACTTTTTTTACATGTCAAACCTTAAATAAAATATTTCACATATAATAATTTATTTTTATTGGAAAATAATTTATAAATTAAATCACCAGGTTACTTCATAAACGACTTATGCATGACTTGAATTTCCCAATAAACTTTGGCCCCATAAAAAGAAACTTTAAATAAGATTTAAGCTGAATATCATTCCATGTAAGTAAAGTTTACAAATAATAACTGATAATTTAAACAGAAATTAAATTCACAATGAAGCCACAATTCAATCAAATTTGATTTGAAAACAAAATTAACACGTCACTACAGAAGCACCAAATACAATAGCAGTATCAGTCAACTGGCACAGATCTGCAGTGGCCTCGAGTTAACCTATCAAACATCTGCTGTAAGATACAAGCCAATAAAGAATAGCTCTCTGGGTATCACAGACCCAGTAATCAGCTTCAGTTTAACAACTATAAACTTGATCTAAAATGAACATTTAGTTTCCAAACTACTTATAATCTCTAAAACATCGTGTAAAAAAATATTTGTAAGAGTTTTAAACGTTTAGATGTAAACGTTTTTTTCTTACATCATGAGCAGTTTTTTCTAAGTGTAATTTTATGTTAATTCCACTTTCCTGAGCATAAACTATTTTACAGATTAACTTAAGGCCAAAACTGTGCATGTTTCTATTTCAAATTTTACTTAACAAGCACAATATACGTTTATTTTCTAGATACAATATAATTACTTCATCTAAATGACAATACACTTACTTGAATTAAACAATTATGTACATATATATATTACAACACTGAAAATATGTTGCATAAATTAGAATCTCTAAAGCTTTACATTACCTCACAAGTAAGAAGTAATATTTTATAAACTGATTTCAAGATATGGTCCTGATCATTTGATCACAGTGTACTCTTAACAGCTGACAGCTATCTAGCTTGGCAGCATTAAATGGATGAGGGGAAACAGAAATGCCTAAATGAAAACCGTGTTTAAAAGTACATTCAAATCATTAACACAAGTTAACTTTTTCTCATGTATCACCTAAATACAAAACAATAACAAATATTTATATATGTAAAAACGGCTTGTTTTTTACATAAATTATTTTCTCAACCCAAACGAGCCGTTTTTACATATATATTTTTCTCTATAAGTGGGTTTTCTCGACATCACTGAATAACAAATATTTGTTTCAGAACACAACATTCTTTAGTTGTACCTAAGAGATAAATATTAGTCAAAATTAATACCAGTAGTTCAAAAATAGGGCAACAAATAACAATAACATTCAAGAACCTTTCATAAGCAATCAAGTCAAAATCAAATAACAAAAATCATTAGTAAAAATCAAATTTCAATTAAGTAAACTTGTTTTTATTACCAAAATATTTTTTGTAGAATCACATAGTAAATTCTGCAAGAATGATACAAGCAGACCAGAATAAAAACTTTGTATAAAACCAAAGCCAGATAAAATCGTTATATTAAAAAAAAATACTGAGAGTTAAACACATAAATTTCATCACAATTAGTGACAATACTCAACTGAATAATGTATTATTTTGAAATTACTGATTATTAATATTTAAGTGAAGGACAAATTACTTGAAATAGTTTGACAAAGCATGTCTTATTTCATGTTTGTGCAAGTTTGTAAAGTATGCTCTATATCACACACACACACACATATATATATACAATAATCTATATATAACAAGCAAAACATATTTAATACTGATTTTTAATATACCCTAAAAATCATGACAAAATAATCAAGTGTCTCTAGTAAATAAAGATCGAATTTACCCTTGGCCTGACAAACACTACCTTACAAAAAGGTAGCTTATATCAAACTCGAAAAATAGCCAAATAAACCAACCTTAAGCACATCTTGAATTAATGTCTTAATGGCAGGTGAATATTAAATATTCTAGATTTTGTTTTCTGTGTAAAACCTGATATGCTTCAGAAGTTTTCATTTTGCTACCCGCCAAACGTTTTCATACGTATAGTTCCACATTCATTTAATAAACCACTTATCATAAAGTTATTTCTTTTGCAATATTATTACAAGTGTGAAACAAATGTTGGATGTTACAGATGATTCATGTTACTAACTCTACTACTGTTATTGTGTATTGATTTCAAATAGGTAGTGTAATACTTTACACTATTGCATGAGGTACTTTACACAATACAAGAGTTCATCAGCTCAACAAGGCAATATCTGTTCTCCAGTCAGCTGTGTTTCATTACCCCACAAGAACAAAGTTATTAGTTAACCACATTTTGTCAACTCTGGATTTACACTGAACAAATATCAATTATACTGTTATTTCTTACCTATTCACATTAAAATATATGTGCATCATCTTCATACTAAGTCATTTAACAGTAACAACAATTTTTTTTAATACTGTTAGTAGGCACTGGTTCAGTAGCTTTGGAAAATGTACATATTTTTAATGTTGCAGAGTAACCATTTCCAAAGCCTTACTAAAGCATATGCATTATCTCATATACAGATAAACTACAGAAACTTTTGACAAAAGTAAAGTTCAAAAAGTCCATATCATCAAAAAGACACATCACATGGACTACCGTGATTATGCAGTGACATATAAAAGAGGAACTATAGACACTTTTTGAAAGATAACAAAAATTTACAGAACTGCAGAATAAATAAATAATCATAGAACACAAACATAAATGTATAAAAAGGTAAAAGATATTCAATATGAAGTCGGGAACAATAGAAAAACAACTCTGAATTGGTTAAACTTTGTCAGATAAGTCTGTACTGATTCAAATATTCCACCTCGTAATATTTGCAATTTGTTTTTAAATTTAATGGGTTTTTGTAATGTACTTCACACTTACTGATTCATTATACTTATTTTTCATCTCCTGAGCTATTACATCATTTTCCATGACCTAAAGTTCTAGTGTGCTGTCATCAGTCATCTCTAGCCTTATTTATATGTTATCCACAATCCTGTAATGATCACATTCATCAAGTATGGGTTCACTGTTGGCCACCACCAACACTCCATTAATTTCTCTTCTTTTATCTACAAGTTCATTGCAACACTGACCATCATATAGTACTCCACTGATAACTATTCCATTACCCTGTTGCTCTACATTTACAGTTTCATTACACTGTTGACCATGTTCTACTGCTACATTACATTCTTGCTCTTTATCTACAGTTTCATTACACTGTTGACCATGTTCTACTGCTACATTACATTCTTGCTCTTTACCTACAGCTTCATTACATTGTTGACTATGGTCTACTACTACATTACATTCTTGCTCTTTATCCACAGCTTCATTACATTGTTGACCATGGTCTAAAACTCTATTAAATTCTTGCCCTTCATTCACAAGTTCATTACATTGCAAACCATTATCCACAATTCTAGCACACTCTTCCTCATATGCAGCTTTGTAATGTTGTTGTCCATCTTCTGTTATTTTGCTGTGCTGTTGTTGATCATCTGTATCTCTAAATGAAGCAGAACAGGAAAGGCTATTCTCATCACTAAGAGCATCTATTTGAATGTGACTTTGTGTACTGGTTTCTGTGATGTGTAAATATTGAAAGCTATCTGTACAAATATCACCACAATTCTTTCTGGTGTCTCGAAAGGTGAGTGACAGCTCATTCATAGACTTATTTTCCACAGGTGAGCTACAATACTGACTGACAGTGACTGAGCTAATGGAGGAGTATTCCAAAGTGCTTGGAAGTTGTGCAATAGTTCTACTAGCATTACTGTTTTCAGGAACTGGACTACATCGATGATCTTCAAAGAATTTCTAAAAACATAAAAAAAGAAACATTTTAAGAAAGGGTGCAAAAAATCATTATTATCAAAATATATAAAGTTTTATAATGTTCTCATTAAGTTCAATATTCTACAAATAATTATATCAAGAATATAACCTTATCCCATTGAGCATCTATTTTCTTCATAATAAAGTTAGTAAACATGCATATACATAAACCCCTTGAAATTACCTTTCTATAAACATTTTATTTGTTTCAGTTAATGATTCAGATGATTAACAAATTTACCGAGTACTTTGCTGACCTCCTACCTTCTTCAGTTGGAAGAAAAAAGTTTCTCCATATCATTTACATGGCCAATGACTACAGAGCAAAGTAGCACATATACAATAACTTGCACTTACTCAAGATGATAAAATATTCAAACTCACCAATTTCTCTTTAACTTTGTCAATGACAGAGGGGACTTCTGATAAAGTATGAGGAGTGGGAAGGCCTAAGGTGAAGAACTGGTCAAAAACCTCACATGGATGGGTAATCAATTTCTGTAAAACAAAAATTAATGCACTTTGATCAAAAAATTAAATAGGTAATTTTTTTTTGTTGGAAAGTACAAAATATAATTATTAGCTTTATTGAGCTATCAGTGATTATTATCAAAATAATTTTCAATATGCAAAAGCTTATACATAACTTACTGAATTTGTTAAATAAAACTATTATAAGCTTGCTTTAAATTTATAATCATAAAATAATAATAATGCATGAATATAAAAAAACTACAAAAATTAATCATTAAGAAAATAATGCACAGATAATAAATATATTTATCCATGTTAAAAGCAACTTTCCTGATATAAATGTTTATGATTAAAACAAATGTTTTAGTAATTTCCACTAAATGATATAAGAATCATAATAAGCAGCATTTACAGTATCTGTTGATTAATGAAAATGTAGTAATATGATATTCAGACATGATTATTCATCTGATGATAAAAGTAGAAATATTAGCATGGTTAAATGTTACATTTCTTTATAATAGAGATTAAAGCTTTCTTTCCATTATGAATCTATTCACAATAACCCCTTCATCACAGAAGTATTTTCATATTTCTAAGAAGCACAAATATTGTTTTATCAATTTAAAATAAAATATCAAAATGATACTTATGAATGATCAAATCCTTTATTATTAAAGATGCACAAAATTTTCTAGAATGGCCAGACAAATACTAAAGTATCTTTAATAGTTTTATTAATAATACTAAAGCTTCAACACAATTATATATTTGATTATCACAATACATTAAGAAGCCACCTTTGAAATTTTTAAATTATTTGCTAATACTTGTCATCAACTGCTATAAAAATTGTGTTATACAACACTGGTGTCATTTACTGTTATATACATAATGTATTCAGTTTTTCAAATTAAATCTGACTAAAGACTTGCTTTACCAATACTGAAATAATAATACACTGCAGAGGCACAGCCACCATTACAAAAAATATAAGTGACTTATATGTGTTGTGTTTACTAACAAAATTAAAAGATAATGGACCTTTTAAAATATCTATGTTGCTACTCAACCATCCCTTCCTCAATGTGCTGTTGTAGTGTTGACCATTGCTTACTATGTATTCTATTAGATTCATAGCCATTTAGAGTTTCATTATCTTCTTGTCTTTTACCTACAGCCTCTATTTCATTCAAGAATTGTCTTTCCTGCTCTACTGCATTTAGTGGTAGAGATAATCAAAAAACAGAAATGCAAAGTAATAATAACAAATGTAAAGTAACAGTAATGAGAGCATAGCATAGCAACAGATACAGGTGATGCTTATTTCTTTCAACTGTTAATCTTTATGTTAAGTTATAGCCTGGCCATAAATTTAGATCAAAATAATTTCATGCTTTTAATGCACTTTTGTATGATGATAAATATACTGAATGTAAATCATTCTTTAACTTAAAAAAAAAATCTGTCCTGATAGCTAACAACTACACACAATCAATCTAGGACTAAGAATTGTAAACTACTGGGAAGCAATAATCTCTACTAAGGCACCTGCTTCATTATTAAGGTTCTAATATTAGGTCCTGCTTGGTCTTAGTTTCACTTTTTTTTAATTCTTAATATTACTAAAATTATAAATTTCAAACCACTCTTCAATTTTTGAAGTTTAATGAAAGCTTTAATTTCTTTTTCAGTTATAATTTCCTAGCAGAAGACTATTCTTAATAAGTGCCCTTCGAGTCCTTGTATGACACTCCTTCAGAATATTATAGAACTGTACAGGCTTAAAAAGTCATCCAGTGAGACACTAATTTCTACCTTAGAAAATATCTTTTTCTGTTTCCTAGTTGAAGGCTTGCACTTCACAACAAAACATTCAACATTTACTTCCAGTTCTTTTTTGTAACCGGAAAGAGTTTTTCCTGTTCCTTCCATTCCTGTTCAAAAGCAAAGAGCAATAATGTACATTAACTCAATGCACATTATATGTTAGTAATCTGTTGTAATCAAGATGGTGATTGTCTAATTTACAACCAACACAAAGATGCTCATAATGTCTGACCTTTTGCCTACTTTCATTTTATTTATTAACTTCAACATGTCACTATCCATAAGTGATGTGTGCTAGAAATTGAATATTTGATATTTGTGAACAAAATATATTGGATTTCACTGTTTGATATAAATTTAGTACATTTATTTAATAAAATATATCACTTCCATAAGCACAGCTCTGACGTTCTACAATAAATTTCACATGCAGCCTGGAAATTATCTTATTATACTTATCAAGGAAATTTAATTTCCTTTGATGTGATAATTACATTACATCACTACTGATATTAGGTTGTCCAGAAATAAATGTCATTTTTGAACTGCAAAGTTTGGATAAGTATAAACCAGTGTTGCAAAACATGCTTTTATAAAAGTACGCACTATTTGCTCCAACACACTTTTGCCAACATGTAACATGCTTTAGAAATCACAGTTTCTATGGTTAATGAACTCCCTGAAAGTTTCTTCTGTGGCTGCCTGGTTTTGAAAGCAATTATTGTCCAAAAAAGTAGACAAAGTGTTTGAAAAAATGAAAATCTGTAGGGAAAAGGTCTGGAAAATAAGGTGGATGAGGCAGAACCTCAATTCCTAATTCATTCAATTTTTGGAGTGTCATCCTGACAGGTCTTACAATGCCAATTTTGTTGATCTTCAGTCAGCTCATGTGGAACCCACTTATCCAATTTTTTCATCTTTTCAACTGCACTCAGTGGTTAGTAATGCTTGATTTGCTTGTGCCTAGCTTTTCTGCAAGCTCATGTACTGTTGTACATCTGTCTCAACTGCTTCCCTTAATGTGTTTTCATCTAAGGATGGCTTCCTTTCACGACCTTTGTGGTCTTCAAGACTTTCATCTCTGTGTCGAAAACCTTTGGAACCAATGCTGAACTGTACATTCAGTAACAGATCCACGGCCGAATGCTTCGTTGATGTTCCAGGTAGCTTTCGTAGCTTTTTGTTCAAGTTTGAAGTCTTAGGAGGAAAATCGGACATAAGTCCTTCTTGTACATGCTGCCTTTGGAGTTGTGAAACTTATTCAGAGTTAAAACAACAGACAGTTAAGACACCTTGTAAGCAACAAACATTGGATTAAACCAACAAACCAATGATCAGTTATTCAATATTTGGTTTCTAAGTGTCATCACGAAAATTCTGACATTTATTTCTGGACAACCTAATAATTAACAAAAACATTACAAAAAAAAAGTGCTTTATTGTGGCTTAATCAACTGAAAATAACTTTCAACAGACTGAACCAGTTAGTTTCATAATAATTGTTGGTTTCATAACTTGTAAATCAAAAATTCATGTTGGTAACTACTGGTTTTGTTAAAGTGTTTTAATTCACTTATAACTACCTTTTTAAAAGTTGTAAAAACTACTAAACCTTACTTACACACAACCCAAAGTTTAATATTATCATATGTACAACATAATTTTTAAACTCTGGTTTATACTCAGCACTGAATAGAAACAGTGCATAAGATCTGGCATTGTAAGCTAACATTAAGTACAGTAATTATTATCTACGTGTTTGAATAACACTACTCGGAAAATATTTTGAAACACATGCTACAGAAAAAAAATAGATACGTACATCTCACAACAATGTTGTTAAAAATATCTAAAACTGTACTTTTAATTTATACTTTGGTAGCTGAACCATTTGCTTACATATTTCTAATAAATTTTATTTTCCTTTGTTAACAGCAAACATTGTGTACATTTTATGAAAGGAATAAATCTTTAAAAACTAGAAAAGCAAACAACTTAATAATAGTTTATCCACAAACATACTTATCATTCTTGCACAATGACATTTTACATACCTATCCAACACAAACGTCATTAATGAAGTCCAAAAAACAAAATGCTGTGGTAAAAATTAGCATACCTGTGTGATCACTTTGAGGTTTGTAAAGTACTGCTGGATGTGAAGAGGTTTTTAAGTTGGCTTTCAACGACAATTTAGAACCCATCAGCTGCTGAAGATAAGCTAAAAGAAACATGCACAGCTGTCGTTCCTTAAAGTACTGGTCCACTATTACTTCATTTCTGATAATAAAAATAAGTATACAATTCCTTAATATTGTTCACACAATATTTGAAAATAAATCTGAAAACAATTACAAAATAAGCACTTAAATATGTTGAATATTAATAATTACACTTATACATGTAAGACAGTTCTACTACAACATATAACATTATTTATTACTGTATATTATGAAGCTGCATACAGGGCAGTTAAACACCACTTAAGGTTAAAATAAAATGTACATATATTTAAAACAGTAACAAAATATTTTCTGTATTATACTGTAAAAAATGAAAACAAAAACTTAATATTAAATCCTATTATAAATTGTTACTAATAACACTGTAATAAATAAATACAATTATTTAATAAGTACAACATGCTTACTGTTGTTTACTATTTACAGTTGCTTGCTTCTCCTGTTCCAGTTTCCAAGCCTTTGCCTCTCGTATCTGTTCTTTTTGTTTATAAAATTCTTTCATAACCTGATCAAACTCTCTTTCCATATCAGATTTTTCTTGCTCAAGTTCTGAAAGCTCTGAAATGTATTTATCAGATTCTGATCAAACAGTTCTTGAGACATTTTGATTTATATGGGATTTATCATTGCTCAGTTATACATCTTTATGTATACAAGATTACTTACTGTTAAGTTTGATCATTTTTTATACAAAATTAAACAATGTTAAGACTAATCACAGTTAAACTTCATATATTCACAAACTAGCAAGCTCAAAATTAATAAATGTTAAACTTGAACAATTATTATATAATTACTGATATGGTAAAAACAACTTTATGCATTTACAATGACAGTAAACAAATTTGAATAAAACCTCACATGAAATTTAAAGCCCGATGCAATTATTGTGAGGCTGGATTATTATTTAACTATATTATAACTCATATAAATTTGATTCTCACCTTTACAGACTTCTTCCATCTCTGCTTCAGCCATCTTATATTCCCTCTGATGACTGTCTTGTTTTCTCCTGAATTCACTTATTTCATCAGAAAGATGCTAAAAACAACATGACAGTACAGTAACCACAAAACTAAGTTATTTCATTAAACATGTTATAAAACAAAATAAAAGTATGTTATCCATAAAGCATCATTTTACTAAGTACCAAAAGTTTCAAGTATCAATTATATAGATGTTATTGTTGTACTACTACATAAATATCAATAACTCAGTGAGATTGTAACTTGAAGAACTCCAGGTTTATTAGAAGTGAAGCTACCTACTCCTAAAACATTTGATGATCTTTATATTAGTAACAGAGGAAAGTAGCCTTAGCAGCTTTCCCATTACAAAAACAGGGTATGCAAGTTTGATGGAAATATGTCAATTATGTTGGTAGTTGGAATGATCAAAACCATAATTTATTATTATTTTTCTTTCAATTAATAATCTCAGTTTTGAATGATTTATCATAATTTTGATCAGCGGATTAAATTACAACTAGCTGATGCAATGGTTGTTAATAGGTAACCAATTTTATTGTTCAGCTCTAATTAAAAATAATTATTGTAACAATAAATAAAATGGTTATAAAATGCAAATATTATGGGATTGAAGCCCCTCTACTGTATGATAATACAAACGTAATAGAATATAGACACATGTTTATAGTTTACACAGAGAGTGACTGAAATCTAGTTACTCAAGACAGTGCAACACCAGCATAATGCTTATAAAAAAACAAGCAATGCCATACTATTCTCAGCAGTAGTGTGATGAGCATACCCATGTCTCTAAAGGCTGTAATGCTACATCATGTGCATGTAGTAGTCAAAATTTTGGCTGTTGAAGATTACTCCATGAAAATGATTGAGGTGAATTTTTTGTTTCAGTATGATCTATATAGAAGTTAACATTTTGCAATAACGATTACCTATTTCCAATAGATATTTACCTCCTCTCACATATTAGCTTTTCCCGATCGTGTACTACTTTCTATATGCATGTTTTTTGCTTGCTAGTAGCCTTAAGACTCCCACATAACCTCCTATTTCCTTCCTTGTGCATGTTACAAATAGGAGTGCAACACATCCTCCTAGCACTGATGACTTCCTTTTTACTGATATTTCGATCCTCACATCAGATCAGATAAGAAGAGATATATTGGAAGTAGGGAGAATAGGAAAACCAGGCACAAAACTAAGGTCAATACTATGTAAAAACTACACTGACAAACACCACACCAACATTATTTATAAAATACAATGTCATAACTGCCACGACTTCTATATTGAAGAAACAAGTAGAAAAATGGAAAACAGATTCAAAGAACACAAAAAGTCACCTTCACATGTTTTTGAACACTGCAAATCACATAAACACAACATAACCATAAAAAAACACCCAAATACTAAATAAAAACACAAAATAAGCAAAGGCAAAATTAAAGAAGCCTTACTTATACAACAACTGAAGCCCAAAATAAACCAATACAAAGGAACACCTTTATACCTATATTAATAAATATAACCAAACATCTAAGCATGCCCTCTACATTCCTATACTCAGTTACACAACCCCCTTCAAACATGTGGTCAGCTATCGGTCAGTTACCTCTTTCTTTCTTTGTGAACCTAATGATGACCAAAGAAGGAGGGAAGTGTAAGATGAGGTAAGCATCTATAAGAAATGCATTTTCAGTGTTGTAAAGTATTAACTCCTGATACAATATCTTACCCTTTCTCCATATTAGCAAGAATCCCACAGAGAAATGGTGGAAGGACTGGTGCAAAAGTAACCTAAGTGAACTACCTTCAGAGATCTCGTGAAGTTTGAAACCCTATATCATGAAAAGTATACAGGCACATCTGTGGGAGACAGCACCCATTCTGTACAATGGTATATGATTTTACTTACTGTGAAGCATTAATGGCATACCTTTCAGATCTTCTATGCCCACAGATGAAAAGTAAGAAAGAGGGTTAAACTGAAATGTGAAAAAGGAACAAGAAACTAAAGGTTCAAAGATGGGTAAGGACATGGAGAAGAACACTCAGGATCCAATCATGAAGGACTGCAAGACAAGGAGAATGAGGGTGGCATAAAAAATGATAAAACACAGTATAAATTTTGGCATGGTAGGAGTTATCTTCAGCTTTATTTTTCTAACAGGGTGGGTAGTTTTTAAAATGAGTTTTCTTCAAATAGATACAGTTAATCAAAGGAAATGTAAATAAAAACTTCACAAATATTTGAATAATAATGGTTGCCTAGAACCAACACTTCTGTGTTGCCCTTTGATGTTATAAAGAGAAAAGCATGACCTTCCATAGTGATTCGTCTTCCTGCAAGTCAGCAGCTGTAATCATACAGAAGACATGATAAAATGATACTGGATGTAAAAGTAGGCTGAGGGAACAACCATAACTTGCACAAACTCACAATACGAATATTCTTATGGTTGTATTAACTTATATGGAAAATGATGAGGTCACATAACAACCAACGATTTAGATGAATTATATATATGGAGTTATACAGGACATTTTGTCCAGCCCTTTTAACTTGTACAATTACCAACTCACATCATCATAAAAATAGAGAATTTTGACCTGTTAAAAGCATAATATAAATGCACTGTAAAACTTATTCCTCTTTATTTTTGTATTTTCTAAGAGAAGGGTTTGTTCTAATGATAAATTGGCTACTCAGTTACAATTACTTAATGTCTGAGTCCCGTATGCGTGTGTGTGTGTGTGTATATATATATATATATATATAGAGATTAATATACACATAAACATGTAATAAACATTTTCTACAAAAAATACAAAAACAAGGTAGGGATGATTGATTGATTGATTTAGTGTTTTATGGCACAAAGACTAACTGCACCAAACGGCTGGTAAAAAGGTAAAAATAAATGAAATGTAGTAAAATATATAAAAGGAAATGAAGGTAAAACAAAACATCATTGAAAAACAGAAAAAGGCTGGTAAAAAGGTAAAAATAAATGAAATGTAGTAAAATATATAAAAGGAAATGAAGGTAAAACAAAACATCATTGAAAAACAGAAAAAGCATAAAACCAATGTTGACACCTAGTCTACAATGTTGAGAGAGAAAGCTGAGTAAGAGAAGTTGTAAAGGACTTTCTCTAGCAAAATAGTAATGATCATAACCTGCCAGGAAAACTAACAGGTAAGTACAAGAACCACTGTCAGTTACCTGAAGTTGGCCTTTCCAGTCCTGGTTCTGGGTTATGTGTCATAACAGCCATTAACAAAAGGTAAAATAATAAAAGTTTTAATACTCCTACGAAAAGACGTTTCTAGTCCTGATTTCTCCAAGCCCGTTCCCCTGGCTGTGGTTTCGCTAGATAGTAGATAGGGACAGTGGGAATCTCGTTAATCCATTCATTAATGGATTTAAATGGCAATTTCATTTAAATACAAAATTATTAGCCTAATATTAATAACCTTTCAAGTTGCTCTGGGGCCTATTACGCCACACTTTTCGTAGGAGTGTTAAAAGACATATAGCAAAATTGTAATAATAATTAGCCAAATGTCCGGTGAAAAGGTAAAAGTAAATGGAAAGTAAATGTAATAAAATTTGTAAAAGGAAACGAAGGTAAAAACAAAACAGCAATTAAAAACAGAAAATGGCATAAAACCAATGTTGACATCCAGTCTACAAAGTTATGAAGGACTTCCTGAAGCAGAATGGTAATGATCATAACCCACCAGGAAGACTAACAAGTAAGTACAAGAACCACTGTCAGTCACCTGAAGTTGGTCTTTCCAGTCCTGATTCCAGATTATGTGTCATTATGGCCAGTACCAAAAGGTAAAGTCATAAAAGTGTGAAAAGACATGCAGCAAAATTGTAATAACAACTCGCCAAGATGACTAACAGGTAGTTCAAACGGATAGTTCAAACAGCAGCATTAGTCACCTGAAGTTGACCTTTCCAGTCCTGGTGTCGAGTTATTTAATGTTCTGGCCATTTTCCAATTTCAAATTGAACTAGAGAGATTGAGATTCTGAAAAGGAAACCACAAATAAAAAGGTGTAATGAATAAATATCCAACACTTAAATGAGATTAAAAAAGATTAATGGCCATTAAAAAACTAAAAACTTTATCATGGTGGACAGTGTCACCATCACCAATAACACTGTCCATTGTTACGGACAAACCCTGGGACAGAACATGTTTAAAATAGTGCCGTCGTTGAGAGTCATAATGATGGCAAGAAAGTAAAATGTGGCTTACAGTGATTTGAGCATTACACAAACTACACACTGGTACAACAGTTTGAGATAAAAGAAAACGATGAGTTAAAAAACTGTGACCAATGCATAGTCTAGTTAGAACAACTTCCTCCTTCCAAACCTTACGGAAGCTAGATGGCCAAAGCCCAATATAGGGTTTTATTTGAAAAAGCTTGTTGTCGCATTGCTCACTCCAACTGGACTGCCAGCTGGCACTGAGCCAAGCCTTGAGTACAGGACCATAGTCCATGTAAGGAACAAGCACAGTGGTGATAGTGCCAGAGCAGATAGATTTAACTGCCGTGTCTGCAAGCTTGTTCCCGCAAATACCAACATGGCCTAGTATCCAGAAAAACTGGATGGAAGAAGATGTTAATGAGAAATGGGCCAGTCAGTTTTGAATATCAGCGAGAACAGGGTGTGAGCCAACGTAAAGAGATTCCAGGGACAGTAGAGAACTAAGCGAGTCAATATAAATAGTGCAGTTAGAGTACTACTAAGCTTCAATATGATCCAGAGCAAGAGATATGGCGTACAGTTCAACAGTAAACACAGAAGCTGTAAGTGGGATTCTGCACAACCACCGAACCGCAACAAACCATGGCAGAGCCCACAGAATTACCTGATTTGGAACCATCCATACAAATTGAAATGGAATGATTGTTTGAAAGATGTTCAGTAAATAAAAGACGGTACTTCCAATCGGGAGTATCCGCCTTTTACAGATGACTTAAAGAAAGGTCACATTTGGGAGCTGTAATAAACCATGGTGGGATGGGCTGATCAGTGGATTCTGCAATGTTATCCAAGGACAGACCCAATTCATCCAATTGTGCCTGGATGCGAAGGCCAAAAGGTGCAATGGCAGATCGTCTGTTCTGAAAAAGTATGGCCCTCTGAAGAAGGAAAACACATCCCCAGGTGGGATGCTTTTGTAAGGAACGAAGTTTCGAAGAATACAGTAGAGACAGTTGCAAACACAAAGGTGCAGAGAAGGTTTATGAGATTCTACATATAAGCTATGAACTGGGGAGGTGTGGAAAGCCCCAGTGCAGAGTCGAAGTCCTTGATGATGAATGGGGTCCAGCATCTTTAAAACCAAGGGTCTGGCAGAGCCATAGACCATTGATCCATAGTCGAGTTGTGATCGAATAATAGGACGGTATATCTTTAACATAGAACATCGATCCACTCCCCAACTGACAGTAGAGAGGACACGGAGGATATTCAGTGCTCTTGTGCATTTGACCCATAGCTGCTTTAAGTGTGGTATAAAGGTCAGCTTATGGTCAAAGATAAGCCTCAAGAACTTGATCTCAGGAACCACTAGCAGCAAAACTTCACCAATACGGAAGTTCAGGATCAGGGTGAATACCCCGTTGACAGCAAAAGTGCATGCAAACGGTTTTATAGAGAGAAAAATTAAAGCCATTCACCGTAGTCCACTTCAGTACACGATTGACGGCAGTTTGTAGTTGCAGCTTAATATATCTCATGTTCGACAACTGACACGAGATGTGAAAGCCGTTGACATAGAGCCCATTCGCAACAGTGAGAGGGAGTTGTTCAGTGATGGCATTTATCTTTATACTGAAAAGTGTGACACTCAAAACACAGCCCTGAGGGATCCCAAGTTCCTGCACAAAAGAACAGGAAAGTGTTGAACCCACACGAACTTGGAATCTCCTGTCCATTAAAAAAATTTTAATAAACATGGGTAAAGGACCACATAACCCACATATATGGAGGTCTCACAAAATGCCATATCTCCATGTTGTGTCATAAGCCTTCTCAATATCAAAGAATATTGATACAAGATGTTGGCATTTGAGAAAGGCTTCTCTGATTGATGTTTCAAGTCGAATTAGGTGGTCTGTGGTGTTGTCGTCAAAACCCACACTGGGTGGGTGAGAGGAGGTTGTTTGATTCCAGGAACCAAACAAGACGAGCATTAACCATCCTCTCTAAGGTCTTACAGAGACAGCTCATCAAAGCAAATGGATGGTAGTTTGAAGGAATCTTGGGATCTTTCCCAGGTTTAGAGAAAAGTAAGATAATAGCCTGGCACCAGGCATCAGGAAAAACATTCTCCTGCCAGATCCAGTTAAAAACAATTAGATGAATATCAAGAGAAGCAGAAGAGAGATAGCACAGCATGTCAAAGTGTACATCATCAGGTCCAACAGCTGTACTGCCAGACTGATGAAGGGCCATTTTCAGTTCCACCAGTGTAAAGGGACAAATATAGTCAAAGAGACAGTCAGTTCGAAAGGAAAGAAGTGAATGCTCTGCCCGAGTCTTGATGGCCAAGAAGGTGGAGGAACAAGCAGATGTGCTAGATACCCGGAAAAAGCTTTCACCTGGAGTATTGGTGATGCTCCAGACATCAGCTACTTCTTGGCCATCAAAGAGTAAGATCGAGAGGGGGACAGAATTGTAGTGCCCACTGACCTTTTGAATCCTGTCCCATATGACCTTGGAACTGGTGGCAGAAGATATGCTAGTTGTGAACTTAATCCAAGATTCCTTCTGGCTTTGACTTCTTACCCACCTAGCATGTGCATGAGCCCGTTGGAAAGCGATATCTACAGAAAGTATCCCAGGTCCGTTTTTGAGCAGACCTTCCCCACGTTTTATTTTAATACATTATGTGATATATAGATGGTCTGCAAAATATTAAATGTTCATAAGTTATTATACCCCTGAATTGAGGTTGGTTTTAAATTTCACGTGGAGGTATGCTATGTCTCACTCATGGACCTGAAGTCAAACAAAAATTTACCACATGTCATGACCCAGTGTGCAAACCTGATTCATTTTATGTTCAACCAGGCTAAACCTTAATTACCTCATGCGTAATAATCTTGTGGTCTATGGGCATGCATTGGGAGAGTAATCTCTCTTCTAGTGGCTTTGTTATTTTGCAGAGATCCACTCTGAATGATAAAACAAGGAATTTTAAACGATTCATCTTCCTGATTGACTTATCGTATTAAACAGAAGAAATTAGGTTTTATTCTCTGTGTAATATTTGTATCACAAGTATATATATTTAATGTTTGGTGAAGAACCCACCAATTAATTAAATCATGGATACAATAACAGTATCTATTATATTACGAAAATTCTGTTTTTAATTATCAAAACTTTTCGATCCAAAATTTTGGGTCATTATTATGATACAACGTGAAAACGCTTTAACGAACGTAGTCCTAGACAATCGTCATGCCACACAACCGTACCTTTGAACACTAACACAACTGTCTCTGTTTTTTAATTAATTAAAATCTTTATCTCTGCACATATAATCGGTTTATTTTTTGATTTGTTGTGTGTGTATCTGTCTAGGATGAAAATATTGATCTGAGTTTTCTACGAGATATTAGAGAAGTTACAGGGTACGTTTTGATCTCACATGTCAAAGTCAAGCGGGTTGTTCTTCCAAGTTTGATGATTCCACCACAGACGAGGATATCGTGGAAAACATGTCGAGGTTTTAGGAATACACTGAGCAGCTGCTTGTATAATACAGTCAGTTACCGCTGCCACACAGTCGTCTATTGATGGCTGATTCACTATGGCAGGATCAAATTCTGAGAGAGCAGTGAAAGTGGACCAGTCTGCCTGATCCAGCTTCCATTGGGGCATGCAGGGTGGCATCCACCACAGCCAGTCTCTCTCAAAAGTACAGGAAAATGATCACTGCCTTCTGGGTTATTGTCAACCCTCCATGAAAAATGGGAGAATAATGAAGGGGAGCAAACCAAGAGATCAATAGCGGTAAAGGACTGACTAGGTGCATCAAAATAAGTGGAAGAACCAGTATTGATAAGAGAAAAATTATGATCAGAGAGCATATGCTCTACAGAGCGACCCCTCCTATCAATAACAGAACTTCTCCAGAGGGGATGATGTCCATTAAAGTCCCCCAGGATTAGAAAGGGAGACGGCAACTGTTCAATCAGAGCATCAAGGTCTGATTGATCATATGTCTCTCCAGGGGACAGGTAGAGAGAACAAACAGTGATGGTATAACCCAAGGAAACACAGATGGCTACGGTCTCCAAGGTCTATCGACCTCCATGGATCCTGCCCTGGGTCGATTGGGCAGGTCTTTGTTGTTGGAAGGGGAATCCAGTGACTGAGGACGCGAACGAATGATTGTTTTGCATTTTGGGGTGGGAGAAAAAGATGTATCAGAAGAAATGCCTGTACTTGAAACTGAAGGATGTGGATCTTGAGGTTTGTTGGAATGTATGGGAGGAACAGAGATGGGTGTGGAAGTCGATTCATCAACCTTTTTAACCATGGAGGTCAAAAGGCTTTTCATTTGTTTTGAAAACGATTCTCTTGGAGGCACAGAGAGATCTGTCTGCACTCCCACTGTAGTTGTGGAACAAAGTGCAGCAGCATATGTCTGAGATGGAGTGGTAGACAGCAATTTCCGAGCCTCAGGATAACTGATATTATGAGTCCTTTTCAAACACTGCAAACTCTTTTTCCTCCACCCATTTTGGGCAAGGACGAAAGTAGGAATGGTGAAAACCATTGCAGTTGACACAATGTGGGTTCGTGTCACACTCATAGGCATCGTGGTTCTTGCCACCACAACAAGCACATGTCAGGGAACCACGACATGATGTCTTTGAGTGGCCGAACTTCTGACATTGGAAACATCGGAGAGGGTTTGGAATGTACAGCCGTACCCTGCAAATTAGATAACCTGCCTTTATGGTGGCAGGTGCACGTGGTGATGTAAATGTCAAAACAAGGATATTTGTCAGCAGTGCAACTCCATCTTTGCGAGTGGAGATGCACCTCACTGCAGAAACTCCTTGAGTGGAGAGACCAGCGAGAATCTCTGACTTGGTGATGTTCTTCAAATCCCTCTCAACAATAACTCCTCGTGATGAATTCAAGGTAGCATGAGGGGTAACCTCAATAGGTACACACCCAATTGCCTTTGAATTCAAGAGGAGTTCACTGTGTTGGAATGTGGATGTTTCAACCAATGTGTCTCCAGATCGAAGTTTCTTTACTGACTTTGGAGAGCCAGCAAGACCCTCTTGTCCCTTCTGAATAAAAAAGGGGGACATTTGCCCTAAAGGTTTTTCTGAAAGAGAATGTAATATAAGAAAATAAGGTACATGTGTTACAGATGTTGAAGATTGCTGCTCAGTGTCTTCAAGACATGGTCGTTTACCTCTTGACTGTTTTTTCACTATTTTATTTAAATTTTTTGTAGGAGGATCCATAGGAAAAAAGGAAAATTTTGGTACCCACTGACCCTACCCACCATGGAGCCCTAGAAGGGGATGCACTACAATGTCATTCACGGGTCACCACGCACAGCAAACACGTGGGTGGATGTTTAGATCCCAGAAGAGGTAAACTGAAAGAACAGAACCTTCCCTGGGAGGTCCCCTCACCACATACAGAAATCCACACTGAGGGGCAAGGTAGGGATGAATACACACAAACAAAAATACCTACATAAATAGCCATTAAAAACTTGGTCAACCTTATAAGATTATGGTGATTAGCCACTGTAAGACTGTATAGCATTATTAAATTCAAATGCTTTTATTTAAACCTGAACTTATAAATCTGACAAGAATTCAACATTTAGTTGTAGGTAAAATGTAGTGATTTTTGCTTCTGAACTTGTTGACATTGTCATCCCTACACTGTACTTCATTTTTGCAACATTTATCACTTTTCCCCCTCTGCTTTTAAAGAATTTGATTGAAGTGGTTTATTTTTATAATTCAGTGTTATATATATATATTGTTAATATCATATCAGATTTCTCAGTTTCTCTCATTTTGGATTACACTAGTCCAGTGAAACTGAAACAGTTCCTCCAGGACAGTAAAAGTAACCCAGAGCAATGGATCAAAGTTAAGAGGATATTTACAGTAATCTTCTAACTTCACCCCAACTCACTGCACGTGCTTACAATCAACTCCACCACATGTTGTTAGGGTAATGCCAATTAAGAGAGAAAACATCAAAAAGTATGACAAAATGCATGCACATACAGTAGCCAGGTTCAGCCTCACTGAAAATTGGAAGTAAGACTTCTATATAATGTATTGTTTTGATAACTAAGAAGTTGTTTGTTTGTTTTTTTGTTTTTTTAAACAGATATCAATAATATGTACATTAATCTGTCAGTTACATAAATACTTGATTTTCTTGATACCATAAAGCAATTTCGGCTGCCATCTAGCAACTGCAAATAAAAGTGTTACTTAAAAAACATGGAAATTATATATGCTTATAAACTCAACTTACTGTTTATTTTTCTTTTTATTATTTCCCCACATAAATACATGTGGCAAAAGAACAGACTAATATTACTATTGTACACCCTGTGTTAACACTCAATAACATAAATTAGGTGCTCAAATAAGATAATAACTCAACTTTTGCAGCTATTTGTAAGCATCATAGTTATAGATTGAATGCAGTGGCCACTTTCTTCTTTGTCCATCCCTACACACTAAACACTGTCATTTGAGTGTTTCCATAATAATATTAAATACTGTAAGTACTACTGCAATAACAATCAACCCTTAAAGTAATAATATGTATTGAAAATATCTTTCACAAAACAATTAATTTACTGTTGCCCTTGTAAATGTTCAAGTATACAACTAAATTTTGTATTTAGCCATGTCTAATAGTTATTTTTAACTTTCCAAGCAAATTACATAGGCATCACTGCAAGTTATTTTGTATTGCTTCTTGTACCGTAATCCATACTTAATTGTAACATTACAAACTGTTTTGTGAATTTCCAATAGAATTAAGTTTTGTAAACACTACACGTTAAAATCACTTGGTAATCAATGAAGAGCTTAAATACAAGGATAGAAAGCTTTTTAAAATGGTGAAATTTAATCCTTACACAATCACATAAACTAACCTAAAATAACACATCTCTGCACATTAATATTAGTTTACTTACGTCTTTCCAGTTTCTTTTCAATTGAAGCTTGCTTCTCACGTCTTCCACTTCAGTTTTTTGGGCCAAATATAGTCTGTAATTAATAGTAATGTATCAAACTTACTAATCTTTTTAAATATTATTTTACTAAACCTAAAACCTGAATTTATTCATCTATAAACAGCAGTATGCTGACATAAAGTATTTAAATTCTATATTTTCTGTACAAGCTTCAAACACCTTGTGCTTCCATCACACTACACGAAGTTAAAAACATCAACAAATAATTTTGGTGCACACACAATTAAATTTTAACATCTTATAATATTTTACTTCAGCTGTAACAAAATAATTATTTTGTTAAAATATGCATTTTGTCTACCCACAAAACCATCGTCTTCTTTATATGAGAATTAAATCCTTATTTTAATAAATAACACTGTAATAATACAATCTAACCAAAAATAAAACATAAACAAGTAATTTTGGTACTAATACTAATTTTAACAACTTAAAATGCTATGATATTTTACTTTAGCTCTAACAAAATATAAAATATTGTTTAAACAACTATTTTTCACTACACATAAAAAAATTGTTTACTTACAATATATATCTTAATATTCATATTGCATGGCACTGTGAGTATATCAATGTAATTTAACATAGGTAAATGATAGAACCTCACTTCATGAGATCAAGTTTTCAGGTCTCATGTTGCCCCTAGGACTATTTCTTTTGTTAAGCATGGTCAATTTGATAGTCCAATTAAATAATATTACTTGATAACACAATTTATGATTGACTTTGCTGTCCCTTTGCATATACTTTACACAATGGACAACAAGGTTAATCTTATATTACACATCTTGACAAACTTTCCAGAGATCTTCCACTGCACATCATGAGTGCTCTCAAGACAAATTTAAACATAATACAAAAGTCCATTGAAGTTGCACCCGAGAACCTCGTAGGTATGTAGATTAAAGGAGTTTTGCTATTCTAGTTGCTTTGGGCCATTTTCCTTATTACAAGTGTCTTTAATTTCAAGGTTTAAACTAAAAGCTTCCAAGTCTTCAGCAATTTCAGATTTTTACTTATTATCTTAAAGCTTTTTCACAAGAATTACCCAGCTCAACTCCATAACAATCTCAGTTTAGGTTGAAAGGTTCTCTTTTGTAAGCATATTTTCATTTTGTAAAAGTATGTTTTGTTGTTGTCCTAAATACTCTGTAGGTTTTCCTCATTTCCATGGATAAATATCAAGAGTTTCTTCTTCAAACAATTTGTTTTTTTACTCGCCATCACTTAACCACCTTTCTGTATATGAATTTTTGTTTGTGGAAGGAATAACCTAATTACTATCATGCAATATGTCCATCACAGCAGCACCATACTGTCAAATGTTCAGAAATTTGCTCTGAACAAAATATATAAGTGCTAAACATGTTGCTCATATCTGCATTGACACCTACTGTAATATCATATAAAAATATTTCTTATAAGGCAAAATTACCTTCATAATAACCACTGACCAAACTTAATAAATTTTGTTTTCAAAGCCATAATTACCAGAACAATTATTTTGTTGATTTGCATGAAAAGTCTTATGTTATTTATTGAGATGAGAATTTTAAAACTTACTTCAAGTTTTTTTTGGAACGCTTTAAGGAATCAATTTCCTGAACAATTTTTCTTTCTTGGTTAGCAGTATAGTTGTTTCTCTGTAACTGATACTCTAGACGTCTGTAAATAATACATATTGCAAAAGAAACATTTGTAATACTTGTCTTCACTAAAACAATGTCTTTTGTACGTAGAAACAACAATGCAGTCACATAAACAAGTATTGTTTTAAAACACTTTTTATTGGATTATTTATTTGGAAAAATCACATACACTTGAGTCTCACGGAACCAAATTACTGTTCATACACACATAAAAACCCAGTTTTTATTCAAAGAATATATGCACATTAGAAGTTAGGCCTGCAAGTAATCAAACTTAGCTCATTGTAATAGCATGCCAGTAGTGAACAAATCAGACTAATAATTTACATACACAAACATATAATCAAAACTTACACCTCTGTTTTCCAAGTTGAATTTACTGGAGTTTCTTTGTATTTTCTTCACATCTTTACATAATCATTTGTTCAGCTGATCAGTGTTGATATTTATATTTAAAACTCATCAAGGTTTTTTTTTGTTACATGTATCAACTAAGTGTATAATGTTGATCTCAACAGGAAAAAGAAAAATACACACATTGTACATTATCACCAATTAAATATTACAGTTTAGAATTTAGAGAATTTATTAATTCCCATACTAATTATTGGTGATACACTGAATATAAATAAAAAACCAAATCATCACTCCAGTTCCTTATCCTAGTTAACTTACTTTATAGCTTCATCAATCTTATCCTCCTGTTTATACTTGAGAGTTCCTTGAGTTTGACTCAATGACTGCCTCTGTACAGATCCACCAGTAAAGAAATTCTTGTTAAAACACATTTATCCAGTTAACTTAAAATTTTGAAAATAAATGTTTTTTAAGATAATAAAGTAATATATTATAAGAAGACAACATTTACTTATACTTACTGAATACCATAAACCTACAGAAAAGTGTTACAATTTTAAGTCAAATGAGCTTAAAATTATATACGATTCGAAAAAAAAGGTTTTTTCATTAATATGTTTTGACTTAGTAGATACAACTATACACAAAATCATATAGCATCCTAACTGTTGGTAATAATACCAATGATGTTTCATATACACGTGCACGCACAATGATACGGGATGGTGCAGTTTCCTTAATTAGATATGACTTAATATGTACACTATCTCACACTAGTTCACACTGTATTTTCGTTATGACACACCTGATGGCGCTATTCGCTTAAAACACACCACAGAAGTTATTAAGATTCCAGTATCTTAAGATTACACGATACTGAGCCACTGGATGGCGCTAAATTCTATGTGTAAAATCATTTTTCAGTTAGCTAGTGTTGCAGGGGGATAGAGTCTGACAATTACGCGTATGTATGACGTAACGATATTTCAATATTGTTTTCACTTAATGTCGACACACGCTACCACGTGGAGGAGATGCTACTGCCACATTCCATACGTTGGCGGAACATGCTAGTAAAGTTAACTCATATTTCCACTAACTCTAAACACGTGAAAAATACAGTTCACAAGTTCAAACTGCAAATCACGTAAAACAAATCAGATATACAACCAAGATTTACGCCACTGAAAAGGGCGAAGACCAAACAAAAAGGTTTTATGTATAGTTTAAGGAAGTATTATAATTATTTAACTTTTTCATCCAAAGCCTAAAATTTCGTGTCTGTCATTACTTGTAATATTACAAGTTATTTACGGTTAACTTTTATTTAATTGTTAAATTATGCTCTTGTTTTCCGAGCGTTCAGTTATTTACTTTGTATAAGTGAAACTGATTTCTGACCAATTAACATATACAAATCATAGATTCAGGGCAAATTAACGTCTTATAAGCAAAGTATATTCAACCTTTACATAACACTATCTATCAGTTTGTTTTGGATTTCGCGCAAAGCTACTCGAGGACTATCTGCACTAGCCGTCCCTAATTTTGCAGTGTAAGACTAAAAGGAAAGCACCTAGGCATCACCACCCACCGCCAACTCTTGGGCTACTATTTTACGAACAAGTAGTGAGATTGACCGTTACATTGTAACGACCCCAAGGCTGAAAAAGCGAGCATGTTTGGTGCGAGCGGGCTTCGAACCCGCGACCCTCGGATTACAAGTCGAGTGACTTAACCACCTGGCCATGCTGCGCCCTATCTATAAGTATTGCAAATAAATTAGTATCATTTTAACAGAATGGCCTTGTGGCAACTTTAGCATATTTAACAACAGAAAAGTCTTTAAATTGTTCCTATTAACCAAACTTTTACGCTAGAGATTAGCCTTGTCGATTTCCTTTATATTAAATAATGAATGATAATGTAACACTTGCTAATAAAAGTTTAAAAGTAGTTTGTCGCCCTACAAGAAAGGAAGGACAAAAAATTTGTTTCCTTTAATATCACAAAAATAATATCACACTGACAAGTTTAGTAACTGTAGAAAATGATGTTAATTTAAAATAACACGGATGGTTCTTAATACCTCTGACGTATTACAAATGTCCACTGTTCTTAGACAAACAAACAACACTATAGTGCAATAAATAAGTAACAGTAAACACACTTAGTTTATTATTAATTATGTCATTTTGTGCGAGAGTACAATTCACATTTCTTTTACTTCGTATTCGAAAATATTCGGTGCTGTGGTCAAGAGCCAGAAGAATGTACGCCGCAAAATATCACGTTTTTAAAATACGTTAATACAAAATTTGAACGAGGCAGTGGCATTGTTGAACTTCACGTAATGGATTCTTTTTAAACATTGAACTATCACGTTTTTGAAGTGCGGAGGCGTCAACACAAAATTTGAACAAGGCAGTGGCATAGTTGAATTTCACGTAACGGATTCTTTTTAAACATTGAACTATCACGTTTTTAAAATACGGAAGCGTCAACACAAAATTTGAACGAGGCAGTGGCATAGTTGAATTTCACGTAACGGATTCTTTTTAAACATTGAACTACCAAATCGACCGACAATAAATAAAAAATTGAGAAAAGTGTTTCACGATAAAATAAATCGACAGCAATTTCACAAACAAAAAATGTATGCCCATTATTTCGTTTACCTCTTTCGTTCGAAAGTTTTAAGCATACATTTATGTGTCAATGGTATAAAAAGCATCCCAGATACACACTATACGACAAACAATGTTAAAGTTCGCACAAATACAGCCTAACACTTCAAGACATTGTAGTAAAACGTCAGTTGTATTATGGCTTTACCGTACACAAATATAATGAATACTTTCAATGTTAAAGTTACTACAACATTAACTTACCACTTCAAGAATAATTATCCTTTCAAACAGTACCTGGACTGACAATTAAAAACACAAACAGTACTGTAAACAAAAGATTATGAAAAAAATCTGCGAAATAGTGCAATTGGAGATACTTAAAGAGGTTAACAGCAAAATACTTGTTACTGCAACAGTCATCGGGTTCTTTAATATGCAACATGAATCTATGTACTATATCAAGCAAATATATGCAATGCCAATACTACCAACACTGAGAAAGTATATTAAAACACTCACCACCCACAAAACTCTCGCTTTAATAAATATTATTAATTTGTTATTCATCTCAACCCAAAGGGCTGCAAACCAGGCTTTGAGAAGGTCCTTCATAACACAATAGTTTATAAATTAGCCTCCAGTATTTGCACCAGGTCACAATGGTTTTCAATTGTCATGCGAAATATCGAAGGAGCACCGACCCCTCACTTCATGTGCAGAGGGAACGTCGTTCCCATACTCGAAATGCATATTACTTCCCGTATTGCTTTCTTATGTGTTCATATATAGAACATGCTACAAGTTATAATGTAGGCTTTATCGTAACACGAAATATTTCAAACACTGCCTATAACTACTACTTCACTATATTCAACACTCCTACGAAAAGTGGGGCCTAATTAGGCCCCAATTTTCGTAGGAGTGTTAAGCAACGACTTTCTCAATTTGAAATTAAACTGAAAATACGGCAACAATATTAAACAATCTCTTCTGGTGACTACATCACAAGTGGGTTCATTCCATCACGTACAAGCATGCTGTCCAATTATTAATAATAACTGAGGATACGAAACCTGAAAGTATGCAAGTAGCAGTGTATCTCCAGTACCACCATAAATATATGGTTAACTTATAGGCCGGTACTAACTATTAAATTACATCATTCCTATTTTATTTGAATCTCTTCATACTTGCTATAAGAGTAGGTTTAATATCTACTTTTATTTTTCTTGGGGTTGCGGGTAAGCCTCAAAGAATCTTACAAGTGGTTTCCTATTGTTCAGATCTTTTGTTACAAAACCCACGTCTTTCGACTTACAGGTGTTTATTATTGCTTAGAGAATGTAAGGTACAGAATCAGTCTCTCTCAACCTTGTGCTCTCTTATAAACCCCTTCAATCTCACTAGCACGTCTATTAGCGAAGCTAATCTTACAGTGTATAAAAGCGACAGAAATATAAGTACGAATATATGCTACAAAATTTTAAGAGATAATATAACTTTTAATTAATTAAACCGAACACAGGACTCTTTCTGTTTGTTCCACATAACTAAGAAACTCGAACTCTCTAAAATGTTCACGAAACCCTAGGGGTTTATGAACTACAAAACTATATTAATATCCACATTAAAAAAGAAAAAGACAATATTTTTACAATTATTAACATTTTAACTTAAAACGTTCCCATGTGTATAAGCGTTACTGAACAAGTTTATTAAAGTATGCCCCCCGCTAGTACAGCAGTATGTCTTCGGATTTACAACGCTAAAATCAGGGGTTCGATTTCCCTCGGTGGGCTCAGCAGATAGCCCGATGTGGCTTTGCTGTAAGAAAACACACACACCCTTATTAAAGTAACTGTACGGATTTAATTTTGAAAGAAACAGAAAACATAAAATGAATGACTCCGCTAAAAATAAATTATTCTAAAAATTTAGTAAGTATTTACTTACAACCGTCTATTAACGTTATGTGTGTTTTCTTGTAGCAAAGCCACATAAGGCTATAAGCTGTCTACCGAGGAGAATCGAGCCCCTGATTTTAGCATTGTAAATCCGTAGACTTACTACTGTCCCTGCGAGAAACCTTTACGTTACAAAAAGCATAACTACACGTGAGTATCATTTTATTAATAAAACGCAACTAAGACAAAAATTCACTATTATAATCACATAAGAACTGTTACTTTAAATGGCATATCTATTTATAATCTTCCCTCCAACTCGAGCAGTAAAAACATTTGTGAAATATCATCCGTTAACCGTAAAGCATGCTCACTAGTTCACATTTATCGATTCTTTGCTAACTTTATTTCAAAACTCCTGTATGACGGCAGCAGGAGAACCGTCTTTTTTCTTCGTTTTTAATTGTTGTTAGGTCTAACAAATTCTAAAAGAATAATACGAACGTATTTACTCCAATACGTCTTTCTACCCCTGAATGCATGCGCGAGTTATATATACATATAATATATAAACTTCACGACCAACATTGTGAAACAAACTATGCTTATTATTCATATGGAAATGTATCACGTATAGGTGTAATGTTAAAATACTTGGCACAAACAAGGCCGTCATAATGTAGCACTAATTTACTCGCATATCAACATCGCTCGTAATTATGATTTTATGTATCTTGTCAGGCACGTAAAGCAACCACATAAAATATATTTTGCAGGCAAAATGTTAAGAAACTAGTTAATTAACCATGGTGCACGTGACAGAACAAACTTCAAAGGACCGTATCAAAAACAAAAAAACGTCTTATAAGAAACTGGAGAAAATACTCATCTTCTGCAGTTTTTCAAAGAAATGTTAATTATAAAATTCGATGTTGATGAAATTTTGTCAATTAAATTTTGAGACCACTATTTGAGAATATACTACACTGTCATATGGGGGGGGGGTAAAATCTCTGTGTATATGGAGAATGGAAGGGTTCAGAGCAGCCATGAAACTTCACTAAATACGTTAGTTAGTAGTGGCGATGTGTCTGTATTCCCTTTGTGTGTCTGTAAACATATACGATATTGTGCGAGTAACAACATACATTTAACACACCATGTTGTTGTGAATTGTATTTTATACTGAAAGCTGCTTTTCGGTTTCGTTTTGATACACTAGCATGAATTACTGTGTGCAACAGTGATTTTATATCAGTACAGGGTGTCCGAAACGTCTGGAACCTTAAGTGGTTTACAAATTTTCTTGATTTCAGCCACGTGACTGGTTGTGGCGCTGTCAAAACATGAAAAGATCGAGTTAATCCTGCTTTTAATCCAAAGCTGTTTCGAATTACAAAGACATAATATCGAACACATTATGTAAAATTCGTTGAAGTGTTTTTATGTTCCGCACTCGTCGAAACACTGTGCAACTAACTCGCCATGTTGGCTGTGGCTAAAACCAAGTTACACGACTCCTCTAATATGCAAACACAGCAAAAAAAATCTGACGTTCTCAAACTGAAGTCACGTGACACCGTTTTACCTTATACAGAACTACAGGGTATTGCCCTTTCACAAAAACTGTCAGGCTTACGAACCCACACCGATCAGGCAACACCAGTCACACACGTACGAACGACTCGACCAACTCGAAAACCGACACTTCGAAGTTGGGGGAAGAGGTACAAACCACTTTTTGACATCAAAATTGGCAGCTGTGAGCTCGCGCTTCTGGTTAGCAATGATTATTATGAAGTATGATGACAAAATGTAAGCGGACTTTTTTTCTGACACTTGATGCATGTTAATGCGAGTTAAAATATATTTTTATTGGATATAAAAGAGAGCCGAAATATTATCTCATAACACCGAACTGAAACTATGTAACAAGATGTTGTTAACCAGAATATAAATGTGTACACAAACTATAACATGCCACATGCACATAACACGTAAAAACATGAACTATGCATATATGAGTTGCTACAACGGTCTCACAGAAGAACATACAATAACATGCACAAACAACATGATGGATCCAGAAATTTCAATAATGGAGAGTCCAAATGAATAGTTATCAGACACAACTCAGGTTAGGGTGTGTAACAAACTGAAGACTTTTGGAAATACGAAATATTTTAAGACTTGTTCTTGAGGTTTAATATTAAATGTTGCCAGTGATCCCCAAATTAGCCATAAGACACCATATGACTAGTATTTTCTGCTACTGTCGATACCCCTACATCAGTAGTTGAGGAGCTAATAGTTATAGAATCAAGATCTTGAAGTCAACACCCCTCATTCGGGAATCAACTCATAGTAAACGCTGCTTCATGATGGACTAGAGAGAGGGGCTGGGGAAGAGGATAGGATACCTCTTGAATAGAACTTCTTCAAACTAGTGGTGAATTTTAAATCGATCACAACCCTAGGATCACATAAAGACAATCATCGGCGTCTTAAACACGACTTTCGAAAGTATGTAGGCACCAGCTTGCTGGCGAGTTCGTGACTTTCATTTGTTACAGGTTCGAATAGTTTTCAATTTCGCGCAACGCTACATAACTATCTGCGCTAGCCATCCATAAGGTAGCAGAGAAAGACTAAGGGAAAAGCAGCTAGCTAGTCATTTATACGTACCGCTAAACTCTTGCGTTGCTGTTTTACCAACGAACAGAAGATTTGATCGAACATTTATAACGCCCGCACGGCCGAACGAAAAGACGAGCAAGTTTAGTGGAGCGGGGCTTCGAACCAACAACTCTCAGGTTGCTAGTTGAGCGCCCTAATACCCGTGTTCGAACAGCATATAACTCATGTACACACAAACATACAACTATATATAAAAATAAAGTCAATATTACAATCAATCTGGTTTCTTAAGTGTTTCGTATAAAAAGTGATTAATTTCTACAGGTAGAACTAATAGTTAACGGTCTATTAACGAGTTCACAATTTAATAGTTAACAACCAAACCACTGGATTACCGTGTGGTATGGATGTGTACGTTTCACAATACACAGATTACTCTTGTGGACACTTCTCTGGGCTTCCTTGGACTTTTTGCAACATTTATGCAGCATAACTTTCGTAGCACAAACGTTAACGAAAAGGCCATTAAAAGATATCCTGCCAGATTAGAAGCTTTACATGATATATATAGTGCAAATTATCACTAATCTTAATTTACAAAATAAGGGAATAATATCTAACAGAAACGCTTACAATTTTCACACGTTATCAGTTTTTATCACGGGAATAAGCCTTATTATTTTTTCCACACCAGTCAAAGGTAGAAGTCAAATAAACATACGGAACTACTAGGAAACTTCTATTATGTCTCAGTTTACAAAGAAACACTCAAAAATGAGTTCAGACTTAAACTGTGTACTTTGAAGAAAATTAAATTGATGTCAAAGTATATTTAATCAAAAAGATAATTTCTTATGTATCACTTATGTTAAACTTAAGCAAGACTACAATGTTTTTGTGTAACATCTAGTTCATTACGGTAGTGTGTCGTGCGGCCAAAACGGACTGCCAGACAAAATGTGTTATTAACAGCAATTTTTACGCCTTCTGTAACTCGGACTGTGTTAACTCACACTATCGTATATTTTCAGTGGATGTGCTCTACTGAACCCTTACTTCCTATATCAAATTTCAAGGTCACGCATAACGAAATATGATATATAAAACCTCCAATTTTGATTGAATTTCTTCTTATTTTCTCTTTGTATAGGAAACACGAAAATTATTTGATAGACAAGCACAATTAACTTTCACGGATTCTACTTTAAAATCTGGTAAACTGACATATCTTTACAACCTACAATTACGTGTCAAATTTGGTCTAAATATAAGCCACGTGTGAAAGTTATTCAACAAAAAAACTCAAATTTGACCAAACTATTTACACATGTATACGCAAAAAATCACGTGAGCTACTGGTCTGAATTTTTTACTACAGCTTCACCTAAGATTAAAGGTGTTTATTTTTTGCCATTCGGATTAAAATCGGTTGCTTTAGAGCAACAAAATCATAAGGCAAAATCATATAAAAATACATAAGTACTGGTCAGGCCAAGCAAACTATATTAGCAGTCTCTAACCCAAGAAAAAAAGAATCATACAGATATGTTATCACTCATACGTAACTTTTAAGTACAGATTTGCTAATTTTATGGATCTCTCCTAATTAAAGAGCGGTTAACACCACGTAATATTAACGTAAATAATGAAGTCTGATACGGCTGTATGCAATGTATGCGGGTTATAACAAGAAACTATTAATCTAGTTTCCATGGTATTAGCATAAAGGAAGTTATTAACACCATTTTTGGGAGGAAAACTACCACCATATATTTTAATGAATCTGGCTGTTCCTGACAAGTACGGGTCTGTTTCAAATAATAAAGTTGCGATCCAAAAGTTAATGTTGGTTACTATCGAGTGTCACTTTCTTACTTGCTGTGGTTTGTTGCTCTGTTCTGACAAAGTCGTGATATCTAATCCAAAACACCTTAGGTGTGAAAAAAAGGTGTGGCCAAAAAGGGATTGAGCGTGAGACTTAAAGGAATGAAATAAAAAAAATTGGCGGCCAAACTGGTACCTACACTTCTAGCACTGATAAGAATTTTAAGCAAATATTCATCTACTAGTTATCTAGGTCGCACATGTCCTTTTACCCACCCTCATGCTGCAAAGTGAGTTATCTTTCAAGCACAATGCTAAACAGTAAGATTTGAAACATTCACAAACAACTAAAGGTCATCAAACAGATCCAAAGTAAAAAGAAAGAAAAAAAAACAGATTAAGTTAATGTGAAGAAAATTTTCATTGACAGTAATAATAGTTAACAGTTGGCTAAAACGTACGTTTCTGTTAAAAATTAATAACAATCACTTTAGTCCTTTATAGCAGCAAAATGTATAGCAGTGACTTTTTTAACCTAATATCTGTTTACCATGACTAGGATGAAGTGAAAGTTTGGTAAGTTCTTCTGTTGAATCCACAAACTACTTTGTATGAGAAATTTCAAACAATTTTTACTTCATTAAATGCCATTTCTCTTCTCTAGTTTTATATATAAGATAATGCGTTATATATTAACTTTTATATTTTCTAAGTAAGATACAAGTTTAATGTCTATATTTTCTCTTATAATTCAATTAAAAGCTATAGACTGTCTCACCTTTTGGGTGAGTTCTTTATTCAACAGCTGTATTTCCTCTATAATTCTTCTTCTTTGACTGTCTCTTTCTTCTTGCTGTGATTGTAATGATTTCATCTGGCTCTCAAATTTATGTGGGTCAAACTGATTTTGAAGCTTTTGCTGAGATAAGATCTTGTGAAGGGCTTGTACTCAGTAACAGATAAAAATTACTACAAACATTAATGTTAACCAGCTAAACCTAATCATGACAACAACAGTGACACTGACGGAAATTGTGGAAGGACTTTAACAATATCATTAAAAGGAATGTAATTTTATGAGTTACACATTAACAGACTTGTTTTAGAAAGAAATGCAAATTATAACACAGATAAAAAATCAGAAAGGATACCAAGTGTCTTTTCTTTGCTTGGATCGCTGAATTTAATTGTTCAATATGCTCACGATGCTTCTTTCTCTCTGGTCGTTTGATCAACACACCTGATAGAAGATGAAACAGAAATCACTAAAGCAAACTCTTGAGATTTTTAATGCATGTGTAAAGCTTAGGCATCACAAAACACTTTTGCAATGGTACAAGATATAATGAAAACCAATGGCTACAAAAGACAGTTCTTAAGGATATGTTAAGATATCAATTGTTATATAATTAATAAATGCCAAGCCCAAATGATATGGAAGTTGAAGAACACAACAGTTGCAGAGTTAAGTATGTGTGGGCCTAGAGGCTAATAATTTTTATGATCCCTATATCCCACGTAATTTTACATAAAACAAAATTAATGATGGGCCCTTATTAAGACCATGGGCCCTGTGGCTGAGCCCCCTCTACCTAAATACACCACGAGAACACAACCAGATGTACCAAATATAAGGCAAGCATGACAAAATACCTGGAACACTTGACAAACCAATCCAACTAAGCAGCCTCCCACAAAAGAATGTGTGAAAAAGAAGAAGCAAGGAGATGCTAATCATAAATGTAATAATGGAACCTGAGCCCAATCCATGAAAACAGTAGATAAATTCCTCAAGACTTGATTAATGAGATAAGGAACAGATAAATTATTGAAGGAAGAAAATGGAGATGGAAAAATCCAATCCTGGTGGATGAAACAAAGAAAGCATCCAAATGACAAAGTGACTAAAATGTGTAAAAGAATGTCCAAAATATCGATCTTGATCATAAACAGTGTAGATATTCAAATAGAACCACTGGAGAAAAACAAAAACTCCTTCAAAACCAAAAATTGATAAAAGACCAGTGGACAGAAGACAGGTTGATAACTGAATACCAGTCTCCAGTCTTCTTAAGGATTACAAGAAGAAAAAAGTAATAACCAGGTGGTGGAATAAAATAGCAAATACACTCTATATGGCATTCTTGGCCAACAGATCTAAAACTACATCCTCAAAACACTAAAAATAAAGGGAAACATAAAAAAGGAAGTGAAAAAAAATGGAGAGGTAGTCTGTAAGCAAGAACCTGAAGAACATATCTGTTGGATGAAAATGGAGACCAGAGACTGGCAAAGTGAAATATATTGGCTCCCACAGAGCCAGGCCGAATGGGGTAGTCCTATATAAGACAAAAGATGGCTCTGACATTGGAAGGTAGAAGATCAGAAAGCTAGAATGAGAAAAGAAGATATGGATTCAGCAGGCCTATGGAACAGACCAGAAAAGTTAAAAAATATGAGAAACCACAGTAAACAATGAAGACTAATTCCAAGCTGCAAGTGAGTCAAAAACACTCCTGAAGACTTCAGGATAAAGAAACGGCCATACAAAGATCACTAGTATAAGCATGAGGGAGAAATACATTAGGTACGAGATCATCCTGACCAATGGCAGAGGACCACATAAAGAGAATAGAGTAAAAAATATGGGTCAATGTGGTGAAAAAAAAAGAATGAACTGCTTCGAAAAACCTCGTGGTAAGAAAAGCACGAAAATTGGGTACTAGAAAGAAAATAAACGTTAAGGTCTATATGGACCATAGTGTTAGGTGAAGGACAGAGGAGAAAGTAGTCTTGAGTATTGAATTCATTCACAAAAAGCAAAGGAACAACCGACAAACAAAAACTATAACTACAAACACATGTCAAGGAAGAGATTAAAAAAGGTAAGGATTTTCCTTCCAAGGTACAACAAACCTTGGGAAAAGTAGCCAACCAAAACTGTCATCATCCTGATCATATTTAAACTGGGGAGAAGAAACACTGGCTGAATGGTTGGGAAGAAGAGACTAATGTGCATGAAAACAATCACAACACACTGTACAATGGATGTTATGTCTTCCACATAAAATGAGCTCCTAGTAGTCACAATAGACACAGGTTCCACGTAAGGAAAATCACCACTATTATACGATGAAGTAAAAGTTACCATCACTTAAGAGTTAAACTTGAATGGCATTTAAATTTTGTAAACTATTGCAAATCTCACGTAATTGATTAATAATTTTAAAAACACATCCATTTTAGATAAGGACAAGAAAAAGAATGAAGTTATTTTCAAGCACAAATTCTCAGTGGAGTTTCACTATGCACAAATGTCGGTTGGCCCTCTTACTGGTGAAAGGTTATCATTGCATAATAATGCCATCATGCACCAGTGCAGTCCACATTAAGCGTGTAGTTTTTAAAGTAGTAGTTATTTTCAAGACAAATATATGCAAATCTCATAAGAGATCAAGATGTTCTATTAAGAGAAAGATATCCTCTTGAAAAATATAACTTACACAAACTAAAAATGAAGAAATAATGTATGTCCAAGGAACCCCCAAAATATCATATTAAAGTCATTAAAGTTTAAGACAGAAATCAACCAAAACACCAAAATTCTTTTCTTCCATAACACTATTCAATTGATTTCCATCAAGACAGTATTTTGGTTTATATTGAAGTAGCCCACATGAATTACTTTTAACTTAACAAAATAAAATGCTACTTGCCATTTATTTGTCCAATTTGTGAAATAGTCCAAATTTCTTTGTAAAACAATAGTATCCTTCTCACAGTTAACTACACCCCAAACTTAAATATCATCAGCAAAGCTAACCAATATTTGGCCTTTTCCTTATCAGTATAGTTGAAATATACTGAAATACCCCATTCAGCACTCAGGAAGGGTTCCTGATAACAGAGCTCTAAATGGATTAGCTCTAAAGAAGGCCAATTTAACATTACATATATGGAAAGATATAACTGAAAGTATTGTTTCTTACCTGTGAATGATGTATAAGTGCTTTATTTAGGTTCCGGTAAATTTCACATAAATTATTTGCAATATTATCATCATGGAAAAATCAAATTTTTATTGTCCTTCAATCTGGTATAGTGACAGAGCCATCTACACTCTCCTGCTACACCTATCTATCTCATCCTTTCTTTCAGGATGTATTAATTCATGTAATTCTCTCTTACTCTTATGACTATATTAGTTATAACCATTAGAGAGGCAAGGGTTTTGTTTATCAAATTACATATTACATTGTTTTCTGATTTGCAGACCACTTTCTAAAAAAATTTTCCCTCCATGGGAACAATACTGTGTAGGTTACTGATGTTTTAATGATTCATCTTCCATTGCTAGAAATAGATGAAAAATTGTCATGGTTATTGCTTTTTGCATGTTCTGTGTTGCATTATTTTATTAAATAAAAATCATTTGGTTCACTGCTACCATTAGCATGAAAAAGTAGTGTTCAGAGAGTTGTGGATTTTCAAAATATTTTTTTCTATCTTCTGACAAAAAATAATCTTTTAAGGAAGCAAGAGCTCTATAATGAATTTACTTTAAGTGGGATGGCACTAAGTGGAAGTCTTACTGTATTAAAAAAAGAGTAGGGGTCTTACACACATAGCCAAGAGAGAGCCCACTTTCAAATTCAATTCTGTTTAACTAAACTACATTTACTACAACTCTGCTTTTTTCACCTCTACCAGCCCTTCATCCATTGAACTAATTTTTTCTCCACACCCACAGACAAAATTATCTTTCTTAGTACTTTATTTGGCACTTTGTTAAAGGCCTTCCTAAAATCCCAGTACACCCAATTTACACCATTACCCTCATCATTATGAACAATGACATCCTTAAATAAGATTAAAAGATATGCAAAACACGATCTTTCTTGTGTGCAACTGCAAAACAATAAAACTATAATCTCTTCAGATCTTCTACTACCACAGAAAACTAATTAAGTGGAAAATGATTGAAAAATAGGTGAAACATTACTGAGCTTCCAGCTTCCTAGCACCAGCCCACTACTCAGATTCAAAACAACTTTTGCAAAAGGTAACAGTTATCCAATCTTTAAACTTCTTTAATATCCTTAGATGAATCTTACCTATCCCAAGAATCTATTCATTTTATAAATTCTATAATTTTTCTTTAAGAACTTGTGAAATTAAATTAATTTACATCTTTTATACATTCACAAATTGAACAAAAAATTCAACCATCTCATAATCTATAATAATCCTTCCTTCAATATCACTCAAATTATTATGCTTACCTTTAATGTACTAAAAAAACAGTTCTCTTGGTCTTTTATAATCCTCCAAGTGCTCCATATAACAAAAACTATTTGAATTTAAAATTGAATCAATATTTTTACTTAATAAATTTTATTGACTTGGTTCTAAGCTAGGTGATACCACACTACATTTTTAGTTTACACTTTTTATACCAATACTCACTATACTTAAAAGATTTCACAGCACATACACACACCCTCACAGTCCCCAGTCACTAAATTCATAATGAGCAGACAGTAATCAGACAGTGCTATCTGAATAAATACATTTTTACTTTTATGACTTCTATTTCAAGAAATCAAGGATGACGTGACACACACACTTTTATATAGGTTAGTTATTTATATTTTTATATCAAAGAGAAATCCCACTAGATACACTTCTATATAAATACATTTCTTGTGCATTACTTACAACTTCACCAGCTGTAAAATGTTTCTTGTACTTTAAGTTCTAATAATAATATTCCACATGGATCGAGAAGTTTTAAGAGCTCAACTATATTTTTTTTACCTCCAGCCCACCAGACAATTAAAAAAAAAAGTTTAAAACTACTAAAGTATATTGTTTTACAATGTAATTTAAAATTACTTCAAAAAGGTCAATATTGAATGAAGCAGTCTGCAAAAATTTGCAATAAGAACTACCTGGTCCTCAGATGAAAAACTGTCAGAGTGAGAAATTGAGTTAGGTGCTCGAAGAACACCCAGTTCATACCATTACTCTGATCAGCATAAACCAGTGGTTCCCATTTATGCCCTGCACCCCTAAAAAATTTTAATATGTTCTTGCATCCCTCACAGTAATTATTTATTTAAGAATAAAGGTGAAGGTGGTCAAAACAAATGTTATCTCTCAACCCCTGGAATGCTATCTCGCACCCCTAGGATGCGAGCATCCCTGGTTGGGAACCACCAGTATAAACAATGATATCCATAAAGAAAACTATATGACAAATAATTTTACTAGAAAGCAAAACTCATTTGTTTTTCTAATGCTTATAGCTTACGACCATCACCTGTTATTTTTGAGATTTCATTTCTAACTTTTTAAAACCTCCCATGCTCATTATTCTAAGTAAATTGAATTGAATAGTAACAGTAAAATGCTCAGACTGTTGTTTATTAAGTGAACTATATTACTTGAGGAAAATAGTGAATACAAAAGGTTTTAAACCTTATGGAATATTAGAAAATAATAAAAGTTTAACTTGCAGTTACATATAGTTAAGCTCTCAAAACTTCATCCCATGTAAAATATTTATTGGAACCTAAAGTAATGAAAACAATTTACACCTGGTGTACTCTTAACTAATGCTATAGATCATAAAAAAATAAGTGGGAAATTGAGTTAGGTGTTCATTTGTGTGTGTATAGACAGGAGGGGGTAAAATAGTCTTCTTATGGTCTGTCTGTCTGAATGGTAGAATAAGAAAGTTTTAAAAGAGAAATGTGAATGGTATAATAAGGTTTTGGAAGCTTTAGCCTAGATGCAGATTTACTCATCAGAACTTTTCTAAGCTAATTACAAACTTGTGAAATACCTTGCTCATGTGATTTGTATAGTTAGTTTGTTTTTAATTTTTACTGAATAGGTGTGTGAATGAAAGAGCTGTATTATACTTCATTGAAATTACAACAGAAATTATATTTTCTAACAAAGTGGTGACCTTTTTCAAAACAAAGGGTTGTGTGTTACATTTCCTTTTCTTATGTTCAATTACTTCTGTTAATTTTCCACACGTGTTTAGATAATCTAGATAAGAAATTCCTTATCTGTATTCTGCAGACCACTAGAGACAGCTTCCTTCATGTGGTCAGAAATGTTTGATACTTACACAAAGGATGATTTTTGTGGATCATAAAGCAAACCCAACACGCGAGACTTTATAAACTTGACTTTTCTATCAGAAAGTTGAATATGTATCAATTACGTGATAAACTTAAAACTCTAAGTTGCATGGTTTTCCAGTTAAAGTTGAGAAATGTATTCTTTGCACAAAAATGAAGAACTACCCGACATCTTTCTTAAACAATAAAACAAATTATTCAATAAACTTACAAAACTTCCTCACCTGAATATGTGTTTCTGTGAGTTTCTGTTGTTCCATCAAAACTTGATGTTGAAGTATCTGCCATTTTAATATTTTGCTTGTTTTTTCTAAAATTTTCTTTTTCAGTTTCGGTGTCTGAACCTAAGTTTAACCTCTCATTTTTTGAAAATACTACTTATGCTACTACTCAAGGACCTAATAGGCAATTCTTGAATATCCTTAATTAAAATGTATACTTTGAACCAAAACTATTAACAATAACAGCTGCTGCTTTACAACAAATGTTGAATTTCACACTTTGGAACATTTATCTGATCATCCTCGTCATCCATGTCACTGTCGCTCAGAGATGTCACCATCAAAGGCATTGTCGAAATTTTAATTGTTCAGTTGAGCTTGTCATGATTTAGTGTTGTTTTGAGAGTCTCATAATCAGAATACACAAAATCAAAATGGGTAGCAAATTTAAGTAGCCACATTTGAACTAGTTTAAGTGTTACTGATTATCAGAACCAGTACAAGTAAGTGTCGGCTTTAGACTTAATAAGTTTAGTTATAAATACAACTTACTTTTACGATTAGAATTTACGGTTGCTCGGAGAATTGACAGAAACAGTAACCGATATTTCTATGAAAATGTTCAAAATTTGAAAAAATCAATTTGTTATTACGCAAGATCAATACTTTAGTAATAACACATCAGAACGTAGGTCTTATCATCTTCAGAAACGGTATGAGAAATAACTAGTCCCAGCTTGTCTTTGTGTATGCTTTAGGTAACACCTGATATTGGCAAGGGCGCATTTTTAGAGTTAAACTTCACACGTGTAATTTGTAATAATGTTGCGTCAATTCATAACGATACAACGAAAACTAACCATGACCACATAATGTAACCACACAATAATGTTTCTGTAAGAGTTAAAAGTATTGCATAGCCGTTCCTCTCCATGGGATACATATATATGCACCTACCAACAAGGTGTTTAGAAACGCTCCCTTAAATTGCTCCACGTATCAATGATTAAAGCCCGAAAGCGTCATACATGCTTGAAAGTTAATAAAAAACAGGAAAATATTACAATGTTTTCTAACAACTATGCCGAATAATAAAAATAGGGTACTTCTGACTTACGATTTGTTTTTCAAACTTTTGTTTTTGTGAGAAAACTAGTGTGTCTAACTTGAACTATTTTGTCATACACCTTAACAACTGTCGTTCTATTCCTCTTTTCAAATTTGACTTTGAGCGGGAAATTGTTCCAGACGCCATTTTGGATTTGAAAAATTGACGGAAAATGTCGTATCTGATTATTTGAAAGCTAATTTTTCCATTAAGCTCATATTAAGCTGTGATAAAAGCTTACGGATTATACCGTTAGTGGATCTGAACACAAACTATCTAAAAAGTAAAGGTAGGTGCGGCAAGATGCCTGAAATTAAGTGTTTGGAAAATGTCGACTAGTGCAAACTACAACTTACAAGTAGGATAGTGCTTCTCATGACATCTATGGTCTGAAGGCGATACTACAATGCCTGAGTCGGCTGCTATTAGAGTTCTACCGTAAGTTTAACGTTAAAGTTACGTGGGTTGTATTGTATTATCGGTACTGAGTTATTCAGACAGAGCAAATGGCTGTTCATATCGGATCGAAAGTTTGACAATTCTTCACTTGTATAAGTTATAACAAATATTTGTAGTTATGTCGCTTAAGATCATTGTCCTCGTCTTTTGTACTTGACTGAAAATAAAGTAATATTCATATGGATAAGCTGTACTCAGACTGTTTGTCAATGTATCAATGTGTAAAACTAACACTAGTAATAGTAAACACGAACTTTTTAAATTTTATGGAATATTGGGAAATACCAAAAGTTTACCTGAAAACATAGTAGAATAGATTTTTAACCTGTGGGCATTGGAAACTAAATAGTACGCTAGTTTAAAGTTAAATTTTTGGTGTGGAATGTTTTTAACATGTTTGTTTAACGTTGATTAAATATAGCTTATAATCTTATTCAACAATAAAAATTACTCAAAGTTAAATGTTTATTTTATTAGTTGACATTTGAAATTAACAATAACATTTTTTAAAACCTAAAATATATAAAGAATCAACAGTTAACATGTAGGTGATATAACTATTTATAGTTCTAATCTTCTATATTGTAATGTTGGAAGTAAAGGAAACGTTTTCTGTATTGTCGAACTGAGATTACCTCTAAATGTGCCAAGAAATAGCATCCAACTGTAAAATTTGAGCAGACTTTAATTTGTATTTTCTGTATAAAAATATTTTAAGCATATTTATAATAAAAACACTCACTATATCTTTCAGCAAACCATCTGGCAAATAATTTTACCAGAAAACAAGACTGGTTTTCTAATGCTTGTAGTTTATGATCAATTTTTAATTTTTTTTTATATTTCATTTCTAACAATATAATTCAACCACTGAAACAAAACCTTCCGTGAATTAATTAATTTCTGTTTATGGGGAAACCCTTAAAATAATTATTAATAATGGTTTAAACCAAAATCCTCTATATGAATTAAAACTTATCATATAATTATAAACATAGTTTTAAAAGTATCAAATACATGAAAACTAAATTGGTTCATTTTATAACAAACTTTCAAAAACTGACACTACAGGATTCTGTTCATTAATTCCAGGCTTTACATTATCAATTATCAAACTCTTCTCAATTTGTAATTGATTCTAACCATCAGCTGACCCACTACTGTAGAATTATCATTTAAAACAGGTGTGTAAAATTTTAGAATATGTTGTGCAATATTTTACTGGTTTTGAATTTTTCCAAAATGTGCTATTTTGTGTGGGTTGAGAATCTCTTAAAAGTAGAACACACACACTCCTTTCTATAAGAATGGCTTGTACATTAATAAATAACAATGTTTAGTATTTATACTAAATCAAATCTTTGATTTGAAAAAAAGAAAATTATGCTTACAATAATTAGACAGGAAACATTTTCACTTTTTAGATAAACTCTTCTAATATTGAAACTAACTGCCTTTTGTGTATTGTAAATGCTGTATTATGTATAGGAACACTATTATTACTGGTTTATATGCTCTATGGCACATTAGTCCTCAGAATGTTAGAAGTGGCCTGTATAATTAGCAGTATTTAAGTTTATTATTTGATACTGGCATGAGTGGATAATACTGGTCACTAAGAGCTCTGTTTTACAGTTATGTTAGACACAATAAGCAATGGGATGGAAATAAAAGATATGTTAGAATAACATCCACGAAATTTTGTATTGTCCAGACACTTATAAAACTTAAATCACAAGAAAAAAAAGTTTGTAAGTTGTTAGCTGGTTAAATGTTAGAGATATATAATAGTCTGTTGTTTTTGGCATGTCAGATGTAAAGTTTAGTATGATAATATGATCATATGGTAAACTTAGCTAATAATGTGGCTTATTGTGGCAGAAAAAGTGGGTGACTTCATCATGAAGTCAATTATGTGTGTATAGGTTGCCCAGAAAGATGTTTTATGTTTATCACATGTATATTCTATCTGATAGTCATGTACGGTAGGGAATAAAGTAATCATAGACATACATTATAGCTGTATTTTTCCTCTTTTGAAAGATGTTTTTATTATCTGTATCTTTCATATGCAAGTGTAATTTTGTTTATTCATTTCATAAAGGATTTTAGTTGCAATGATAAAGATACATTATTTGTCAAATTGCTTGATGATACTATCAAAAACATTATAAATTTTTTTAATGTTTGTATTCAGATTAGCTATTTAATATTTCTTTCTTAAAATATTTTGTGATCTCTGAATATAAATTTTCTAAAATCTCAGACATGACTCTTATTAACTCTACAAATGGTTTAATAAAAACATTAAAGGCAGTGATGTTATAGTTTCTAGTGTTCTTGAACAACCAAACTTCTAATTATATCCTTACAAGGTCTAAATAATGTTACTTATTATTTTTCATATTTCACATGCTGAGTTAGAAAACAATAACTTAAGGTGCATAAATACATCAACTTCATCAATAGTGACAGACTAACCCTCTTCAGTTCCCATAATGATAACCCTCTTCCTATTGGCAGCATAATTTATCTGGAGTTACCAACATTTTAATTAGAGAGTCTACAGAAAAAGCTTGTAAGCATTTCTTTTCATTTAAGAACTTCAATTCAAACACATGCCACATTTTTCAATAACTGAAACATCGCCCCACTCATGAGCTTTCAGCTCACTTCTAACAAACTTTTCCCACACCCTCTTGTATTAGAATAGTCCTCCAAAATTCTGAAATATCTGTTTGCTTAAGACTAAGTAGTATTAGTGACATGTAACATGTGAACAGCCACATTTAAGCAAGAATATTGATTTATTATAAATAGTTCAAAGGAGGACTAATATTCCTAGAGATGGAAGATTTAGGTTAAGAATGTATTGAAGTTTACAAGGTTATCCATAAATTGATAGGATAAAGGACTAATTTCTTTGTGTTATACTTTTATGACAAGAGGGGGGGGAGAATTTACACAAGATTAGTAAAAGATATGTTCCAGTACAGTTAAAATAATTTCATTTTTCTTACAGGATGACATAATTCATGATGTAAAGAAACCCACTTAAAGTAAATATTTATATATCGTAGAGATGACTTTTATTTAAAGCATATGTAACATCGTTTTGAGCTCCTTAGGTTATCATCAAGTTAAGAATAACTTTTAGAAGGATAGAACACTTTTCAAAAGTGCTTGTATTATTAGGTTTCTTTTCTACATCGTACATGCTTTGGAATATGTGTCATAATTTTATCCTTTTACTCTGTTATTTGCACCTGATTTTATGGAATAATCTCCAACTGATATATTTATTGTAAGTTCAAGGTAGCTCTTTGTCTGAGATTAATAATTTCTCAGATTTGCCATTAGCTTCAAAATACAAACAGAGGATTTCCCTTAGTTCCCACTACTTACTCTATACTACCCACACTGGCTTATGAGATGCTTAAATCCAGGGCTAACTCTTGTTTTCTCAAACAGTTTATAAATAAATCTTTCAGTATATTTAGAGAATATCCTACTGAAAACCATTCAGGAACATTTCTCTCTTGACTTTCATCAGTGGTTAGGGATTAAAGTTTGTTTTAAACAGTTACTTCCACCTACTTCTGTAGCTTTAGTAGAGCTTTTTTTCCATTAAGCACATCAGTGGGTCAAGTGATCTTATATCATTTTGCTTGATATTATAGTATAATGTTGTTCATATCCAGAAAAACTTGAGTAAGTACTGGGAAGAGAGGGAAGGAAAATAAAAAAAAATGCCCCTGCAAAACTTTGAATCAGTAAATACATTTTTTGAAGATCACATTTTGAAGGAAGGAGAAAAAAATTATATTTTTTATTTATCAGTTATTTACCTGTGATGAATCAATAATAAAAAAGGAAACCAGTATTTAATTTTAAAAAGTAAAACATGAGCAATGATATAATTTGGTAAATCATTATTAATAAAAAAAGGATGGAATGCAACTATTGTTCTGATATCTTCAACAAGCAAAATATCATTAAATCAGTATAGTCAATAAATGATAAAACTTATGTGATCTACTAAAAATGTGTCAGTCACCTTTCAGAAACAATCTAATAGATAGTTGATAATACCTTGATTTAGTAAGTCATTATGACCAAAAGTGTTAAGAATAAGGGCACCCAGTTGATGAAACAGTATATTATAATCTTTGTAAGTAAGAAAATGAGAAAAGTATATTTAAATATCTGTGTTATTTTACCATATTAATTTATTATTATTGCTCTAAGCAGAGAACATATTCTGGCCTGAAATTAATATTAGTTAATAATACATATATAAAACATAATGCAGACTTCTTTATTGTAGATATCTTTAGCAAACCAGATACCATGAATGTAGTGTAGCAAGTAATTGATACAATTTTTTGGTTTTGAATCCTTTATTAATATTAAAAAAAACAACTTATAATTCAAATGCACTTGGCATCCAATATGCCATTATAGTAATGTGCAAAATTAGCTATACATGTGCTTAAATTTTTACTAAAGCACACACTTAAAAGTTCTAAGAAATATCCACTCATAATTTAGAACTCTTTCATTTGTGTGGGACTGTTTTACAACTTGCACAACAATATACATTCTGTGACATTCATGTAAAACATGCCATGTATTACAAAGAAAAGAATACTGAATAAGTAAGACAGTTCATCTATTTGGTAGGTTGTCACATTTATTTTTCAATGTAGGGAAGTATTTGCCACTATATATATGTTTGATATTTTTCAACTCAATGGTTTACAGCTTTTATAAACTGCTTATGTAAGAAATTGTGTATTTTTAGTTATGCTAAATTGTTTACATGATTTTCAATATATCAAACAAAATATTCTTACTTTAAGTGTTTCATTTTTTAATTTTTATTTCAAATTAAAAATGCTAAAATCATAGGATTAAAAATTAGAATGAAATGTGAATATTTTTTTAAATTAATGTAATAGTATCTTCAGCAACTTCATGTTTTCTTTGTAGTTTTCCATATTATAGGAATGATTATGGCAATATGGAAAGAATACAAAGATGGGTTAAAAGACTGATAATGGATTCTAAGATATTTGAGAAATAAAAACTGACTTGTTTTCCCATCGTACAAAAATTAGGTATTTAAAGAAAAATGGTTACAGTTTATAGAAGCCTCAATAATTTCACTGTGAATATTGGAATGGAAAAATTATTATTGCAAACATGAATATTAATGAGTGTTGAGAATAAGTTTTTTGAAATTCTAATCTAGCCTTGTTCTTTGACAAAGATTTATTTCTTTGTGCAGTAACTTGCCTGTTGATTTAGTGTGTGCTGTTAGTATATTAAATTTATCTGTTCTTTCTTGGTTCTATATTGTGATAAGTAAGAGTACATATACTTTGATTTGGTCATTTTTGGTCTAAAGTCGCAACCCTGATGGTCTGAATTACCTTCAGTCATATTGCTTACTTTTATATTCTTACATTAACATAAAAGCTCCACTTTTTGATTGGGACGGCATTATTAGCTGCACTTTTGTGAATAAAATGAAACATTAATAGGTAAAATGACTGTTACCATGGTTTTTTTCTTACATTATTCAAACTTCTGTATACCTAAGTTTGTATAATCATTTGTATTCAGACACTACTGTTGTGTTTACTTTTATTAGGTTGTTTTATACATTCTGTTGTACATATGCATAATTTAAGCATAACTGAAAGGCTTGCAAATTTCTATATTTCTTTTTGTTTTGTTTTTAATTTATACTCAAATAATGTAGCAACAAACAATCATTATGAAACCATAGTTTCATACACCTTTGGGGTTTATTTGAAAATTGTTATTCTTTCCATAAGAAGGCATACCTACAAAGTCTATTAACAAGATAGAATTATGTGGTGTAAATTATTTTAAATTCCATCCTGTTTGTAAACTCAGGAATATCTACTTTCAAGTATTCCTTTTCACTTGCTTCCTGAACCTTATGTGGAAAAATGTTTTGAGTGCAGTTTTGTTAAAGCCATAATTTTAAAAGATCAGCAACAAGTATCATAAAAAATGTATTAACTTCAGGCACACAAAATGTTACTTCACAAAATATCTGTGCTGTTAATGTTATGAAAATATTATCAATATTTTATTTAGTTACTTCATGCACCAGCAAAATGTCCTGAACTTTTAACACATAGCATCATACCAATGCACTTTGAAATTGGTTCATATTGTAAATACAGAATTAAAAACTACTTTTTTATGATGTCTTATTTGTTAAAGGCATTATAATAGTTCTTTGTTTATATTGTTCTGATTTAACATTCTTCTTCATCTAAAATATTTTTTTCACAATTATTTTAAATGAAAAAGGGAATTATTGATAAGTTAAGAAGGTATAAACATATTTTTGAAGTATTATGAACAGCAGTATCAACCTATTAATGTAACATTTAACTTTATTATAATTTTGTAGGTATGCACTAATTGTATAATTTAATTTTTTAAAGAATGTATACAAATTATTACAATTTTAAGCTTTGTGTATCAATGACTATTTTATTGTTTTAAGAAAACATGAGTCATTTAATAAACAAGCATATTGTTTTTTTATTTTCTTTCAGCGTTGGCTTAGTATAGCAGCTACTTCATAAAAAAATGTTTTATGCACACTTTGTATTGGCAAAAAAGGGCCCTTTAGCCCGTATCTGGTTGGCTGCTCATTGGGACAAAAAGTTAACCAAAGCCCATGTTTTCGAAACTAATATAGAGAGCAGTGTTGAAGGTATTTTGCAGCCTAAGGTAAGTTGGTAAATAGTTAAAGAAGTAAATTATAATATGCTCATGCAAAACCACCTTTTTTATACATTAATAATATGCTAATACTATGTAAAAAATTTTTAGTGTTGAACAAATTTGCCTCATGGCTATATTTGAATGGGATACTGTTGTATTTTTCTGTATGGTTATTAAATATAGTTTTACTGAATAACATATTTTGTTTAATTCAATATAGTATATTCCTGTATTATTGGTTTAAAATGTCGCATGATGTTTAAAATGTAGCATACACTGATACTTGTTAAATATTATAATTCATTTTATTACAGTCAAGTAACCCAAGTGCTAAAGTGCTATCTGAAGGGAGGTCAGACTATTGTGTTTTTATAACATGCCTATTACATGTGGCATTTACAAACTTTCTAAGTAATAAATGTATGTTGAGGACAGTGTTCCTTTTCTAAACGTATTTGTGGATTTGACTTTCTCAGGTTTATTTGTTACTTTCTCTATCTCCCATGTCTTTTGATTCTTCCTACATGACTTTCATATTGAGGTTTATTTGGACTTTTCACCTCCTCCAAGTACAAGTTCATGAAATAAGTAACAACATTCAACATTTAAAAATGTACAATGATTTATTGTGTAAGTTTTCTTATGTTCTATCAATAACTCCCTCTTTTCATATCCAGTCAGCTCAGGCTGTGTAGGGGTACTTCTTTTCTGTACATAGACATTTACAGCCAACTGATAGGTTATTCAAGTTTTGACTCAAGTTTTTCTCTTCTCTTCTTATCTGTTTCTCATGTGTCCTCTTTTCCTGTTTGATTGCCTTGTCTGCACATCATTTCCTTAGTTTTGTTCACTGGGATTTAGTATACCATCTTTGAGCTTTCTCCTTTGGTAATACCTTCCTTCAACAGAGATGTAGGAGTATTTGCCTGTTATATATACAGTCACAACTTCCTTTCAATTGTTATATAAATGACTACATCTTCCTTGCCCCTTTCAGGAGCTCTCATTTTCAGCCACATCACTTTTCCTTCAAGAGACAGCTCATCTGGATTGACTGGTTTAATTTGCCAAGTCATTTCTGATTCTGATTCAATACTTGTCCACCTTGGGTCCTTTGTCAATTCTCTGTTATTCTATACTTCTGCATGAGATTCTATTTTTGGGACTCTTGCATCCTTGGAACATCTTGCTCCTCTAGGCTTGGCTCATATGAAGCATATTCAGTTGAATTTGTGCACCCAGTGGAATATTTCTCATGGTTTTTTGTACTCTAGTGTGATGCTGCAACCTTCTGTTTTTAAGGACCTGTTTTGGTGGCTGGATCTTGCCAGTACTATGGCCAGCATCCCATTACCCCCCTCCCAATCCATATTTCTTGCTCTTCACTAACACATCTCTTATGGGTTGGGCCACACCTCTGAACAACTCCACAGCCTCATGGATTTGGTCTTCTGTGGATTATACCTTCCCTGTTAATGTTCTGTATTGCCACCTTTTGGGCATGTTACTATTTCCTATCTTATTCTGTAGATCATTTGGTTATGATCCATTCTAATAATTATCAAGGTAGAACTCGCTCCAGGGATATTGCAGTTGTATGTTGGACTTTTTGTTTTAGTCTCTCATTATGTTCATCTGACAACATGTCATGTTCCAGTAACTGTCAATTTGGTGGCAGTTCAGCTCTCTTTACTGGATAGAATTTATCCTTTGGGATGGTCACTACATTCTCAGGTTTTTCACTTAATTTTTTCACAGATGAGTACATCAGTGATAAATACCTTTATCACTACTCTTACTATCAAACTCCCCATATTCTGGTTCCCAGTACCTCACTCATCAGCTTTGACTGTGGGTGCTCTTAACCAGAACTGGTATAACCTATTTTTGTATGTTTACCCTTTTCTTTGTGTTCTCTCACCTGTCTTGGTTGTGATTTACAAAACTCCTTGTCAGATCCTGTTGGTAGCATCTTTTTGGCTGACTTAATTTTGGTTTCCTCTTCTCATTGATTGGCATCCAGAACACAGTTACCTCTGCCATCATTTTGGTTATTTTTGCTCCAAATGCTTTTTCACCTTGGAGTGTTGTTCCTTTATCTTCACACATAGGATTTGTTCAATCCCTTGCTTGCTGGTTAGATTTCTGAATTTGTAGCCCTTATATTATACTATTCTTGTTGCCTTTCTTATCTTTCTTTCTGTAAGTAAAAGCAGCATGTTGTTTGCTGCTGGCTTAACTGCTACTCTCTACCACCAGAGCATTCTATTGTTCCATACCTTACTGTTGCTTGTCCTTCTTTACCCAGTTGTTTGAGCAAGGCTTGTTTGTTTTTAACATCACAACATACCAGACAATCTCATAACTACCTTTTGCAGTTTTTGCTATGGCTCCATTTTTGCTTTTCATGTTCTTTCACTTTGTTCTAGTCTTTTCTCATTCATTGAACCCTCATCCTTCTCTTTCCCTGACTACAACCATATTATGGTTCTGCATGCTCTATATAGACCCCATTTGAACCCTTGGCCATTTGCTCCTTATGCAGTTTTTCTCTTAAGATCTATTTCTTTGTATTCTTGCTTGTGCTCTATGCAGATGTGATCTTTATGTATTGAATGCCTCCCATACTTTGTTCCACAGATATTCCTTGACCACTTGTTTTTTCATAAGACTTAGGTGGTTTGGAGATAATATATTGTCTCCAATATTTCTTAGATTTATCTTTGCCCTCTGCAAATTGTACTAACCCTGATCACCTTTTGTGTCCATTTCCAGTGATCGTTGTTACTTGGTACATATTGCTGTATTTTGGGTTCTAGCAGTCATTTATTTTTCCCATTAGAACCCTCTTTTTCCAGGGATATCTCTTCCTTTACACTTACCTTATGGATTCATCAGCTCATCCAGATATCATTTATTCTTCCATGGATGAAAATACTCCCAGGCTATATAACATTTCACCACATCAAACCTTCCACTTAACTCATCTCTGACCTCATAATTTTGAAGACTCTTGGACAAGATCCTTCGAAGTGGAATAAGGATTATGCCCTATTCCTCATTTCCATTATTTCTGCCATCTGCCAGCTTCATTTCCCTCCATTTGCCATTGTCCAGTTTACTCATCATTTTTGATGAGTAAAGGTATCATTTTTCTTTCCTTATCTGTTTGTAATATACTTCCATTTCTTTTTCCAAAACCTACCTGATGGACTGTGTTAACTGATAGGGTATACTTACTTTTTTAAATCTGCATAAAATTAGAAGTAATGAAAAACACTAAATTCAAAAGTGTCCAATGTTGAGATGAGGTTTTCAGCAAGACCACTGTGGTGATACATGTGTGTGTTTCAATGTTCACTCTGGACCATGTTTTTTTCAAACTATGCTCCGCGAAGCCTTTAGGTGCCACGAGGAAATTTTAGAATATTAATATTTTTCTAAAACTATAAAATTGAATCAGAATACGCTGTACAAAAAAGAAAAATATATCATTAATATAACTCATTTATCTCGTATTGGGTCTTTTAATATTTTATTCTGCTAAGACAATTTTATTTAACTTAGGGGAAGTTCTTGCCTTGAAAGTGTTAATACGATCTCATTGAACTTCAACAGTGGCACCACTGGTTGCTAGTAGATATGGCACCATCTCAAGATTGCATGTTTCATTGGAGATATAAGATAGCTCAGTAATTTTCATATGAAACATCGGTCAATTCTGGGTAGTGATGCCAACCATCTCTTAAAAGTAAGATCTGGATTAACAGCTAAATTAAGCAGGTATTCTGGATGTATTTTACCTAGTGATATAGTTCCTGCCCACAGACTACAATTAGGAAAGAAACTAGCCAAAAAGCCCATCTTTTCTACTACTTTTAGTTTGTTCTGTTTAATGTAATTTTGTGTTTTTAATACAACTAATTTAACATGTGATGTAGTTTGATAGCTGTTATTTTAGCAGTTACTGATTTGAATGTTTTATTGGTTTAAATGTTGACAAAATCTGTCTATGAGTTACCTTTTTTTTTGTGGCTTCTTATTGGTTTGGCAACATTTTCTTTGTGCAAGCATTGCTTTAAGATTATGCTTTTAACTCATCAGGTCAAAATGGCTTTACGAACATCAGGCCATCTTCTGTTGGGAATTGTTCGAATTTACTCGAGAAAAGCTAAATACCTTCTAGCTGACTGCAATGAGGCTTTCATCAAGATAAAAATGGCTTTCCGACCAGGAATAGTAGATCTACCAGAGGAAAATAGAGAAGCAGCTGTGGCTACCATCACTTTGCCAGAAGTTTTTCATGACTTTGACACAGTTCCAGATATCAAGTAATTTTTTTATGCATCTTAGAACTTATGTAATTAAACTGAGAAATGACACAACAGTGTGTTAAACATTTGTTAATTTACATCTAACCAACATCTTGAATAAACGGATCTTATTTGAAATACAAAATTATATATCGTGTTTAGGTTTCTGAACTATTTGTTAAATATAAATATAATGTTATTCTTTTTACAGCAATTTAGGCATGGAAACACCAGTGACTTTAAATCAAAGCCGAGCAGAAGACATAACACTTAAGGAAGATTATGGGACTCTTAATCTCATGGCTGATGATGGATTTGGTGAGTTTGGTATGAACATTACTTTACTTTATCACATTTGACCATTTTCCAATAACAGCATAACTAAATTCTTGTTTAGTAGGTTGTTCTGTGTGTGTAAGAAATATGTTGGGTCAAGTTATATGTTATATGACATATTATAGTTTAGTAGCATAAGTTATTCACTACAGGTATGTAGTAATAGATGCATAAACTCATTTTGTGGCTCTGTACGTATAGTGTATATATTTTTATTTAATAGAATGAACACCTGAAAACAGAAGTCTAGTGTCATTTACAGGCCTGTAGCCCCTTTTTTTTGCTTTCATTTTCATCAACTTGTACATCCAAAGTCTTCTTTCTGTCATTCTATTTTCAGAAAAAAAATATTACTTTTAAGACAATAACTTGAGTTTTCCTCAAGTCATTAATAAAATGTCATTAATAGTTAGTCATACTCTTTTGTTTACTGTTTAAGTTAACATTGCAGAAGTAACATTTCATACAGAAAGAAAAAAAGAAAGGAAATAATAATATTTTTAATGAGCCAGAATATGATTACCTCCAGATTATTTTGTTCTTATTCACCAGGTGATATGGGTTTCGATGATCCTGAATTGGCTCGAGATGCAACAAACATTGATGAAGGTTTTGATCATGCTAGTCTGCTATTAGGAGAAGACAGAAACAAAGATAAACCTGAAGAAACAATACACGAATCTCATGAAGTTAGCCAGCAAGGTCCTTCTAATTCTAAGTCCAATTTTTCCATTGATGCTCCTCTGAAAGACGATGGATTTGGAGGAACAGTTGGAGAAGGATTGCTTGGTAAGGTTTTTATTTATAAAGTACAGAAACACTGTATTAAGATTATTGTTTTGGGAAAAAAAGAAGAAATGGAGAAAGTTTACTGAAGAGCATTTTTTTTATTGTAATAACTTAGAATATCGTTTGAAAGAATTGGTAAAGAAATTATCAGTTGCTTTTAAAATAGGTTTATTTATAGTACCACTGTGTATGTGAATGTGTACAATGTATGGAAAAAATATTGGAAAAAGACTTGTTGAGAAGGAATTGATTATTATACAGTTCATTAATAAGGGATGTAATATTGTTGTAACATGTTCAATTGTTGGGGAGGTTCTTTTGAATTATTCAGTAAAAATAACTTCAAGTTCAATCCACATAACAATAATGAATTACATTATTTATTCAGAAAATTTTCTTACTGCCATGTTTGTTTGAAGGCCTGATTTCAAATATAAAACTCAACCAAAGAAACTCCAAAACTACTGTAGGTCTACTACATTAATGATATTTAACAAAAACTATGATCCAGTACTTTGTTTCCTCTCACATGATATTCGTCCTTGATTTGTGTTTCCCTCCATATGCTCAATTTTTACTCTTCACTAGCATTGAAGCTCCCATCTAACATCAGGTGTTTACATATTGTATAGCTGCATTGTAGCACACAACAGCCCTCCACCAATATGAGTGTGACACAAACTTCTAGTGCAGCTGACACCCTTTGTACTGTAAAGCACAATCATCAGTTCTCAATTTGACATTCTTGTGTAATAACATGTTTTTTTAGCTCATGAGCTTTTTAGATGTAGGCGTTTTTCAGTGGAAGTAACTACAAAGGCATTGTATCACAAGTGTCAACAGCTATCAGTTTGTCTGACTCAAATATCATAACTTTATTTACACCAACTTACTCAAGTATGTTGGTGTTGGGTTTATCTTTGTCTCTTGGAAGAGATGAGGGTTTTTGTGTGACAGGTGGTAGAATCTTTCATGCAGCTTGGGCTTTCTTTTGTCCCTGGCATACCTCCACCTGTTCCTAATTTGTGACGAAATAGATTTTTCCACATTTTCTCCCCATTTACCTTTGCTACATTTTATACTAATGCTGTCTTAATTCTACCTTATCCTTTTTTCATGATTTCAAAACTGTTAAAGCTTTTTGTTCAGATCTGGGAGTCAGATCCTCTGTCATTTGTTTATTTTTCTTAGGTTTACGCTCTTCTACTTTTGTCTTACTCACAACCCTTTACCAAAGTAATCTGCTATATCCCTTTGGATTTTTTGACAAATGCTCATTGGCTTATCTTTTTTTTTTTCAGTCGCATTTTGATCATCTCAGCATTTTCACTTCTTATTTGGTTAATCATTTGCTACAGTTGGTTGGGGAATGATATCCTTATTACTCAGTTGCTTTTGCCTCTCTAATATCTCATATGCCTTCTTCTGGTTTCTTTTGTATGTCTATATGATTTTACTGGTATGCTTGTATCTGTGGTGTCATTTGTTGGAGCTGCATGCCATTGTTTAGCCTTATCCTTACTGGTTTACCATCTCCCCACTCCTCTCCTTCCTCTTCTCTCTCTCTCTCAACTTCCCATTCCTCTTCCCATCTGTCCTTTCACCACTGGTAGATTTCATCATTGTCAATCTTTGCAATGACTGTTTTATAGGCTAAGGGTCAGTAATGCCTGCTTTGTTGGGTTTATGATCCTTTTCCTTCTGTTTGTGGTTAATTGTTGAGTACTAGGGTTTCTACCAGAGTGTATTTGCCTTTGTTTTTTCTGCTTCTTCTTCAATGTCTCCTGGTGTCATTGTTGTACATCTTCCAAGGGGTCTTGTCTCTTGCTAGAGTTGGTCTTAATGACTTCAGTAGCTATTAGATGGTTTTCTCATTCTTTTCCAGGTTTATTTTTCCATCTTTTTGCGGTTCTGTGGGAATCTGAACATGAATGTTGAGCCTTACATCTTTCATGTTTCAGTCAGTTTCTTATATTCCCTTATTTTTCCATGGAAAAATTTCTTATCTTACAATGTTCTTTTACCCCAGACATTGGAATGATTCAGTTGGACATCTTAGATGCTTCTTTTCTCATTTGATTCTGTTCCAACAAGCTTCCTACAACCATCCTCTTCTTCTCTTTTTGGAATTAGTGCATGAAAGTCAGTTGATTCATCTTGAAGAAGTTGCACCTTATACCCATTTCATTTCACATTCATTTGAGGGATTCTTTTCAATCATATGTCTATGGGATCCAACCTTCTTCCCTTCTTTGGAGGGAGATGGAGTGATTGGTTTTTCATGCCAAATCTTTACCTTCTCTCACTGTATGGGATATGCTATTTCTTTTGGAGACTTCAGCTTCCAAGGAATCCCCTATTCCCTTGGGCCATGCTTATTTGTAATGTGTACAGTAGGCTGCACATTCTCTGGATTTTTGCTTGGGATCCCTTGTTCTTAACCATTCTCTTTCTTTCTTCCTTGCTTAAATACTTCACCTGGTGACTTAATAAAACTACTCCTATAGTAAGTATTCCTTCTCAACTCATCCAGGTCTCCTTCTGTTTCTATTTGCTACCTGGACGAGAGGGGGGCTATGTCTTGACCCTCATATTAATTTGGGTCACTAGTTCATGATATATCAATTTTTCCAATTTGTCTCTTAGAACGTTTTTGTAATATATCAAACTTTGGACTTTTCTTTTATAAGGATGACTCGTAGATAATAAATACAGTAAACTCTGTTGTTGTTTCCTTTATCAGACACCAGGGGATACTTTGTCTCACTCTTCCTGTTTACCCACTATTGTCCTCCTTTACTGGGCCTATTCTATATAAGAATATCTAGTAGCCTGTTGTTGTTTTTTTGTGGGTGCTCCGAGTGATGTCGTGGATCATCTCTTGAGACTTGCCACTACACTACCTATGGATTGATTCCTTGTTCCTATGATGTTCTTGGACGTGAAATGAAGATGGATGGGTTCTTCCTTATACTGTGGATTGGGCAACAGTACCCAATGTGTCTTGGTTTTGAAATGGCGTTGATCTACTGATTATGATCTGATGCAGTCTAGCCAGACTACACCATCCTATAACTGATTGTACTGGAATATGTTTTGCCTGATTTTGCAACACATTATCTTTATAATAGGCAAAAATGTATGCCTGGGACAGATAGGGTGTTGTCTTCCAAGAGTGTGATGCTGTACCTTAGGGTATTTCACTCCTTGGAGTTTTTTTGGTCAACTTCTAAAAAAGTGTTCGTTTAGATAACTTTTGCACAAGTTCTTTGACTTTCTCAATGTGAGATTCTTGGTATTATGTTAGCGGAGGTAAGGTATTGGGTCAGAAGGTAACATTTTACTACACTGCAAAATGCATTTCCGATAGATATTTCCATTAATCTCGAGGTTATAGTTATGCTCTACAGTATAGAGAGTGTCAACAGCACAAGGAGGGTATGTTGTTGGTTGCACTCATATTGTTGATCATTTGCTGGCTGGATGTCAGTTCCCAGGTTATTTGGTGTTGAATCAGCATAGAACCAGCCAAAATAAGTTTTATTTTCTTCTCCTTCTCTCACTGTTGTACTTACAAAGATGATCACAGTAGACAGCCTTTGACTTGGACTGCCTTTTTTTGGATTCTGTAAATTGTCTGTTTTCAGTACAGTAGAGATTGTTCAGACATTCTATATTACCTTGATGAAATACAATCTAATCAGCATTACCTCAACTTTTGATGTTATCACTGGTTGATTTAAGTTTTTCCCATGTACAGTTATGTATAACATCTTGTCACATGTTAAAATTTCAAATATATAGAAACAGAATTATATGATATTCAAACTAATAAGGATATCTAAAGATTTGAATATAGAATTAGATAAATAGTGATATGTAGCAGGTTTATGGCATTTGCCATCAATCTTGATCTACGTCATATTTTGTTTTTCATATATATTTTAATATACACACAAGGACACAAGAAACAACAAAGGTTACTATAAATGATGATACACATAAAACTTTCACAAACTCACAAACACTATTCAGTCCTTTATCTGACCCGAAAATTCTTCAGTATCTTGTCAAATATACACAATGATCAGATAAATTCCAAGTGATTGTAGGTAGTGATATCCAGAGTCCTAAAATGTTTTCACATTAAGCAAGAGTCATAAAATGTTTTCATAGAAAGCACAAATGCCCAAATTAAATCCTCTGAATTTCAATGGCCTCCAGTATTCAAAACTTGTGAACATTCCTGGTTATGTATCCAAAGTAACTGATTGATAAGTGTTATTTCAGTTGAAAGTGTAGCTTCTGACGTTGCTAAACATAATAATATTATGAAGCTATATTTGAGTAGCATCTTATTCTTCACTGGTAGAATACCTGACTTATCTTATATTTCTAAGGGTATATCAGACATTCAAAGTCTTATGTTCTTTAATATTATCATGTAACAACAGAATAAACTTAATAATGATTGATAACACTTCTGGTTGACTGTTGTCTACCCTATACCATAATTTGACATGAAAATGTTATTGAATATTAGGCTCTTTGAATAATTATTTTTTTAATTCATTTAATATGAAACTACTTTTCTTATTATCTTCTGTACCACATAACAATTAAAATATGTTTGCAAACATAGAAATATTGATGATTCATAAATTCTAGAATTTTCAAAATTATTATGGAATAAACATGAAATTTGAAATATAGATTCAGTATAACCACAGCATAGGTTATGTAAGTGTCTAAATATATATTACATTTAAATAAACACTGTCATTAAAAAATGAGAACTTGACACTAAATCTGTCTCAATTTTTATTTCTTAGATCCATGAGAGCTTTTCCAACTGTAAATCTCTCAAGATATGCTGGAGTGTTTGGTTCCATTATGACCTTGTCATTAGTCATCTATTTATTCCGAATAACACCTAGTATGAATATTTCATTTCTTGGTGTTACAGTGATTGCCTTTCATGTTGATGCTAGAACTTCACCCTTGGTGAAGTAATTATCTTGTAGTACAATGGGACTTCCTATTTGAAGCTAACCTAACCTTGCATCATGTCTACACATGAAGCAAGTTTCCAATATTCACTCTTCTTTGTTATAGTTACCCATACAGTGTGAGACACAGTAAAGTTTTCCACAGAAATGGTAACTTTCTATGCCCACTTGTTGTTCTCATCAATCCATCTTCTTCCTTTGTCAGTGGAGACAGTTTCTTACTTTTTATTATCCAATCTGGTTGAACTACAACAGCTCTAAAACCAACATTTAATAACATACTCTAAAACTTCCCATGGATTGGTTTCTTTAAATAATGAACTTTTCAGCCTTGTTTGGGGCACATGGAGTATTCTCAACAAAACTTTGGTTCATAAATCTAGCTAATTTCTGTTTGTTTGTTTTTATTTATGATTGGCTTTGTTGTTCTTTTGAATTGATTGAGCCCAAAGACTCATTCTTATGGTATTTTGTTTGTGGTGTATTAACAGTTGTCGATTCACCATAGGTCAAGTTTTTCATAACTTTTAACAGTTCCTTCTTTGTTGTATTCTTTTAGAGGAATTCTTAATCCTTCATCTGCACTTCCTAGCAATATATTTTTTCAAGTTACACTTGAAACATCTATTTTCTTGTGGTTTTCTTCCATCGTTTATTTTGTAACTAACTGTCTAACTAATCCTCAGAGTTTTCATAAACTGTTGATAAAGGCAGTTGATATTTCATCACTACTTGATTTAAGATCCTGTAACTTTTAGATGTTACATTTCATTGTTGATCTGCAACTTTAATAAATGTAAGTTCTTTCTGAACCTACTTTGCTTCAGGCTAATTGTTACATCATCATCTGTTATAGCATCTGTAAATTGGTCATGTGCCAATGGAATCCATCATATTGCATAGAGTATTCAAGTAAAATAACTGGGCAATCCTTTCCAAATCTTCTACAGGTTCAGTTGTTCCTGAATTTTAGTCTTGTTACTTCTATAATATCAGGTAGCTACTAATGCTTGATAGTTTTTATGCCTCTCAGCTGGAAAATTACTTAGGTTCATTTCAGCTGGTCATTTTAAATGTGCAACATAATGAATAGCTTTTTGTTCACTATTCCACTTGTTTACTCCAGAAATTATATTTAACTGAATCTGATATATTTCCCATGGTACCTTTCCCTCATAATCCATTGGTTTTCTCAAATAAACATAGTTATTGAATTGACCAGCTAAATTCTCAAACTTGATTTGGAAGTTACATGGCTAGAATTGTCCAACAAACTCATACAGTAACAGATTTCACAGCAGTAGTGGTATAGGTGTACACCAGTTAAGTTTCCTATTTTACATTTTGTAGTAGATGGTGTTTTAGGTTTGAATTTTTCGGCAGATGCAGAAAATGGTGTGGCTGGTTTAATCTTTGCATTTACTAAATCATTTTTAACATCTCTTTTTTGTACTAATTTGATTTTTTCATTACAGTTTTTCATCCTTTGTTGCCTCTCAGTGTGGATTCCTGTACGTGGTGAGGGGACCTTCCAGGGAAGGTTCTGTTCTTTTAGTTTACCTCCTCTGGGATCTCAACATCCACCCACGTGTTTGCTGTGCGTGGCGATCCATGAAGAGGAGGAAAGGATCCTGGTGGTTGAGAGGTCCAACCCTAACACACCACTTTGGCCTTGAATTCCTGTAGACAGGCAGCCTTGGGGTGGCCCCCTTGGGTCAATCAGCTAGTCCACTTGGGTTAGGGTCAACCAAGTACCAGTATTGGATGTTTTCAACAGGTGTTGTAGACATTGTATCTGATGTTGGTGTTTGGGTATAATACTCAAAAAACCCTGTGTGCATCCTCTCCTAGGGCTCCATGGTGGGTGGGGTCAGTGGGCTCCAAAATTTCCCATTATTTATTATGGATCCTCCAAATAAAAACTTAAATAAAATAGTCAAAAAAAAGACCATATGTAAACAACCACGTCTTGAAAATTCTGAGCAGCAATCTTCAACATCTGTAACACCTGTTGTACCTCATTTTGTTATTCTACATTCTCTTTCAGACAAACCTTTAGGGCAGATGTCTCCCTTTTTCATTCAGAAGGGACTAGGGGGGACTTGCTGGCTCTCCAAAGTCTGTAAAGATGCTTCGATCTGGTGACATATTGGTGGAAACATCAACATCTCAACACAGTGAACTCCTCTTGCATTAAAAGAGGGGATATATCTACTGAGGTTACACCTCATACTACTTTGAATTCATCACGAGGAGTTATTGTTGAGAAGGATTTGAAGAACATCCCCAAGTCAGATATTCTCCCTGGTTTCTCCACTCACAAAGATGGAATTACGAAGCCGACCAATATCCTTGTTCTGACATTTACATCACCACATCCATCTGCCAGCATCAAGGCAGGTTATCTTAATTGCAGGGTATGGCCATACATTCCAAACACTCTCCGATGTTTCCAGTGCCAGTGGTTCAGTCACTCAAAGATGTCATATTGTGGTTCCTTGACGTGTGCTCGTTGCAGTGGAAAGGACCGTGACGCCTATAAGTGTGAAATGGACCCTAATTGCATCAATTGCAATGGCTCTCACCCATCCTACTTTCATTCTTATCCTAAATAGCTGGAAGAAACAGAGGTGTAGCATTTGAAATTAATTCATACCGTTACTTATCCTGAGAATCAAAAGTTGCTGTCCACCACTTCATATCGGACATATGCTGCTGCACTTCATTTCACAGCTACAGTGGGAGTGCAGACAGATCTTTCTGTGCCTTCAAAAGAATCATTCTCAAAACAAATGAAAAGTCTTTTGACCTCCATAATTAAAAAGTTGATGAATCAACTTCAACACCCATTTCTGTCCCTTACATGCATTCAAACAAATCCCAAGATCCACTTCCTTTAGTTCCAGGTACAGGCATTTCCTCTGATACATCTTCTTCTCCCACCCCAAGATGCAAAAGGATTATTCATTCATGTCCTCAGTTACTGTAATCCCCTTTGAACAGCAAAGACCTGCCCAATCGACCTAGGGCAGGATCCATGGAGGTCGATAGATCTTGCTCGAATAAGGACACTAAGGAAAAAGGATGTGGTTGTAAACAGAAGGTTTCTCCACCCAATTCGCCTATACGTAAATAAAAATGGTCACCTTGATAAATGGAACTGTCGAGGTTTACATTCTGATCTGGATGACATCAAAACACTGATTGCTTCCTACCATCCTGCCAATTTCCTTACAGGAAACATTTCTGAAACCTGCCAATACAGTCACTTTTTGGCTGTGTGATGGAGGGGTGGCACTGTTGGTTGATCAGCATGTGCTCACCCTGTCTTTGCCACTCGACACATGTTTGGAGGCCGTAGCCATCTGTGTTTCCTTGGGTCATACCATCATTGTTTGTTTTATTTACATGTCACCTGGAGAGACATATGATCAATCAAACCTTGATGTTGTCATTGAGCAGTTGCTGTCTCCCTTTTTAATCCTGAGGGACTTTAATGGACGTCTTCCCATCTGGGGAAGTTCTAATACTGATAGGAGGGTTTGCTCTCTGATCACAACCCTTCTCTTTTCAATACTGGTTCTTCTACTTATTTTCGTGCACCTAGTTAGTATTTTACTGCTATTGATCTCTCAATTTGCTCCCCTTCATTATTTTACCATTTTTCATGGAGGGTTGACAATAATCCACAAAGCAGTGATCATTTTCCTATAATCTTGAGAGAGACTGGCTGTGGTCGATGCCACCAGACCTGCATGCCCCGGTGAAAGCTGGATCATGTAAATTGGTCCTTTTTCTCTGCTCTCGCAGAACTTGATCCTGCCTTCGTTTGTAAGCTGTCTATAGTCGACTGTGTGGCAGCAGTAACTGAATGTATTATACAAGCAGCTGCTTAATGTATTCCTAATACCTCGACACATTTTCCACTATATCCTCGTCTGTGGAGAAATCCTGCCTGCTACATGGCACAGAAGGCCCAAAAACAGGCCAGGTGTACTTTTTGTAGATATCCCACACTCTTGAACTGCATTGCTTTCCAGCAGGCCCCTGCACATTCTTAGTGAGTAAGACATCAAAGCCAGAAGGAATCTTGGATTAAGTTCACAGCCAGCATATCTTTTACCACCAGTTCCAAAGTCATATGAGAAAAGATTCGAAAGGTCAGTGGGCAATAAAATTATACCCCCTCTCGATCTTGCTCTCTAATGGCCAGGAAGTAGCTGATACCTGGAGCATTGCTGATACTCTAGGTGAAGGCTTTTGCCAGGTATTGAGCACTTCTGCTTCTTCCTCCACCTTCTTAGCCATCAAGACTCGTGCAGAGCAATCACCTCTTTCCTTCCAAGCTGATTGTCTCTATGACTGTAATCGTCCCTTTACACTGGTGGAACTGAAACTGGCCCTTCATTGGTCAGGCAGTACATCAGTTGGACCTGATGATGTACACTATAAAATGCTCTGCTATCTATTTTTTGCTTCTCTTGCTGTTCTTCTGATTGTTTTTAACTGGATCTAGCAGGAGAATGTTTTTCCTGGTGCCTGGTGTCAGGCTATTATCCTACCTTTCTCTAATTTGGGAAGGATCCCAAGATTCCTCCAAACTTCCATCCAATTGCTTTCACGAGCTATCTCTTATCTTTGACCCATAGCTGCTTGATGTGTGGTATAAAGGTCAGCTTACGTTCCCCAAGTGGTGGAAGAGAGGATCGATGTTCTATGCTTAAAGATATATCATGCTCTTATTCGATCAAAACTCGACTGTGGATCACTGGTCTATGGCTCTGCCAGAACCTCGGCCTTAAAGATGCTGGACCCCATTCATCATCAAGGACTTCGGCTCTGCACTGGGTCTTTCTGCACTTCCCCAGTTCAGAGCTTATACATATAGTCTCTTGAATTTTCTTTGCTCCTCTGCCATTTGCAACTGTCTCTACTATATGCTTCAAAACTTCATTCCTCACCAAAGCATCCCACCTGGGGTTGTGTTTTCCTTCCTTGGTGGGCCATACTTTTTCAGAACAAACGATCTGCCATTGCTCCTCTTGGCCTTCATATCCAGGCACAGTTGGATGTATTGGGTCTCTCCTTGGATAACATTGCTGTATCCACTGGTCAGCCCATCCCACCATGGCTTCTTACAGTCCCCAAATGTGACCTATCTTTAACACTCCTACGAAAAGACGTTTCTAGTCCTGATTTCTCCAAGCCCGTTCCCCTGGCTGTGGTTTCGCTAGATAGTAGATAGGGACAGTGGGAATCTCGTTAATCCATTCATTAATGGATTTAAATGGCAATTTCATTTAAATACAAAATTATTAGCCTAATATTAATAACCTTTCAAGTTGCTCTGGGGCCTATTAGGCCCCACTTTTCGTAGGAGTGTTAAGTTATCTGAGAAAAGCAGATACTTCCGATTGGAAATATTGTCTGCTATTTGCTGAACATCTTTCAAACCATCCTTCCATTCCAATTTATACAGATGGTTCAAAATCAGGTGTCTGTGTGGGCTTTGCTATGGTTTGTTGTGGTTCAATGGTTGCACAAGAATCCCCTCTACAGCTTCTGTGTTCGCTGCTGAACTGTACGCCATTTCTCTTGCCCTGGATCACATAGAAGCTAAGCAGTACTCAAACTGCACTATTTATACTGACTCGCTTAGTTCTCTACTGTCCCTGGAATCGCTTCACTTTAGTTCACACCCTGTTCTTGCCGATATTCAAAACCAACTGGCCCATTTTTCTTTAACATCTACTTCTATCCAGATTTTCCGAATACTGGGTCACGTTGGTATTCACAGGAACGAGCTCACTGACACCACAGCTAAATCTATATGCTCTCGTACTGTTACCACTGTGCCTATTCCATACATGGACTATGGTCCTGTATTCAAAGCTTGGCTCCATGCCAGCTGGCAGTCGACTTGGAGTGAGCAACGTGGAAACAAGCTTTTCCAAATAAAACCCTATATTGGACTTTGTCTGTCTTGCTTCTGTAAGGATCATAAAGAGGAAGTTGTTCTGACTGGACTGTGCATTGGTCACAGTTTTTTAACTCATCATTTTCTCTTATCTGGAACTGATGCACCAGTGTGTAGTCTGTGTAACACTCAGGTCACAATAAGCCACATTTTACTTTCTTGCCATTGTTACAACTCTCAATGACAGCACCATTTTAAACATGTTCTGTCCCAAGGTTTGACCATAACATTAGACAGTGTTATTGGTGATGGTGACACTGTCCATCTTGATAATGTTTTTAGATTTTTTAAAGGCCATTAATCTTTTTAATGCCATTTAAGTTTTTTAATTTATTATATATTAATATTATATATTAGTCCATCTAGTTTGTTTGATTTGAAATTAGAAAATGGTCGTAACGTAAAATAACTCGAAACTAGGACTGGAAAGACCAACTTTAGGTGACTAACACTGCTGTTTGAACTACCCATTGGTCATCCTGGCAAGTTATTATTAAAATTTTGCTACAAGTCTTTTAAAACTTTTATTACTTTATTTTATGAAAATGGCCATAAAGTCAAATAACTCTGAACCAGGACGGGAAAGGTCAACTTCAGGTGACTGATGGTGGTTTTTGTACTTACCTGTTGGTCTTCCTGGCAAGTTATGATAATTACAATTATGCTACAGAAAGTCTTTTACAACTTGTATTACTATAGTTTTTCTCTTAACATTGTAGACTAGATGTAAACATTGGTTTTATGCTATTTATGTTTTTTAAAACTGTGTTTTGTTTTAACTTAATTTTCTTTTACAAATTTTACTAAATTTACTTTAATTTTAACTTTTTACCAGATGTTTAGCACAGATAGCCTAGCTGCTTTGTGCCGAAAAACACCAAATCGCCCAACCAACCAACCAACCATCCTTTGTTGATGGTTCTTTTTCTGTACTTCTCTTTTATTATTGCTGTTATCTCTCCATACATCTCTAACTGCTTTGTCAGTTTGTTTTCTATCAGATTTTGTTTTTGTTTTTAATACTTACATTTTAAAAAAAAATTCCTTTATATTTCTTCTTCTTTTAATTTTTTGTTTCTTTCTTCCTACCCTCCAGTGACACAGTGGTATGCCTGCAGACATACACTGCTAGAAACTGGGTTTCAATACCCATGATAGGCAGATCACATATAGTCCATTGTGTAGCTTTTTACTTAATAACAAACAATAAAACAATCTTTATTTTTGTTTTTGACACTCTTTTGATTTTCCCTCTTCCTATTCGTGGCCCGGCATGTCCAGGTGATTAAAACTCAACTCATAATCTTAGGGTCTCAAGTTCAAATCTCCATCACACCAGACATACTCTCCCTATCAACCACTGGGACATTACAATGTGATGGTCAATCCCACTATTTGTTGGTAAAAGAGTAGTCCAAGAGTTGGTGGTAATCACTTGCTGCCTTCCCTGTACTCTTATACTGTTATATTATGGATGGCTAGCACAGGTAGCCCTTGTGTAGCTTTGTGTGAAATTCAAAACAAACCAAACCTCTTCCTATTCTTGATTTTTTTTTCTAATTGTTTCATCTTTTCCAGTAGTTTCAGTCTTGATTCTTATCTGTGTTGTCATTATATTGAAATCAATATTTAGTCAAGTTTCTGTTTTTACTTTATAAAATAATCCTACTTCTGATATTAGTTGTGTGACATGTTCTGTTTTGGGGTGAGTTCTTTTAGATTATTTGGTAAAAATAATGCTAAGTACAATTCACATAATTAATTTATTTCTTCATTAAACATTTGCTATAACCGTGTTGACTTGTAAGTCTAATTTCAAATATAAAACCACAAGAGATGAATTAATTCTGTGATCTGAATAACCTTACTCAATCTTTCCTTGATCATCAACTTGTCAATCATCCATTCTGGTATTTATATTGAATTCTCACTTTTACCAAATACAGAAGGCTTCTACATTCTAGGACTGCTTTTATGAATTTTCTAGATCTAGCATCATCATACTGGTTTGTAGTTACATCAAGCAAACAACTAAATTATAACATTGAGCATATAACTCACAAAATATATATTAGGTTTGAAGAAACTATAAGAAGTAATTTATTAAGAAGGATTTACTTATCATAAAGTTTATTAATAAGAAATACAATACATAATAGTTTCAAAGAACCATTAGAAAATATTTTATCCAGTAGGGTTCAATTAGTGTACATTAATATCCTCTACAAAAGAAGGCTTAGGGGTCATAGCTTTTCTAATGTAACAGAATATGCACCATTAAGTATTGATGTGGAAAAACTGTAAAAAAGAGCTTTGTATGATTGTGATGATAGAGAAAATGAAGTTTCTAGGTGTGATTCATTTATTGCATTGTACCTTAATATGAATATCAGCAGTAGAACAACTGGGAAAGACTTGTCTGATACAGTTGACTATATATGCTACAGGAGCTATATAATAAAAAAGAAGCAAAGCTTAAGTGTGCTTTAAAAGTATTTATATATCAGCCTTAAAAAGGCTGTACATTTGGAATTTGTTTCTGTGTGTCATAAAGTTATGAAAAAAAGGCCTGTTCCCTAAGAATTTTATATTCACCTTATCAAGGCTTCTTATGTGAAACAAAGGTACCCATCCTTTATCTGTGTTATGAACTTTAAAAAAATGTGTGGATGAATGCTATGATAAATAACACAAAACTCCTGACTACAATTTATCTATAACACTTTATAGTATTCATTATTACCTCACTAAACGTTTTGTATAATCTTTAAGAACACGATTTGCACATATTTAAAACATGGTATATACTGTGTGAGGATTAAGGTGGCTTTGTACAAACAAGTAGCAGCCAAAGTAGTGGTGGTAGGGGAGCTTTCTGTTACCTGCTTTCAACACTCACCTCTTCATATTATCCCACAGTGTTTCACATGATTAATTAATTGATAGTTATTAGCTGTAGAAGTGTTTTACAAGCAAAAGTTATAAGTAAAAGTACAAAGTAGGTGTGCTTCAAGGAAAGGCTCTTCAAATATCTTATTGTAGCTATTGGAGTAGAAACTTCAACTGAATTTGTGTAATATTACAGTAGTGATAGCTGTTATTTTACATCATACTTATTCTTAGAGAGTGCTCTAGGATTTGCTAAATCATCTTATACTGTATGAATGTTGTGTTATAGAAAATTAAAGTTTTTGTTTCTTTTATGTAAGGAAGAGGCACCATTTATGAATGTAGTTAATGTTACCTTACATCAAATATTATTAATACCCAATAACAGCAATAATGGATTGTAGGGGGTAGTGAACCCCCCATTAACATGTCCCTTGTTCTGAATTATCATCCCACAAAATTTGGTTGAGATTGGCCCTACAGCCTAGCTGTAGTTAAGTAACAGACACACAGATTTTTGTGCTTTATATATAGATAGATAGATAAAGAAGCTAACACGTGATACTCCTGATTTTAAGATTATATGTTGTGTTAACTTTAGAAGGAGATGCATCAGGATTATTTGAGCCTGCTGGACTTTTTGATGATGCCCCACTAGGGCATGTACCCATGGATACTAGCAATGCTGAAAATCTTTCCGAGGTTCAGGAAGGTCCTTCTTCTGCACCACAAACAGAAAACAGACCTGCAGAATCTGATGATGATGATGACATGTATGGTAAGTTAAAAGTTGTTTTTTTTATCCATTTCTTGTTTCTTTTTTAATGTTAAATAGGAAGCATATCAATTATAATAGTTTCATTTACGTACATTTAAATACATTTCAAGTGTCTAACAAACAGAGGATACTAAAATAAAATGAACAGTGTGTGTTGTGAGTAAGTTATTAAATAGTAGTACATGGTTTACTATTTTACTAGTATGCATGCAGACTTGCTTTACCTTTTAGTCAGAGTACTGTATTTTGAATAGTCCTACTGTTTAAAAGAGATTTAAGTTAAGAATTATAGTACATAAAATAGTCTAAAGAAGTTCCCAAAATTTGTACAAAACATAATCCTCTCAAATCATTTCATGCAGGTTTAAGCAGGGTTAGTAGTCGTATAAAAGTTGATAGATTCTAGTAAGTTACTGTTACTTCTAACTGTGTCAGAATTACCTAAATGTTTTGCATATATGAAAATATTGATCAAATAACATACACATTTACAAAACACAAGAAACTGACAAAAATCAGACCAGGCTTCTAATTCTAAAATTATTTCTTCATAACATGCATAAGTCTAATTCCTCTCATAAATTAGACTCATTTCTTGTTTTGTTTTTTTAAGTTTTCAGTTCTATTACAGCTTTAAAGGTTTTAAGACTTTGGGGGATGAAATCTTCTATGGCAGCCCTTATCCCCTTTGGTTAAACTCATATGTGGGCTCTTTCATGGGCTGTTCATAACCAATGGAATCTTGCAAGAGATCCTTTGTCAGTGTTTATTATCCTTTCTCCTACCATTGTCAACAATCTGCAGAAGTGATTAACACAACTCACACATTGGCAGGTGTCCTACTTCTTCCTCCTTGTCAGGATTTGTGCATTTTATGGATGGATCCATTCAGGTATGGGTTGCCTGGGTTTATCAACAGGCAGATTTGGGGTTTTGGTCTTCTCATGTCAGTATCCTGGAGCTTTTCACTGTAAGTCATGCTTTGGTTCATTTACTTCTTTCTGCCAGAAATCATCTGGTAATTATCCAATCAAACTTTACTCCAATTATTGCTTATCTCAGTTACCAAGGCAGCACACACTCTTGATTTCTCTGTATTCATCCATTGGATATTTTTTTGAGCTGACATGCTCGATATTCATATCCATGCATGTCATATTCTGTTTTTCTCTTGTTGCAGGTCAGCTTCCCATCCAGACAAAATTTAACTAACATCCAGTAAGGAGCTGTTGGAAAAACAGAACACCGATTGTCAAGGCTGTTCAAAATCACCTGGAGAAAAAGGAGAATGGGAGGATAGATAAACATGTTAGTCCAGTCTTGGCTGAAAACATTGATAGCCAGAGCAATAAGACAAAGAACCAGAAACCAAACAAAATGAAATTTGTGGTTTAGAGATTTAGCCAAAGCTTTAGTATAAGGAGTAGTTCACTAAAGTTAAAGCCATTGGAAAATGAAGAATCAAGAGACCACTATGTCAGATAGATTTTGTCTGGATGCAAAGATGATCCACAACATGAGCAAAAACACTCAGAATATTATTACACTGTAGATTTTGTGGCTTCTCCAGTTCCAACATCCTATTCTATTGACTCCATCTTTCTTCATCACTGGTATATCATTCATGCCTTCTTTTCATTCATCTTCACATTAGTTTTTCTCTATTCATTGTTGAGGAGATCTGGCTTTTCCCAATGGTTAGCTTCTTTTCTGGCTTGTTTCATTTGCGCTTCCTCCATGGAAGTTTCTCATTGCCAATGGAACATTTTTTATCATTGGTTTCTGGATATAGACCTTTCCCCTGATTACCCCACTGTTCCTTATTTTGCAGATTTTTTCACTTGACTCTTAGATCAGAGTTCTTCTCTCTACTTGATTTCTAATTTTTGGGGCAATCCTATTCCACACTTTTTTTTCCCTGATATTACAGGTGTTTACCTCTTTTTATACTTTGCCTGTGGATGTCTTCCATCCAGATTCATTGTCTACTGTTCTGAATTGGGATTGTAATGTGGTCCTGCACTGCCTCAATTTGTCTACGTTCAAATCACTGCTCCAGTGCTCCTTGTTTTTTTACCTTTCCCTTACGTCTTCCTTCCTTTGCCATGGATGTTGGTAGTATGTTTATTTGTCATTGCTATTTCATGTATTTGTTATCCTTCTATGTATCTGCTCTTTTCTGTGGTTTGTTTTTCCTCCCTGACTCTTTGCAGCTTGTGAGGATAATTCCACCATTTAGCCATTTATCCTTTCCTTCTATTTCCCACCTTCATTCTTGTCCTGTAATGGATAGATTTCTATGTCTATACATGCCCTTCTTTGTTACATTACCTGCACTATTTGTTCTGTAAGTGCCCATTACTGCCTCTTTCTCCCATGGCAGCCATCCTCTATTCATGATCTTTCCTACCTTCACATGGAAGTTGACTCCCAGTGGCTGGGTGTTGGATTTGGAATTGCACCAAGGAACATAAGGCCTCCCATATGTATTACAAATGTCTATATTCCACCCTCAGTTTACTCCATCTGTGTTGTGAGTCCTAGTAGAAGTAGTTGCAAATTATTACAGTTCTTTCCCTTCTGCTATCTTTTAATGCTTATTAATTTAAGGATGTTACTGTGATTGGGGTGATTCCAGTTTGTTTCACTTTTGAGGGCGATGGTTTACTTTATGGAGACATCTTTTTGAAACAGGATTTTTGGTTCCTGGAATGATCTATCATTTTCTTATATTAATATGTTCCCTGTTTGTGGGCCTGGGGGTTCATGATTTTCTCCAGCTTCATGAACTTGAGGTGAAGATGTTATAGTCCTCTTTTTTAACCCACCAGATGACTGGATTTGGGATTGTAATTAACTAACCACTAGTCTGATTCTCTTTCCTACCCCAATATGGATGTTGGTACCCAGTGGCCATGTTTTATATTGAAGTTGACTGAATGCTAGCATGATCCTTATCCTACCCCCACCTTGTTTTAGTTCCTAGCAGCATAGATTTTGGATGTATATGACTTTCTGTGTACAGTTCATCACACCCAAGCCATTGTACAACTAGGACAGATACATCTTTTTCATTTTACCCATTTCTATATTTTCTGGAACAAAGTGTCCTTCAGAAGCTTTTGAAGGATGCCTCTTTCTCTCACTCATACCAGTCCCTTCACCAATTCACTGTGGGATTCTATCTATTTATGTTAGTGGGAGTAATTTACTGTGTTGGAACTTATAGTTTTCCTTTATTGAAAATCTATTTCTCATAAGTATTTACCTCCTTTCACAATTCTCACCTTTCCTCTGAAACCCAGTGTTTCCATCTCCTGTCAAAACTCAAAGTAATATTTTGGCAGGATTGAACAAAGTGAGTTACATGCTACATAAGAGTATATCATACCGTTTACCCTTATTGGTGCAGGGTTGACACATGATGAGTTACATGACAGATGCATTGGAATCAGTCTGCTCCTGATGGGAGGGGGGGAACAAAAGGCTTATGGCAAGCATAAAAATATGCATATAGAGGGCACCACTGAACAAGAATAGTTATTTATGTGATGGGAGATAGGTGCCTATTGAAAATACATTTTTGCTGTAAGAAAATTATAACTTTGGGATGAATAAATAAAGAAATGTGTGTCCCCCTGCAGATGCCCATTTCTGTATAGGCTAATATATAAGAATCATTCAAATGGGTCTTGGTTTGTTTAATTTAAGAACTTGTTTGGTGTGATTTTTTTTACATATATAATTATTCTGAGTGCTGGATTTCAATCCCCTCTAGAAACCACAACTCTTAATTTCAAAGGTAAAAAAATTTTTTATTACATATGTGAAACAGTTTTAAATGTATTGATGTATTTTTCAGGTAATATTTCATTCAGATTAAGCCTAGATTAAAACCTGTTATTACATTCACTGGTTATTTGTTGTGAAATAAGAATAAATTTTTCTGTAGAACTATCAACAGAATGATATGTACATCATTACAATGCCATAAAGCTATGATCATCCAATATAATATCAGAAATACAGTATGATTGTTATCAGTTTTATGATGGTAGTAGTTAAATGTTTGTAAGCTATTGTGATTATCATGTATTAATATTTAAAAAAAAAACTTTTATTAACTCAGTCAGGGAACTTGAAAACATGTATAAGAGCAATACCAGTTTTAGATTATACTTTTTGTACACAGGCCCAGAATGGTCAGGTGGTTATAGCACTCAACTCATAATCTGGAGGTTGTGAGTTTGAATTCTCATTACACCAACCTATGCTCATCCTTTCAGCCATGGAGGCATTGTAATGTTATGATCAATCCCACTATTCAGTGGTAAAAAAGTAGCCCAAGAGTTGGTGGTGGGTGGTTATGATTAGCTGTCTACCCTCTAGGCTTGCATTACTAAATTAAGCATGGCTAGTGCAGATAACTATTGTGTATCTTTACATGTAATTCAAAAAACAAGCAAACAAACTTTTTGTAAAAGAGCTTTTGTATTTAATAGATGTGGGTCCTCCTTCCATGGGAAGAATATCGGCTCCTTCTACTCCCGGTTCAGTTCCTCCAACAGAAGAAGCTGTTCAACCAATGCAGGCTGATGATACTGGAGGAGGGGATGATAGAGGCATGCCTCCGCCACCAGAAGCAGATCAAAGTGTCCTGCCCCAGCCTGAAGTCATGCCACAAGACCAGACAACATTAATCCATAATGAAGAAGAAACCTTTGCTCTTGCTCCACTTGATGCTACTCTAGTACATGGTAAGATTATAAGTTAAGAACTTTTTTATTGAGTATTTTTTAATTGTAATGTATATGTTCGTAATTTAAAAGCTTTGTCACAAATTAAGTATTTAGGTCAATACTGAGTTTTTAGTTTAAAAGATTGATTATTATTTATAATTAACTACTGTAGTCATGTTTTAATTTTACTAAGAACATGGTATTTTTTTTTAAATGCTGGATCTGTTTTTAGTTTAAAAGCATCATATATTGCTTGGTATAATAAACCATCTGATATGTGATTTAAAAAAAAAATTCATTATCGGGTGTTACATTCAATATTGAGAATTTCTTTGAATTGATTATCAGCAACCCAGCAGGGCTTTCCAATTTTTCACTGTTCTCAGAAATCTCAAGGCAATAAACCAAAGATATATCAGAGTGTAAGAGCCAATATTTTAATTGTCATTACAAATTGTTTGCAATCTTAAAGATTTTTACAAATGAATGTAGTTTGATATCTTTTATTTCTTACCACATTGGTAAAATAAACATGATGTTGTTTTATCACCTTTCAGGAGCAGAAAAAGCCAAAGGTAAACGTAAACGAAAACTGGTTGTGGATGAAGTGAAAAACATATCTGGCGAAGAGATGAAGTCCCAGCTCTCTGACACAACAGACATTGTTACTACCCTTGATTTGGCTCCTCCAACTAAACGACTCATGCACTGGAAAGAAAGTGGAGGAGTTGAGAAGCTTTTTGCCCTTCCAAGCCGACCCATTCTCTCAAGAAGCTTATCAAAGGTATCTTTATATTGCATATTATTTGCTTGGAATAGAGTTCTATTAATTTTTCTTGATTTCCTTAGTTACAATATTTTACATATTACTAACTTCTGGTAAACATACCAGTAATTAGTAAAGCTTAAAATGTCTTTGATGCATAAAACTTTTTCATTTATGTTCCTTTAAACATTAATAAAATAAAAAACAAAAATATAAATTATTTCACTAAAAATAAAGCTTTCTTGTAATGTGACTGATGCTGTTAGAAGTAGAACACTGAATATGCTACTAACACCATATAAAAGTATAATATTTCATGAGTCTTTTATTAATTACAATCTCAGCTTTACCAAAGGCATCTGACAAGCAGGCATGTTGACAATGAAGAGTTTGGTCTTGAAGAAGATAAAATTGATTTAGATGGACAACCAGAACAACCCCGAGAAGAGGAAGGTAGGATTTCTCTTATAGTGCACCAAGCACTATTCTGTGTGCTTTAAGGCCAATGTGCAAGTATCTGGATCAGTTTTTCTTTACAGCTTTCAAATGTTTAATTTGAAGACAAGAAAAATTTAACTCAGGCACAAGCTCACCTTGGAAATTACAAATTTCATCGTGGTGCCTAGTACTTTATAGTGCATGTGGCTGTGCTAAATAGAACTTGAATCTAGAATAGTTCTGGACTCTTGGAAGTCTGTAACTATTTTTATATTCTTTAAATCCTAAATCAGACTTTGTTTTTATGATTTTAATGGCAGATTCAGCACATATTCATGTTTTTTTCATGAATGAAGTGCTGCAGTTCTGTAACACATTACTAACTCACACCATTTTGTTTTTCATCTTTCTCTCAATTCGACCAGTTAGTGCATGTGCTTAGACTTATACAGGACCAAAGTTAGTTCAGACAGTATTATTAATTGGTTGTTGATGTCATGTGGTTGTTACCATGCAATCATTACTGTGAAAGTTCCTCAATTATCTGGATTGGTCCGGGGAAAGCATGAAATTTGAGATAACAGAAACAGTGGAGTATCGAGGTGCTAATGTATCTTGACAATTAGCCCATTGTTTAATCTAAATAAAACAATTGTCAATATATTTAAGATCCTTATTTTAAATTCATTTATTTATTTATTCATATTATCATAAAATATTACAAAAGTCAAGTGTCAGTCAGTTGGTCACACTTGCTTTCTCTAAATTTCATGAATTAAGCGAAACCAATTTCCCTTTTTCTCCTGTAATACCTCCTCTTTTGATTGCTTGTTTCTATTTTAGTTGAATTTAAACACTAACATAGGCATAAATAGCTCCTAAATTTTGGCACTTTTTCTGCTATAGACATAAAAGTATAATTGCACTCTATCAACACATGTCAAAAATTAGCACAAATCTATGGTTGGGAATTACTAAGGAAAAAGCCTTTGTTAAAATAGAGTGACTGTACCATTTATCTGTAGGGAAGAGGACAATGCATAACTGGGCAATACCCAACACTACCTGAACATCTGTGATTAAAGGACACTCACTGTGCAGCATAAAATAGTGGATGACAACTGATGTTGAGTGAAATACTTAAGAAATCTTAATGCATATTTTCTGTGTTTTTATATACTGTATTTTAAATTACTAATCAAATAAAATTAACCAAGCTACAAATATTTTGTATACCTGTTTTAATAGCTAAAACAAAAAGAGGCAAGGGTAAGGTTGTAATGGCCAACTTACGATTTAAACATGTGCATGATCCTGCACGCAAAAAATCCTGGATATTGTGTAACACCTGAACATTTTCTAGTCAAAATTAATTTTTAACGACAATTTCTCCATGTAAATTATTATATAGAATTGTAATAACACAATTGTTTTAAGAAAATTAAGGAAAAGATAAACACACGGATAATCGAGGAAAATCGATAAAAAATGCACGAATAATCAAGGCAATAGTGTTTTCCCCATTTCCCTGTAAAAACTGTTGTGAAGTTAGGTTAGGCATACCTGGCTCCTGAGTTTTTAGACTGGTTCCTAGATCTCAGAATATTTGTTGAGGCTTGGTTTATGCATATAAGTATGTTTTCATTGGGGAAAAAACGTCAAAAGCCTGAAAACTTTATTTATGATATTGTTAAATAACAGTTATGCAAATAATCTCTTCATTTTGATGTTTGTTTGCTTTTTGAATAGTATGTTTTTAAGATTTTTTGTGTATAAAAATGTTCTGTTGGAATTTTAGACTAAAATATTGCAAGATGTAGCTTGGTTGTATAAGAACATTATAATCCTATTACACATGGCATATTTATTATATCATGATATGTTGCCATTGTAGTAAAGATATGTTTAGAAGTATATAAAGTTCAGTACTCAAGATTTGTTACTTTGTGTTATTATTGAAATTTGTTAAACATTATGTATATGGTGTTTTTAGTTGTCTTTTACCTAATACATGGAATCTCTATTTATACAAGTTTTGAAAAGTGTGTCACATTAATGCTACTAATTTATTCTTTTGGATTATTCTTCATACGTGTAAAAGTACTCCATGCCTATATATGTATGATACACTTTATGTAGTGCCATCACACAAAAGAAGGAGGGAAGTTATTCCAGAAGAAATATCTAGGATAGAACAACCTCAACTAGAAACTTCTGTCCCAGCACAACCTATTCCTCCTATAGATCAGTCTGTACCACACTTTCCTCTTGATATTTCTAGAGAAGTACCATTAGCATCAGAACAGTTGCCTCCTTTACCTGTACATGAAACAGCAATGGTAAGATTACAGGTTGTAGTCTGTAAGTTCATTCTGTGTGATAATGATTAACTATACATTATACAAACAAAAGTCACTAAGAAACATATTATTATTGTGAATAGAAAATGAAAAAAATATTAATCTGATGTTAAAAAGATTAAGAATGACATCTCAGTAAAATTATGTAATGAAAAACTGTACTTACATTTTGTAGTTAAGATGTGAGATATTATAATTTTATGTATTCTTAGCATAATAGCTTATTTATGACATTTTATTTGTTTTAATATTATTTTGGCATGTTATGCAGCTTGGTCCACAAACGGAGGCTGAAACTCTTAACCCAGTTCCTCCTGTTGAAGAACATCCACTTATCCCAATCAAGGAACATTCACTTCATACTTTAGAGGGGCATCCACTTCCTGTATTAGAGGGACATCAAACCACTGATATTTTAGCAACAGCAATTGCCACACTGCATGATGAACCCCTTCTACAACAGCAACAGCCTCAACCACTGGAATCTGAAATAGAGCAAGTTCAAGAAACACCACTACAACAGCAGCAAGAGGAGCTGTTACAACCACCAGTTGTAAACCATAAAGAGCAGTTGGTTGAAGAAGAGGAAGACTATGCTGCTCCACCTAGTGTTGGACCTGTAAGTTTATATATAATCTAACTATAGGTTAATAATTATTGTATTTTGGAATTCCAGGTTAACCATTCAGGTGATTATGTTTTTTAATTCCAAATTAACCTGATGTATAAACATTTCACCTTAAATGCACTGCAGTTTCAATCCACATCTGGCATATATTTGGTAAGCTTTGCAAGCACAGTAATTATAAATGTTAAAATTCATATTGTGTGTATGTTTAAATGTTTAATAACAATTTGATAAAATATTTACACTTTCTGTCTTCATTGTGTGTATTGATTTTTTATTAGCTATAAGCTTCAAATTTTGATTTTCTTTCTTTGCATTGTTTTTTTTATCAACTTATAAGCTGTAACTTTTGATAGTTATTGTTATTACTGGTGTTCTTTTTTATAGTGACTTGCTGACATTGATGAAAATTATTTTACATACCATTAAATTTTAATTTGAACCTTTGTTGTGTTTGTCTGTCTTGTCTGTGAATAATTTAACAGTAACTGATACAGCGTCTGTAAAATAAATGTAAGATAATAACTTTCATAATCTTTCCTTTTTTAAAATATATAGCCTGAGGAGCAATTAGCAGATGAAACATATGAACAGTTTGAAGAACGAATTCTCAATAAAAGAACAGTTCACATGCTTCATATAATACAACATGGACTAAAAGCGGGCAAAAAGATGCGATTCTCTGACCTAGTGAGAAACAACATGCGCAAACAAGTGAGTCTTTTTCTATTTAAGTTAGAACAGCTTTTCTTAAAGTAAGATATCTATGTGAAAGTAAAAGATGGGTCCAGTTAATATTAAAAATAATGCGAGTTATATTCTAAAAAAAATGCACTTTGAGGGCTCAGCAGGTCTAGCAAGCAACAAATTAAACCTGATATCATGATATTTGCCTATTAACAATGTTGGAGTTGAACTATTTTAGTTAAACAGAATACTTTAAGTCTTAAATAAGATAATATACAATGAAATAAACATTTTAAACACTCGTTTATGGACTAAAGCATGTTAGACCCAAAGTTTCAAGACAGTGATGCTGTTTATTAAAGAGAAACTATTTGTATTTTGTTTTATTCATATTAGTATTGAAATGTTGTTGCTAACTTGAGTGTAACTAATCTGTAAGTTTAAATTGCCTTTAAATATAAAACTGTAGATTATTCAATTTTAACATCCAGTAAAATAAGATATACGGGTAATCTTGGAACACAGAATGTCTGTGTGTATTCGTTTGTTTTTTCACCATCAAACAATATGTTAATCAAGTAGTTGCTTATTGTAAAAGAATCCTTCTGGTTACCTACTTTTGTGATTACAGCTAATATAAAAGCTGTTTTTGCATCATAACATCTATGTAACTTTATGTAATAATTTAAGTTTGTATAATAAGTAATGTATAAAATGTTGGGTAACAAAGAAGATTAGTCAACAGAATTAAAAGTTAAAACTGATATGGTATGATCACTGGTGAAACATGATTCTAATCAGCTATATTTATCATAAGACTTATTGAGATGGTGTGCACTGTGTGGTTGAAGTACTATTATACACTGTTCTTCTCAGAACATCACAAAAGGGAGTGAATAAAGAAATTAGTGTTAAAAGAAACATTAAGACTAATACTTTTATCTTATGACAAATATAAAAAAATATAAATTGTTTGTATTTTATTTACAAAGTAAAACTGTTAAACTTATTGTACTTTAAATGGGAAGTAAATTCTTACTTACAAAAAAAATTCTTTCATAATGAACTACTTACTGTAATTACCAATTATTTGTGCATATAAAATTATTAACTTTTCTAGTCTTGTATTTGACAAGGACATGTGATAATGTTAAGTATTAAAAGCTTTTGTCTGATATTGCTTTCTAAATCACATCCTCTGCAAAGTAAAACTATATAACTTTGATATAAATCTTATTGACATTTGCTTCAGATCAAAGAAGAATTTAAATTTTTACTTTTAAGTTATTCTTTATCTTTCATTGTAATTTTTATTTTTGCACTACAAGTATTTAAGCTACATTTTGAACATGTTTGTTCCTTATTCCTAACACAAAGTTTTAAACAATGAAGGTTTGAAGTTAATAGTATCAAAAATTGTAAAATCCAAGGAGCTTTCAAAGCTAATGAAATAAAAAATATATCATTTGAAAATTAGGAATGTTTTTTTTCTCTCAATCTTTTAACATAGAACTTCCTTATATGAATTTGTGAACTTGTGGTAAGTACAATCAAAAGCCTTCATGACACATACTTCTGAACTATACAGTTACAATATGGTTTGGGTTTTATATGTGACAGTTAAGGGAAACAAACCAGTCTTATTATTTTACCTTGCTTATTTCTTGATTTTTTTAATATTATTATTTTGACAATTTCTTTTCACTTTACACAAGTTCCCATTGGTAATTTGAAATTATTACCATTGTATAATGGATCTTACTTCAGCATGCTCATAGAAATTATATACTTGAAACAGCTGTATGTAATTTCTAAGTATTATAAATAATATGAAGTAACATATCATTTGAAACCAGGGTTCCTTCCTTCTTCTTACCCAGTATATTATCTATTTGGATGTTTTGTTCTACTTTCATGTTAGTCTTGTTCAACCATCTTTTTCATTTTGTTTGATGGAGCTGGCTATCATCAATGCCCTCACTATTCCTTTTATTAATGCTTGCAAGGTTCTGTCTCTTTTGGAGATATGTTTGTCCTTATATGAGATCCCTTCTATGGCCCAGTAGAACTGTGCACCAGATCCCTTGAATATTCCTCTTTTCCTTGTAAATGATCTACATTGGTGGTTGAACATGGCTCACACTTCAGTAGGGGTTTCACTTTTGTCCAGATTTACATATTTTCATGGACATTTCATAATGGGATGGGGTGGATCAATATTCTGCCACTGAACAGTCTTACTGGAACTTCATTCTGTCCATCGAGCTTTGGATCATTTTCTGCTTCTTGTCCATAGTTCTCCTGTTGTGATGTATATCAATCACCAAGGAGGCACTCCACGTTTTCATTTCCTTTGTTATTGAAATTCAATCTTCCTTGTTAGACTCACACACACACAGTTTTAATTTACTTGCATGTCATATTCTGGATGCTTTCAACCTTGTCATGGATCTTCTATCCCACACAGACAAAATTTACCTGATGGTGTGGTCTCTAGATCATCTGCTTTTCCAGCATTCATGTACTCAGATAGGCACTCCACACCTGAATGCATTTGTCATAATCCTCCATTTTGGTTTCTGGTGCCTCATCCACTTGCTCTAAATGTCAATGTGTTCAGTCAGAATTGAAAAGAAAATTTCTTTTATGTGTATCATCCTATCTAACTTCTTCCCAGGGTAATTTTTATCATCCTTCACTCTATGTCAGGTCCTTCTGATTGTCCCTTAGTGGCAGGCCCAACTGTGGTTTCTCCAGCTGCTCTAGATCCAGTCTACACCACTTTATATGGCAGCCTTGGCCTCAGGTGATTCATCCTGCCTTTGTCTTCACATCTGGTTTTTATCCAGTTCTTGTTTATCACATTGTTCATTGTTTGTGCTTTCTGTTTAACCTTCTTCCATGGAGGTTTATCAACATAAGTTAAATGTTTTCTTCTGTTGGTCTTTCGGTCATGGATTGTCCCTGCTCATACCACTGTTCCTCATATTTTATATTTCAGGGGCTTGTCTCATGTCTCAATCTGGATCCCATTCTATAGTAAGTGGTGCCTGTCCAGGTATACTTCAGTCACTTAGATTTGTACTCAAATTAGCACTGTAAGGCCATATCGTTTTTACTTTCATAATTTCCATTGCTACTAAATGCACACTTTTCTTTACTATTACTTGTAGATTATTCCTTGTGAACTATTTATCTTATATAAGCCCATTCCAGACCATACTGACCTATGGACTTCATGGGTAAAGCAGAAAGGGATTGTTAACCATTCCTGCCATTCCATAGATTGAATAAATTGGGTTTGGGATCACCCAATGCATTGTCTCCAGTGGGTTCATTTCTCTGAAGTCTCTGCCACATCCCTGCCCCCATTTCTTCTAGTGTAGTAATAGAGTCTTCACATACTTTTTCAGTTACAAGCCACTGATGTGGTTGACCATGGAGGTATCCTCCTGAATGTGAGATATGCAGTATAAACAATGATGTATCCATTCAGCTGAGAGCATGATGATGATGTTCTACTAGTGTAGTGGATGGAAATCCTCCAAAAAGGCACTTCATCTCAGAAGGTATCCTTCATTCTACCCCTGCACAAAAGTTGGTTCTAGCAGTTAAGTTTTGAATTCAGAGCTGAACCTATCAACATCATGCCCTCAAACATGCAGTGAAATGGGGATCCCTCATTCTACCTCTACATGGATGTTGGTTTCCATCTGTTTAGTTTTGGATTTAGAGCTGAACCAATTGGCCTGATATATTCACATGTGCTGTGTTAGTATATATGCAGTTCACCCCTTTGAGTAGTATCCCTAATCCTACTCCCACAGTTGAGTTTTGGATGTAGAGCTAAACCAGTCACCATATCTGCACATGTATTCAGGGAGCACCTGGTGCCTCATTAATTTTGCCTTGGATATACTGCTTTGATGTTGTGGGTCACATTGGGTGAACTTGATGGTTGCTCTGCTTCTTCCTTTTGTGCTAACTCTTGATGTCTTTATGCAGTTGATGATACTGTGCTGGAGTTGGTCTGGTCTGTTAAGTTTGAGTGGGATAGCTATGTATTTTGCTGTGATCACATGTGCCCTGTTCTCCCATCAGTGGTGGGAATTTCTCTGGTTAGCTGAACTTGAGGTGAAGATGATGTGATCCTTTTTTTTAACCCATTCACGGATGTTAGTTCCTAACAATTTAGTTTTGGATTGTAGTTAACTCACCAATGTTATGATCTTTGTCATACCCCTGCATGGATGTTGAATTGGATGCAATTGACATGCAGTGAAGTCTGTCATACCCTATCCATTGTACACCTTTGAGCACATCCCTTCTTTTACCCACAATGTATTCATCAAGGAGATTGAAATCATTAAAAATTTTAGTTAGAATAACTGGCAGTTTTAACTCCCATTAGAATGTACTCCTCAGATTTGTCCACCCAGATTTGTCTTACTTTTTAACAACTGAGCAAAGAGAATACCTGGTACAGAAATGATACAGTATCCAGTGTATCCACCTCTTATTAGAAGGGGTTTCTTTGTGAGGGTGTCCTTCAGATATTTTGCTTGCTTTCTTGCACTGGTCCCTCTAGCCATGTATGTGAGCAGAAATAAGGTACCTTATCAGAAGTTATAATTTTCTTACACTAAAAGTATATTTCCAACAGGTTACTTCTGCTTACATTTACTATCCTTCCTCATCACTGTCCACAGGTATTTCTGCCTAAACTTGAAGTGATAGTTAGAAAGAATAACATAGAGGGAGTCACATTGGTGTATCAGGTATGTCTATTGGAGAAGGTTTGTTGCATGACAACTTGTACAGTTACGACAGAAAGTGTTCGTACCCCTGCGTTGTGAGTAGTTTTCTTCCTCATAACTTAAAAAGTATCACAATTAGGATAATGAAAGTAGAGTGTATTATAAATGTTATACTAACATACATTTTCATGTAAATTGAACGACAAATAAACTGTTTATAAACAAATAATTAAACACAGGAGGGGCAGAAAGTGTTCATGCATCTACTTTAGTGGTCAGTTGTATAGCCTTTCGGGTGAATTACTCCTCATAGCCCTCCATGATCGTTTGACAGTACTCGACTGGTATTTTCTTCCATCCTTCTTTACAGAAGGCCTCCAACTCTTGCAAGTTTTTGGATGACACTGATGAACCCCGGTCTTCAACACATGCCAAACGTGTTCAATTGGGTTGAAATCGGGTGACTGCAATGGCAACTCCAAAATGCTTATATGGTTCCTCTGCAACCAGGATTGCACATATTTAAATGTGTGCTTAGGGTCATTGTCGTGCTGAAAGATCCAATGATGCCCAAGCCACAAGTTCCAAGCATCATTCTTGATATAAGTGTCTAATATATCAACGTACTCTTCTTTTTTCATGATTCTGTTGACGCGGTGAAGGCTGCCTACACCAGAAGAGCTGAAGGAACCCCATAGCATGATCAAGCCACCTCCATGTTTAACTGTAGGGACAGTGTTCTTTGGAAGATTTTTTCCCCCTTCTTACGGAAAATATAGGGAACATCATTGTGGCCGAAAAGCTCGATTTTAGTCTCGTTTGACTAAAGAATACTCTTCCAATAGGTAGAGGGTTTATCTACATGCTTTCTTACGTACCTCAATCGTGCTTCTAAATGAACAGGCTTTAAATATGGAGTTCTACGAGGACAGCTAACATGTTCATAACTGTAGAGGTGCTTACTTCACCCCATTTTCCCTTACTAGTTTCTGTATGTCATTATGTGTTAAACGAGGGTTCCTACTAACATCTCTGAGAACCTTCCTCTTGGTTCTCTCTTTGGTGGGGCATCCGGAACGAGGGAGGTTAGCAGTTGATCCTGTAGCTTAAATTTGGAAATTATGCTTTGAATAGTAGATTTCAGCACATTAAGTTGTGTAGCAATACCAGAAAGTGACACATGAGACTTGTATTTTACAATAATTCGGTTTTCTAAATCACTGGACAGTTGTTTCCTGTTCGCCATGATGACCAAGCAGATAATGACAGAGACGGCACTAAATTGCCGGAAGTACATTTTTTGCTGGCTAAATTCCAATAATTATGAACCCAGTGTCTAGTTCTGGAATGGTATAATGTAGTTTATTCGCTAAACTAAACAAAATTTTAATGGGAATATCAGTTTTTTTCACACGTTCTGAACTGTAGGAACACTTTCTGCTCCTCCTATTTTTGGTTATTTGTTTATAAAGAGTTTAATATACATAAAACTTTATGTAGATGTGTGTTACTATAATATTTATAATATATGATACTTCTATTAACCTACTCATGATACTTTTTTAAGTTATGAGCACAAAACCACTCAGGACGCAGGGGTGCGAACACTTTCTGTCGTATCTGTATGTATGCATCAATTAAGCCTTGTGAACTCAGAGGTATATGGTAATGGAATAGCTTGTGAAAAACATTTTTCAGTTAGAGGGTAGCACTGAATGAGAATAGAAGTGTATGTGAGAAAAGTACCTGTCAGAGATATATTTTCAGTGTGGGAAAATTATTACTTTTTTTCATAATCAAAAATAATTTTCATAAATGATCACCAGTCTTCAACTTCTTTTGTTTTATAGAGTATTTAGTATTATAATATAAATTAACCTCTCAAACTGAGCTTATAGGCCTACCCAAAATTAAATATCACTTGAAACATATCAATGCAAATAGCTATGAATGTATGAAGGAAATAGACCTAATTAAGCAGGTGACATGTCCTTAAAGAAAATTAACATTTATCACTTTCTTGATAGATAGACACACAGCAGTAGATAATTTGAATACATATTTTCTACTTGTGAGATCAGACAGCAGTTTGAACGAACTATGAAATACTGGCAAGTGAATATAAAATAGTGGTAGAAGCTGATTTCTTTTGTTGTTGTGTTCTTACATGCATTAGTTCCATATCACTATAAGATAGGAAGTTTATAAGTGGAATGTTGTTTACAAATTTAAAGTTATATACACATAAATCTAAATTCTTTTAAGCATAAGAGTAATGATACTTTTTTCTTTTTGTCAAGGTTGCACAGAAATTCTACACATTTCTGGTGCTCAAGAAACAACAGGCTGTAGAATTAGAGCAAGATGGGCCATATGGAGAAATAATTATCACCAGGGGCTCAAATTATAATGGTGTTTATTAATGTGAGCAGCTTTATCAGTGTCTGTATGTACATGTTTGACCAAATAGTTTAATAGCTGGCCTTGGGCAAATTACCTACAAAATGTAGAGATGGTTATTAACACTTTGTGTTGTTTTTTTGTATATATACATGTTTAAGTTTTATATTTAGTATTGACAAGAGGTTTTATTTTCTAATTATATATATATAACACATATATTTTTTACACCTTCATTTTACTCTTTTTTTCATCTGTTCTAAGATAAAGCATGTTAAAGTCAGTTATATTGGAATTTTGAGGTAGGTCTTTACCCAAGAGCCAGATGTTTTAAAATTTTGCCCAAGTGTATATAAAAAGTTGATAAGACAAATGTTTTGAAATAATCATAGATTTTAAGTTATATTTGTGAATTAGTGGTACCAACTCATTGAAGCAGCCCAGTGTTTGATGTCAAATACAGAAACTGTATTTTTTTTTTTTTTTGGAAATTGCTAAGCATTGTTAACTTTGTTTGAAAAACTTCAAAAGGTGTGAATATGCCCCCCCAAAAAAAAAATTTAAGTTCAATGAATATGAACATTATAAACATGCTAGAAGCTCATTTGAAATTTGTCAGTTTTGTTTTTTGTGTTTCAAGAAGATGTTTCTTGTAAAGCCATACGTTTGCATGCTTCTGTACATACATTATTTTGTTATATATAGAAATATAGTAGAATTCTTGTTTATTAGAAAGTCTGTACTGGTATTTAATGTTTTATTTGTGTGTATAATAACTTAGAGATGAATATAACCTTTCACTGTTGTTTCTGTACTCCAGTAGTTTTTTTGAGGGGAATTACTTTATCACACAAAGTATATGTCTTTCTCATAAACAAAAAAAAAATATTTCTTACTTTGATAATTAGTGTTACTTCAGTGATAATGTGTGGAATTACCAAGACATTTGTTTTATAAAGTTAACACACAATTCTGACAGGTTTAAGTTCAAATTTGAATTTTAGAAAAGTACTGTCACAATATTGAGACACTTTGATTTAACATTGTTATGTTTAATAATATAAAGTTCTTTCAGTTTCTCAAAAACTGAACATTATTTGTATAAAATATTTTAATTTAGTTTGATAATACCCAAATTTTGTTAAGAATTAAGAAAAGTTGTATTCCATAAAGTTTGTTAAACTTTATTTTAAAATACAAATTTTAGTTGTTTTTCTGTTGTTTGTATTGTAGAAAATATTTTTTATCAATTTAAAAAACTGAATTTTAAAATGAGGGTAATTTGAAAGGTTTATTATGCTAGGATATTTTAGGATAAAGAAGCCAAGTATTTAAACGTTTACAAAAATTTAATAAGCAAAAAGTAGCCAGTTTGGTACTCATTTAGAATGACTGTTGTTTTATGTAAGAAATTGTAATTTGATTTATTTTATAATAAACATCCATAACATAACATTTGAGCTCCATGGTACATGTTTACTTTGCATGAAACTTGTAACAAAAATGGCATGTACAAACTCATAATGATACATTCTAAGTATTTGCAACAAGAAATAAAAGAAAAATTACTAATAAACTTTAAACCAAAGTTCAAATTTTCTATACTAACCTTAAAAGCTATGGTAGGTTTTCTAAACATCACAGTTTTTTCCCTTGTAGATGACTTCAAAAATCAGTGTACCTAAATTTTTGGTTTGTTTTAAATGTTGCACAAAGCTACGTGAGAATTGCATGTGCTGGCTGTTGCTAATTTTGCAGTGTAAGACTAGAGGGAAGGCAGCTAGTCATCACCACTCACTGGCAACACTTGGGCTACTCTTTTACCAACGAATAGTGGGATTGACCATCACATTATAATGCCCCCATAGCTGAAAGGGCAAGCAAGTTTGGTGTGACGAGGATTCAAATCCATGACCCTCATAGTATGAGTCGAGCACCTTAACCACCTGGCCATGCTAAATTTTTAAAATTTAAATCTTGGTTTATTTGGATGATTGTTCACTTATTCAATAAGTCACTGATTAAACTATTGTGTAATATAGGGATAAGACTGTATTTATAACAAATTTAAATATAAACAAATTCTTTTTATATATCCCAATACATAGTCAAATTGGATAAAGAGAAAATTTAATGCATACAAGAGTATAATATAACTAGGTGAATATAGATATTTTACAAATTTATCAGTTATCAACTGACTAATTAATATGTGTAGACAATAAAAATTATTTTTTGCACTCTCTCTTCTAAGCTGAAAACCAGTGGTTCTTAACCTTGTTGGAGGTACTGAACCCCGGAAGTTTCGTACTTACATTCACTGAACCCTTGGTAATTGGAAATACAAAATATGATTTTTTCAAATTCAAAACATGAGTAGATATTTTTAGTGCACAAAATGAATCCTGCATCAGTTGCACACAATATCAGTGTTCAAAAAACAAAACCAACAAAACATGAATTTCACACAAAAACAAAAACATAACTCAATGAATATTTGCTGCACTGTGTTCAAAAAACAAAACCAACAAAACATGAATTTCACACAAAAACAAAAACATAACTCAATGAATATTTACTGCAAATCAATATGACTTTTGCTGTTGCCTTTCAGAGACAAGTTCAGAAATGTGCAGCTTCACCTTGGCAAGTGCCACTCTCATATCATTCTCGCAACAAAGTCTGTTCCTTTTCTTCGTTTTTATGTTTACCATCCTCGAAAAGGATTGCTCGCAAAGATACGTTGTAACAAACGGTATGAGTATCTCAAGGACTTTCTTAGCAATAAGAGGGTACGCTATGATTAAGTGACACTAAAACGTTGAGAGTATTGTTGTTCTGAAAAGTTGCTGTTGAACCTGGCTCTACTGAAGTTCAATAATTTCATCGAGGTATTCATCATTGGCATCTGCTGTCGCAACACTAAACGTGAACAGCTGTCTCAACCATGCTGGATATGACTCTCTGGTGGGGAAGTATCTGTCAAGAGACTTTGTAAGCTCATCTAAGTGCATGGCAATAGCTTGCTTCAGTTCCCCGGGTACAGAAATGTCTCCAATTTCAGACACATCTTCGATCTTACTTACACAGTCATCCAGCAGAGGAAAGTTTGTGAAGTTATCATTTTCTGTTCGTCATTTCCATAGCGGTAGCTTTTTTTGAAAAGCCTTCAGGTTTTCTTCCTCTTCGATGATGTTGACTCCACCGCCCTGCATCTGTTGATTGAGATGATTGAGAGCATTGAAGATATCAGCCATGTACACCAAAATGAGAATGAACTCAAGATTTTTCTAAGCAATCTGCATGACAATGTTGGTGCTCTCCCAAAAACAGGGCTAATTCCATACGCATGGCAAAAACATGATTCAGCACCTTTTCCCGGGATAACCACCAAATGTTAGAATGAACAGAAATACCTCAAATTCAGAGCCCATTTCTTTACACAGATCTTTCAAGATGCAGTGCTTCAGGGCACTATTTCGCACAAAGTTTACACATTCCACTACAATTTTTAATACCTCTGTCAGTTTTGAAGGCAAGGTTTTTGTTGCCTGTGCAGAACACAGTACATTACAATGATGTGTGGTGCATCAGCTTTCACCAGCGCACCAAAACCAGTGTTTAGTCCCAGCATGACTGGAGCTCCATGCGAACAAATTGCAGAAACCATATCCCACGAAAGATTGTTGTCTCTGAAGAAGTCATCCACAAGTTTCTTCACATCAGCTGCCTTAGTTGTTGTAAAGGCTTACATAATAAAATTCTTCATTTATCTCGTCGTTCTTCTCATACTGCACGAGTACAACAAGCTGGCTTAGATTGGAAATGTCAGTGGTCTCGTCGAGTTGAAGCCTGAATTTTGCTGGGCTTGAAATCAGACCTGCAACTACTTGAGCCAAGATGTCATTGCTCATGTTGTCTATTCTGCTGCTGCTGGTATCATTTGAAAGAGGAATTTGGGATAACTTATTTTCAGCAGCTTTTCCCAGCATGATATTCGCCATCTTCAACACAGATGGTTTTACGAGTGCTTCACCAATGGTGTATGGTTTACCCTGCTGCGATCAAGTATGCAACCGTGCGATGCTGTGAGGAGCAGTTTGTCGATGGGTACAAAGCCGAGAACAGGCAAAGTAGCCTCTTCATCGAACCTAGCTCTCTTTACCTTGAATTCAGCAAGCATTGTGTTCTTGTATTTCCCATCTCCATGCAGCTTTAGGGAGTGTTTTCTTAGTTTTGCTGGTGCTAGACTAGAATTGCTCAACTTGGCATTGCAAATCATGCATTGAGAATGCTGACTCCCATCATGTTCTGTTATACACATGAATCTATATTGTACGTATTTGTCCGACCACTTTCTGTTTTTGCTCAACATTGTTAGTATGAAGGGATTGAAAGATTAGGAAAAAAATCACAAATGACTAGCGATTACTACAGTCACAAGTCGACTGCTAAGCACACGAAATTCCCTGCAACACAGATATTTTGGCCAAGTGATGTAACATGATCATCCACAGCCAATGATGGCCAAGTGGAGCATGATGTCACGAATCATACGAGTGGGGTGAATGGAATGGACACACACACAGTGTGTGTGTGTCTGGACCTCTGCCGAACCCCTGAGACTGACTCACTGAACCCCTGGGGTTTGATTGAACCCAGGTTAAGAACCACTGCGGTAAACAAATGAGTTAAGAAAAAAGTGATAGTTAAAGAACAGGAATATGGATTTTCTAATGTCTAAATACTTACCAATTTGTGTAGATTGAAGTTTGATCTATTGCCTCTATATAATATGGAAGTAAAATACATTACAGTCCTCATATCATGATCAATGAAGAATTTATTATACTGTTAACATTAAAATATTTAAAATTAATATTCCTATTTCTTGTTTTTTTAATAAAAAAACACCATTGAGTAAACAGTTAGTTTTATATATAGTAACCAAACAGAATGAGAATATTTATTATGAAAATTATTTCAATTAATTTCTGATTTAATAGACATTGTCTCATACAAATGAATAGTTCAATAATTAACTTTCACATATTATTTATGACAAGTTATAACTTATCACCTGTTTCTGTTTATATCATGCATATATTAGTGGTTGTAACTGTATGGTGCTTTTGTTTATTTTCAGACTTTTCACTGTTATCATTCAATAAAACACATTCAGGTTTCAACTGTTTATATAAGTGCAATCTAGTAAGTAAATATAGCTCAGAGAAATTAATCCTTGATCTTTGATAAATGGTAGTCCTAATGTTTGTTTCACCTCCAAAAACATAAATGTTGAAGTCATGAAACTGAGCACATTCAAAACTGAAAAGGGGAGGTGTAATGATTAGGTTTTTATATATTTTTCACTAGTATTATACGGTAGTTACATCATAGCAGTAACTCAACAGGATTTAATCTCACAAACTTGAGCCCAATGTTAGCAAGCAACTGTAACCTCTAATCAACAGTTTTGTGAGACAACTTGAATAAGGCCTGGCATAGCTTAGTAGTTATTATTATCATTGTTACTGATTTATACTGTATAATTAACCTTATTATTCTCCACTGTAAATAAATTTTGTATTTTGATTTTTTGTATTTAATCAGTAGACACAGGAAATATATGGCTTGCCTTTTATGTTATTTATGTCATTATGGAAGTAATGAAATGAGTAGACTTATTAATTTTGCACGATAAGTTAAAGGATTGTGCTTTATTATAAATTTTTCTTTATTTATAGGGCCAGGCATAACCCAATAGTTCACATCTCTCGGCTATGAATCTTAACATTCATTGTTTGCTTACTGTTGCTGTTGAAACACATTTCTTGCTTAGGATTGTGTGTGCATTGTAAAAATAATGATCTTATCCTATTATCTGATTAGGGTTGGCAGTTGTTGGCAATTCTAACTTTAGGGCATCTAGCATAGATAGTTCTTGAATGAGTAGTTTACATGAATATACAAAAACCAAGCACACAAACATCAAGTTAGCATTTGTATCAAATGTAATACAAAACGAACAAAACATTACTGAGTTAAATTGTAAAGTAGCATTACACATGCAGGTCCACTAAATAGTATCTTTGATGATTGAACTATGGAAAGTTTTAGTATGGTAGTTTGTCCTATGAGGTCAACACTTTTATGAGAAAACGAAATTGGGTGAGATGTACCTCACATTCATGCTAATCATTTATTTAACCTTTGGCCAACTAATCAACCACATTTTCAATGAATGCTGCTATCCTCTATTTTCATGTAATTTGATAACCAATAAAGGAAAATTCTTTAAGGTTTGTAGTTTCGATGGATAAGAGCTGCCTGGTTAGTCACAGGTTTGAAATTTACCTAATCTATCTCAATTTTCATTTTTTATTAGAAAAAAAGTTTTATTTTTAGGATAAAAGTATTTATCTCCATTTAACAAATCAAGAAACAATATATTGACCAACTGCTTGGTGTATTTTAATTAGTTAAAAAATTAGTCAATTAAATAATTATGTTTAATGTTTTTATTGAAATTGAAAATATTAGTGATTTATCCAATGTATTATTATTTTTATTACAAGTTTCAACATTTTGCTTTACAAGTTAACCTCTAAGCTATTTATTTTATTTAGAATTTATTAATGTATAAATTGTGAATAACAGGATTGAATTGCTAAAAGTATAAATTCCATCCAAATACTTTTCAAAATGTGCATATATTCATGTATAAATCTGAAGATATTGAAAGATTTTCAGTATATAAAGCTACTGTTTTCCCTTTATTGGTTGAAAAAGAAAAATTCAAGTGTATAACCCAAGGGTTAATTGACAGAGGAAATCAAGAAAACGTGTGCTATTACAACTGGGATCTGGAGTTCACCTGAAGACCCTGGAAACTCATAGGTTCTAGATTGCATCCTCCTGCTTCTTCTGAGAGTAGTATTCCTAATTCTGATATACATTTACTGGGACAAAATATGAAGTGGGGAGGGGCACTTTTTTATTTGCTGGGGTAGTATGCATTATTCCATACAAGGATTGGAAACTTGTCTGTAATGTGGCAGTTCTCATCCTTCTGTAAGTATAAAATAACCAGTTAAATATATTCAGAAACATTTTCAAACTTTTATCGTGCAGGATTTCTGCATTTAGTTAATATCTTGTAAGAAGAATGTAAGCAGTTCTACATTTATTTTAACTGTTACCTCAAACTATGGCTACATACTGTAAGGATCATTCCAGATAAACTGTATTTGATTAGCACGGTTTCTGCATCTATCCCTTCTTCCTTGAGGTATGGGTCATGTTGAAGTAACAGACATAAGCTTGTAGAAGTGAGCATAAGATTGGAGTTAATTTTTCCCTTTTCCATTGTATAATAAGAATGGCCACTGGTATAGGTAACTCACAATTGTGGACTATCACTCAAAGACTGGTCTCACGTGAAAATGTGTACCTCTAGACATATGAATGTACAAATATGTGCAATTTCCATTACAGGTGTCTACTAGCAGTACAAATAGACTTGCCATCCATGTTCTACTCTAATTGCAAGTATTAGATCTTCCAGAAAATATCAAAAAATGAAAAAATGGATAATAAGATGGGCCCACCCTGAAAAGTGCATCAGTGAACATGTTTGGACAGATTGCTTTAACAAAAGGTAGTCTCTTAAAGTGATAACAATATATGAGGATTCAAATAAAGCAACAATGGCAAGAAAAACATCATGTGTGATCCAAGCGAGCTGCACTGTGAGGAAAACTGAAAAGAATAATTAAATAAAATTTTAGTTTTATAATAGTGTTCAAAGTATGTGCTATCTTATGTATAGAATGTTTACCAATTGTAAGAGCATAGTTTCACTCAGAGTTCATGCGTGTTATGATACTTGTGAGTAGCACCTTGTAACTGTTGTGTAATCATAACTAGTTTTGTGCTTTCTGATTTTAATGCAAGTGCTTTTGGCAGTAGTAGATGGAAACTCCTCTAAATAAACCATTCTTCATTCAGTTATTCACTTTAAATGGCCCCCCTGCTAGTACAGCAGTAGGTCTATGGATTTACAATGCCAAAACCAGAGGTTTCAATTCCCATCGGTGGAATCAGCAGATAGCCAGGTGTGGCTTTGCTATAAGAAACCACACACTCACACTCTAAGTGTTGGGATGATGATTATGACATAGAACTTAGTTTACTCCCAGATGGACTTGGTTAGCCTCTGAAATACAGTATTTAGCTGTACTTACACCTGCATGAGTATGTTACTACTGATAGTAAATTTTTACTAATAACCTAGTTTCTCATTCAGTTATAAGCATAAATAATCCTAAATTTATTTTACAAACCTTCACTACATCAAGCGACTCAAAGATGTTTATTACAAGTAAAACCACATATCAGTACTTACTATAAACATTAAAAGATCATGGTACAGAAAGGTCACTTGAACCTATAAGAACATCTCTCCACCCACCAAAACATCCAAACTACATTTTACATTTTTAGGATTAAAATCAATTTGAAACAAGCCTTTCCTTATTGAGTTTCAGTCAATGAGACTAAAAATTTTTGTGTACCCTTTAAATATTTCATTCACTTACCCATAAATCTCCCACCTTGCACAACTTATTATGCAAGCATCAGTGACCTAACATATAATCTCTGTTTCCCCGACATAAATTAGATAAGAATTCTGTTGTGGAAAGTTGTGAGGAATAGTATTTCAAAAGAAAGTACCTGTTTAAAATCGATTTTAATTACAAAATTTTGAAATTACAATCATACAGACTTACCTAAAAATAATTAAAACTGGAGTACTCACACTGAATAGTGGTGGGACCCAATGAACATGAGATCAAAGATATACAACTACAAGCTACAAGACAGGAAGATAATAATTAAGATTAAAAATATGCACCCAAGCATAGTTGGAATAGGATTCAAAACCAGCAAATTATTTAGAGAACTGAATTCAAGGGAGATGGGTCAAAGAGACTAACCTTATAAAAATAATGGATCTAAGGTGCATACTTATCAACAGGAAAACTCTTTGCCCATAACACCCTTTAAATTGTGCAAAGAGGGTCAGTTTTGTGGGTAATAACAGTATATTAAACCTGTGAACCCAACAAAGCACATCCAGAGTGACATGCATAAGTAGAAGAAACACCATACCCTGCTTCTGCAGTAGCCTATATGTAGCTAGAAGGTGGTCCACCAAATACACCCTTTCTGTTCCCTTATTATAAAGGATTAAATTAGGCAGTTTTATTTTTAACATGCTTTCTCCTCTAGCTTGTCTTTGTGCAGTATGAAGTGGTTTGTGTGTGAAAGAATTACTTGTGATATTTAAAATGAAATTGTCACTCCACTTACATGCATAAATTTCTGCACAGCATCCCAAGTCAAAACTGCTATGATCTTTCTTTAGTTCCTTATTAGAACTCAGGACTTTTATTTCTACTTCTGTTCTACTTTCACAAATAGTTCCAATTGGTTTATACCCTTTGTCTGCAAAGCAGCTGAGAAAAATTTTGTGCTTGTAAAGAAGTTGTCAAAGTGTGCTTTATGACATTTTGGTGAAGAATGTTTCCCCTATCCCAATAGTTTGGCAACAACTCTTTGTGCAAACAGTTTAGTTTTTGCACTTTGAACTTTTCTGGTGTAAATTTTTAATTTGTATTGATAACCGTCCTCTCCACATAGTGTTCAAAACTTGTGGCAAATATGTACTGGCTTGCATTTGTTGAACATTTTGGCACTGTATTCCAAAATATGGTAGTACTGATTTATCATTGCTAAGCCTTCCATGAAGTATTCTCCACGGAACAATATTTTCATTGAGTCTGTTAGAAAAATGACACTTGGGATAATTTGTTTCCTTTTTCAAGGATCTGCTTCCCAGCTGTAGAAGAAAAAAAAACTTGTCTCTGCTCATATGTTATGAGACAAAAGAAGCCTGCAACTTGGATTAATTACTTCGTTAATTTCTCTGTTGATATAACAAAATGTTATCTGATGATAATCAAAATTCCAAGAAAATGATCAAACCTGTCCTGTGACAAATTAAAGGTTTAGTTATTTTTATCACTTCTTGCATATAAACGGAAAGCAACAACCAAAAAGAATACAATTTCTATAACAATTCTGTCGACAACCAAGTTTTTCAAAGAACTTTCACACAAAACTATAAACATAAATTCACAGAAAACTAAAGAACCTCATGTGGTAAGATATTAATTCTACAAACAAGACAAAACATCAAAATTCTAAAAGCAGATAAAGGCAATGTTATAGTTACAATGAACAAAAATGAATACATTCAAAAAATGAATTATATCATATAGATAGAAACAAATTTAAACCAGTACACACAACTCTCACGAAAACACATGAAAACTAACTAAACAAATTACTACTACAAATTAAAAACAAACAAACACAATTTCTGAAAACCTTTTTTCTTACCTAACCAAGACCAACTCGCGCACAACACAACTATACGGCACCTCCTAACCTCACAAACGCGATTGTTCAATACAACCCATAATGTTGACCTATGAATCATTCAACTACAATCTCGGTAAATACATAGCGAAGACATTTTCTAAATATGTAATATCAGCCGGTTCTTTTTTCTCAAATTTTTTTAACTTTAAACCTAATTTTCATCAACTAGATCATAAAGACTGAATGGACAGTTTCGATGTAATCTCCCTCTTCACAGAAGTTACAACTATCGAAGCCTGCAAGATAGCTTTAGAACTTTATATCCAAGACCCCAACCCATTGATACACATCCCCAGCAAACAATTAGCAACCGTTATAGAATTCACTACCACCAAAACTAACTTTATGTTCAAAAACAGAAATCCACAACAAAATCACCCATATTACACCATACATTCCCTGTAACTCAGCACATGAAACAAAACAAAAACTTAACACATTAAGAAACCAAATAAACAGCCACAAAACTATGCTCACCCGATAAAACAACACTTCATCATCATCAACAAATTTCCTTCAAAAACCGTTGAAAAAATTATACACGCACATACACCCAGTTCAGCAATAGTAAACAACAAATAACAAATTCCAAGAAAAAACCAACTACAAAACCTTACACTGCTACACCCATATATTCCCTATACCAGCGAAAAATTAACCCACATTTGGAAAAAAAAATTATAAAAAACACCAAATTTATTCAAAAAACAGGTATGAAACAAAAGTTCATACTGCGTAAAAACTACGTTAAGAAACACAACACCAACAATATTTATAAAATACAATGCAACTACTTCTATATTGGAGAAATAAGTAGAAAAATGGAAACTAGATTCAAAGAACAAAAAAAAACAAAAACGTTACACGTTTCTGAGCACTGCAAAATCAAATAAATACAACGTAACCATAGAAAACACCCAGATACTAAGTATGGAAACAAATATAAAATCAAAGAAGCCCTACTTATACGGTAACTCAAACCAAAATTAAATCAATATAAAGGAACAGCTTTATTTAATTAATAGCCTGACATCTAATAGCGACGCCCTCTACAATCCCGTACCTGTTTACACTCTTTTCACTAATATGTGTGCCCTGCAATAGTGATTTGCAAACTCTCTTAACCTAAAGATGACCTAGGAAGATCGAAACGTTATTCCGTACTTTATTTTAATTAAGGCCCGGCATGGCCAGGTGGGTTAAAGCGTTCGACTCGTAATCTGAGGGTCGCGGGCTCGAATCCCTGTCGCACCAAACATGCTCGCCTTTTCAGCCATGGAGGTGTTATAATGTATCGATCAATCCCACTATTCGTTTGTAAAAGAGTAGCCCAAGAGTTGGCGGTGGGTGGTGATGACTAGCTGCCTTCTCTCTAGTCTTACACTGCTAAATTAGAGACGGCGAGCGCAGAAAGCCCTCGATTAGCTTTGCGCGAAATTCAAAAAAAATTAATTAATGTTTTAATACCCATGCCAGCCGTCTTGAGAATACAGTTTTACTTCAAGTGGGTTTTTCGTCATCACGAATAAGTTCCCTTCTTGCTAACGCAGAGGCCTGACATGGCCAAGCGCGTAAGGCGTGTGACTCGTAACCTGAGGGTCGCGGGTTCGCGCCTGCGTCGCGCCAAACATGCTCGCCCTCCCAGCTGTGGGTGCGTTATAATGTGACGGTCAATCCCACTATTCGTTGGTAAAAGAGTAGCCCAAGAGTTGGCGGTGGGTCGTGATGACTAGCTGCCTTCCCTCTAGTCTTACACTGCTAAATTAGGGACGGCGAGCGCAGAAAGCCCTCGATTAGCTTTGCGCGAAATTAAAAAAAAAATTAATTAATGTTTTAATACCCATGCCAGCCGTCTTGAGAATACAGTTTTACTGCAAGTGGGTTTTTCGTCATCACGAATAAGTTCCCTTCTTGCTAACGCAGAGGCCTGACATGGCCAAGCGCGTAAGGCGTGTGACTCGTAACCTGAGGGTCGCGGGTTCGCGCCTGCGTCGCGCCAAACATGCTCGCCCTCCCAGCTGTGGGTGCGTTATAATGTGACGATCAATCCCACTATTCGTTGGTAAAAGAGTAGCCCAAGAGTTGGCGGTGGGTGGTGATGACTAGCTGCCTTCTCTCTAGTCTTACACTGCTAAATTAGAGACGGCGAGCGCAGAAAGCCCTCGATTAGCTTTGCGCGAAATTCAAAAAAAATTAATTAATGTTTTAATACCCATGCCAGCCGTCTTGAGAATACAGTTTTACTTCAAGTGGGTTTTTCGTCATCACGAATAAGTTCCCTTCTTGCTAACGCAGAGGCCTGACATGGCCAAGCGCGTAAGGCGTGTGACTCGTAACCTGAGGGTCGCGGGTTCGCGCCTGCGTCGCGCCAAACATGCTCGCCCTCCCAGCTGTGGGTGCGTTATAATGTGACGGTCAATCCCACTATTCGTTGGTAAAAGAGTAGCCCAAGAGTTGGCGGTGGGTCGTGATGACTAGCTGCCTTCCCTCTAGTCTTACACTGCTAAATTAGGGACGGCGAGCGCAGAAAGCCCTCGATTAGCTTTGCGCGAAATTAAAAAAAAAAATTAATTAATGTTTTAATACCCATGCCAGCCGTCTTGAGAATACAGTTTTACTGCAAGTGGGTTTTTCGTCATCACGAATAAGTTCCCTTCTTGCTAACGCAGAGGCCTGACATGGCCAAGCGCGTAAGGCGTGTGACTCGTAACCTGAGGGTCGCGGGTTCGCGCCTGCGTCGCGCCAAACATGCTCGCCCTCCCAGCTGTGGGTGCGTTATAATGTGACGATCAATCCCACTATTCGTTGGTAAAAGAGTAGCCCAAGAGTTGGCGGTGGGTGGTGATGACTAGCTGCCTTCCCTCTAATCTTACACTCCTAAATTAGTGACGGCTAGCACAGATAGCTCTTGAGTAGCTTTGTGCGAATTTCCAAAAAACCAAACCAAAGCTAACGCAGAAAAATCAAAGAAATGAATTTCAGAGAAACCCAAAGCTTTTGATACTGGATGCTTGAAAGTTGAATGAATATAACGTTACGAGTCATAAATATGTTTTAGCAACTGTGATTGTTTGTTTGTTTTTGAATTTCGCACAAAGCTACCCGTGGGCTATCTGTGCTAGCCGTCCCTAATTTGCCAGTGTAAGACTAGAGGGAAGGCAGCTAGTCATCACCACCCACCGCCAAATCTTAGGCTACTCTTTTACCAACGAATAGTGGGATTGACCGTCACATTATAACTCACCCACGGCTGAAAGGGCGAGCATATTTGGCGCGACGGGGATGCGAACCTGCGAACCTCAGATTACGAGTCACACGCCTATACCCGCTTGGCCATGCCGGGCCTAGCAACTGTGAAATAATGTTGTAAAAACCGCATCATTGAACCATAATTGTATATTAAAAAAAAAAAAAAAACTCACACAGAAAATAGACTGTACCACAGTAAAGGGGTTAACCAAATTCTGAGCTTCCTAGTTTAAAGTGTGATATTAAACGGAAGTATAAAAACTTTGTTAGTTGCTGGAAAGAAGAAAATGGATCAGGGAGCTGACTAGGAAATCCAGGGAAATAACTCGAAACTTCGAGGATGATTTGGTTCCAGTTATACTTATTTCAAAAGTACAAACGAATTCAAGTTTAGGTAATGTGAGCCTTTATTATGGCAGAGTTTTCTAACTACAAGTTAGGTAGCTTTACATCATTGTAAATTTTATTTTCATTGTTGCTAAATGCAAAATTACACGACAAACTATACGAGGGCTGTTCAAAAAATACGCGGACTGACGTCATAAAACAAAATGTACTTTATTTAGAAGTTACAGGTCTGGGACCCCTTCAAAGTACTCTCCTCCCCGACGCACACATTTATCCCAACGGTGTTTCCACTTGTTGAAACAGTCCTGGTACGCTTCTTTTGTAATGTCCTCCAGCTCCTTCGTCGCATTTGCCTTAATCTCGGGAATCGTCTCAAATCTTCTTCCTTTCAAGTGTCTTTTGAGTTTGGGGAACAAGAAAAAATCGCAAGGAGCAAGGTCAGGTGAGTAGGGGGGGGAAGAACAGTGATCGAGTGTTTGGCCAAAAACTCACGAGTTCTGAGGCACAAATTTCGCAGCAACGCGGTGCATCTTCAATTTTTCGGTCAAAATCTCGTAACAAGATCCAACTGATATCCCACACTCTTCAGCAAGCTCCTTGACAGTCAGACGTCGATTTGCCTGCACCAGGGTGTTGATTTTGTCGACGTGTAGGTCGTCAGTTGACGTGGAAGGACGTCCAGGACGCTCATCATCTTCAATGGACTGTCGACCATCCCTAAAACGTTCATGCCACTTGAAACATGCCGTACGATTCATAGCAATATCACCGTAAGCAGTGTTAAGCATAGCAAAGTTTCAGTCGCAGATTTTCCAAGTTTAACACAAAATTTCACAGCAAGTCGTTGCTCCTTCAGGTCATTCATTCTGAAATCCGCCAAACGAAAAAAATCGCACTTCACTTAAAACCGCGTAGCTAATACACAAATAAAGATATCTGCAATCGGGAAATGGCGTCGTAATCAGCTGATCTGTGCGAACCTAGCGACACCAAGCGGAATCCCCTGGAATCCACTGGAGCCGCGCAATTCAAACAGTCCGCGTATTTTTTGAACAGACCTCGTATGTCTTCTGTCCACCATGGGTATCAACCTCAAATTTTAGAGTTTTAAGCCTGCAGGCTTACTGCCAGGCAACTGATGGAGGTGGGGATTCTAAAGCCTGCTAAAGAAAGTAACATAGTTTACTATGTTATAATTTGATTCTAGCGTTTTGAAAGATTTTCATTTATCATTTAATACTTTATTTAGCTATTATTTAACGCCTAATATTCTTTGTTTTTCGCCGTTACATTATTTGCGAACATTTTTATAAATATATATATAAAGATGAAAAGGAAAAGTCATTGATATTTAATTATATCTGATTCGTCTCGCAAATAAAATGAATTTGAACTACCTTTTTGTATAGATGTTATTTCTCATATGCATGAATACCTCCTAACCTACACAGTGCGCAGAAAAACAACCAAAAAACAGAGTATCTACTTTAAAATCAAACAATCTAACTTAAGCATAAATGGTGAAATAATCAGAAATTTTCTTGATCTAGTGAATCAACCTATCAATAAACAAGCAATAAAAAGTTTTCTACAATATATATATTTCTTATTGCAAATCAAACAAAGGGAAGCCAGTAGAACATGACAATGTTTAATCTACATTAATATTAGATTTTCCAGAAATAAATGTCGTTTTTGAAATGCGATGTTTGGAAAAGTATAATCGTATAATCCAGAGTTGTAAAACATGCTTTTATCAAACTGAGCACTATTTGCTTCAACGCACTTTTGTCAACGTGTAACGATGCTGTTTATGCCCCTGTTGTAGAACTCAAAATTTCTCTGGTCAATGAATTCCCTGAAGGCCCGGCATGGCCAAGCGCGTAAGGCGTGCGACTCGTAATCCGCGGGTTCGCGCCCACGTCGCGCCAAACATGCTTGCCCTCCCAGCCGTGGGGGCGTTATAATGTGACGGTCAATCCCACTATTCGTTGGTTAAATAGTAGCCCAAGAGTTGGCGGTGGGTGGTGATGACTAGCTGCCTTCCTTCTAGTCTTACACTGCAAAATTCGGGACGGCTAGGACAGATAGCCCTCAGTAGCTGTGTGAAATTCAAAACAAACAAACGAAAACAAACGAATTCCCTGAAAGCTTCTTCTGCAGTTGCCTGGTTTTGAAAGCGTTTGTTGTTCAAAAAGTTGTCAAAGTGCTTGAAAAAATGAAAAGCTGTAGGGGAAAGGTCTGGGGAATAAGGTGGAGGAGGCAGAGCCTCGATTCCAAATTCGTTTAATTTTGAAGCGTCATCCTTGTCAGGTCTCATAACACCAATTTTGTTGATCTTCAATTAGTTCATGTGGAACACTTATTCAATTTTTTCATCTTTCCAATTGCACTCAGGTGGTTGGCAATGCTTGATTTGCTTGTGCCTAGCTTTTCTGCAAGCTCACGTACTGTTGTGCGTCTGTCTCAACTGCTTCCCTTAATGTGTTTTCATCTAACGATGACTTCCTTCCACGGTTCCACGACCTTCGTGATCTTCAAGACTTTCATCTCCATGTCGAAACCTATACGTTCTGTAACAGATCCATGGCCGAATGCCTGGTTGATGTTTCGTGTAATTTCAGTTGCTTTTCGTCCAAGTTTGAAGTCGTAGAGAAAAATTAGACGAAAGTCCTTTTTGTCCATGCTGCCTTAGGGGTTCCGAGACTTACTCTAAGTAAAAGTAAAACAACAGAAAATTAAGACACCTCGTAAGAGACAAACGTTTGATTAAATCAACCAACGATAAGTTACTCAATATTCAGCTTCTAAGAGTCATCGTGAAAATTCCGACATTTATTTCTGGACAACCTAATATATATATATATATATTAAATCGATTAGGATTTTAAGCTGTAAAGTCGTTATAGTTGTGACAGTCAATCCTCTATTCAGTTACAATCAGCTACATATTAGTCAGAGGGTGATAGTGACTTGTCTCTATCTCACTGGTCAGCATAACATTTACTTTGATCATTTCTAAGTTACGGATGCCCGAATTTTATTAAACTCAGACCTGTTCTAGTCTAGTACAACTATCAAACTGAGTATGTTATAAAATAAAACTCGCATACAATTCAACATTGGGAAGTATCAAGGAAAGAAGTATGTAGAAAGAAGTATGTAGAAATAAGTATTCAGATCACAAAAGTTACATTTCTCTAACACCATGTGTATTCATACTGCTGACTTATGAACCAAAACTACTGAACGTTACGTCAGCGTGATCAGCATACGATAAAAAAATTCACGATTCAGAAAAACAAATTTTTTGGTATCTAAAAATAATGTTCTCTGTTTCAACTTATGTAAATTAATTTTGGTATCTTACCCATGCCAGTTCTTATATTGAATCAAATGATAATACTCAAGATTGTGGAGTAAAACTTAACTCTATTGCAAATCGACCTGTAGTTTGTATAATAGTTTAATATTAAATATAGCCAAATGAATCTTCACCACTCATACAACGTTAAGATAACACTTGACAACAACAACAAAGAAAAAAACGTTCATAAATCTTAGATTGTTCAAATCTTTTATTGTTGTTCTTTGCTATAAAAAATAGTTTTGCTTATACTTGAATTCCAGTTAGACAATACTAATAACTTGCTGCCAATATTAAAAAATTATCGAGTGCAATTCTTGACAGTTAGGCCTTCTGTCGATAAACTTTCATTCCATGCTTACCCCATCAGTGACAATGAAGAGTATTCCACTGACATCTTTAAAGCCATTACTAATTCACAGAATCCCTAAGTCTCTTCCATAACAGTCATATACTGTCTAAACTACTGCAAACACACTTCTGAGCTTTATAAAGTATAAAACCATGCTATTCTTGTGTACGGTGATTACCTACAAGTAAAGATAGTAAGCGCAACAGGAGGATAATTAGAAAATGTTATCCATAACTGAGTCTAAATTTCTGACTCAGAGAGAGAAGAAAAAAAAAAAGATACCAAATACACTGTAAAAAAAAGTAAAAGTGAATCTTTATTTAGAACAGATACAATATAGTCTGGTGATAACGTAAAACAACAAACCAGTTTTGTTCTCTGTTTTCAAGGATTTTATATTAACATCTGAATACTATTTGGAAAATACAATGATTACATTGAAAATTCAATAACATTGTCTCTCATATCATTGGTTATTACACCAACAAAACTACAGAAGATAGATCTTCAGTGTTTCCGAAATTTGCCACATAGCTACACAAACAATACATACTTCTGCAACCACCTTTTCCATGAGAAAATTTTAAGTGACAGCAAGGAGAATAACTTATAGCAATTAAGTAAGCGAGGTAACCTTATAAAAAAAAACTGATATCTGCTTAGGTTAGCATGCTAATAAACTGCCATATATATATATATGTGTGTGTGTGTGTGTGTGTGTATGTGAAAAATGTTTTAATTCTAGGTGTCCACCAGTCTAAACTAATAGAAAAAGAAACAGTATGTTTTACATAATGTAAAATAACTCTAGTATTTAACTTGTTTTCACATTCAAACTAAACAATCGACATTAAAAACTTAATTCACGTACACTACCTACACTACTTTTTGTTGTGATTGAAATCAAATAGTTAATTTTGCTCTTTCCCAGTAAATATTTCTGACATTAAAAAATAAATAAAAAAAAATGAACGAAATATGCCTATCATTAATTACAATAGCAATAACCTAATGATGGCCACAACAAACTAATTTACTATTTACTTAAAGCCCTTGTTAGTTATATACAAATTTGTAAGTTGTTTGAGAAAGTGTTCAAATAACTTTATCAGATTTAATGTAGATGACAATATATAACAATACCACTATCCTTTCTCTCCTTGTGTTTTATAATTACAATGAATGGGTCTTTAGTTTCCTTGAGAGGTAATCTCTCCTTGCCCGGTATGCCCAGGTGGTTAGGACATTCGTCTCATAATCTGAGGGTTGCGGATTTGAATCCCCATCGCACCAAACATGCCCACTCTTTCAACCGTGTGGGCGTTATAATGTGACGGTCAATTCCACTATTCGTTGGTAAAATAGTAGCCCAAGAGTTGGCGGTGGGTGGTGATAACTAGCTGCCTTTCCTCTTGCCTTGCACTGCTAAATTGGGGACTGCTAGCGCAGATATCCCTCTTGTAACTTTGCGCGCAATTTAAAAACAAACAAGTAATCTCTCCTACCAATATTTCTTTTAATGCTTTCCGAGATTAAAATACCCCATTACTGAATAAAAATAATAATTTGAATTTTGAAAAATGTCGCTCACTTTCTTCGTTTGTCTTTCTTAATATTTAGCCACACTGTAGTAACGAAAATTGTTATTATTATAAAGAAAAGAGAAGAACATCATAAAAACTCTTCAAGTTCTCCTTCCAATTTTTCTGAAGCAAAAAGAACTCGCAATCTCATTATTAATTCAATAGTTTTCAAATTTATCCTTGTATTATTGTGTCTCTAACATATTCAGCAATCGTTTAGCTTAATTCAGGCTTAATAACACTTTTTAAAGTTTTTCACATAAGCTTGGATTATGCTATAAGTTCTTGACTTTTCATAATGTATATAAATGGTTTACTTTTCTTAACCCAGAGAATTCTTCTTTCTTTATGATTATAAAATTATATTGACACATGGTGTATATATTTAGAGACTCTTTCTAATTTTATCAAAATATTTTGGTGATTTAGTAAGCTTAATGATTGATTAATGTAATTCATAACTTAAAAATAAAAAACTTACAAACTGTACAATAAAACTGTTTCCAAAATAATCTCCCTTCATTACGTCCATCTTATTGCAAGTTACACAGTTAAGTCTTACTTTTACCACACTTCCACATCAGTCAACAAATGTTGGTACTTTGAACATTCAGAAACCTCTCAGACTAATAAAGTACACTGATGTTGTTTTGAGACAACCATCAGCAACCGAGGCTTATCAAAATAATCACAAGATTGATGTGTTTTTTTTACTCTAGCACAAAGCTACACAATGGGCTGTCTGTACTCTGCCCACTAGGGTATCAAAACTAGGTTTCTAGCGCTGTGAGACCGCATTCATACCGCTGTGCCACTGTGGGGAGTTTATTCTAGTTGGCAAAACATTACTTCTTTCCATGTGTAAACTCATACACACTGTAAGTTTTAATTTCACACCAGCCTGCATCTTCCTTCTTCTTTATTTTTGTTTCTTATCAATGAAATATTGTTGTATCTGTTATTAAAGACAACAATTTCTGGTCAATACTTCGAGCACATATCGCAAACTATAATACATGATAGGTTCAACCTTCTCATCATGGAATGTGATGAAGAGATTTTTCGATAAGAACACACTGAATCTAATATCCTCCTTTTGACTGGTATGCCTCACTAAAAGGAAGCAGCTTCTAGTGCTGGCCTCTCGATCATTTTTAAAAGTCCCAGACTGCAAAAACGTGCTAAGATATTGTATATAATCCATATTGGAAACTAATTATGATTTTCTTTTGAAAATTCATCTGAGCCAATGATTTGATTTTGAAGCAAGAATTTGGAATCTACATGGATTGGTTCATTCCCTATCCATAAAGTCCATGAATATTTTGAGTGCAATTAACTATACGAACACTAAACTTTTATTAATATTAAAATTTCTCAGTGTTGCTTCATTATTGTAATAGCAAAGTAAGAATTCCACTTTATTTTCTGAAACTTGCTTCAGTTATATTTTTGTGCTGTCCAATCGTGCTGAATGATACATCACTGAGTCTCGTATTGCAATACTGATATCTGTAAAAGCTGGCATTAATAGTGCCAATAAAGCATGCTATGAATTTTCTATTCTTTGTTTCCGCGTGAGGCCACAGCTTGTATTGACAGTTGTTATAAGCGCTTACTCTACTATGGGATGAGATAAAGGTTCAGCCCACTGCTTAACACGTGTTAGTACACGATGGCTGTTCCTGAAATGTTAGAACATATTATGATGGCCACGTTCAAGGAATGACATATTTTAAATACAGTATGAGAGTCTTGGTGTGTAGGTTATGATCCATAACTTTACATATGGCATCATCTGAAGATAAATGCAAAATGCGTGATCAAATCACATGTCTTCTTGCCTTCGAAACATGTTTCAATGTGTCTCTTTAGTCCAAGTTCTGAGGCTAAAATTTGCTAGTGTAGACAATTTTGTTAGTTTCTTCAAACTTCTTAACTTTTGATACCTTGTTTATTTACATCAAAAAAAGAACAAACCATGAATAAATATTTCATAGAAAACAAGCACCATTTTAGTACAAAAACGGTTAGATTCTAAGGATAAAAAACAACAAAAATCATTGTCCCTGTTTTTTATCAACTTTTTTATTTAACTAAGCATAAATTTCATTACAAAACCCAACTTATTTCATTGCATTGCATATTTTTTATCACAAATCTGATCCTGATTATACTTGGGGATTCAAATTATTTAGAATATATGTATCTACAGGCTTGGATAGGACTAGAAAGACATCTTAGAGTACTTGCAGGGTCTCAGAAATACATTATTATAAAACACTGGACCACAATTCCACAGGGAGTAAGATAGAATGCTGATTATTAAAATGATGTCCCAAAGAAGGATTTAATTCACTTCTTCAACTGTTTATGACAGGCTATATCATAAAATGAATGAACTCAAGAACATATGGTGCAGTTGGTGATGCTGACCTTGGTTGGCCCGTTCTTGTAATCCTGAAGTAGCTGGATGAGAAACAATTCCATTACAGAAATATGGTTGTTACTGAGTCATAATGAAAGCACAGACTTCTACTGATCATAATAAATTTAGGCAATAACGATTTATAAGTATAAGGAAAAATGTTTGTTTTTCTTTTTTTTTAATTTCGCACAAAGCTACTCGAGGGCTATCTGTGCTAGCCGTCCCTAATTTAGCAGTGTAAGACTAGAGGAAAGGCAGCTAGTCATCACCACACACCGCCAACTCTTGGGCTACTATTTTACCAACGAATAGTGGGATTGACCGTCACATTATAATGTCCCCACGGCTGAAAGGGCGAGTATGTTTGGCGCGACGGGGATGCCGGACCCAAGGAAAAATGTATTGATGGTGGAACATACTATATGTTTCGACATAATATTGGTCTGTCTTCTTTAAGTCAACCTCACTAGCAGCTGGTAATGTGTAGCCCAAGACTTGGCAGTGGTTTGTGTTAATTAGCTACTTAGTTTGCCACTTTCAAAATTAAGGACTGCTAGCGAGTATCATATCGCAAAATTGAAAAAAAAAACAATACAAAAAACAGCTTATTTCAACTATAATCTTATTATTTCAACGTAAACATTTCAATAATATCACGGAGAACTAATCTCTGATATTGTTTATGAATTAATATAGTACAATGAAGTAAATCCATTCATGGAAATGTATGTTAATAGATTTATTTTTTACTAATTTAAAGTCCTCATAGGCTAGTTTATTTATTCAAGTTAATCTTAATATTTTGTGAATAGTTATTTGTAGAATGCTCTTTTTTGCGACACGCTGACTTGAATTTTTGAATTTTGCACAAAGCTAATCGAGGGCTATCTGCGCTAGCCGTCCCTAATTTAGCAGTGTAAGACTAAAGTGAAGGCAGCTAGCGATCACCACCCACCGCCAAATGAATAGTGGGATTGATCGTACTTTATAACGCAACCACGGCTGAAAGGGCGACCATGATGTGACGGGTATTTGAGCCCATGACCCTCAGATTACAAGTCGAACGCCTTAACCCACCTGGGCATGCCGGGCCCACTGACTTATTAATTTAAAGTTAAATTACATATTTTTATTCAGAAATTTTTCAGTATTATGGTTATAATATTGTTCTTCAACGTATAGGTTTCTTCGACTCATTGTGTCTCAAATTATATATATATATATTGTTATTAAGTCGTGCTTTAACGAATGTGAGTAAAAATAATGTTTTTGGATTTGTTTAATGTTCAGTATGGTTTAAAGATGTGAGATGACGATTTTAATGTAAATTCTGAATTATTATATGATGCTTTTATTTCTAAGGGTTTGGTTTTTGGAATTTCGCACAAAGCTACTCGAGGGCTATCTGTGCTAGCCGTCCCTAATTTAGCAGTGTAAGACTAGAGGGAAGGCAGCTAGTCATCACCACCCACCGCCAACTCTTGGGCTACTCTTTTACCAACGAATAGTGGGATTGAGCGTCACATATAACGCCCCCACGGCTGGGAGGGCGAGCATGTTTGGCGCGACTCGGGCGCGAACCCCAGATTACGAAGCGCACGCCGTAACACGCTAGGCCATTTCTAAGGGATAACAAACTAAGCAAGGTAGGATCATTTGGCCGAGGCTTGACTCGTCCAAATGTCGAACTAACAAAATAACTGTTTTTAAAATTGAAAAAAGGAAAAATACCCAACTCAACATTTGGGTCTTATGTTACAACTAAATTAGGGCATAACGTATTTTCTACTACCTACAGTTTAATATTACTAGTAGTAGAGTAGCAGTTATAGTACTACTAGTAGCGTGATCTAATTGAAGTACTTCACTTGTACTGTTGAAACCTAAACGTTTTCAGTTTTTATAGATGTAATCAAGACGCGTGCCAGTACTTCTCACCCAAAACTACATTATGTGCATATATATTAAACTAATTTCTCTATCGAACTCAAATCTTTAAAACTAAATCTGAAAACGAACTTCTCATTTAATCTGTTAGTCCTAACTAAGAAAAAAACAACAAAAAACTCCAGTGCTGCAGCTTCTAGTTGTGTGATATTTGAGCTCGAGGGTTAACTGAAGTTGTGTCTGACTGAGCTTTTTGTATCGTAGACTTGTGTCCAATTTAATGATTTCAATCCATTTAAGATAATAAAAATTCTGTGAGATAGTGAATCATACCTTTGTTATGACTTTGTTTACCATTCCTATATTATACCTTTTATCACAAAGTTCAGTTATTAAATTCTAATTATGTTGAAGTGCTAACTTACCTTCTAACTAGAATACGTTGGTTTTGAGTATGTTTATATTATTAAACTGACAAAACGTTCCTCTAGCAGTGATGTGCAGGTATTAATGTTGTGAGAGATTATGTAAATTATGGTAATAGTTAGTCATGAGAAAAATCTCATGGACAAAATACTAAGTAAAAACCTTTCCTTGATCTTAAATGAGTTAAATCATTAGATATTGTTAGAATTATTGCTAATTTTGCCCAGTCTTATTTCTGATCTTGAGAAATTGTTTAATTTTGGATTTTTTTTTTTTTTTAAGAATTAGGTTTATTCTTCTTTTGGTTCTTTTTTCCAGTTCAGTAATTTAATGAATTCAATAATATTGAAATTTATATTCTTTATTAATATTTGTATCAAGTCCTGGCCAGGCATGAGTTTCTAATTGTGTGGTTTTTATAAGCATCAAGATTTGTATTCTGATTGAAAGTTTTATACTGGACTTGTATTTTGTATGACCCTGGTTGTAGTAGCATTTTTCTTTAGTGTGTTGCATCCTCAATCATTTTTGCCACCAAATTCTTCATTTCTACAGTAAAAACTTGCTTGTAATTAAATCTGTTCTGATAATTAACATTTGGAATTTAGGTTTTTATAATGAACCTGTATTAGGCTACTTTTATTGTAACTTATAAGCTTAACCTTTAATGTTTAAATATCTACTTGTAATGTTAGTTTCACTTTCTGTTTTTACATTAATATTATGGTATAACAAATTGCTTGAAATTTACTGTTGGACAATGTTGGTGTCTTTAGTCAAGAGTGCATAAGACCTTCCTATAGTAATGGCATATAAGTGTATAATGATATTAAGTTTATCTTAATTAACAAATGCTATTTCATTTTATTTGTCTTAACTCAGCTTCATATAAATATTTCACACATAATAAATTCAGTGTTGTTATGTGTAATTTTCTTGTATTCTGAAATTGTATACAAATATTTGTAGATAGAATTAGGAAAGTTGTACAATACTAATTTTCAGTTGATTCTGATGAATGCAAGTAATAAATTATATCATAATACTAATCAGTGATGTTGAGAAAACCCACTTATAGAGAAAAAATATATATGTAAAAGCGGCTCGCTTGGGTTGAGAAAATTTTTTACGTAGAGGAGCGAACAATGTTTTGACCTTCTTTGGTCATCATCAGGTTCACAATGATGAGGACTGAAGAAAGTCGAAACATTGTTCGCTCCTCTACGTAAAAAATTTTCTCAACCCAAACAAGTCGTTTTTACATATATATCGTAACACTAAATTTATTTTTCTTTAACTGAGCACTCAGTGTTTCACCTTACAGCTTCTCCTGCATCACTAAAACACAAACTGTAACTGACAGTACAAACCATAATTGTTTGCATTTTAGTAAAACACTCCTGAAGAAGCTGTAAAGGGTAATGTGGAATGTCCAGTTAAATAAAAATAACAAATTTGGTGTTGTAACCCCCCTTTTTTTATTAGAATTAAAATGTGTTTTATACACCAGTATGTACTACAAAAATTAAAAAATTCTCAGATATTGAATTTTCAAGTTAAAACCTTCAATAACAATTGCTAGATTAACTTAAAATGTAAATTAGTTATTTTAAATACTTTATACAGTTTTTTTTTCATCACAGGTGTGTCTGGCAGTACATTATTAATCAAAGAGAAGTAGGCATTTACTGTACGTTTAGTTTGGATTTTGGTGGCTTAGCTTCATAGTAATAATTTTTGGTTTAAAAATGACTACTACAGTTCTAAGTGATCCACGCCCTAAAAGAAGAGTTAACATACCAAGAAATGGCCCTTTCCCAATTCCTCTCAGTCAGTCTGAAGAGAGTGAAGTTTCACAAGAAGGAACTAAGTCTCTCTCTACTAAGGCAGCAGTGTCTTGGAAATTTTACAGAGGAAAGTTAGGACTAAGTGGAATTAAAATTTCAGATGAGTCGAGCATAAAGGATTTGAATTTTAAGGTAAGGTAGATTTGTTTAATTTAAGAGTATGTTGTTTCTAGAATGCAACATGTATTTGGCATATGAATTAAAAATACTACATTTTTAATACATTTTATAAAAATGTAAGTTTTTTCCTTTTTGTATAGTTTACAAGTTATTTTAAATGTCTTTCAATATACACATTATTTTGTGACATTAATTACAATATTTTATCAGTAGTGTTGAAATACTGATACAAGAATTAACAGTTAATGGATTTAATAAAGAAACTTTAAATAAAATTATTAAATTATTCTGCAACAAATATAAGAATGCATTAAATAAATATAAAGAAGTAAAAATTGGAGAAATTTTACTAAAAGTTTCTAATAACTATTTTTAGTTATGAATAAGGTCATTTGACAACTTGGTACTACTTTATGCATACGTACACTTTGCTGCACATAAAGGCTTGTTTAGAGGATGATAGTTACAGTACACTTGATAAGTGGGTGGTGGTTGGGTGCTATACTAATTTAGATAAATGGATGGGATTCTTCATACTAGTATAACTCATTTACTGGGCTACTATAATGAGGGCTGGAATGTTAACTTCAAGAGGTAAGTTTATAACTTGTTTATCCCAAGATGGTAGTGTGTTTATTTTTCTTATTTTTATATATATATTTTTTTTCATCTTTGCTTTGGAGAGCAGTTACTTTCCCACATCTGTCTGCAGGTAGTGAAGGGCGATACAGATGTGGGACATTGTGGGCTTGAGCACCCACATCTCACTCTCCTAATTTCTATTTCAATATCTATTGCTATTCTGTTTTATTTTTTTATGTGAGACTGCCGAATGGAGGTTAGATGGTGTTTCTCCACCACAATGTGTATCCTACTTCTGTAGTCACCTCCAAAACCTAGGGTACATTTTATATCCGAAGTTATAGTTTGTACCCAAGGATCGTTTTAATTAGTGAAGTGTTTTATGTTTATAATTTTTCAATTTATTTTTGTTTTGGCTTGAAGGTTTGGATTGCTTTTTTTAATTCAGTCTTTCATTTTGATTTTGTTTACTTTATAACAATTAATTTTCTCCAATATGTATTGGTAACATTTATTTATGATATTATGATGTGTCACGATGTTACCACATTACTTTAATTATACATTAAGTTAATCATGCATTGGATGTTTGAATGCAATACAGTGTGAAATTTGTAGTTGTTCTTAACAGAATTATTTATTGTCAAGTGTATCTCAGAATAATAATAAATTGTAATAAATATTGCAAATGTAATAAATATTGAAATTTTATTTATTTTGATGTAGATAATCTACTGAAAACAAGAAAACATTACACTTGTACATTACAGTTCAATATTTGAAGAAATTTAATTTATATATATTACTAGAAAAGCATACATAATCAATAAAACACATGGAATGAAAAACAATCCAAGGTACCTAATAACCCAAGTTTTCAAAAGGTATACCTTAAAAAAGACATGGGTTTCTTGTAGTTGGAAGGGTGTCAGATTTATTATTTTTAGTAACTCAATTTACTTTAAGGTACACATGCCTTTTGCTTGCCAGCTTATTTTTAGTTTTTGCTGTATATTTGTGTAGAAACACACACACACACACACAGTTACCTATTTTATAGATTAAGATTTTTTTTTAAAATAATATACAGGGATTTTTTGGGAAAGGAAGTCTCTCCAAAAATATTCCCAACTTTCAGAGAAACCAAGAAATAGTAGATGGCCTTCCTGTTTTAAGTCAAGCTAGGTAAGTGTGTAATTTAAGCTGGAAAAGAAATAGCATTGTCATTGTTAAAGCCTTTTTACATACAAACAGATCACATTAATTATATTGCTAATAAAAGCAGGTACAGTATTGGAGATGTAAATTTGAAATAACTTGAAACTATGTCATTATGTCTTTATTGTGGCTGAAGGAATTCATGAGATTAAGGTTTTTTTAAATTAATTTTTTAATAGAATATTTTATAGAAAATGTTATTTCAGGTGTTTTTAGTAACCAGGATGATATAATTACAAATGCTTCAAGTTGTAAAGCTCATAAGACCACCTGTAAGCTGTTTAGGAATGCTGATTATGAATTGCAAAGTAGTATGAGGGAGGAAAAAAAATAAATGGCTAATCTAAATAGGAAGAATTCAAAGGATACTTTGGGCTAAAATTATAGCTAATTAAAATAAATATTACCCATGGCATTAGTTCATAGTTTTGAGTGTTACAATGAAAGTTAAAGACTATTTTTCTTAAGTTCTGAAAGTATGTTTCAAATAAAAATAATTATTGGTAGCTGAGTATTTAACAAAACTGTTGACAATTAAGCACTTAGTATTGATTCATATTATGGTAGACTACTAAATACTTAACAAAAGTAATGAAGCATTTGGTCTTTTAATGTTTACATTTTAATTAAATATAGCAGTAATTAAGTTATCACTTTACAAAATAATCACTATATGTAACTTTAATCAATCATACCCACAATTGATTTTAAGTTGTGAATAAACATAACTTATTTATTGAACTATTTTTTTCTTGTTCTTGGTTCACCTCAGCAATTTAGAGTATTGTTTCATTCTCAACTGTCTCTTCCTCATGTTTCTCTGCTGTGAGTGTGATAATATAATCATAATACACTGACTTGACAGAAAATTGAGAAAGTTACCAGTCAAAATGAACATGCCTATTATAAGGTTTGACTTTTAGTCTGAGTTATTAAGGCTAAAATGTTTAGACTGTGTGCTATATACATTAATATGCCAATCTTCTTTGAATAAGTCTTTTGTTCTTTTTAAAGTGTATCAATTTATATGACTTACTAAATTGACCAATCACTATAGAAGATCAGAGGAGACTAAAGATAGAGATAGCTACTTTGCTTAGTAGAGATAACCCCTTTTACATTAAGTTAGTGTGGACAATCTCTCTGATTTTTGACATTTCATAAAATATTTGACTTCAAGACCTTCTTTGCACGTGCACCAAACACATTTTTATCATTAACATCAGGTACAGCTTTCAAAGTAAGATGTCCCATGGATATTCTCTTCCAAGGAGAGTAGTTTTCTTATGTACACATCACCCAAATTGTTTGTGAGTAGTGTAAAGTGCAAGATCTTTAACTTTCTTGAGGCCTTTGAGGAATTTCTTATCTTCAAAGTTGATCTGAAGAAGTAAGAAACTTAAGCATCAAGTGCTTCTCAAAATCATTGAAAACATAAAAACTAGAGGAACTCTTCATATGCCACATATCTTCACCATGTAGAGTAGATCATATTCAGCTCTCAAAAAATACAAAATTGTGTTTTTATGTTCATTATTATCAATAGACATGAACCATTTTTGGCAGGATAATTAGGAATAATATTCTCCATATTGCCACCAGGTTTCATTAAATCCTTAACATTTTTGACTCTGTTGTGGAGCAAAAATAGTGTGAAAAATGGTCTTCATGTTAACATGTGAAGAATATTTTATTTTAGTGACATTTAATGACCTAAGGTGATCATAGTCCAAATGTTTATCCAAATCCATTCAGCCATTTTCAAGAAGTCTTGCTGATAAATACATGGGTGAAAACATAACAAATGTCCACCTTCTGTAGTGGGGGAAAAGATTTCTTTTTGACATATCTGATTCAAGAGTGATGATAATCCACTCACAGTTGCTAAGGAAATGTTTCCTCTAGATCCAGTTTTGCTTCTGTGTTCCTGGTAGACAAAGCTTTGACAGAGGTTGCTAGAACCTTGTGGGGTGGAGGGCAGGCAAAGTGCTGAAGTCCCAACATATTTTCAGTGAAATACTATCTTTTTATTTTATATTTTTGGATGTCACTGAACCTTGTACATGGCTTTGCAATATATTTATATTGCTTTTTTTTGTGTAACATGATGTCATCTACTACTACAATCCCTTCATGTTATTTGTGGCATCTTGTACAGCATCATGGAAGACCGAATAACACCATTTGTTTTTCCATTACATTTGATATTAAGCTTTGTAATTTTCCATTATTTTCTATACTTATGTTAATGATTTTGCAGACAACAGGTGTTGATGTAGTTAGTGTAAAGTTCACAACTGGTTCATACTGTACCTGTCATCACTCACTGTGCATGAAAACTCGCCTAAACTCTCATGTTCAGTAGACTTGATAGTTAATGTTGAAGTTAAAGCAAGACATTTTTGTTGGAACGCATGACGTGTGTAGCTTGTTATATTTGATGGTGGACTCTTAGCTTTTGCTAGCAATGCCTAAGAATGACTGTTTCTCTCTTGTTACAAAATCAACTGATGTTCATATGTTAATGAAGCCAGATTACTTGATCCTAATAAATTGGCAACTTTAGTTGTTGTTTTTTTATGTACAGAACCTGTTAATATTGGCTATTTTATTTTCATTTTCACTAACATAATCTGGTTCTGGTACATAATTAAGCTTGTTTTTACTCTTCATACTTTTAGTTAGTTTTTTAGGTAAAAATGTTTTATCTCAATTAGGGCATTTTTTTGAGGAACTCATTCTGGTAGTATTGAGGGAATACATTTTTCCACAGTATTTAAAAATGAAGAGCACCAGTTTTTGTTATCTGCAGGGTTTTGAATTTATTTTACTTTACCATATAGTAACTTAAATTAATTTAGGTATGTGAACAATGTTATGAAGTTTTGTCAAACTTGTTATTTGATATTATACAGTAGAAATTGTTTAAGGTTTTTAGTGTGTGTGTGTGTGTGTGTTAAAAATTTAATTTTTCTTTCATTAGAGGTGAAATTGAAGCTTTGATTTGGAGGATGTATCCTCCACTTTGAACTGCACTTTTGTCTGTTTAAGGCTCTTCAGGGTATGCACTAAAGAATGCACTAGGCTTAAACATGATAGATCTTCTTTTCAGTTTCACCTCTGGTTAAAGAGTAAAGAAATCTTTAAACATATGTATTTTCTTACCCACCCTTTAGTTTTAAGGAAATCATCAGTTCCTTATTAAACTGTTGAAAGGTTCTGTTCTCTACAACTCATTACACAACTTAACCATTTTATTATAAATATAGAAAATGTTTTAACTGGAGCCTGGTTTGTCTTTTCCAAATCTTAAATTCATGTCTACTTGTCTTCAGAATACACCACAAAGAAATCAAAAGCCATTATTCTGTTTATCACCATGGATGGTGTAAATATCAATGAAATCACCTGTTACACTTCTTCTGTCAAGAGAAAATATCAAGAAAGATCTGAGTCTGTCCTTGTAAGATAACCTTTCATCCCCAGAAACATCTTAGTATGTTTTCTCTGAACCCTATCTAATAAGCAAAATATTCTTTCATAGATAAGAAGATCAAAACTGTACACATTATTCCAACTGCGACTAACTAGTGATTTGTTTAGAGAGAGAATTGCTACTTTTGATTCATAATCAGTATATCCATTAATACACCCTAAATTTCTGTTAGCTTTATTAACATCAACAGGGCATAGGTCAAGATATAAAAAACTGTTTTCTCTTTAAAAAGAAAAAATTAAAAGGGATCAAACTGAGGTATTTAAGATGGTTAAGGAAATTGATGGTGTTGATTTTTTTTTCTGTCCTATTTATGAGAATAGGATGAGGAGACAAAAACCTTTGGCAGAGTAGGAATCATTTTAAATTAAAAGTTATTTGTCTAACAGGGTGATTCGCATTTAGAATGAGTTACTTTCTAGTGTAGTGGATGAAGTAAATGTAAGGGAATTTAAGGGAAGACATAAATACATGAATAATAAGGGCTGGCTTTGAGTGTTTTATATTTTTATTTTAAAATGCAATTAGGTGAATGAGACAACGAGTTTGTTATTGTCCTTAAATGCACATTACATCAACATGTTAGAAATGTAGAAACAAGTTACTGTCATGATACCTGAGATGAAACATGAATTATACAGACCCAAATTTTGAAATGTAGAAGAATTAGAGGTGATTAATGTAAATAATTTGTGGGAATGGGTAATATGCTTTTGAGAATCATGTTTAAATAGTAGAATGAAGAGGTTGTAAATATTAATTTGAATAGTGGAGGTAACAAGTTATGTGTTTTGGAAGGTCGTTTACAGAGTTGTTATATGTTTATATTTATTTTTCATTACTTATCAAATTGCCTTTATGATGACATGGAATACTTGTGTGGCTGGGTTTACTTATTTTCTGGATCCTTCTTAACACAACTTTTTTTGTAATGAGGTTTATTTATTAGTTAACATACATCCCTCCTCCATGTGTGAAGCTTAAATTTTTTTCAGAGTCTTGAGATGGGAGGGACAGTAGTGTTTATATTGATGTAAATTATTTTTTCATAGTTTTAATTGAGATATTTGTGGGAGGATATATGAATACAAAAAATCAAGTAACCTCACAAAAGTAGTTTTAGAATACCTGAGAAGCTCACAATGATCTCAAGAATCTATTTGAAATTAGGCCTAGAGGTGAAAATGACTGAAGTAGATGTTAAAAAAAATAAATTGTGTTGTTAATTAGATGGATCTTGCATTATGTTTACTAAGTAATCAAAAAGGCTCTATCCAACAATGTATGTTGCCAGAAGTTTATTGTCCACATCTCAGACACATTAGTTCAACTGGAACATATCATTAAATAAAATGATCCTTGTAATGGGATAGGCCTTTTAAAATAAAACACATTGTAGTACTTTATTCTGTAGAAAGTCCCAATTATAGTTCAATACCAAAAACAAAAAACTACGTTAGTGGCTACATGTACATGAAAGTTAACGTTTTTTTAAGTATATTGAATATTATTATGTATTTGAGATTTGTTTTAACATACAATATTGTGTAAAAGTGTTAGGACAAGAGAATATTGTCATTATTTTCATTTTATGGGGCTAATTCTTCTATGCCATTACAGAATGTAAATTTTAACACTGTGGTAATGCTTCACTGATTCCCATTGACAACTGAATGCCCAGGGTGAAAATATTTATCATTCTTAAAATTTCCATATACTTGTACAAAGGGCATGTCATAAGGATTCTGCTTGAATGAACATACTAATCAAATTTATAGTTAAGACAATACAGAAAGGAGCTAGCATATGGTACTGATATATGCTAGAAGAAATCAACTTAATTGCACTACACAAATAAACCTTGATTTGTTGTCATACCATGGCCCAAAAAAGCATAGAGAGTTGTCAGTAAAGTATAGGGTTTGCATAAAATCTATACATGATGTTGGTTGGACTCTGTAATAAACTATTGCAGCCTTGAAACACTGTCAAGTACACCTGAGACTGTGAGATCAAGTCAGGTAAATTTGAAAATAGGAAAGAAAGAAGCAGAACACCTGAACTCAACATTAATATCGTTAAGTATTGTTGGTTATGCAGCCTCCTGAACAGTAGGAAGACTGCCACTAATCTCAAGCATGAGGTAACCATGTACCAAATGACAGACAAATGTCCAGATCTACTCTATCAAGAAAATTCAATAAAAATGGAATATTTGGCATTGTAGCAGTTGAAAAAAACAACTTCAATCTCCAAGTATTGTCAAGACTGAAATTTGCTAAAAAGTACAAAAACTGGACTTTTGATGATTGGAAAAGTGTTTTAAAGACTGAGTTCAAGTTTGAAATATTTGATTCAAATTGTAGGTTGTATGTTTAGCAGATGATACTTACCACCATGCCACCTGCTGTGAAGTGGGTGAGAGGCAACATGATGGGTTGTGGGTGTTTTCATGCTGAAGCAGCAGGAAAAATTTGCAAAATAAATGGAATAATGTATCAGTACAAGTTCTATCAGAAACTAATTTGTTATAGTATAACCAGTTGGTTTGCATATTATTGGTAAAGGATTCTACTGTCATGAAGATAATGACCTCAAACAGTCATTAAACTTGTGCAGAAATTGCCTTAGAAAGAAGCTGCTGTGATCATTCAGATAATGCAATGGCTCCCACAGATCTTTAATTACAACCCAATTGAGCAGATGTGGGATTTGATAGATCAAACGTTACTTCCAAAGAAACAAAGGGAGTGTATTAGACATTTGAAGGAAAATCCCAAAGGACACTTAAACTGCATATATTGCAACAATGCCTGGAAGACTATCTGCAGTTATTAAAGCAAAAGGGGGACACACAAAGTAGTAATTGTTTGCTGAAGTCAAGCACTTCCATCTGCAAGTTATCTTACATTGTTCTTTGAAAATAGCCTAATTCTAAATTTTGACTTTATCCTAACACTTTTGCACACTACTATATGAAATAAGAAACTGTTACTAAGTTTATTAAGGTATATGCATTTTGTTTTCATACTTAACCATTATATGTAGATACAAAAGGCACCTGGACCAGGCTAAAGAACATCTAAGACCTTCTAAAGTAACTAGAGAATCAAATGAAAGAGGTGTTAGGATAACACAGTTAATGGAGAAAGAAAATGATGATGTTGTTGAGATGAATCAGACTGAAAATACATATGTATTAGTGAAAGAACAAAATGAACCAGGGTCCTCTGAAGCTGATTCAAGCTTCCAAAAAGTAGAAGATCCACTTCCAGTCAAAGAATATTTGCAACTCACTTTTGAAGAGGTTAGTTTGGAGGGTTTAACAGAACCTCACAAAACAAAACTGTACATATGAGATATAGTTGATTTATTGCTAACTATAACACTTTTCACATATGATGTCATAATCTAATTGTATTATATTAAATAATGGGAAATGCTCTAGTTATGATTTAGAATAAATTAATACATTCATCAGGATTTAACACAAGTCATTGAAGTATAAATTATGAAAATAGAATGTCTTCATAAGTAGTTTTTGAAACAGCTGATAAAAAGAATTTAAAATAGCTAATATTTTAATATCACATGTTTTCTAAGTGCTTATACTGCAATTAATTAAATTCAGAAATTAACCAAGGGTGGTAATGTTTGAAGACTTTTTAATGCTCCATTCCATTTTTATATTTAGTAAACCTGAAGGATATAAAACTAGTTCTCTTTTAATAAGTATTAATGAGCAATATAATCTTATGTTTATTCTTGGTTCACCTTCTACAAGCAAGTAAAAGTCAATCTACTTATGTTTTGAGTGAAAGTGAACACAGTGATGCTGCATGATTGTTTCATATGCAATGGTGTAATTCTCTTTGTATAGATAAAATCCATTGTGTTTAAATATCTAATGTAATATATACAAAATAATATGTGCAATAATAATAAAGAAAAGCAAAAAGTATTATAACATATAATACAATATGTGCCATAATGATATAGGGGAAAAAAAAAGTACTTAAGTGACAGTATCTAATGTTAGTAATGTTTCCATTACAGGCTTTCTTTTTATCTTATGGTTTGGGATGTCTGCTTGTAGCAGATGAAAAAGGAAAGGTAAAATTATTTTTTATGAGAGTGTTTTCACAATTAATAGTTATAATAAAGTGTATAGATGTATCTTAAAATGTAATTCAAACATATGCAAAAATGAAATATAAAGAAATAGAATAAATGTAAAAATTCCTAAAATTACAAGTGGTGCATGTTATCATTCAAATGGAGTTTAAGATGATCTGATTCTTTAATTTTACATTACACTGTGTGCAACAACAGATGAACATGTTTGGGTGCTTGAACCCTGACTACAGTGGAACACCTCTAAGCAGCCACCCTCTGAAAGCAGTCATTCAGTCACAGTTCCTTTTTTTGTTTACATAATCCCTAATTATGTACAGTGGAACCCCTCTAATCAGGCCAGTTTGTCTCAGTCCTGAAGGTGGCTGCTTTAGATGGGTTCCACTGTACATGTTTATTGTTTGCAGCCAATTATGGAAAGAGAATCATCCAGTTATAAAATCAAAGAAAGAATAAACAACTAGCAGGGAAGTAATATCATGTACGATATTTATTACCAAATGTCTGAAACATCAATGAGAACTTAAGGAATATTTTGAAATTGGAATGTTCAATAGTTTAAATTATTTTGAAGAAGAAAACTGGAACATATTTCTTGATGATTGTATTTTGTTGTGTAATAGATTCTTTGATTTTGAAAATTTAAATTACCTATTTTCCATAATATCCAAAGATAACATAGTAATATTTTTGAATACAAATTTAAATACATGTAAAAAATGAATTATTATCTAGATAACAAAAAATTCATGTCTTAAATTAGAAAAATGAAGCAAATAAATCTAACAAAGGTATCATTCCCTCACTACAGAGGTTCTCAAACTAAGGTCCGTGGGCCCCCCTGTGCTTCTGCAGTAATACCTCAAATTTGTGAAATTACCATTTAATGAATATAATAACATGGATAGTGGGTGCTGCTAGAAAGTTGCCTTCCTTCTGGTCAGCAGTTCAACATCAAAAAAGAAGAAACACTGGTGGTGGGTGCTGCTGGCCAACTTCCTTCTAGTAAACAGTTCAAAATTTCTGACCATCAGAAAATTGCCACATTAGTTTCTCCATAACAAAAATTTCATTACTTGTATAGTTGGAGTAGTCAAAAATAGGAAACCTTAATTTCAATTACTTGATTATTTTCCATAAAATCAGTTTAGTTTGAATAATTGGTTAGTTCCTGTTACATGCATAAGTACTATTGCTGGTCAGAGATAATCAGTTATTGAACAAATTGTCCAGCTCTGTTTTGGTGTATCCTTCTGTAGGGTGACATTTTGATTGTTGAATCATGCAGTAAGATTTGGCATTTTTACTGCTGTTTGGTTCCGATTCATAGACTCCGTTATTTCTCATCTCCCTTTATTGTGATTGTAACATTCCAAACATGTTGGTATTTGTTAGATTTTCTGTAACTTAAAAATATAATTTTGGCTTTAATTTTTTTTAATTTAAAGCTCATCTTCTCAAGGTGTTTATCTTGACTGTCATTCTTTTGAATTAATGTAATCTACTAAGAATTGATAGTTTATAAATAAAACAAGTTTGTGTAGTTTGAAATCATTATTATTAGTAATACATTCTTTTCATCTTTATAGATTCTTGATATTTTAACAATGTGGAGAAGATTCTGTGAGCTTTCTAATAAAAATTTTCCGGCATTTTACACAGTCTACCATTATTTTCGCAGTAAAGGATGGGTTGTTAAAACAGGTCTTAAATATGGAGCAGACTTTTGTAAGTATATTCCTTTTCTTTGTGGGGAGAAACAACTCCCAAAAAAATTATTAAAAGTTCATTAATGTAGATTTAAGTAGAAAGCTGAACTTGAAATATATAATAGTGAGGTATTTTTGCATATTTCATTAGTCTTATCACATCCATTTGAGGCTTAAAATCATTAAGAAATAAAAAATATGATGACGAAGTACTATAATTTTTGCTCTGTTAAAGGATTGTATTTCTAGTTATGTCACAGTAATCAAAAGTTGTTCAGATGCAATAGTTTCAATTACTCAGGAAACGTAAAGATATCTTATGAGAATTGTTATTGTGAGACATTAGATGAAGCCTTACCTACCATGTCCTCCATAGTGGTCTATCTTATGATAGACCCTGTAGCTTAAGTTTCTATTCCAAAAGGTTCTGTCACAAGTATGTAGTGTTCAAATCATACTTCATTCTCCCTGCTAATTTTAATAACTTATCTATTGTAGCAGGTAAATGGTTTGGTAATGCTTGTTACAAAAGTCTGACTGTACAGAAATCCATGGGCACTGTGTCCAGTTGGGAAAAGTTGTATATATATGGCATGTCACTTTTGGAAATGGAAATCCTTGATTATACTGTGCATATTATCTCTGTTGTGGTACACCATTTACATCTTTTTATGGATTGTCTTAATTATACTCGTTCACTTTGTCTCCGAAGTCATTATGCACAAGAAATGTCCTCAATCTGGGAAATTTTAAGTCTTGGGTCTGTTACATGCCCTTTGCAAAACTGATCAGTTTTAATTAACAGCACTTTACCTTTAAACAATGTCAAAATTCAGCTGTGATATTATATCTGTTATAGTTACTGTTTTTGTGTGAATTAAATAGCAACTAGGGGAATTTTTTAGCTCAGTTGGTAGGTCACTCGGGAACAACTCAGCCACAAGGAAAGGGAAGAAAAAAGTGGAACTTTATATCAACTGCAATTCCATAAAGTGTACTCAACCATCTGAATATTTATGTATTCTTATTATGCAAATTTAAAAATTTAAGCTGTATGCACAACTTTCAAAACAATTTTTTAAAATTATACATGATCCTTGTTGTAGTATTTACTGGTTACATTACATTTAATTCTGTTCTCTTGGTCTCTTAGTGCTGTACAAAGATGGCCCACCTTTTTATCATGCATCTTATTCAGTGCTGGTTGTAGTAGTGAAGGAAGGAAGCTTAAGAGAGGACAGTGTTAAAAGAGAGGATAGATACTCCACATGGGCATCCTTAGCTGCGCTCAACAGGGTTACCTTACAAGTAGCAAAGGTAAGCAAAACATCTCTATTGTTAGCATATCAGTTGACTTGAAATTTGAATTCTGGAGGTTAGATTTTACAGTTCTTGATATCACTAACATTCCTAAGCTAATAAAAAGTATTAGATACCTGTAATTATTTTCTTCCTCGCAGTCTATTTGCTAAGTGTTCTGTTTGTTCCTTGCGTAGACACTTAAAGCGTAAAACCGTATTTGATGGGACTTCTGTTTTGTAGGATACTAAAGGTTATTAAGAAATTGACAAAATTAACGAGTTCTATTCATTTATTTTACGTAATTTAAAAATTATCAATGATAAATACTGTACATTTATTTTACTGGATGAAGCATCTCTTTTTAACAAACTGGCCTGCTGCAGTATGTATATGAAAACTGCTTTTAAGATCAATGGCTTAGTAAATAATGTTAATCAATCATTAATTAACCAAAGAAATTTCACCAATACTTTAAAATATCCCTACTTATCCTATAAAGCCCATAGACATAGTAATAGGAACAAAAAGTAGGTGCAGTTGGGTTTAAAGTCCTCAAATTATACATTATAATTTCTGATGTTATTAGGTGTATTAGCAGTGCAATATGGCACTCTGTTTGAATACCTTAAACATGATATAAAAATAGGTTCTTTTAAATAATGAATTTGTGAAGTTTTAATATTTTCTAATTATAGTTGTCCTAACTGATCACGAGATTAAATAAGTAATACAGCGTGTATATTTTAGGAAATACTATATTGTCACGTGATTCAGCCCAACAGTATAAAAGAGGAAGACCTGCAGTCTCCAACTTGTATATCACAATTTCAAGTTCAGGTAAATTATACATTTATTTTCATTTTTATTTACTAATTAAATTTAGAAAACTGGGTTGTATTTTATAATAATTTTAATATTTTGAACTTAGCATACATACAGTGTGTCTTACACCTGTTTTTGGCAGGAGATTCTGATGAAGAGGTGGGTATCATCTAAAGAAAGAGAAGAACAAGGTGAACTTTAAGGATATTGTGCTACCCCTACACCAGCCAGGACTGGAGGGAAAACTAAGGAACTATATCTGTATGCAGTAGAATGGAAGACTTAATGGTGAGCCCCACTACCTGTAGCCCATCGTGTAGCTTTGTGCATGGTAAAAACAAACAAGATTGACCCATACATTCTTGTAGGGTTTTCTAATAACTTTAATTATAAAGCATAAACTTACATTCTCCACCATGCCCAATATTAAAATGTATATCTATCTATCTGTATGTACATTTGTATATAAAGTTTTTATTTTTAATATATATGAGTTTTGTACATTATACTTTGAAATTTATTTTAATTGAAACAATATAAGATTTTAATGTAATGGATTAAATAAAATATTAACCAGGAAACTTTTTAGGGAGAAAAGGTTAAATAAGAGGCAAAAATTTTGACATGTTACACAGTCCATGACTATAACTGGTCTTGTCACTACTACAATTGTTAAAGTATGACAGACAATACTAGTTTTAATTACTTTCCAGAGAGAAGGAAAACAAAATCAGTCCACCACAAACAATAACAAGGCCTAAGTGTTAACAAAAAAACAATGAGGTTGCAGTAAAGTAAATCACTCTCAGGTATCATTTCAACCTAATTTCGTTAGTGGTTCACAATATAAGCATTTTAAGATAAACTGCTGACCAGTGGATATATAAATTAAAATATATCTGGACATCGAGAAAAATTTCTTTCCCAATATTCATGTGTGAAAATCCAGTCAGGCATCTTCGTATATGGATTTTCACCTTGTCTGAACCACCTACAGATAGGAAATGCATCATACTATTATGAATTTATAAAAACTCCTTTCATCTTAAGTGTTTAGGGATTTGTAATAAACTTAATTTTTCATAATCTGGTGTAAAAGTAGTATATTAAGAGGCATTAGTTAAAAATCATGTGTTCACTCTTTAGTTTATTTTTTTTATCTCTAACACACATGCTGTAACTACTTTTATCGGGTAGTTTTGGGTATCAAAGTCCTGACACAATTGTCTCAACATCCAGCAACTTCATTTATTTTACTATGAGGAGAATTTAGTTTACTTATCTATGTTTTTCATTTAAATCAGTAAAACTGAGCCTCGGGAATGGATGATGACACTGAAACATCAATATTTACCTTTGTAACCAGTTGTCCCACACACTTTTTCTTTTTCTAAGTTCTCGCTGTTTTTCTTCCAGCCTTTTCTTCTCAGAACTTGCCATATCTTTAAAATTAAGTAATATACAGGCCATTACTGACTACTACAATTATAAGTATGTTAAGCAAACAAGTCTAGTAAAAGCTACACCATTATAGATTAGTCTAATGTACTGAGTACTAAAATCACCCTGTTTATGACATTGTCATGAACTTGTATTTAATGCTCAAACAGTAACTTACCAAGAAGACCTTGCTCAAGGTACCTTATGTCTGGTCGCAAGCGAGAATCTGTTGGTGCCACTGTACTTCTCATGTCTTCTACTAATGCATTCAGAGACATTGTGAAAAGTGTAAAGTGGTAATACTGAAACAAAAATTAAATACATGGTGAAAATAATCTTTTATTGGAACCTTCTTGTATTAAAGAGTAGAGAATAATGCAACTTAAAGTATATACTGATGGCAGCAAAGAATGTCCTAATGCTTATAGAATAAATTCATAAAACACATATCAATATGAAGAAAAAACGTCCAAGAGCACACAATGTATAAAATTGTGTCTGGGAAAAAGTTTTTGTTCTTTTTTCTCATCTTCTATATAGTTACAATTAAGATAACTAAAACTTATCAGAATGCTGGCTAAGTTTTGAACTAGCTGCTCATTAAAATGGGAATTTAATTCTCTATTTTTTTTCATGGTGGAAAGAGTCAAGTAATTGTGTCAGAGGGCTAATGACAGAGTTACGACAAGTATACCTTGGCCACATGAAAACAAAATTATAACTTACCTCTACTGAATTACTAGGTCTTGGCTCGGCCTGCCACAAGAGAACTGAATTAGGGATGTCCAAGGAACTTAAAGTCTCACACTTAGAATTTTCTGAATTGGTGGAACGACTATTACTCTGTAATCAAAAATAAACACTTAGCTATAGTTAAAACACTCTACACTTCATAGGAAACCACTTATTCATAATAGATAAAAATTAAAATGACTTTTATACGTAAATACTAATAAGCAATGTTCTCTATCGATGAGAATTTATACATCAATGTTCTGAAACACTTAATATCTTAATCTATTTTTAAAAAAGTTAATTTGTTCTGTAGTATTAGAAACTTATGCACATTTAGTACCAATATATCATAAATGCATCTTATTTTTAACATTCAAATGACATTCGGTACCCTGATGCACACAATCCTATTCCATGAAATATAAAAAGTACTTGATTTGATAAGTCCTTATTAATTAATAACATATTTCAAACTATGATTTTGTTTATGCACTTATGTGGGTAGTAATGTTTACTATATTGATATGAACACTACAAAGATAGGGTTAACCGAAGTTGATATATTACTTTTCCATGGCAATATTAAATCACTAAATTTTTTTCTTCTTGCAATGACAACTGTAGTTCCTAATGCAAGTACTTTTTAACCCCCAAATTACTGTTTTTATGTAATTCACTATGAGTGGTGTTACATATCACATTGAGTTATTCCATATTTTTCACTTTTCATAACATTAGCCAAAACAATACGTTTTAAATGCAGCAGTGAGGTTACTTTTTGTGTTGTGAATACTGCAATAAACAAAGTCATTGACACAAAAGCAGTCTGGTGAATAAACAGATTAGAAACCTCAAGATTTATGTTTATTTTTAATGAATTTACTCATATCTCCTTTATTGAATGATGTACTAGTAAAAGGCAAGTAATAAAATCATCTTCCTATCTAAAGACCTATAAAGAAAGTGCATATATTGGAGTGGCTGATATGTCTAGTAAATGCTCTGAACTCAGTTATGCACCTTGTAATAAATAAATAAAAAAACATCAATAAAATTTAAATAAAGTCATCTTTCAATTATGGAGGGGGAATAACAAATGAATAATTGAAAAATATGGAAAAATCCAATTTTGGGACACTCGTTTTTTTATTCTGTATGAATAAACCACTCATAAGTAACTAAGCTGTATTAATGTTACTTTCTTTTACTTAACATCTTCTCTCTACAGTGGTTTATGAAATTAATCCATAGATGGTAGTAATTCCTTAGCGTAGGTTTTGGACCAATGCTGTAAGAATGTAGGAGTGTCAGTTACCAATCCTTTACTGGGTGCTCCTTCTCTTCTGTTTACAACTACTCAGCTGATTTTGAATGGCCAAATTCTTTCTTTTCTTAGAGTCAGATCAAGAACTTGGTAGAGTAGATTCTCATCATTAAATCTTACTTTAATGGATATAACATATCTGTGTATCTGACCAAAATAATATATTTATCTACTGCATGTCACAACAAACAAATATCCATTAAAACATTTCACACTCAGCATGTTCAAGATTCAGAGAATTAAAAACTGAGTTATGTGCAACAACTTTTTTTTTTTATCACAGAACATAATTTTAAATAAAATTACTCTCCTTACAACAAGAACTTTCACTTGGGTTGTATATGAGGGTTTGAATACATTTTTAATGACATAATTTGTAAATATAGTACGAAAACATATTAAAAAAAATAAACTTATTTCTCCAATAAGGTATACCAATACTAATATACGAAAGCAATAGTTGATGTCAGTACAATACAAACACTTTATCCATACAGTACTTCCCAAAAAATGTTCACTTTCTCTCAATTTGTTTCAATGAGGTATAAACAAATATATATAATGGAATAGTCGTCACTCAATTATGGAATAGTAACCACGTGGTTATAAATCAGTCAGTGAACAATAACTTGGTACGAATGTGTGAACAGTGACTAAACTTGTTTGTTATACTATGCCTTTTTTTTAGTGAAGTAGTCAACCCTGAAAAAAATTAAAATACTCCAGGTTGTTTTTATGTTCTGGTGCTTTGATCATTTCTTCACTTAACACAGCAATTTCATCTAATATCCAGTTTTTAACATACCTCATGGATGGTTTGTGAATTATCTACTCCAGGGTGATCTGGCGGCCGAAACTTATTGGAATGTGATTGGATGTACTCTTCATAATTCTGTAACTTTGTGGATTTTATGTAGTTTGTCCAATTACCATAGAGATATCGAAGTTTTTTAACCCTAAAGATAACAGATGTTTAAAACAAAAACACATAGACATAACTTATAAATTTCTATTTATAAGATTAGATAATTTAGAATTTGAAATACTAGAAATATACTGTGTGGTATCCTACTCTTAGTGAATAATAATGTAAACCCCAGGCAATATCATCTAAGATATTAAAGAGAGAGAGAGAAGACAAGCTCCAATTCCTAGATGTGAGTCACCATAGGAGTTTAGAAAAAAATCCAACAGTTTAAAAATCATAACTGGTGTAGTCTACAGAATAAAGACTTGTCATAAAGATGTTAAAAAGAAGGAAGGAAACACTTCACTACAATTTTCCTCTGCAATAATTACTCTGAACATTTGATACAGAAGATAGATACCAAGAGTAAAAAAGATGAAAGTTATAAACACATAATCATATTCTTCCCTTGTATCAAACGTTTCCCTGAAAATGTGCAGAGAATATGCAAACATAGTCAGAATGTAAACTAAATCACAACCTATGTCTCCAGAATGTAACTTTATTAGTTTACATAATTTATTTATTTAGTATTATTGGTTTGATTTGTCTTAACAATATCATTTCAAGAATATTCGATAATATTTTAGTATAATATGTACTTTCTAAACACATATCAGTATTCGATTTATGAATGATGGTTTTCCAACATGAATTTAATTGGATCAAAGAACTTTTAGGATATCAACAGCTCCTCACAAAGATATAACAGCAGAATACTGAGCTAATAAACTTACCTTCTGAAAACATTGGTCAAGATTTTATTTACATTTATAGAAATGTCTTATTAAACTCCAGTTTATATTAAACAAAGTTAAGAATAAATTCAGAAGCTCTAATATAATACACCTGCATTTAATACATAAGAGACCACCTCAAGACTAAATGGAAACTAAAAATATATTTTAAAATATTCCAGACAAATGTGAACTGAATACATTGGAAAAACAATACCAGTAAAAGTCAAATTCAGGAGCACCATATATGCATAAGTCTCTATAGTACCAATATACTTGCATCATTGTAAAGAAAACAATATTATATAAACCACACTGGATAGAAAAAAAAAAAAAGCTTTCTAACATCCAGTTCACAAATAATGGATTCAGTTAATCTAGCACAAGAGTCTGCAAATCCCAGATAACCCTCTTGGACGCACTGAAATGGTTAGTTGATACAAGTCCGAACAGATGTGAAAGCCTGGACAACTGAGAGCACATCTGCCTTTTGAAACAAAAAGCCTCAGAACTGAAACCAAAGTTCCTACTACCACACTGCATTTTTCATGACTTCCTTGAAGATGGTGGCATACTTGCAACCAAAATATGGGATTTAAACACAAATACCATAAAATATCTTCAGAAACTTAAAATAAGAATAATAAAATATTCTGTACCAACTGAAATAACATATATCACTAAAAATACAGAAAAATTCAATACAGTTATCTCACATAATCTGGAACAAAAACTTATTGAATGTGACATAACCACATGCATCCAGAATTTGTATATAGGTTTAAAACAGTTTTGTATTTATACAGGCTTTTGCCTTAGTTTATTGGTTTTTATTATTATCTTTGTAATAAGCCATTTAAGTGAGATTAACAAAGGCTTGAATTGTGTGATTATTTGAGTCTTAAAAGCTTTGAATGAAATAATGTATTCTTAACAGTAAACAGGAAAACATGAAAAATAATTTCCTGAAGACCAACTTAGAACTTCACCAAATCATGCCTCAAAATTAAAGAAGCCTTACTTATACAACTTAAACTCAAAATAAGCCAATATAAAGGAATGCCTTTATACCTATATTAATATAAATGTACAAACTGTTTTGTATTTTTCAATATTACTTATAACAAAGGTTTATATATATAACAGCCTTACTTGTTATTACAAATTATTATTAAGTTTGCTCAAGTTACGTTTACAAACTCATTCCTGCCCTCATTAGTGGAATAGCTTTCAATATTATTATACATCATTTTCTAAGAGGAAAATAAAAACTTGAATTGGAAAATTTTGGATATACTTATCAATGAAAAATAAATGTCCTATATTTTATTATGTAAAAATGTTAACCTTACTCATCACTATAGACAAACCCCTCTATTATGTAGAGATCTTTCTTGAACCAACCAGCTTGTTTAAAATTGATGACAGCCTTCATGCCTGTGGTATGACCAACCAACTCCATTGCTCCATACTGTTACAAACAGAGAAAATTCTACAAAAGAATGAAACTTTATCTTCATGTTTTAGATTGTATTAAAACTTATTTCAATTGTTTCTTTAACCATTTTATACCAAAGCTAAAAACAATTTTCAAATCTGTTATTTTTCTTTTAATCAATTATTTAAACTTACAAATTGTTTCAAATATATTTTAAATATATCTAGGTAACAAAAAATGATTACCTGTTCTATCCACAGTTTCCCAACAATGATGTTGTGTACACAACAATTAACATTACTCCATGTGTAGACTTCCTTGTGTCTATAAACAGAGATGAGAAATAAACTTGCATAAACTTTAATTATCATTATTTATTCACTGATAAATATTATAATTAACAGATTTGTACTTCTTTTATATCATTCATGTGTCCATACAGTTAAAGACTAGAAGGTACTTTAAATAAAAGTTCTGTATCTTACTGACACTGACAGAAATTTACTCCTCAGAAATACACTTACAATAACAAGAATTATTTATTTTCAAATGATATGACATGCTCAAATAACTGTTAAAAATTAATTGATATAAGTAAACTATCAACTAATATGCTTATTTTAAGTCTTGATAAAAACAGTAAAAAATTGACTTACCTTGTAGAAAAAAGTTAAATATTCATTAATTACTGCAACACACCATTTTATTATGAAAACAACATAACAAATATTAATCTTGTGAAAGCAAACACTACTGAGTCATACCTTTATAAAAGGCCCTAACGATTTGTTCAAGAATAAAGGGTCTTGACCATACTGATAATTGTATCATTAATTATGAAAACATTAATCAAAAGCACACAGGATTGATTCAATCCCATATTTGAGAAAGAACATTGACTATAATTCTTAATTATGGCAAGCTTTTACCAAAATGTGCACATACAAAATGTTTGTTTCAAAAGTATTTATACTCAAGATATCTGTGAATTGAAGATGTCTTTTAGGTTTAAATGTTGAAAAGTTATGGTATAACCTCTGAAATGCATATATTAATTTTTTTTAGGTATACTGTGTATTTATCTGGCATTCACTCTCTTCTGCCATAAACTGTCACTAAATCAGCAATCTAGTGCCATCCAAGTAGTTGGGAACCCTGACAGTGAGTGCTTAACACCCTATTGACTGGCACTCTATAGAAAGTTATGGAATGCACACTTTGACCCCACCCTATGTGCTTACATAGGGATTAATAAACTTACATTCCTTGTTTGATATAAGTTCCACACAGTAATTATGACCATCATTTTCTTTCTCTAAACTATTTCCACAAGTTAAAATCAATGTTGAAATGGATAATATTAAGTGATATCTTTTCTAATGAGGTCAACATCATAACTGTATAATAAACCATTGAACTACTTTTTCATTCACACAAATATATGATTTTCCTTATATTTATTAACACAAAACCAAACACATAAATACTGAGAAAATTATGTAAAGAGTTTTCATGGTTATTAACATAAAAGTATATAATGGCACTCACCAAAAATTGATAAACCCTGACAAAAATAAGTATTTTTATTGAAGTTGGTCTACTCTTAAACCCACTTTTCAGTTTCTTAAGGAAACACACACCAACAAATAACTTTTTTACACCATTTTTTAAACATGTAAATATCATATGACTGCTCTCCACCAATGGTACTGTGCCATATTGATGCAGCTAGCTCCTTCTATTATTCCTGCTTAATCTTAATTTTTGAGAACTAGCAGACCCTAATACAACACTGGGAATGGGGAAGAAGGGTGGGAAGAGAAAAGTACCTATTCAGTATTAAAAAAATGTTAACTTCTGATAATGTTTTACCTCCTCTTACACAAAGCTAGAATTCCACACTAAAAATGTGGAGGGACCAGTGTAGATACATAATGTTGAAACCATACAGAATGCAACTTCTCAGAATAAAATGTTCTCCAAGATGAAAATGAAGCACACTTATGGGTTATTGCACTACTTTTGAAACAGATATGCTCTTTGCTCTTGAAGTAGGAAATTAATATAACACTGGAAAAAGAACAATGTGCATGAGTTCTGAAAGGTGCAATCCATAGTAAAATATAAATATAATTATGTATGTACATTCAGAACCTCAACTGGACAGACAAGATTCCAAAATTTATTCTCAGCATTAGTAAGGTATAATATATATATATATATATATATATATATACGAAAAAGTACTTGGTAGCAGTTCATATTCCAGTCTGAATGATTTTCTCCTATGGATGCAAAGGCAAGAACCCAAAGATATGGTGAATTGCAAACAGGATGAGAAGAAGTGTTGTGGAAACAGTGACCTTCCATAGATAAGTCTGAATACCTCAGCCTAACGAGTTGGCAAACCCAACTAATTAATAATAAGGAGGTTAGATTACAGGAAAAGATTTCCAGGGAATGAAAGTTGAGAACTTCAACCCAAAAAGTAGGTAGGACATGTCACATAACACCACTGTAAGGAGTGAACTGGATAAAGAAGCCAACCATATTTGATATTGGAGAACTGATAGAAAGTAAACAAACTTCACAGGCAGTCTAAGTTGGTTGGTTCTCAATTTAGCTCAAACCTACATGAGGGCTATCTGTGCTAGCTGTCCTTAATTTGGCAGTGAAAGACAAAAGAGAAGGCAACAAGTAATCATCACCCAGCACCAACTTTTTAGCTACTCTTTTACCAATGAATAGTGAGTTTGACTAGTAAATTGTGACACTCCCTATGGCTAAAAGGGAAGAAATTTGGGCATTCTAGTGGGTGGTAATGGCATATAAAAAGTATCCATAGCTCTGAACATGCCCACCTAAAATCCTGGGGCTGAGGGACCACTCTGTGAGGAGAATCTTGTTGGGAAAGGGTAATCAATCCACCATATTCAGAGAGACAGGAAAAAGGCAATCTAAGACTTCAATTTGGTGACTTTGGTCCCCATAAAGGAGATTAAGGATCTGAAAGAACAGAGACTTAGAAATGGTACCCTCTTGCTCTGTGATACAAGAATGTACAATAACTGCCCTCACCCTCACAGAAGAAGAAAAAAAGCTCAACAAACTGCCAAAGGCTTGAGAAAGGTGATATGGAGAGAAGACTCCTTGATCAACCAAAGGCTGGAAATTACCAAGAGTTGAAGTAAGAACCCCAACCCTCTAAGGACAAGTCTATGAAACAGATGTAAATCCAGATGAGGTGGTAACAACAGCACCACTGCTGTGGTCTGGTCTCTGTCTAATTACCAAGCTATGAATCCAAGGATAAATTCTACTGATCTAAGAGTGTCTACCAAAGGAATGCATATCAGTCCAATCCATGAGAATGAAAGCTATTAAGGAAGCCCAGATCTTGAAAGAAGTAAAACATCTTGAGCTGTAAGAAATGTGAGAGGAGAAATATGTCAACTAGTTGCCTGAAGCTCAAAAAGGAGAAGAATGGGCCTGAATGAATTTGAAAAGAAGAATCCACCCCCAAATAAATATGGCACTAAGAAGGGGTAAGAACAGATTTTCTCATTCTTATAAAGAATTCCACCTATGCTGCTTCCTGTAGGGGAAGTGAGGTGTGATTTCTAGACTTTGAATGGAGAAAGCAAAAAGCAACCAATCATCTACAGAAGGAAGAATGCAAGACTTGTATAGCAAAGATGTCAGGCAAAAGTTTATACCTTCAACAAAAAACTTAAAGGAGCTGAGGTTAGTCTGAACAGTAGTGCCCTGAACTGGAAAATTTGTCTTAAAGCAATAAATGACTATCGATGAAGTGTGCACTGTGGAAAAGAACTCTTAACTGTAGACTATGAGGAAAAAATGAGGTAACTACAATAATAAACATGAAAATAAACCAAACTTAAATTCAGCTCTATGGGAAAGAAACAAACACATCAGAATGTAACAAAGCAAATAAACCTTCAATCCTACAATGACAAAAGTTAGGATAAAACACACTTATATGTAAAAAACATATTCAGATAGAACAATGAACTGTAAATTACTAGTAGTGATGAAATGTAAAGAAAAACTATCAAAACATACCTAGTTAATAAAACACTTATAAAATGTACAAAACATCAAAATTTATCTGATCCACAAAGTAGGTTTATTAATAACAAACATGAAAACTTGTGAAAAGTACCAAAAAACACATTACTAAGCAATATCTAACTTGCAATGCCTTTAAATTAACCTAGAGAACAAAGAACACAACTAACTCCTACACTGAGGAAAATTAGGATAAGGCACACAGTTAATGGATGGAAAAAATTACACAAATAGAACATTATATATTAGTAGTGATAAGTAACTTGCACACCCATCTAAACATATCCAATCAAAGTATTTATTATAACAAGCTAAAAAACCCATAAAATTTGCTGAATCTACAAAGTATGTAATATTAACAAACACACAAAAGATTAAATTTACCTAAAAAACAAAATAATAATCAATATCAAACTTACAAATCATCTAAAGTAACTCTGATGACAAAATACACAAATATTTAACTTACTGAAGTTCAAGCATTAATGACGTTAAATACTTCTCCCATGCATAAATAAAGGTAATGCCACACAAAGGACATCTGAGCCATGCCTACCATGGGTATATCAATCACATGTGAAGTGCACATGTTGAAAAACTTACCACAGATCCCATGGGATAACTGGAAGCAATAGAAAAAAAGGAGAATAAAACAATTCTCCACTAAAGAGAATGATGTGGTGGCATAGAAACTGGTGGAAGATGGAAACTCCTGAAGAGGTGTGGAGTGTGACAGACCAAAATAAAAGGTGCTAGAAAACAGAGTTCAAATTGTCTTCTTATTGATTGTATTGTTCCTCAAAAACATTGTCACACTGAAAAGATAAGGAAATTGCCAGCTGAACACATGAAACTAGCTCTCTGTGAATTAAGGCCTGTACCTCTTCTGCAGATAAAGGAGAACTCAATTCCTGGGAAGTTGTACCAGTAGCATTTTTTACTGCAACATAAAATTTCCATTGTCAATTACAAATTCATATTAAGATATCTTTTAATTCTGTAATAAAAAATAAATGCAAATCAATTGTTGAAACAATTGAATACAAACATAGTATAATAAAACTATTGAAAAACGAAACTGAAACGTCAAAGCAGCACATTCATAAATGGTAGCCAGATACAAAAAAAATGTACATCTAAACAATGCTGCACCAATCAAGAAGAGTGAATATTGAGTGGGAAGAGTGGGAATAGCTGTGTCAACATAAGTAGTGCAGTAGTCAAATGGTATGTACATGTTCAGAAATGGTGCAAAATTGATGGGGTATATAGACTGGTGTGCTGATCATGAACATTTTTTTAGCAATGCTGAGAAGGCAGAAAAAGATCAAGACAGCTTTGTGACAGAAGAGGTAAAACCATATTAGAAGATTACTTTTCATGCAGTTCTCATCATGTCTAATAATATATAAAAAAAGACAAAGTGAACAAATATACAAATAAATAAAATAGAAGATATTATATATGAAAGACAAACATCTCACAGGAATGACACAGAATGGATAACAAAAGCAAAGAAGCTTAACAACTTTCTTGCCCATATTATTTAAAAATTGCAAAAACACCTGATTAACTGATAGATATTTTAAAATTCTATCTTAAAATATGAAGGCAGAAAATGCATGATATGCCTGCATACCAGAACTTACAGAGCATATATATTGTCTACCTTCAATGCACATTATATTGAAAAATAACATACACTGAAAAAAAAACAATAAACTCGTGTTATTCTAATATTCAGAGCTAAAAATGTACCTTACAGCCAACAAACTCACTGGTAGGTCAATTTTGAGAGGCAAATCACAATTCATAAATTTAACATATAACTAAGTTTGTTTTTTTTACCGAAGTAGCTCAACTGTAAGTGTTCCCTCAGGTCTGATTTCTACATACTTTCCCCAGAATTTCAGTTTTGGATGAATAGACCCAGAAAACGTAAAGTGTGGAGAGTCAGCATAAAAGGCACTAATGGGAGGATGGTGGCTTACTTGTTCGCAGATAATCTTGAATCCAAGGTCTTCTCTACAGAACAAAAACTAGCTCAAAACAAGGAAAAAATTATATGATACAAAACTTTGAATAAAATTAGCTCTTACATTGGCTCAAAGCATTAAAGTTCAATCTTAACAGTAAAATAATTCTGCTTCATAAAAAATACTGTATTTTAATGATACATCAGTTCAAACTAATAATACGTTTACAGGTAACTTTCTGAATGTAAAAATTAAATTATTTTCAGTTTTTTTTATTATTTCATTAAAACAAACTTAAAGAACTGTTCAACACAACATCCATTAAAACAATTCTCAGAAACATCATGCATCTGTTGAAGGTTTAGCAACATACAAACTTAATTTATCATTCACATGCTATTAAACTCTTATGAACAACAGATTAATAACAAAGTCACTGAAGATGTTCAGAAGTAGACGTACTCCAATTACTGGATAAAATTCAGATTAATATGAAACTATTCAAAAGAGAAATTGAAACAAATGGCTGAGTTTTAGAATCATATGAACTTAAGTTCCAATTATTATAATATCAAAACTAAAAATGAGCTGAAGATCAATTTAGGTAAAAAATTATCCATTAAAGCATTCATCAACTAATTCAGTTGATAAAATTTTCGTCTTTTACTCATCAAGCAAGAAAGAAAAACTTCTCACCTAACCAGTTCGTATGTTTCTCCAAGAAGAGGATTAAAAGGTTTCCCAAGTCTTTCCCAGTTTGAAGCTAGAGCTGACACAGCAAAGGCAGCAACATACTGTTTAAAATTAGGATAAATCACAACATAAGAAATCAAATCCCAATGACAGGGAAGTGCTAAACATTACAATTATTAAAATGCTCTATATGAAACTTTATATAATTACCACCATGGAAGTGTATAGTAAACTATGAAGTGGTATGTAACTGAGACAGTGATTTTCAGTGTATTGAAACAGAACAGACAAAGGAAATGGTCAAAACAAAACAATTAGCAAAAGATGAGAGATTATAAAAAATAAAACATTCAAAAGCAGCCTACGATCTACAATTGACTACAAAATAAGTAACAGAGTAAATAAAAAAATCAGAGAACACAACTAATTAAAAGTAAACAAAAATAAAGTAAACAAATGAAATGAAAATATAAAGTGAAAAAAATAATACATTTCTCCATTGAAAATAATATTAAAGGTAATTGATATACTTATACTGTAAAGAAACTTCTTTTTGAATTAGCAGGGTCATTAATTAGAGATCAAAGGTCAAGATACCATTTTTAAACACTAAATAAATCATGATGGAAATGCAGGCATCAAGCCACTCTCAAAATAAGGAGAAGTTTTCGAAAATGCATCAAATGTATTCACCACCTGAAATCAGTTTTTAACATAGGAAAATTGTTGTTTACTTAGGAGTTAAGTTTTCTACTGCATGCATGTGGAGTGTGTATACTTGCAGTATGAAGTATTATAACCATCTTCTTTATAATTTGAAAATGTTTTATTTTGAACCTAAGAAAACTTTTTTTTACAATTTCATTGAATAATGTTTTATTTCAAAATAATAAGGTCACTTTCTAAACTAACTGCATTTTTATTTTATGTTTTAGCTTACATTTTGAATGCCACTCATGATTTATAGTCTTAGCAAAATTTTTGTCCACAATCACGTGCATTGCTTTTTCCTGCATCTTTATAAATTTAGCAGTAACAAGTAGCAAGTAAGCCCTTGACACCCCGAAAAGATACCAACCAAATGTATTCTGACTCAAAACTTAGTGAAACATTTTTTGGCTTTTAATTTCTCTAATTTTTCATTGAGTTTTCATTTCTGTCCATAATACGACTCATATTTTTTCAAAGATTTAATGCTTAACCAATTTGTTAGAGGCATTTTCAGTCAATGAAGAATACCATTATGGACAGCACAATAATATATGTTTGATTTTAATGCATGCTTAAAATGCAATTACATCTGTAAATTAATGAGTAAAGGCAATTTAATATGATACCACTTAACGGTATATACCTTGCATAGTTAACAACTACCTCCTATGACAAACAATCAAATCAAAAATATATCAGTCAGTGTGCTCAAAAGACACAACACCTTCCACAGTTATGAACAACCTTCTACAATTCATTGATGATAGTACAGACCTGCAAAGTTATACTTCATTATAAAAGTTGTTTTGGTTTAAATAGTGGATTATCCACAATTCAGTTATGCAGATGTTGAAAATATTCATTTTTTTGTCATGTAAAGTTTTTTTTTTACAAATGGAGAACGAAAAAATGTAGATCAAATTATTATTTTGTTTACTACAATGAATATTTTTTATTAGGTTTGTTAATAAATATACAAAAACTGAAGAAAAGGAAAACATTGGTGTCAAATATATATGCATCACCATTCATCTGGAATTTTTGTGTGAAATTCATGTCTTTTAGTCTTAAAAACTACTAGTTGTGGTCTTTCTTTTATGTACTGTGTATGGAGCATCTCGTTTCAATGACAAGCAGTAATGAGCCAACATGCTGATGTTCTATTTTCCCCAATACCTCCTCTCCACTTCCTTGATGTCTCAAAGAAACCCTTTTTCTTGTTTTTCACTGATGGTACTGAGATTTTCAGCAAAGTCATCAATATTTTCAACTTTTCTCATTATCCTTTTGAATTATTCATCCAAAGTCAATTTCTTAATCTGAGGCCCCACAAAAATCCCTTCTAAAAAGAGCTGGTAACTGTCAATGTGGATACCTGAAACAGTCCCCACCTTTGTTGAAGACCTCTACAAAGTGCTTCATCAAGCCCAGTTTTGTGTGAAGAGGAAGTAATAGGACTTTTTTTTTTGTCAATCAAACTATCATGTTCAATGTTTTCTGATCCTGGTATCACACTGACTCTGTATAGCCACTACTTCTTTATCCTATGTTGATTTCACGCTCTGCTGTCCCATTCACACAAAAAATATGGAAACTTTGTATAACTGGATTGATGACCCAAAAACATACAAAGGCTTTTCAGTCTCCACAAAGTATGCAAACATGTTATTTCTATTGGACTTAATTACAAAGTTTGAGATTTCTTTGAGTTTCCTTGAAGTAAACTAAATGAGCAATATAAACAGATGCATATGTATTACCATTGTGAAGGACACCTTTTAGACTCTTATTAGAGAAATAAATGAACAATCATCACACACTTGGTTCATAGACTGCAGCTCCTAGCATTGGTATTAATTCAGCAATATTGTTGCAACAAACCAGAAAACCTTCTTACAAAAGTATGGTATGAACTCTTTTTCACAATTCCAATACCAGTAAAATGATGTCCCAGAAAAAGTAAGCTCTTAGTCTAAAGTCCAGACCCCAAAATCTCTGAAGAATCCTTTGCAAGGCCCAAATCTCTCATCAAATCCTTGAGTTCACTTTGTATGAAAAGTTGTGATTCACTGCAGATTTCAGGTTGAAGACAATCCCTATCATTATTTCTACTGACTTCAGAATCAGATAAAACTATCAAGAGTCTCCCAGTGGAGTAGGTACAGGTATGTCAGACCCATGAGAAACAGGTCTTATAGCAGATTAAAGATTAGGATGAAAAATTTCTTTTTATTTCAAGCGTTTTAGCCCTGCACATTATGTGAACAAAAATAGCATCATCTTCATGGTATCCAGACTCTTGTCAGGCCATTGGAATTCCAAAAGGCAAAAACGTTTTCTTACACTTAGTTCATTGTCCCAACTTTTCAACAAAAATGTTGCAAACTTTGTCTAGAGCCCATCATTTGTCTTCGTCCCCAAGTTTTATTTCAAAATACACATAAAAGATTTTTTGACATATTTTCTGCACTGTTTTGCCTTTGTTTCTTCACAACAATATGACCACAAACAATAATAAACAAATAATATTTATAAAAAAAAAATGTCAATGTGCACATATAAACAAATTCTATCTAGAAACATGTCATGCAGCCTGTTAACCATTTATATACCAGAGGAGTGTTTTTCATGAGTTCTTGCAACTGGTCTAAATAAATATACAACTAGTGGTTGTCAACATTTTAAGCATAGCAAATGAAAAATATCTAATGTAAATGTACATATGACATTATACAAAAATTCTGTATTTGATGGAAAAAAAAATGGATATCATTTTCAGATTCAACATAAAATAATTACTGTATAACATATAAAAATTAAGACAAAATCATAGGCAGTGTGTTTAATCCAATTATGTTTATCAGTACAATAGAGTTAATTTTTTTAATACAAAATTTCAGTAACAACAGATGCATGTAATTGGTTTTGACGTTCTTCCAGAAGAAAGATGAGATTGAGTGTGAGGATTGGCTTATGCTTATAAAATGCATGCTTAGTTGGAAGAACATAGATAAGCATGTAGGATCTCACATGGGATCTCCAACTGGCATGGAGCTGAGCCTTAAATACCAGACTATAATCCAAGTACAGCAGCAGTGGTGTCAGAAAAGACACTTGACTGCAGTGTTGACAAGCTTGTTCCTGCTAATACCAATGTGGTCTGGTATTCAAAAGAATTGGATAAAAGTAGATGTTAAAGAGAAATGAGCCAGTTAGTTTTAAACATTGACAAGAACAGGGGAGAACTACATTAAGTGATTCCAGGGCCAGTAGAGAACTAAGCAAGTTAGTATAAACAGTGAAATTCATGCACTGCTTAGCTTCAATGTGATCCAAGGCAAGAGAAATGGCATACAGTAGAGCAGTGAACACAGAAACTGTACAGGAGATTCTGTGCACAACCACAACAAACCATGGCAGAGCCCACAGAGTCACCTGATTTTGAACCATCTGTATAAATGGGAATTGAGGGATGGTTCAAAAGATGTTCAGTAAATAAAAGACTGTACTTCCAATTGGAAGTACCCGCTATTACAGGCGATTTAAGAAAAGGTCACATTTGATGACTGTAATAAGCCATGGGATGGGCTGATCAGTAGATACAGCAATGTTATCCAAGAACAAAACCAATTCATCCAACTATACCTGGATATGAAAACCAAGGACAACAAGGGTAGATTGTCTGTTCTGAAAGAGCGTGGCCCACTGAGAAAGGAAATCACATCCCGAGGTGGAATCTTATGGTGAGGATCGAAATTTTGAAGCATACAGTAAAGACAGTTGCAAACAATGGAGGTATAGATGTAGAAGAAGTTCATGAGACTCTGTGTACAAGCTGTGAATGGGGAAGTGCATAAAGCCCTGGTGCAGAGCTGATGTTCCTGATAATGAACAGGGTCCAGCATCTTAAAGGCTGAGGTCCTGGCAGAGCCAGAGTCCCATTGTCTAATTTTGATTGAATGAGAGCATGATATATCTTTAGCATAGAATATCAATCCACTCCCCAAGTGGCGGAAGAGATGACATGGAGGATGTTCAGTGCTCTTTTACACTTGACTCATAGCTGCTTGTTGTCAGCTTATGGTAAAAAATAAGCCCCAAGAACTTTGTCTCAGAAACCACAGGAAGTACAACTTCACTGACACAGAGTTTAGGATTAGGGTGAATAACCTGTTGGCAGCAAAAGTGCATGCAAACAGTTTTAGAGAGAGAGAGAGAGAAGTTAAAGGTATTGGCTGTGATCCATTTCAGTAAACATCTGAGGTTAGTTTGTAGCTGCTGCTCAATAACCTCATGTTCAACGACTGACATAAGATAATGGAAGTTGTCAACACAGAGCCCATTTGCAACAGTAAGATGGAGTTGTTCAGTGATGGCATTAATCTTTATACTGAAAAGTGTGACATTCAAAACACAAACCTGAGGAACTCCAAGTTCCTGTAGTAAAGAACAGGAAAGTGTTGAACCCACATAAACTTGAAATCCCCTATTAAATTTTTTTTAATAAAAATGGGCAAATTTCCACCTAACCTGTATAAGTGGAAGTCTCACAAAGTGCCAGACCTCCACATAGTATCACAAGCCTTCTCAAGGTCAAAGAATATTGATACAAGATGTTGTTGTTAGAGAAAGGCTGCTCTGATTGATGTTCAAGTCAAATCAGATGGTTCACAGTGAAGCACTGTCATCAGAACCCACACTGGGTGGGCAAGACAAGGCTGTTTTATTTGAAGAACCAAAGATAAGCATTAACCATCCTCTCTATGATCTTACAGAGATAGCTCATCAAAACAATTGGACAGTAATTTGAAGGAATCTTGGGATCCTTTCCAGACTTGGAAAAAGGTTGGACAATAGCCTAGTACCATGCATCAGGAAAACGATTCTCCTGCCATATCTGGCTAAAAACAATTAGAAGAATAGCAAGAGAAGCAGGAGATAGATGGAGCAGCATCTCGTAGTGTATATCATCAGGTCCGACCAATGTATTGCCAGACTGATGAAGGGCCAGTTTGAGTTCCACCAATATAAAGAAGCAGTAATAGTCATAGAGATGATCAGCCCAAAAGGAAAGAGGTGATTGCTCTGCCTTAGTATTGATGGTTAAGAAGGTGGAAGATGAAGCAGAAATGCTGGATACTCAGCCAAAGCTTTCACCAAGAATATCAATAATGTTCCAAGCAATAGCTACTTCCTGGACACCAGAGAGCAAGAGCGAAAGAGGGACAGAATTATACTGCCCATTGACCTTTTGAATCTTGTCCCATATGATTTTGGAACTGGTGGTAGAAAAGATGCTGGTTGTGAATTTAATCCAAGATTCCTTCTGGCCTTGACGTCTTACCTGTTGAGCATGTCCACAGGCCCGCTGGGAAACGATGTGCCTCGAGAGTGTGGGATGCCTATAAAAGGTATCCTAAGCCCATGTTTTAACCTCCTGTGCCATGTGGCAAGTGAGATTCCATCATGGATGAGGCTATCATGGAAAACATCTCCAGGTTTTAGGAATACATTGAGCAGCTGCCTGTATAATACAATCAGTCACTGCTGCCACACAGTTGCCTATCGTTGGCTTACAGACAATGGCAGGATCAAGTTCTGTGAGAGCAGTGAAAGAGGACCAATTGGCTTGATCCAGCTTCCACTGGGACACGTGGGTCGGGCAGCATCAACCATGGCCAGTCTCTCTTAAAATGATCACTGTCAACCCTCTATGAAAAATGGGATAATAGGGAAGGGGAGCAAATTGAGAGATCAATAGCAGTAAAAAACTGACTAGGTGCATGAAAATAAGAAAAACCAGTAGTGAAAAGAGAAAGGTTATGATCTGAGAGCATATGCTGTACAGAGAAATCCCTTCCATGAATATCTGTACCTCCCCAAAGGGGATTATGTCCATTAAAATCCCCCAGGATTGAAAAGGGAGACAGCAAATGTTCAATGGAAATATCAAGGTCTGATTGATCGTAGGTCTCTTCAAGAGACAAGTAGAGAAGACAAACGGTGATGGTATGACCCAAGGAAACAGGGATGGCTACAGCCTCCAAGGGTGTGTCTAGTGGCAAAGACAGGGTGGACACATGCTGATCAACCAACAGTGCCACCTCTCCATGCATTCGTCCATCACACAACCTGTCATTTATGTACAAAGAAAACTGCCGAAAGGTGACTGTATTGAAAAGTTCAGAAATGTTTCCTGTAAAGAAAGATGTACAGGATGGTAAGAAGCAATGAGTGTTTTGATGTCATCCAGATAAGAACCTAAACCATGAGAGTTCCATTGTATCAAAGTGGCCATTTTTATTTATGTGTAAGCAGATTGGGTGGAGAGCCCTTCTACTTTCAACATTTTATTTTTGAGGGAGGGCTATCAACATTCATGAATCCTGCTCTTAGTCAATTGGGCAGGCCTCTGTTGTTGGAACATCTCATGACATGAACGAACGATTGTTTTGCATATTGGAGCAAGAGAAGAAGATGTACCCAAGGAAATGACTGTACCCAGAACCAAAGGAAGTGGATCTGGGATTTGCTAGAATGAATGGTAAGAACAGAGATGGGTGTTGATGTTGATTCATTAACTTTCTTGACCATGAAGGTCAAAAGACTTTTCATACAGTTTGAAAACGATTTTTTCAGAGGCACGGAGAGATCTGTCTGCACTCCCACTGTAGTAGTGTAACGAAGTGCAGCAGTATACATTTGAGGTGAAGTGCTGGACAGTAACTTTCGAGCCTTAGAGTAAGCAATGTTTTGAAATGTTTTCAAATGCTGTACCTCCTTTTCTTCCCACCACATAGAGCAAGAACAAAAGGAGGATGGGTGAGAGCCATTACAATTCATGCAATGAGGGTCTGTTTCACACTTATAGGCATCATGATCCTTGCCACTGCAACGAGCACACGTCAAGAAACCAAGACATGACGTCTTCAAGTGACTGAACCGCTGACACTGGAAACATCTAAAGGGGTTTGGAATGTATGGCTGTACCTTGCAATTAAGATAGCCTGCCTTGATGGTGGCAGGTGGACGTGGTGATGTAAATGCCAAAGTGAGGACATTTGTCAGCATCATAATTCCAGCTTTGCAAGTGGAGATATGCCTCACTGTGGAAACTCCTCGAGTGGAGAAACCAGTGAGGATCTGACTCAGGGATGTTCTTCAAACCCATCTCAACAATAACCCCTTGTGACAAATTCAAAGTAGCATGGGAAGTAACCTCAATGGGTACATCCCCAATCACCTCCGAATGCAAGAGGAGTTCACTGTGTTTAGGAGAGGATATTTCCACCAATGTCACCAGAGCAAAGCTTTTTGACTGACTTAGGAGAACCAGTGAGTCCATCTAATTATTTGCCCTAGAAGTTTGACTGAAGGAGAATGTAGTATAAAAAAAATAAGGTACAGGTGTTACAGAGGTTGAAAATTGTTGATCAAAATCTTCAAGACATGGGTGCTTACCTATGGACTATTTTTTCACTATTTTATTTAAATTGTTATTTGGGGATCAATAATAAAGAAATAATATTTCAGTGCCCACTGACCTCACACACCATGAAGCCTTATGAAGGGATGCACTACAGTGCCAAACAATGACACTCCAACAATGTCAAGGTTTCGTTAGCACAATACCCAAACACCAATTTTAGATACAATGCCTACAGCATCCAATGAGAACATCCAACACTAGTACTTGGTTGACCGTAGCCTAAGTGGACCAGCTGAATGATCCTGGGGGGAAGGGACACCCCAAGGCTGCCCATCTACAGGAATTCAAGGCCAAAGTACTATGTTAGGGTTGGACCTCTCAACCACCAGGATCCTCCCCTTCACAGGTTGCCATGCATGGCACACGTGGGTGATGGATGTTCAGATCTCAGAGGAGGTAAACTGAAAGAACAAAACCTTCTCTGTAAAGGAGTCCACACTGAGGGGCCAAGCAAAAGGAATACTGCATTAAAACTGTTAAACTGGATTGTGGATAATCAAGCCATGGTTGTCTCTAATAAGTTGTTAATCTGATACGTGATTACATCTAAACTCAGTTCTCACTGGTAATAAAACAGTTAAAATGAGATATGGCTAGACCAAGATACCATTTTACAAATAACTACCAACTGAATTTGTGGGTAATTTTGGTTTCGACTGTTTCCAATACAGAAAACAAAATATTTTACAATTTTACTGTTTTGTTCATTTTCTAATATACTTGCAGTTCTAAATGGTTATTATTTTACTCAAAAAAAATATTTTTATGTCAATGAAAAATGCAATTAAGTAAGAGAATAAGTATTTACTACATATAATAATAATTATGAAACATTTTCAATCAGAGTAACTTTTCTATTAGTTTTACTTTTTCTGCAACTGGAGGAACCACAATTATTAAAATGACTAGAACTGCAAATAGAAATAAAACTACAAATAAGATCTTCCAATAAAAAAGGAACTATCAACCAGACTATCTAGAGTCAGTAGCTATTAAAATGGCAAAAAAAAATCCTGTGACAGATTAAGAACAGATAGAATTACAGAAAAATAAGACTTTTGTAGATTAAATTGTCTAGAACTTAACACAGTAGTTTCCAGACATGTTCAAAGTCCAATATCTCAGCTTAAGGACAATCAGTAATCAATATGCTTTGATATCACAGTTTTAGGTAAAACAGTAAAGTATCTGATAAAAATTATATACAATGAAAGGATAAAATAACAACTCACATTACTACACTTTGAAATCAAACAATTTTAGTCATGTTGTATATATTAAAGTTATAGGGTTCAATGAAGAATACAAGTCAGACTGTTTATTTCATACTAATTAAGCATCTGACAAGGCTTGTTTACAAAACAATGTTATTATGTAGTTATTATGTAGATTTGAAGACATATAGTTATATCATGGAGTTCAGATGTAGAGAATGATCATTTTACAAGGAAAACTCATAATAACCATAATGGTGTACATCAAAAGTCAAAGAACATTTTAAACTTCACACACACACAAAAAAAACCAAAAAACATTCCATATTTGGGTATTAAGTTTGGTGATGAATCATTTTGTGGCTATAACATACATGAAAAGTCAACTGTTTGTGATGCTTACTTCTATCCTGTCCACTGGGTTATCACACTCATCTGCTCGCTTCAGTAAAACACTATATTCCATATACTCTGTCAACCGTTGCAAAAAACTAAGAGGTTCGTTGAACACCACAGGCATGGTGATCTTGGATAATTCCTGTAACAAATCACACACAAATAGCCATTACTTATTCAGGCACAACAATTTAAAAATAATTTATAAATGTTTATAAGTTATCACTCTAAATCAGGCTTGCAACAGCCATGAAGTATCTGATATTTAACAATACTCAACATCCTTCCTAAGATTTGATTTCATCTGAATGGATATGATATCAACTAAAGTATTTGTAAAGCAAAAAAAACTTTATTGCTACAAATTGACAGCTTAGCTTAAAGATGCATATAGTACAATTGTGAAATTCCACAGAAAGATAAAAATATATATAGGAGAAGAAGAACATCCAAAATGGACAATTTGAAGCAAAAAAAGTGTCCAGTGATACAGAGAAGTGAAGATTCCGAAGTTACTAAATACTTCATTTTTTAACAAAGCCATGAAACTTATATAAAATTAAAATTGTAACATACATTTTGATGCTAAATTTATCAATATAATTAAATTTTGAATGTAACTGTTTATGACAAGTGGTGACATGCTGACTTTGACCCACCCAAGCTCGAAGAGTTAAAATGGTTGTCTTATGTTTAGATTGACATGATTTAGTTTTCTTTATCTTGTAAAGTCCCAATTAATATATATTCACTGATGGCACCATATCCACAGAAAGAAATGTTATTTTTTATGGCAAGAATGTCTGAATCTCTTTAGCATAACCTGGCACTAGAATGCAACATGCAATACAAATTTATTTGGTTGATATGTAAAATATTACCTGGAATATACAAAACTCCACTTGTCTAATACATTGTAATTAATTGTTAGAAAAAGAAACAAAATAGGTATTTATGATATATTGGCAAGGCATACAACTTTGAAATAAGTGCAACATTAGAACTATAACAGTGGATGTTAACCCTCTAAGCACTATCTCTGTAGTCATTTTTTTTTTTATTCTTTCTGTTATTTTTAATATAGCAAAATTCACAAGTTTTTCAGTGTAAGCATTTCAAAGTTCCTATAATTAAAAAAAACACTTTGTAATGAGTTGTGCATAATGTTGTATGTAAAGGATAATTAATGTACACTACTCAAAGATGATGAATATTTCATGAAAACTGGTGAATAACTAACTGCCAAGGAATGCTTTACTTCACAATACAAAATAACTTAATATCCAACACTTTTTTAAAAACAGAGAGCAATTCCATTTTATTTATAGCTTAAAAACATTATGCAATGGTATTTTGTTTGTTTGCTGTTTAAATTTTGCACAAAACTACATGAGGAGTATCTCTGGTAGCTGTTCTTAATTTAGCAGGGTAAAGATAAAGAGCTTCGAAAGATGAAAATAAGAAAAGGGAAAATAAAAATAAAAAACTTTTTAACATTAATAGGGAAAACGTGAACACAATGAAATTAGCCTAAATACTAGCTGCTCAAAGGTTTAAGACCATACTGAAATGAAGCATTAATCGGTAAACACGTAATGAAATTGTCCTTTGTGCTCAAGTATTAGTGTTGTCAACATCTCCCCTTGACACTCCTGTGTTACATTGGGTAAAAATATGGCAAAGGCTAAAAAGTTGACAGAGTTTGAACGTGGCAGAATTGTTGAGCTGCAAAATCAAGGTCTCTCTCAACGTGCCATCGCTGGTGAGATTGGGCGAAGTAAAACTGCTGTTGCAAATTTCTTAAAAGATCCTGAGGGATACAGAACGAGAATTTCAAGTGATCGACCCAAGAAAATTTCGCTAGCGTTGAGCATGAGGATTTGACGGTTTGTTCGGCAAGACACCAGCCGACCGTCAAACCAGATTAAGGCCCTTACGGACGCAGAATGCAGCTCAAAAACAATAATACGGCATCTATGAGATAAAGGCTTTAAAAACCGTAAACGTCTTCAAAGGCCATGCCTCCTTCCACATCACGAAACAGCTCGATTAAACTCTGCTGAGAAGCACCAAACAACAGAAAAGTGGAAGAAGATTTTGTTCTCCGATGAGAAAAATTTTAACCTGGATGGTCCAGATGGCTTCCAATGCCACTGGCACGATAAGGATATCCCACCAGAGACATTTTCTAATTGACACAGTGGAGGAAGTTCCATCATAATCTGGGGTGCTTTCTCCTTTCATGGAACAATGGAGCTTCAGATTATACAGGGGCATCAAACAGCAGCTGGCTACACTGGCATGTTGGAGAGAGCATCCTTATTGACTGAAGATCCTCGCTTGTGTTGAAATGACTGGATCTTTCAGCAGGACAACAGTGCAATCCACAATGCCCACAGGACAAAGGACTTTTTCATGGCAAATAACATGATTATTTTGGACCATCCAGCATGTTTGCCCGAACTGAACCCCACTGAAAATGTTTGGGGATGGATGGCAAAGGAAGTATATAGAAATGGACGTCAATTCCAAACAGTGTATGATCTTTGTGAAGCCACCATCACCATTTGGAATAACATTCCAGCCAGCCTTCTGCAAATGCTTATATCAACCATGCCAAAGTGAATGTTTGAAGTTATTCGCAATGATGGCCGTACAACTCACTACTGAGACCTCTTGTTGGGCACTTCCTACCCTGTTTAGGACTTCTTTTAGGTATAGTCTTAAACTTTTGACCAGCTCATATTTAGGCTAATTTCATGGTGTTCACATTTCCCCTATTAAGTGCTAAAAAGGTTTTTTTATTTTCCCTTTTCTTATTTTCATCTTTCGAAGCTGTACTAAAATAAGTGGTTAAGTCTAACAAAGCAAAATGCATATTTTTTCTTGATGTTCAATGGCTTCAAGATATTACCAAGAAGTGTATTTATCTTTGTAGACTACATCCTGTAACAGCACCAACATTAGCCTATTTACTTGAAGTTGATTTTTAATTTTTCTCTGAGTAAATAGCTTGCTCTGATTAGAAAATAATATCCATTTACAAATCAGTATTTGATTCAAACATAGCTTTTTTTGGCAACAGGAAAAATCTATTATTTTTTGTGCTGTAGAATGCATATATGAAAGCTTCCTGAATTTTGTTTCTTTGACAATCAACTTGGTAAGAAAAACATAAGGCATACAACTGTTTTGTCAGCAAATTCATGTACAACAAGAAACAGCCAGTTGACTTCTACTGTGATTTAGTGTTTTTAACAGAAGGATAAACCACTTCTGTGGTACAAATTCAGGCAATACAACTACAGTATTAAAAGAAAACAGGTGTGAAAAGATTAACATGAAAGCTGTGAAGATAATTAAGATAAAAACATTAGTAATTTTATTGCACAATTTTCATGTATACAAATTGTTTCATTTAATGTCAGATTAGAAAAAAATATAAAATATTACGTTTAGGTTTCCCCCTACATAAAAAAACTTATGACATTTATTTGGGATGTTCTAAAAGTTGTTCAAATGAAATAAAAACTCTATGATGAAAATAAATACTGTTATTCTGAAAATAAAAACTATATTTAACTCAGACTGACTCAATAAATGCTTCATAAATTCACAGGCAAAACTTTAGTACTGATATTTTATTTAAAAAAGGTGCCAGGCGTGTTAAGGAGTTCGACTCGTAATCCGAGGGTTGCGGGTCTGAATCCCAGTCGCACCAAACATGCTCGTCCTTTCAGCCGTGGGGGCATTATAATTTGATGGTCAATTCCACTATTCATTGGTAAAAGAGTAGCCCAAGAGTTGGCAGTGGGTGGTGATGACTAGCTGCCTTCCCTCTAGTGTTACACTGCTAAATTAGGGATGGCTAACGCAGATAGCCCTCGAGTAGCTTTGTGCGAAATTTAAAACAGATAAACAAATATTCAAAAAAACTTGATTTCTTTTTGCCCAAATGACTTGTAATGTTTACTAAAAGCTTGCTAAAATACACTTTAAAATAAATTTCAGTCCATCTTCAACATACAAGGCATTGGTTCAATGAACCAAGGAGTGCTTAGTTATAAGCTCTTAAAATTGCATGCTGTTAAATAAATCAGATTTTTTGTTTTATTTGAGGTATTAAACTTTCGTTTGGTTTGTTTTGGAACTGACATATGATTCAAAAATGTTTTGAGCAATATATGCATTTTAATCAACATCTATTTGCACATTTATAAATGTTTGCACTAAATAGAACTTAAAACTTTTATTCAAGTAGCAAAATAACTAAAATAATATTTTTCCCAGCTATTCTTACTTTAGCTCTAATTTCCTCAAACTATATATGAAAATATATGCAATCTCATAGCTATTACCATATTGATAAGCGTAAACATCTCAACATTGGGCACTTCACTAACTGAACAAGAACTATATACAATTTTCACTTTACATTTTGAATGCTTTTTTTTTTTTTTTTTATAAAACACCAATGCACTTCCTCAGCTTCATATTACATGATATTCAAATATTCAATACAATTTTCGTTCAATAACATTTCTTGTCTAGAGTTTGATCTGCGATTCTGTAAATCAAAGCAACATACCAAACAATGAAAGCTACAATGTACTGGTTGAACTTGAATCATAATTACTAAGAATAATGCACAAAATAATATGAAAAGTTAGGCTTACCTTTCCTATACATTGTTTCAATATGCTCCACACACTGATCTCTGCCCTTGGGATCATAGGAGCTGGTAGACTTGTCCTAAAGGAAATAAGATTTACATTGCTGAATGTGAATTAAATAAAAACAGTAGTAAAAGCCATTAAATCTGCTTGAGCTGCTAACATAATGAACTACCATGTATTTGTGTTTTGGTCCTATACAACCTGTGAATGTTATATTACTAATATTAAAATCTTCTGATCCCCCCAAAAAAGTAAGGACCCACTCATATGAGAAATTAGGTAAAAACACACACACACATATACTGTTTTGTGAGCACCTAAAAGTATGCTTCCCTTACCTAAATATTAATATGTTCAATTACAATACACCTAACTTGGATATTATTGGATAACAAACTACTAATCATGGTGAAAACAGCAAATTAAATTTTGGCTAGTCGAAGATCCCAATTTATAAACTTCATAAAGTGTTGGGGTGACCCCAAAAATCCAACAAGGAACTACACACTCTGGTACTTCTATACCATTCTGTGGCTCTTGAATGTTCACATCATTTAACAACACAATGATCAATAAACACTGGACTTTTACCACTGTAACTGCAGACAAATTGGTGTACAAAAATGGTCATTTCACAAAATATAAAAGCCACTTGTACACATCAGTTTTCACTAGGGCAAAATTATGACTGATAATTTACAAACAATCTTTTAACAGGAAAGTATGGATCTTCTGTTCAATTCCTGGAAATGACAACAAAAAAGTTGGCATTACAAGTGATGACTTGATTTCTTGTCTGTCTGAAATTCCCCAGTCCCATGTTTTCACACTCCAGTGTAAAACATATATGAGATTGAAAATAGTTTTGGAATCTGTGACATTTAATACATTTGTGTATTTGTATTCTTGACTGCCTGAAATTCTAAGTGAAGTATTCTGTAGAGCATATTTCTTTCATTACTTTACTGCATAGCTATCAAAACAAAACCTTTTTGACTTCAGTATTTTTCCTTATGACTTTATCATTATAAATACCGAGACACAAAAAAGACGATGACATGCTTATGTTTCAAGTCGAATAAAATAATTCAGATAAACTGTGTTTATAACATACTGATTAGAAGTCAAATGAGATAAGTCTCTTTATGCACTAATCATTGGTTAGTCATCATTTGCAATACTGTGTACAGTTTTGATCTCTTTATCTCAAAAAGAAATTTATCATAGAGGATTATGAGGAAACTACAAGAATAATTCTGGGAATAGAAAAGTTGTTTTATATGGAGCACAAGTTCAGATCTCTTAACTTATTCTCACTCAAGAAAAGAAAGATAGAAGGCAACACTATAGGAGTTTAAAGAATTATCCAGGAGATTATTAGGATAAAATTTTCTGATTTCTTTAAGCTATAACTTGAAGACAATGGATTCTTTCATTGATATAACAAGTTCAACTTTTAAGTTTTGTTTTTCTAACACAGTGATTAGCTTATACAAGGACCAGTAGTTAAGACCAGCACCTTACAAGAGTTTAAATGGAAGGTTTAAAACTTGAACTTATTCTTTTCTTTCTCCAGGGTTAGTACGGCCTTAAAGAGCTAAATAGCCCCTTATTTTCAATATACCTACTTTAATGACATTTTTAAGTTTTGTGAAAACATTGTGACAATAGTTCCTCTGTCAGTCATTTCACTTACCTTAACCATTTTGGTGATGTGAAAACTTCAGAAGAAACTGTATCCTTTTTGTCTGTCACTACTTTAGGTGTAATTTTTCCATTTGTATCTCCTTTAAATCAAATAAATGGATCATATTGAGTTAATTATTTTTAAAAATTAGATTATTTAAATTTTTATTATAAGTACTTTGAGTAATAGTTGAAAAGAGTAAAATTCACATATTTACTTTCATCCTAAATGTAGTAACAATTCAATAATAAACAACAACAAATTTCAATTATTTCAGTTTAAATGTAGTGCCTGCTGTAATGTTTTCAAGATATAAAATTTGTACTTTCTCAACCTTTGAGCCAGATACTGGGGTCATCATTATTACTTTTTTTGGGTATAGCAGTGTGTGTTAAAGTGTCTTTCTTATAGCAAAGCCACATCAGGCTACCTGATGAGTCCATCAAGGAGAACTAAACCCTTGATTTCAGCATTGTAACAACGTATAGCAATTTATAACTTAAAAAATTAAAAATGTTAACTCCCCATCATAACTCAAAAATTATTAAAACTTCTTAGATATCTGATTGAAGAGCTATAAATTAGCCTAAATTTCACACCTAAACTGAATAACTGATAGTGGTATGCTATCTTTTGAAATTCTGATCATCAGTAAATGTTATCCTAACTTAAAATTCAAGGAGTACAAATTCATTCATACACATCACATTAAATTATCCTAACGCTATTAATATCAATTATTTAATTCTTCACATTATCAAAGTTTCAAAATTTTCTATATTACAACTACCTCTCTGCTTTTTCTCTTCATTGTCAGTATCAACATCATTTTCTGGCACTTCATTTTCCGACTCGGATGAATTACAAAAAACCTTCGAGTTAAAGTATTCGACAATGGAAGCTAACATTGCTGTAAACTGAATCTACTACTACCAAAAAGTGAAAGTCAAGAACAAAACTGTAAGTTACTCTAAAATCACCAAATTTCATAAAAGTCTTAACACTATAATATGTAACGTTACGATCAACACATAACAGTTGACGAAGATCCAGTGGTAACTTTAAAGTTGTCTTTTTGATATGAAATAAGTTTTTGCCACTTTTGTGTTAACTAGTTTAACTTAAGTACCAACTATATTACAATAGTTATACTAATATATAGTTAATCGGCCGCAAATGACACTTTTTGGGCAAAATAAGGAGGAAATACATATTAATCAAATATTAAACGAACAACATAATTTACACTAATTAGATTAATATAATTATGCAACTCCTACAAATACATGATACATCTACTTTACTTGATAATGGTGCTTCAGAGCGACCAGAATTTAACGCCCTCTTTTGAATAAATATGTTATATGTATATAACTTCTTTACCTCGAATATTTTAAAAATGTATCCCAAATAAGTTTGCTTGTAGTTAAACGCAAAACTGCACAATGGGCTATCTGTGTTCTGCCCACCAAAAGTATCGAAACCCGGTATCTAGCGTTATAGGTCTGCAGACATGCCGCTATGTTACTGGAAGTCTCCGCGATAAGCAACAATACAAATATTTCCATTATTCTCTGATGTATATATGTCTTCTTTTGATAGAAAACACTATTATGTATCCTTGATATTTTAATTTATGGTAAACTTTGTTAGTAAAATCTGAACAATGTTATATTTTTTTCGTGGTACATACGTAGAATTTCAAAGGTAAGAGTTGTACCATAATAATAGGAGATACGGAAGAAAATGTAATGCAGTGTTAAAGCTGAAAAAAATTTCTGACTGAAGAGATGAGAACTAAACATAGTGTAAAATAAAGTAAAATTGGTTCTTTATTTAGTTAGAAAACTAGTCAAAGAAGACTACATAAAAGTGACAGACACCTATTATCTCTTATTCTCGAGCGATACTACCTGAAAGAATTCTGTATAAAGGTTAAGAAAGTATAATTTTATGTACCTAAACTATAATGTCATCCCTCTCAGTGCGTAGGCACTGCCCACATAATTGACCATCTTATAGCTGAAAGTAAAGAGTATATAGTTTTTCAGACATTTCTAAACTTAAATATAGCCATGTCACTAGGTGAAAGAAATAAGATATTAAAAATAGGTCAACAACATTATTCATAAGAAAATAAAAAAATATTCATGTTGGATACACTACTTGACTGCGTACAATTAACACGTGAAATAAGGTCATTACTAAACAAAGTGTGTTTCATGTAAGTAAGAGTCTATATATTTGAAAGTGTTTTAAACTTTACTAAACTAAACATTTTACCTTTCTAATCAAAGAAAGAAAGAAATTATGGTAATCTTCCAATGACACGTCATTCTTTCTTTTGTTTACAAGCCATCCCTAGCATTAAATTTGAAATCCAATAATATATATATGTGCGTGTGTGTAAGTTCTATTCTTAATGTTATTAGCTAAAGGGTGGATAGGACTTTATGTTTCTTCAGTATATTCAAAGCTAGATTACAAATATGATACAGCTGTGAAGTGCGTTGATTGTTTTGAGTTAAATAGTGTAACAACTCGGTGTGCTAGTTATTGTAGTTACTTTATGCAAGTAAGTTGATTTGTTTAATTACATTTGTTAATGTAATTTATAAGGTAGGCCTACAATAAATTCACGGTAATGTAAAAATGCTCAAGTTTATAAAAATTTAGAGGAGGAAATGAAAATAATCTAAAAGAAATCGTCAAAGAAATAAGAAAGTTACACATTTGTTATCATAAGTTGGATATTTGGGTGGAAATTATAGAGGACTTGGAATGTATTTGAAACAGAACTTGAATTGTTAAATATGATGATCAAGAGGTTAAATATAATGAGGTACAAGTACAGTGTTATTTGACATAATGAAATGATTAAGACAAGAGGAGGGAGAAAGGACAGAAAATTAGACGAAAGTGATAGAAATATTTTAAAAATCAAAAAGAAATTTATAGAAAATAAAAATAAGATCAAAAAGATAGAGAAAAAAAGAAGAACAAGAGAAAAGAAGATTAGAAGAACACCAAGAGGTGAAAAGAGAGAAATTCAAGAAAAGAGGTAAAAGGGAAATACCTATTACTTAAAGAAAAAAAATTAAAAACGTGATTGAAGACAAGATTTATAAGCTATTGAATACGGATAGAAATATTACAACATCATGTAAGAATAAATGCAGAGAGCAGTAAAAAAAAGGTACTAAATGCTGCGATGATAAAACTGAAGATGTCCAAAACGATATCAGCAAGGTAGAAGGAACATTATTGAGGTAGAATAGAATATCAATAACAAAATAAAACACCTGGAAAATAAGGTGTAAAATGCAGATATTAAATCAATCACACCTCTTTATACATCAGTTTAGGAGTTTCGTCCTGGAATGCCACCTGCGACAAAATATGAAATAGGAGAAATTATTTGGTCTATACCTATTACCATTATTGTTGTGCCAGCTATTGCTGAAGAATCTTCCAAGACTTCTCCAGACATGACACTACCAAACTAAGTTCTACAACTTAGCTGGTAAATTTAATAAATGAGAAATAAACAGAGTATAATGGGAATGTAACATAAAATCATACAATTTTCAGTTCGGAATCATTTCGAGAAAATGTATGTGGAATAGTAAACCCAAAACCATCTACCTTGCTGTTAATCTAAAACGACCAGCTTTGACAATATTTAGTAATCTTCCATCTGAAAGCTATGACAATTGTCAAGCGTCTGTAGTTATCTTATACAACACGTTTAAAAGTATCTCACAAGTATTTAGAGCGAAACTCTGGAACAAAGTATAGAAGAAGAGACCATGACTGAGCTTGTAAAAACTTTGAGTAGGGTTGCCCCTTAATTTACCCAGATGCTCCTCGCAAAATTATAGATTTACTAATACGTGGCTCTTTTATAGACACTATTATAGACAAGGCTCTGAGAAATAAGTTGGAGCAAATTTATTGATGATAGAAGTAGAATGCATTCAAATTGCAGATAAGTAAATAAAAATGTTATCTTGATGTTATGGGATCGTCAGGTCGAGTAGTGTTGAAACAACATCTCCCATTGATGACAGTTTAAAAGAACTAAAAGGACTGATTAGACAATTAACGACAAAGAATAGAGGAAATACACGAGAAGACAATAAGTCTTTTCAGTGAAATTTGAAAGGATATCAAGAAATACAAAGTAAAGCTGGTGAGAAATAAACACTTTGGAAGATGAAATTTTTTAAGTGTGGTCAACCTTGTCATCGCAGTCGAGATTATGAGGAAACAGTAGTTGTTAAGATACCAAGAATACAATGTTCTTAGGATGTATCTTCAAGCCCAAAAAGAATGGAGTAACAACTAAGGGATAACCAAACATTGGGTAATAAGAATTAACTGGACGTATAAATAAAATTCCCAAATTAAAAAGATGTTCACTATTTAAACAAAGAAGTCAACAGCTTAATTGTTTTAATTGAAAGCCTTGCAATATGTTGATCGATAGCTCTACAGCTACAACAGTTTGACCCCAGTTGGTAATAAAAAGTAGGAAACTGCATCCATATATGAATAAAGGAGTAGAAATGAGGTGAACAGCAGGTGGTCATAAGCTCCACAAAATAGGTTATATTTGCTTAAGAAACGTTTCTTTGCCTCATGATGAATTGGTAACTGACATTGAGGAAATGAACATATTAGGAACTGACATAATGTGGATACATGAATAAGTTATGATCAGGAAATATATGCACACTACATGGCAATAACAACACAATAGATTTGACTGTCTGTGACAACAGAAGGGTGTTCAGTTTATTGTATTATTAAAAAGTGAAGAACTCATATCAAAGCTTGTTCAAAATAAAGTGACATCTAGCGCCTGAGTTGTAATAGAACCAAACACATCAACGCGAACTATTAATTTTCTTGTTGACCTGAGAAATAAAAATGTCGTCATTAGGATAATGAATTCAACAATTTAAGTCTTGAAATCAGAGTCAAGTCTGGATGTGAAATTGCAAGATGTGAATTTGTACAAATAGCACACTCACATGGAAGAACGTCAGAAACAGTCATCTTTGAGGAATGATGTAGGAAGTATACTGTCAAAGATTTTATCAAAGGAGCGTTTACCACCTCACTTAAAAGTGGATATTTAACAGCCGTACTTCTCACAATGGAAATGGAGATTTAAATATTCCTTATCGTTTCACGGAATAAATATGTCATAATAATTAAATCTGTCAAAATAAATCCAATTGTAATCCTGAATAAATCCACCTACTAAACAAAATTCAGGATTTACTGCAGGACGAAAATACTTACAAGATTTTGAGTCCATCGCTCTAACCACCTGGCCATCCCGGGCACAGAAATATACGAAATTATCAGATCACTGCCTCTTTGGTGATAATTTTTAAGACTTTCTCTATACTTATTGTTGAAGCCAAGTCTGAAAAATCACATGCATAAGGCCCGGCATGGGCAGATGGTTAAGGCACTTGATTCGTAATCCGAGGGTCGTGGATTCGAATCCCCGTCGCACCAAACTTGCTCACCCTTTTAGCCGTGGGGGCGTTATGATGTGACGGTCAATCCCACTATTCGTTGGTAAAAGAATAGCCCAAGAGTTGGCGGTGATAACTAGCTGCCTTCCCTCTAATCTTACACTGCTAAACTGGAGACTGCTAGTGCAAATAACCCTCTTGTAGCTATGCGCGAAATTCAAAACAAACAAACAAACACATGCATAAAGGTTGAGAATTTTTCCATTTGTCTTTTCATTCATCTGTCAACCAGTAGTTTTATAAGTTTGCCGTTTTCTGTAAAATTCTAATCCTATTTACTTTATTTTATTTCGTTCAGTTATAGTTAAATTATTATTATTTAAGTGAGCAGACTACCTTTGCTTCTAGACTCAGATTTATTAAATTTATTTCTTCTACATGTCACAACTGTGTTAGTCAGGCGTGATTATGTAATTAGCCTCATGATTATTTAACTTGTTAGAAAGGGGATGTGGGACAGAAAAAGCTAAATCATCCTGACATAGTTGTAAATAACATTTTGTGTACACTGACTGAAAGAGTAAAATGTGAGGAGAAGAGATAACACCATCTGCCCTATGTGTTAGGGGTCTATGATTAGCCTGTCTGGTCTATAAATCAAGGGCGTGAGTTGGCCATGTAGTGAAACTCTAGGTTTTGGAGCCTGTGAGCTAAACTCAAACTCGAACCATACAAGTTTTCGGAATTAAAGATACACAATTACCTTTGTTAAATTAGCAAAAGGAAAAATACTAAGTTGTTAACAGAAATGAAAAAATAAAATAAAACTACGACTGCCAAATGCCTGATTGTAAAAATATGTATGTATATATATATATGATAAATATTTGAAGTTTCTTTTGTTAAGTTTTTACACTTTGAGCGGCCCTTCATTAGTACAGTCTGCGGACCTATCTCACTAGAAACCGGGTTTCGATACCCGTGGTAGATGACAATTGTTAATATTTATTTCGGATGCTCCATCCTTCTCATAATGAGACTTATTTCTAATTAAATTAATAAAAACTTAAAACTTATAGCTTCGATGAAAAATGTATATTTTATTTTATATTAGGCATTCAAAATAAGTTTATTCAAAAGGTTTTTTTTTTTTTTTTCAAGTTTTGCAGTTATAGCACCCTCTATATGGAAACAACTAAGGATAGTTTTATTTTCATGACCTACACGCGAAACAATTAAGGTGATAATTACGAGTTCTTCGTGCGAAATTATGGCGTTGCAGTTGAAATTTTTAAATTCTAACTTTAGCCGAACACTTTTCATTTTGAGGTAAATGTAAAAGTTTCATCTTCTTTAACTTTCTTTACATAATTTAATATTTATTAACATTATTTGTTGAAAAAAAAAAAACTCTATGTAATTTAACTTAGCAGAAATTTAAACCGCACAGTGATAATAAAAATTAAAATTTCAGAGTCGTATCTTCTAAGTTGTAACTAACATAGTTTCGGTTTAGTTGTTGCAGGGTTAAACGATCTTTTAAGAACTGTTTCGTGATTTATATCATTAAAATTGTCTTTAAAATATTAAGTGGTTGAATTTAAAAGGATGCTTGTTGTGTTGCTGTAAATCACAAAGTTAAATCAATGTTTATTAACCTTTTCCAGTATCATTCACCCCTACCCTAGGGTCCCAGAACTTAGTACAAGTTTTTCACAACAGCTTATTCACCCGAGTTCGAAAAAAGACAAAAAGTATCAAATTAAAATGTGAAATTCTTTATTATGACTTAAAATATACATTAAACTCCAATAATGAATACAATATAAAAATGTATTTATCAAACTACAACTAGAATAAATAGTAACAACTAATAACGTTTTTCTGCTCTTCAATCTAGTGTATAAATGATAATACTCATTCTTCCTGCCATTCACCCCATCATTCTGATTCACACTGATTCTGGTCTCATTATCTCTTAAGTGAACCATTTACATTCAATGGTTCACCCAGTTTAGAAGCATTATAGTGTAACAGTAAATTGAAAAATATAAAGTGTAATTTACATACAAAATACCATAAGCAAGTGATCACAGATGAGTATAAGGAACTATAACCTAGTCCAAGTAATTTAAAAAAAGTAATTTTTGTTTACTTAAATTATGTTTATTGTTTCTCATTTTCTGTGATCACTGATTTAGTCTTGCATAAGTTACTAACTTTGTAGTCTCTGTTATGTAATTAGGATTTTAATAGCCTTAAGGTTACTCTTATTTCATTAAAGTCACTTAACTGATTTAAAACATAAAATGTTATCATTAATTTTATCCTTATTAATATTATAAGATTTAAACTTGGGTGCTACTAATTTTTAAAATTACGTTAAGTAACTACACAATACTAAGTCTCACTACCTGAAATGTGCCTCACGCTCATATCAATTCTGTAAATAGAATGTTACCAACTATGTTTGCCAACTGTATAAAGAAGTGTACTGTAAAACTTCTTAAAATGCACAACTGGTCTGAAAAGAAAAAACAAAAAGGTGTAGTACAAGAAAAAGTGATGAAAATAAAAAGGTTTAACCTTAACTTTAGAACTGTTATTAGGGTCTAAACTGTTATTAACTTTCTATTTGCATTTTTTAGTAGAATTTATACTCTGTTGGTTACTGGGCCTCTAGTACATACAACTTACAAGTTGCACAAAAAACATGTAAAAAAAGAAATATAATAAATAGTGTACTCAATTCTACTAATTCTTGCTGGGGTACTCTGTGTATTTTACATCAATTGTAGAAATTGAGTGGTTTTATCCAACCTTCTTTTGTCATTTTTTTTACATAGTACTGTAAAAAACAAAAATATAAAATCATTGAATATGGTATAATATGTGGACCCCACAGGTAGTGAATAGTTTAAAAACAAGTTGATAATTTGAGTATTAAAAGCTTTAGCACTTTCAACATGTGGATTTGTCTTCTCATTGCATTTCCAGTGAATAAAAAAAGAGTATTTAGCCCATTCAGAATATACTGTGTAGACCTATAATTATATTCTAAACTATCTACAAAAATTTTCTTATATATAGCCCCAAGTTGAAAAATATCCAGTCTTTTCTTAATGTCCTTCAGAGTTGCAGTTTCATGACACTGAAAGTAAACTATTCTACAAGTTGTATTCAAGAGATTAAAGTATGGCAAAATGATTTGGATAAATTGAAGTTGAAAAATATTTGCTGATTAATCTTTAATTACAGTTGAATGCATGGTCATGCATTTTTGTTATTATAATTTATATTATACATATAAATGGGAAACAACTTCAGCATGATTGAAAAAAGCCATTTGGTGAATATATTTCTCAAACCATCAAAACAGCTTTTTGTTGTTAGTAACTAAGCTAATAGGATTTTAAGGTGTATCTGTTGTCATATTAATTACACATCAGAAGTAGTAGTTATGCCTAATACATACAGAGGGTTGAGTATATTATTTTAAGACTAATGAGAATATGCAAATAAGCATGTCATGTGACAACCACAGCTATTATAAAGGCTCTGTGAAATGAACAGCATGTATTAAAACTCAGATTATAAAGGTGGATTCAAATTGGGGACTTGAGACAGGGATATCTATTGGAAAACAAAGGAATATGGAGCAGCTTGGTTACCTGGACCATCTACAAAGAGACCTGTAATGAGCATCCCAGCCATAGTGAGCAAACATTGACTACATTTAATAGGTGACAGCCCATAAACAAAAAAGTCAGTGTCAAGAACAGTCCACAATAGAAAAATCTTTATCTAGAAAAGTTATAGAAACTTCTTTAGTGACATATATAGGAAAGAAATATACTATAGTATAACATTTTTAACAATAATATGATCACAAGCTATAATTATCAATGGTTTGTAAATTTGAACATGTATCAGGGGAATAATCTGGAATATTTTTTTGAGCTGAGTATAAACTATTAATTCCCAAATAAAGGAGTATACATGTTTAGAATTTTTTTTAATGGTTACTTGTACATAATTGGTATATTATGGTGAACCAATAGTAAAGAAGCAACTATCCTTCTCCATGTCTGATTAATCAAATTATAACATTAACTTTACAAAGTAACATTTTGTCATGTGTTAAAAGTTCATTTAAATTATTCATGATTGATAATATGAATGTTATGCTAAGTAGTTGTATTAATTTAAAGAAGTATTATTCTCACTTTAAATAGTGTGTGCATTTTGTATGTAACTTAAAAAGGTTTTGAGTATAGCTTCTAGGATGATTCCAGAGATCTAAGGGTTGTCTTATGGGGGGATATATTAAGATACCTTTTCTCTTAGGAAAGAGAAAGTAACATATGATCATATTAAAGGTAGTGAGATTATCTGAGGGATTGATAGGATAAGAATGTTTGTTTTGTTGTGTTTTACACTAAAGACAGTAGGGTGAAGGAACACAAGTTTAAGATTTGTGTACGCGTCTTTTTATAATATAAAACGTAATAATTTCTTAATCATCCATTAGAGAGAAAAATGTAGTAAGTGTGAGGTAGAATAAAAATGGTATTTGAAAAATAAATACAAAAATGTTTATATAAATTTAAACTGTTAAAAATGAGTTGTAGCATGTTTGAATAGGTCTACATGAACCATTGTTTATAATAAATTCTGTATGGAAAAAAATTCAGTTTTTATAGTGCTTTTTAAAAAGTACTGAAAAATTAATACTGTTGCTAAGTCTAATTCATTTCATAGCTTTCAATGTTATAAATCATTATTTCTATTTTACTTGTATGGAAGGAGATATAGATAAGACCCACAAAATTCAGCCTTGATATTATGTGTCAATAGAATATCAGGTGCTGTTATATAGTAAGTGAAGTTTTATATATTTAATGAATATATAGAAGTGCATTACTTTGGATAATTCAGCATGTTTAAGTTATTTATGTATTTATATTATGTTAATTTTTCCTTTCTATATAACTGATTTTATTAGTGTTTTGAAAAAAAAATTCCCTTAAAATTTGTTAATCTCTGGTTGATGAAATGTAGGAGAGAATATTTCTGTTGTGTTACTTTTAGTTTCTTGTAATTAACTGCATTATTATATACAATAATAGTTAGTTCTGAACACTAAAGTTTGTAGTAAACCAAATTAGACCAGAATGGTGTAGTGTTTCTTATTTGATTGAGCAACTTAATTGTTAGATTGTCCTAGATGTGAACATTATGATTTGTCTTGATATTTCCCATACTTGAATGGAGCTCTTTGAATGATTAAACACTATAATGTTTTTGTGTAGTCACAGTGGTTGTAGTAGATGTTGAACAATATGGTTTGCCTCAGTATTCACCATACTTAGATGGAGCTCCTTAATATATCAAACACTACAATGTTTTATTGTAGTTATCTTACAATGTTCAAGGGTTATCACTGTGCTTGGATACGGTTGTTACAGGATTTAAGCAGCAGTAGTTCTGTTTGATTGTGTGTTGAGAGGTAGATGTTTCAAAAACTGAGCACTACTGTATACTAGAACTGGGAAGTTAGTGAAATATGGTGACTGATTACTCATTGGTTTCATTAATCAGTTAACTTCAATTAATCAGTTATTCTCATGAGATGGCTAAAAAGATCTTATAATGCTGAAACTTGAGCTTTGATGTCTGCCAAAGTTGTTCGTTTTGTAGGTTTTTGCTTAACAACAGTTCCATTTCCCTTACTGAGTGGCTCAAGCATGGCCACAAATGGTTAAGGCACTCGACTTGTAATCTGAGGGTTGTGGGTTCAAATTCCTGTCACATCAAACATGCTCTCCTTTCAGTCATGGAGGTATTATAATGTGATGGTCAATCCCCCCATTCATTGGTAAAAGAGTAGCCCAAGAGTTGGTGGTGATGACTGGCTACATTCCCTCTAGTCTTAAACTAATAAATTAGGGTTGGCTAGTGCAGATAGCTCTCGTGTAGCTTTGCGTGAAATTGAAAAACAAACAACATTGCATACTTTATCTTGTTCCTTATGGACTTTCAAGAATTACAAGATTATAATAACAGTAATTGGACCACACTATGCTCATTCAATCCAGAGCTCATCAGATTGGCTGGGATACGACAGATTAGTGTTAAGAAAAGCAGTTGTTATTATGTGAACTCCTTTTACAAGTTGGTGAAGCATGATTATAATTAAGTATACTAATCATAAGACATTATTATTAAGCCCATTATTATTATTGTATCAGTTTGATCACCCAGCTATACTGTGTACAAGTACCATTGTGGTACTAATGCAAGGATCAGACTATTACATTTCTCAGGAATTTCATCTTTTTAGTTGGTTTCCTAATTTGAAATGAATGGTTCATCTGTATTCCTTTAGTTATGACCAGTGAAAGTGAACCTATTGCATGTATTAAATAAAAACAGTTCATAAGGAAATTCAATGTTGCATTGGGGAATGTAATCTAACTGGTAGCTTTCCTTGAAGTGAATGTAATTTTATTTTGTTATTTCTGTCTCTGTAATGCTGAGAGCAAGTATTTCGTATTCAAGACTAAAACAAAAGATAGAAATTAACTTGCTGATAACAATGACACATGCTTTGAAATATGCAACTGGAAAAGACTTCTTGTGGAGTATGTTTTGAGCATATGTTTTTTTAATTCTTTTTAACAGACATATGAGCAGTGGAGAGTGGGGTACAGGTGCTGGAAAGGTAAGGGAATAAAGTTAAGATAATAAATAAAAGTATGGTATTACAATAGATAGAATATTTCTCATAGTGATGAAGCTTTTTGAACTATATATAAAATTTTTTAAACATTGTTTTGTGCATGCTTTTGTTTTAGGTTAAATTATATTTGAACAGCTGCTAGATTTTAACAGATTTCAATTTGAATTTTGCTTTTGACATTTGGTTTTGTTTTCTGTTATTAACTTTATAATATATTGAGAATGAAGAGTAAAAAAATTTATTAATGAAACATGTTTGGGACATATGCAGGTAAGGTATTCAAGCTAAATATTTTTTTTAGAAATGAAAATAAATTTATCTTAGTATGGGTTTTCCTTTCATTATATATATATATATATATAATCTGCATTCCTTTAAGTGAATTATTGTGTCTTTCCTTTACCAGCATTCTGATGACCTAGGATGCACTGTAAGTTTTGTGACAAAATAGTACACCCAAAATTTTGATTCGGATCTGTTGCCGAGATTCTAATTTTTGCCACCATAGATCAATGTGTGATGATTTTTTTTTTTGTATAAAGTAGTAATTATTAGAAACATGGCCACAATAAAATGAGTTGTGAAAATATTTACTTGTATAAAAAATATTTCGGATATCTACAAAGTGAAATAACTTTAGTTGTTAACAAACTTTTAATTAGAGATATTTTGTGTGTTGTTATAGTATTGCAGGTAAACAAAATGGTGAAAATAGTTAATATCTGAAAGGTGTTAGTATTTTCAGTATACTTTCCTCTGTAAGATCTGTTTGGAATCCTTTTTATTTGCATGTGTAGTTTTTAGTTATAAACTCGTAATGTTATAAAATTACTTTTGTCTGTTGTGAACATGTTCTTGTATTAACTTCTAATGTTTGTATTGGTCATCTTGAGCTGAATTTCATGTTTATATCTTTACTTGTAATGTTGTGTTTAGATTTTTTATAATAAATTGCCTTTTACTTTTTCCAGGGTGGTGGATCAGGTGGTGCTGTTAGGTAAATTTTTTGTCAAAATTTTTGTTTTACAACATTTACCTTTTATGTAACATGGAATCTTGTTTTTATTTCAAGTAGACATTTAAAGTATACTGGTTGTCTTGCAGTTCCTATAAAACAAGTTGTAGTTGTCATTTTGTGTATTTTATGGAGAAAAGCTGTTAAATGTGAATATTAGTTTATAGTGATGACTGGAGAACAGAAACAATATTGGAAAAATGCATCAACAGTATACATATACAGTCTTGAATTTGAACAACTTTCTTAAGTGTTGCAAATCATGGAAAACAGTATAGTAGAGTTTCATAGTTGATAATCTTGTACTTGTAAAATATAGAGATGGGTGCATTAGTTATAGGTGGAAAACATACTAGGCAGTGGTAATTTGAAGATGATTGTTTGGTGTGTATGTTGGCCATATTATTTCTTATTGTGATAGGTAGCTGTTATGTTGTTTAATCTCATGAATGACATTCAGTGCTGTCGAGAAACCACTTGTTGAGAAATTTATATGCAAAAACGGCTTGTTTGGGTTGAGAAATATTTTTTCAACCCAAACGAGCCGTTTTTTGCATATAAATTTCATGAATGATATGTTTCTTATGGAAAGAACTTAGTTTTTTCATATCCAGTTTTCAGTTGAGGAATAATGATAAATTTTGCTCTGTTTTTTCAACTTACCACTCAATCTTAAACATATTAATAAAAAGCTCAGCGTGTGAGATAATGTAAATTAATTATTAACTGATCTTGTCACAGAGATGCTGGAGGAAGTTTTGGAAAAATGGAGGCAGCTCGTGAAGAGGAGTACTTCAGGAAACTTGTAAGATGTCGTTCTACAGTTGATTGTTAATCTGAATACTTACTGTTGGTACTGCTAGAAGTATTAGTTGTCTCTTTACACACATTAGCATCTGCAAATTTAGGATTGAAATCTTACAAATAAGAGGACAGTTTGTTAGTTTCTAATGTTATTGGAATTTTTTTTTTCAATATTTATGAGAAAGTTTATCATTGCAGTGATCAAATCGTACATTTTTTTTTGCTATTGAGCAGAATATAAATAATTTATTTGTATCACGTACAGGAGTGAGGAAGCTGTTTAGAAGATATTTAGGCATTATAAGTAGAATTAGCCAGATTTTACATAACTGTATAATATTCTGTGTTTGTAAATTGAATATACTCAGCCTATAAACATACACTTCTCTGAAGCATATGTGTACCTTTCATTGGAATAATAAAAATAAGGCTTACAAAATACAAAATATTTTCTAAAATGTAGTTACGTTAATGAAATAATAGGAAGGTATGATGTTTTAACAATCATTTCAATATGAACATGAAAGTAATATTTTGATAGAGCTACCAGAGGCTAAGTAAAATTGCACATTGTTTGGTGTACGTGTCTTATTATTAAAACAGTTTGAAATATAGTACATTTTAAATTGTTATTTAATTTTACTATTATTTAGTATAGGATATTAATGAAGGTACAAACAACTGAGGTTTGGTTTATATTTGAAAAAGGTTTAGTGAAAAAAATTGTATTTATAATCATTTGAGAACTTTGCATTGAAACTTTTTGAAGTTTTTTTTTGCATTACAGGTGTGTGTGTGTGAATATAACACACAGTTGTACAAGTTTTACTTCATAAGTAAATGAAATGCAAAAAAGAGTTAACTTATTAATGTAACATAAAATCAGTCTGTATGGAACTCATCTTGTTAAACAGTATTGGGAGTTTATACTTAAATGTTTCTTAGAAACTTAGCTAACTTTCATAAACGTGTCAGCCGAACCAACAAGAATATCAGTAATTTATGACCAAATAATAAGCATATCATATAAAACTAGAGACATCAAACATGAAAAGGACAATTAAGATGAGGTTCTCAAAAATATTTTGTTTTGACTTTTCATTGGTTTAGGAGGCACCCAAACTTGTTTAGGGACATTAGTTACATCATATGTTTGGATGCAAGCTGTATATGGTTTCATGTAATTTGTGCTTAAAGTGTAGAAAGGAAGCTTTTGATTTATGTAACTGTACAATACTTTATAGTTAAACTGTTGGGTGCTATAGGTAATTTAATTAATATGTATGTGATGTTATAAAAACATGCAAGTTCAAAAAGTTTTGATAGAAATCTTTTAACCCCAAGCACTTTTGAAAGGTCCACTTGGGTTATAGGGCTTCTATTTTAATTACTATATAAGTATACTTAGATATTTGTGAATTAATTCATACCAGATTTGATTAATGAAAGTTTTTTAAAAGAATCTTGATCCAGTAGCAAAACAACTGGTTACTTTTGCTCTTAGCCTAGAAGGTACCTAGCTAGGATAAGTAAGTTGTTTTTTGTTGGATGTAAGGTAATATTTGATGATTTGTGGTTTTATAACTTGAAAGTAGTACCTTGATTTTTGCTGCTGGTTAAGTACATCTTTGTTAGTTTAGATGTTAATGAAAAGACATTGAAAGATACATTCTGTATTAAATAAGTCCTATTGGATTTGTTTCTGAAAAGCAATATATTTAGAATTGTTTTTATTTTTACAAAATGAATGCAAAATGATATTTAAAAGGAAAATTATTACGAACACCATACCATTTAACATTAAATTTAATCAGAAGTCACATTAACCTTTAAAAAGAGTCTTAAAACATGTGCATTTTAAATTTGTATATTCAATTGCAGTATCTACTTTATTACATGCAGTACCAAAATAGTTCACTTCTGATATAGCATGGTTTCAGATTAATAAAGTTCACATGCAAACACTCGTGCATCATCTACAGTGCTTAACACCTGTATACCATGCAAATGCACAGTATTATATGGGATACTATATGTCTTAAAAGCTATACATTAAGCTTGTGTATTGTTAAACATTTAAAACAATGAGATTTATTCAGTTATTGGTTACCTGTTACAACAATATTGTTTACAGTTTTCCAAACATTTTATTTCAGCAATTCAGTATTATTTTGTGTTCTCAGGCATGTTTACAACAATGGTGAACATGAAATGTTGTAGCTATAACTATGCAGTTATTCAAACACTTTGCAACCAACTAAGTGAAGCAGATAATTGTAACTCATCTTATTTGTTCAGGCAAATGTTTACTTAGTTTAACCATTTTGCAATGGGTCAAGTGTCAAAAGCCATGTCATTGCATTTGTTGACTTGCATTCAAAATTTTTTGAACTACTATTTTATTAATTTTTGTCAATAAGTTCGGAATCAAATTTCAGAGTATAATACAAACTTTAATGTTATGTATGAGTTAATTTCTTAATTTAAGATATTAAAAGAATACATCTAAATATAGATTGTAGTGAGTCACATGATATGTTGAATGTAGTACTGTTTAGAATTAGATTTTTGTGATGTAAAATACTAAGTCTGCAGTTTTATACAGATTAGGAACTCAAATTACTAATATTGACAAGCTAGAATATAAAATAGGAACCTTATATATTTTTATTTTGCTGAGATACGGTTTATGTACTGAATGAAACACAGTGGTCCCATTCAACTCTTTCCATTTTCTGAATCAGTCCCTTATATGCTCCTAATACAATGTATAATATCTGAATAACCAATTGAAAAGGCTACTGCATTATTTATTTTAAACCAAAATTTTATGAAGGTAGGTTGTGTCTTTAGTCTGATTGGTTTCATATTTTTTTAAAATCTAAATACATCTTAGTTACTAAGCTAATAGATTATAGTGGAATTGTATAGTATCAGCATAGCTATTTATGATATTTTGGTTATTAAACTGTGTATATAAAACCTAAAAAAACAATTTGTTTGATATCCTCCACATGCAAAATTTTAAAAGGCTTAGCAACCTATGCCCAGCAGCAACCGAATTCAAAGGAAGAGATAATTGTTAGCTTTACTTCTTGATTTATTGTTCTATATTTTAAGAAAAATAAATTTAAGGTATTTCTAAATAGTAATAATCAATATACATATATAATGTATAATGACTGAAATGTGACTATATCACAAAATACTGTTAAACTAAAACACAGGGAAGACTAAAAGTCAGTTTTATATTACTGGATACATAACAAGTGTGCATGTGCATCCCATCAATGCAAGTTATGTAAAGTTAGCTAGGCATAATTGGAAGGTAAATATCATAAAAAAAATATCTATAAATATATAGCATTACAGGAGTTAAGCTACTTAGACCAAACATTTGTATTTATTTCATAATTTTTTATGATGGTTATGAGGTTGGTCAAATGACACCCCCCACACAGTTAGGGTATAACAAAATATAGAATCTTACCAAAAATAAATGTTTGAAATGTATTTGGGAGGCTTTAGACATTATGCAAATAATATTTTATATTTTTGGGACAATGAATAGTTTTCTTAATCATAACATGAAATCACTTTGTACTCAAACTAATAATGAAACAGACTGTTTTCACAAACAAGTCTTAGTAAAAATATTTCATTAAAAAATCTGATTTTTTGTGTAAAAAGCTTGTATGATTTATTGAAAGTATACCAAATTTTGTGAAAATACACATGCTGTATCATTGTTATACTACAAATACTTAGTGTAGACAACTCGTGTGTATCACACTGAGCCCATCGTGAAAGGGTTAAACTTAGTATTTTGTATATTCTTAAAATATTCTAAGTTTACATTTAACGTAAAAAATCAGAATTACATCAATTTATTTTGTAAAATAAAACTTCTGGTAAGTATAATTATCTTACAGAATTTGAAAACTGTTATCATTATGAAATGAATATGAATAAAACTAGAAAGTACTGTTCTGTTTCTCTAATGGTAATATTATATGCATCATTTTTTTTTTAAAGTTAGCTGTGTAACACTGAACACATTTGAAGTGTTTTTATGTGAAAGAAGCAACTTCCAGTGTAACAACATATTTTGGATTAAAATGCTTATTATATCGTCTCAAAGTAACTTAAACAAGTCAAACAGAGTAAATATAACATTTGTAAATTGTGTGGTGTAAACGTCTTAATTATTTTAGTTTTAATCTACAAAATTTAAAATTTGGTAAGAAATAAGTAACAAGAAAACCAAAATTAGATAACACTAGTTTTATGGTGGTGATAGCATTGTTTAAATTTTGTAGCTTTAAGAGGGTGTGTGCTCTAATGAAAAGCTTATTTCCTACTGATAGGTTTTGAATGTATTTAGTGAAAATTTTTTTAACCAATAGATGTTTTCACTTTGCATTTCAAAAAAAAAAACAAATTGACAGTTTCATCAAATAGGTCTTGTCACACCTGCAAAATAGTTTTTTTTTTTTTTTTTACATTTTGTAAAAATTTCCAGCATATACAATGTAGAACTCTGAATGAATTATTAATTTCTCACTATGTTGTGCTTCCAAGCACAGTATCCAGAAAAATTATCATTTTTACTTCTAACCACTTACCCATGGTGATACAGCTAAGCTCAGTACAAACAGTTTTAAGTATTTGACATTTTCTCCATGAAATGTTTGTGCAATATATTGGCTAGTGAATGAGAATTGTCATAACTTAATAAATTTGTTCCCAAATTTAATAATTGTTGTAAGTTGGCTATTTAGTGTTAAAGTAAATCGTAAAATGTGATAGTCTATATTTTTCATTCATTGCTTTTCCAAATGCAAAAGTACCTCTTTCACACTGCAGTTGTACAATCCTTAAAAGGAAGATTTGTAAATTCAAAAACTATCTTGTACTGTTGTAACTTAAGTCAGGATTCATGTGCTGTTTAGTAATAGTTTTCAATCTCTTTATTGGAAACAGCAACATAAGCAGCTCAGTCAGCTGAAGTCACATCTGCATGAGGAAATAGAACATCACAAACAACTTATTAAACAACACGAAAGAGAAGTAGAACGACATAAGGAACGAATTGAAGAACTGAAAAGACAGGAAAAAGAAACCCAAAAAAAAGATTAAAGTAATAGAAGCTAGGTTAACAGGCTGAATATTGTAGGGAACAAAATATTTACTTAAACAATTAAAATGTAGGATTCTTCTAAGGTATCAAAAAGTAGAAAATTCCACTTCATTACCTGTACAACTGGTAAATCTTCTGTTAACCTAAGAAATGAAAGAAAGTTTTGTAAAAAGTTTATTAGAATAGTTTCAGGTGAGTTTTGCAGATGAGTGAATTACTGTATGAAAATACTGAATATGCAGTACAGTTTTCAATAAAGAAGTTAATCGTTCATGTAATCCTTGTTGATATTGGATGATAAAGATATAGTTCTCTTTGCACATTTGTTTATGTGATGTCCGAAAAGGTGTTTTATACAGTTAATCCAGAAAGAATGGTTTAACCCTTTAAACATGGGTGGATGAGATAACCTTCTGTTTAACTGGGGAAGTTTATTTATGCAGCAACAAATGTAAAATCTGTGCATTCCTCATGAAACCTCATAAGATTTTATTAAAATTTATAAGTATTTTGCACCCACAGAAGGACATTCTAATTATGTCTTTCTAATAAAAATATCTACAGTAATTACTTGCACACACACTCAGAATAGTTTGAATGCAAGGTGATTTTCATATTTCATTTACATAACCTTTAGAATTTTGTAAATGAATATCAAAATATTTTAAAGTAAATAATTATTTTTCATTTTCTTTACCTTTTTACCAACTATATTAATACAGAACACAAAATGATTAAAATTAGGAAATAAAACAATACCTTTTTAAGTTTTGTGGAATATCTCTACAGATGTTTTAGTTATTATTCCAGATCTTTTCACATACAGTTAATCTTTAATGGTTTAAGAACCAATTATTTTACCACTATTTTGTTTTCACACTAAAGTAATAAAGTTTATCTTTAATTATGTGAAAGCTCCTAATTTATTAGAACAACATACATAATATTACTAATAATATCCTAAGCCTTGAGAACAGATGCAAAGCACTGTGTATATTTAAAAAGCTGTTCAAACCTTTCAGTTTTTCATTTAAAACCATAATCAATACTTAACTAAAATATAGTTTAACTGCATCTCTAATAGTAACATATTTAGGTGAGACAATTGTAAATGCTTAGTTAATCAAAGAGACATGGTTGGCATCACACATTACACAAAATTGACTCTCATCTACACTCTAATTTTACAATATTTATTTTGAAACCATGCCATTTTCAAAATAATCATTTTTAGTATGTAAAATGATCTGTTTCCAATGGCTATACACATGAATATGTAACATGTTCACTTGGGCTATCAAGCTCAAACAAATCCGTTCACAGTGGGCATTCATTACTTTTTTCAACTGAATTTATTCAGAGAACTTTGAAGTGGAAGAGGAAAAAAAGTTATGTAAGTATTCTATTGGCTAGACATACTTTTAGTTAACTACCATTGTATTACTGAAGATACAGAGAGCAAAAGTATAGAGTTTTCATAGCTGGATGGTTACATAACAATACATCTGGAGTTTGAGCATAATTTTTAAAATTTCTTTTGAAATAAAAGATGGAAAATGTAGATACATAAAACTTCGTAACATACATTATAATGTTACCTTCATTCACATACATTGATAATAAAGGTGTTTAATTTCTGAATGTAACACAGTGACCTGCACAGAATAGGATTTAATAGGGTACCTGTCATAAAAGGGTTAATATCTCTAAATTAATTGTTTTAATAATTTCAACATAACTTAGCTAAACAATAAAGCAGGATATTCATACCATGTTTAAGAAATATCAGTACTTTTATTGTTTGATACAATGTATTATAAACACATTTCATGATCTTTTGTAACTTCTTTCACTTCATTATCATCATATTACTATGGAAAACATTAATACTGAAACAAGTACTATACTTTTGACAGAATTAATAATTATGGTAGTCTTAAAATATTAAACTTCATTTACAAAGTTGTATAACTGAAAATGACAATCAAAACATGTAACATGAAAACTAAATTGTAACCTTTTTTTCTTTATACTGTGGAGTTGATACCAGCATCACAACTATGTTAAAGAAATTTATTGGAAGAGTAAATTTTTTACAATTTTGTAAACTTTTCTTGTAGACTTCAAACCAGAAATGCAATTTTGAAACATGTTCATGGGTACTGTTTTCAAGACACTTAATGTTTAACAGTACTTTTTCATTATATGTAAACTAAAATCTATGATTCTTAATTGTTAAGAGAATTTTAACAATGGATAAAAACTATTACCATTTGGTCATTTCTGTGATAGAAAAAATTCTACATTATTATTAAAGATTATATTGCAGCATATTTCAATGTTAGATTCATTAAAAGCAAAACAGTGCAAGAATTTTTTAAGTTTTTAGGTAAAAAATATTTCACAGAAAAGCAAATGCATTTGTATATAATAAAATATCAAAATAAACTTCTTATGCTAAAAACATTTGATATTCTTGGAAGCATATTTTAATAGCTTCATGACAGTTACAGTAGTTTAACTAGAAATTTTTAATGCTGGAATACAAAAAATGTGAAAATATTCATACAGATTATTAAATTTTTAAGTACTATAAATGGTCATATACATTTTTTTTTCTAAAAAAAGTCTTGCTAAAAATTTTTATACGAGTATATGATGAAATGTAAAAGAAGCTAAGAACTTTAAAAGAATCTTTTCATAGTGATTGAGTAATAATGATAAAAAAGCAAAAGAAGATACTTATTTAGTATCTACAAATTAAAGTAGTGCAAGAAAAGTAATAGTAGACGTCATCTTGAATCTCAAAATAAATTGGTGTTCAAAACAAAAAAAATTCTTATAAGCTGGATTGTAATAAATTGTGGTATATGAATAGTCACAATAATACATCCATACATACTCCATGTTGGTAACATCATGTTTTAACACGATAGGTGACACTCAACATTACAAAATGTTAATTATGAAAAATATTGATTTTACACATTGTAATTATAAATAAGAAGTGCAACTTCTAGAGGGCAGTGCTTGGACAGGACTTTCAGACAACTGAAGTTTAAGAACAGCTGCATGTGATTGGATTCACAACACTATGCCAATCTCAAGTGTAATGTAGAGGACTCATTAGGAAAGATTTGGCATGATGTTGTTATAGGAAAAAAATATTCAATGATCAACAGCAAGGATATTGTACATAGAACACCCCACTACTAAGGATGCTGGAGACCTATACCTTCAGTATTTACACCTGTGACTGCAAACATACATTGGTTAATATGTGATTTTGAGTGTTAATATGCATGTGCGACTTATCCAGGTAAAACAGTTATCTTCAGAGTAATGGGACAAGGCTGTTTAATAACAGAAGATTTGGTTAAAGATACTGCTTACGAAGTAATGCTGAGTTATGAAAATGATACTGGATGCAAGGTGAAACACAAAACAAATGATCCCTGTAATGCAAAACACAGAACAATTAATTCTACTGGATCCTTATTAAACTGTTAAAGTTAAATTCACGTACTTGACTGACTAAGTGCAATATTCTGGAGTTCACAAGAAGCATCACATTTACCTACAGTGACTAGTGCTGCTCATTCTCATTCAAATATAGATGAGACCATAACCTCTTGATATCACTTGAATGACCATTGGAGGAAACCACAGTCAACATGTACTGATTGTATACTACACTCCAGTAAAACTGCCCAGTGGATCTGATGATCAGATCAACGTGCTAGATGCATCATCAACACAAAACAGTATCACTGCCAACAGCTGTTGAATCTTTCAAGTGTTGATTTTGCACAAAGCACCTGCTATGCCATTGGAGTAACTTATAATGGCACATCAAGAATTTATTCCAAAGATAGAATTGAAAAAAAAACATTACCATCACATTAAGTAAAAGCATCCCACTTGAAAAGCCAATGTCAGCAGTTGGAGCTTTTACAAATTTTTGTGTGTATTGCACATATGTTAGATTTCCTATACATCATGTTTTATTATGAATACATTTTTATATACTTATGTTTTACATAATTAATAAGGTTTTTGTTCATATGGGTTTGCTCAATTTTTTGTAGCATTTTATTTTCATTTTTACACTGTAATTTGACTGATTTTTTCAAATTTTGTAATATAACTGTCGAGCTGTCAATTTTTTATTCTATTTAAGGGAATTTTGCTCAGTGTATTCTATATTTAATGTTACATATTTATGTAGATAACTGAATTTTATTTGCAACTTTAATAATTATTTTTCATATTCATTTGTATTTAGTTATTGCAACTGATTGTTGGAGCTTTTGTTATCTTCTTGTAGATGTTATGATGAGGTGGCTTGAAACCTGTTAGTTAATACTTGTCTTTTTTACATTCAATTTTAAAGTTCAGATTTAGAAGATCTTGAAATATGGAGGGAAGAATTGTGAAGATATTAAAATTATATATATCTATTTGAAAAAAAAAAATCCAATTCGATCAAGTTATTACCTCAGATTAAAATTATCTCCAGACTAATTTTCTGAACTATCATGCAGTTTTTTGGCATGTTTTTAGAATCTTCCTAATTTACTGGTAATGTTTAGACTGTTGACTGCTATGCAGTAAAAGTTGTATCAGCTTCAACTGGTGTATTTACCTGCTCCCTAGGGTGGGATAAACTCATGTTAATGAGGGATACAGAAGAGAAGATATTTGTAGGCACTGAGAGGCTTTCTTCTTTTTAAATATTCATTTAGAGTAATAGTTGCCATAGCTAAACTAAAGAACTGTAGATATTGTACTAGGGCCTTTGTTTGATATGTGGTATTTTCTTGATTCTTGTCTATTTCTTGATGATGTATGTATTCTTCAAATTTAGGTATCTAGTATCTTGTAAACATTAAAGTTGGCCAGTAAATTCAGACATAATATTATTGGATGAATAAATACTGTATTGTTTTTACATTTTTCCTTATACTTCTGCTTTCTATGTTCAAAATTATTCTGTGCATGACATTTTTGAGCCTAAATTTTGCAGATATTTTACCTATTAAACATGGTGTACCTGAATGCAACTTCTTACCAAAATTTTTCACTATCATGGCTCACATATTAGTTGACTGACCATACTATTTAAATCTGCATTGGGAAATAGTTACTTTTATGATAACATTCTACATCAAACAATTTCTGTGTTGGTATTTTACTGTAATAAACTTTTCTTTCACATGACCTAAAGCATGCCATACACCAAGTCTACATCAATTATTTTATCAAAATGAACTGAACAAAGCAGTGCTCTGTTGTGGCTTAGTTCCACCTCAAGACTGACCCAGCAACCAACACTAGGAAACTCTTTCTAAAGCTCCATCATTTCTGTGATGAATTCCTAACTGTCATGAATACAGCTGAATAATTCACAATCTGTCATCTCCAATCAAATAAACCTATGAGGTGTGAAATGCTAGGCAATAACAAGCATGATATCATTGCTGTTGCACAGGAATACTTCATCAGTCTCCATCAAGATACAGAACTTCTTCATTTCACTTCTCTTTGGAATAGTGAGAACTACACTGTGGCACACAATATGTTTATTTACCTCATGGTATCTTCCACACATCAGACTAAAGGAAGTGAAAAGTAGTTTTGAAGTTTATGCTGAAAATCTTGTTAACTTAGTATTACCTACAAAGTACTCTCAGGGTTTAACTTTACAACAACTTTATTAAGTCCTAGTCATAGCTCAAAAATGTTTTCTAGCTGTGATAATTTATGGTAACATGACCAGTATTTAAAATCAACTTAATGACTTATCAATCAAAAAACTTTTTCTACTAACCTTTGCTTACATGAACTGAAAGATTTTTCTTGGCACTGAATTATTTTCTAAGATGTCAGTTATCAAGTTTTTACTGCTTAATTGGTGCACTGTTTCTATGTTATGAGGATTATGTGTCAATGTCTGTAAAACATTTGGAAAGTAATCAGTCTTTTTTTTTTAAACACACTATTTAGAAGATGTAAGAGTAGATGAATTAGCTAAGTGTGACAAGTCTCTGACTTAGGTAATAGCCAAGTCCTAAAAAAACATTCTAAACATAGTGTTAAATAAATGGGTAAATACCTATGATAAAATTAGATATGTAACTTATATAAATGAATGAGAGAACAAAATTAGAAAATACTTGATTAAACATCTCATTAATTACTTATCAAAACAGAACAATGAGGAACTTAATAACGTTAATAAGAGAAAAAAGACATTTCTCTTTTCCGACAACACTGTTGAATTGTCCTTAACTCAGAGCTCTTACTAGAGTTTTCAATACTTATTATTTCATTGTACTGGCCAAACCAGACAAAAAATAAAAAGATGGTAAATTCCTAAATAAAATTCTTAAAATTGTTCTTAACCTAGCTATGTATGTGGTAACATCTTTCTGTAAAGGGAAATCTTCATTGAATTATTACATTCACAGATGGAAAAAAAAAAGCTTTAACAATAACTTATAAATGAATGATTCAACATTTGAATTAGAACTAAGGCATTAAATATTAAATCAAAATGATGACATCAAAATTTCAAACTGAAAGCCCTTTCAATCAGTATTAAAAAAAAGAATTACGTATGTGTGTGGGTATACCTATATACTGAATGTTTGAAGAGGGATTCAGCTTTGCGAGATCAGAAAATGTGCCATGAAATTAAAACTGGAAGCAACTTTGCATTAAATATAGCTTAAACAATTGCATGACCATTTGCACAAAATCTGCAAATATCCAATGAAAAGTTAACAAGTCATTCTGTTGTAACACTTCATGAGGAGCTAGATGTAGCATAATTATGTGTTTTATAAAAGTAAAATACTGTACTATCTACATGCAGAGTAGTTATTAATTCTTATAATATATAACTAATTTAAACAGTTCTGTACAACAACAGTATAATAGTTATTTCATTCATTGACTATCATATATGTACACAATAAAAATCTTATAACCACTGCTTTAATGATTATCTATAAAAGCTAGAACACTCAGTCTTTCTTCAACTTGTGTACACCTCAGGTAGTGTTTCAAACAGCAGAGAGCAGATGCTGAGATTCACATGGATTTAGAGTAGTTTGGCAAAGAGTTTCAGTAACATAACAATATCTGATACACTGAAGCCCTGGTTCACTGTATTGCATGGAATGATATAAACTACTGTTGGGGTATAAATATGCATTGAAAGATCATTATCTAGATCTAGACTGTGTGATTAGTAATAAAGAGCATATGGTGGCATCTCTTAAAATAAAATTATCACAGACTGTTTTTTAATAACAGAGCAGAGGAGAATAATTTATCTTGTAACTTGTGTTTGAAAGTAATCGAATGAGCCTGTGTGAATGTTGATGAATAAAAAAGACAATACTTTAAAGCTATGAATACAACTGTGATAGCTGAAGGTGTAATGAACATTTGTATATCCAATGGACTTTTAATATATTATTTTAAAACAAGTATACTGTGTTGCTGTTTGTTTATTGTTGAAAGTTATCACCAACAAGTCACAGACATCCACTGGAAAGAATCTGGTCTACAAAATATGAGTAGTAGCAGTATGGCTTCAGGATTTCAATTACAACATGTCAACAGAAGCCACTGCATGCAACTAGTTTAAGCCAAGAAATGCTAATGTTTCATCACAAGAATGTAGAAAATGTTAAATATCATAAGTAACTACACTTTAACTATATAAGCATAACTTTTTGTACATCACAAAAACAGGGGTTTTTATTGAGCCCCAGCTGGGTACATGAATTATATATATATAACAAAAGTTAAGTGTTTAAATACTTAATACAGAAACACCTATTGATTAGACATCTTATTTCCTATTAAATAAGATACAAACTAATTACTACTACAGTAAAGCAAGTTTAACCCAATCAACACTTATCTAGTACAGAATGTATACCACTAAAACAAGTCTAATGTTACAGTTTGAGATGAGCAAGTACTCTAATCTTAAGCCACCTTTTTATAATTACTGACTATTCATTCACATAAACACTTAAGTGTAATTTCAAATAATAATCAATAAAATTGTTTATTATTGCTCTATCAAAATTTTCATCAGCATTCCATGTTCTAACATTAAAATGTTTACTTCTAAACACCTTTCACATTCTGATGTTCTGAAGCATAGCATAAATAATAAACTATAGAAACTCCTATCACCAAGCAGTAAACTGAAACCCTCCTAAAAATATTTAAGTATTATTACCACAGCAGGGGATATACCACACACACATATTTATACATATTGTATGTATAATTCTAATGCCACAGACATAATACTATGCTCACGTGATTGAGCAAGAGGTATTTTCCAGCATCTCAAACCATTTCCCATGATGCTCAAATACACAATACATTTCATTTCAGCTACGAAACTAGAGGACAAAGTGTTATACTAAAATAGTACATCAAGTGTGATAGAGAACAAAATTGAAATTCCAACCAAACTTAAATAAAACAAAAAACAGTTGAATTTATGGAAAAAACTACAAATACTTTTGTAGCTAAAATAGATCCATAATTTCTTTTTTTTTTTTTACAATATAACACATTTACTTATAATAAATATTTTAACTTAATAATTAACTGTTTAAAACTAGTTTAATTATGGTGATTTTGACTTAAAATGTAATTTGAGGCATCAATTTTCTCTCTGTTAATTAGATATTAACAAGTTTACAGAGTCATTTTAATGGGATAAAAAAACAAAAAATTGCAGATATAGATTTTAAATTGAATTTTGGAATCCTTCACAAAAATAAAACCTGCTTTAATAAGGTGAAGTATTCAATTGGAAAAGTTTAGAAGTTTTGTCTCATTACATTGGAAAGAAAGAGAAATGATACATTTTCTTAGAAACACAACATGTGAAACCATTTAAGATTCCACTTGTTTGATACTGCAGATTTTGTATTTGTCAATGAGATGACCCTAGTACATGTAAATAAACTCTATGTGATTTCAGTGCTACAACGAAAGAAAACAGATATTTATTTGCATTACAATTTTAGTACTAAACTACAGAAGGCTATCTGTGTACAGTATGGGCTATTCTTGTTTGACTAAATAGTGGTATGTGACTGTCATATTTATAGCACACCTACAGCTCCAAAGTGCAAAAGTGCATTTATGTAGCAATGGGACATGAGCCATTAATCCACAGATTCATTTTCCTGGGATGCTAACCATTAGAGTCTGGCTCTAAACAGATAAATAGTTCAGGATAATAATATTCATATCACAAAACATAATTTAAACTACACACACACACACACACACACATATATAATTTGAATATTATTACTATTTAAAAAGTTGCTAGATGGTAAACTGAATAATCATCTTCTAGATCAATATCAAAAACTCTGATAATGCACAATATGGTGAAAGATAGGTTATTAAACATTAAATAATTTCATACCATAACATTACATCTCTTTGTAAGCACTTACGATACTTGTGCAAATAACAAATCTGGGATTATATATCATGTGTACAGAAATAATTTCAAGAACAAATCTTCTTTGTTTCCAGTTAAACATTTTGTTATTGAGGAAATGTGTGGTTATAGAAAATGATAGTAAAGCAACAGGCTTTAACTGCAACTTTCACTCAGACAATTGAATGTTTTGTATCTATTCTAATAACATTATATTTTAAGTGACTCATTATTTACATGTATTTCATTTTAATTAAACATTTAATACTCTGAATGAAATAAATTTAAAATAATCTAGCACTTTTAAATACATTTTAGAAGTTTTAAACAACTGAAATATGGTAAAACTTCGTTAACCTTATTGACTAGCAACTTGGATTGTTTATAAAACAGCAAAAAAAGATAAAAAAAATATTTTCATCCAGTGTCTCATTTAAAAGTATATGGAATCATTTTTACTTCTTTAGTGTATTTTTACTGAACAAAAATACAAATGTACATCAGGTATTCATGTGTAAAACCAAATTACATAAGGGACACAAAATTCATTACAGAAGTTTTTTTTTATTCAAAGAAATTCATAAAACTAACATTACTGAACTTTTATAAAAAATAACAACACTACAGTTTCCAAAATATCATTTATTACAATATCTGTCTCCAGAAACCTATATCTTTAACAACAGGTTTTAAACATCTGTTACTCCAATGTTTTCTATGAAGACAGACCTTACAACTTAAATGTCTGAAAATAACATGATATTCCATTAGCTTAGATATTACATAATTTTTAATGAGTATTTTTCAAACTAAATGGATAATGGCTACTTATAACCATTTTCAAAAACAAAACACAACTTGCCAATTCTTTATCAAGACTAAGATTACTGCCACATTCATGTAATTATTTGTAGACAACAGCAGATCTATCCATGAACAAGGCTTATTCAGCAGATTAAAGAAAACTGAAACTATAATATTCAACACTTGTCTATATGCAAAGAAAAATTTATTTTTTTTTTCACAAATAAAATAGATAAATTGAAGAGGATATCTATTGTTATTTCCAATATGTATACAACTGTTTGAATACTGGATTGTGAGTTTACTTATTTCAAATCAGCTAGGTTCTTAGTTTCACACAAAACATTGTTTTCTGTTTTACAAAGCCATATTAACACATTTGACAGAAAAAATCATTCTTCTAAGTATCAACCAATTCAACTCTCACCCTTAAATCATTTCTTAATCCTGTAAATACATTTCAAGTTAGCCCTGAAATATATTTGTGGAGCCTTAAATCAGCTCATTATAACCTTGTAAGTAATTATAATATTAAATTCATTTAACCAATGCAATCTTTCTGGCAATTATAAATTATATTTAAACTTTTTATGACTATTTATACCAATCTAACTATTAACTTGACTTTTGGGTAACAATACAACATATAGCCTTTACAGCTGTGAATAAAGACTAAACCACCATAATTAAAATTTTCCAGAAATTTTTACATTGAAACATCAAAATTAATTCATAGAGTGATTATATATTTAGAGTGTTCTGACTTTGAATCTTTCATTTTGGATAATTACACCAAGTCATGTATACGAGTTCCAGATGCTTCCTTTATGGAAAAAACACTAGAAAATAAAGCTTTATACTCAAAATAGCACTAAACTTTAAACAATTAAGTTGATGTCTGATTTGTATGCTTCCAAGTTGGTGTTCTTTTTTCTATAAAAGCAGAAAGTCCTTCTTGTGTGTCAGCTAGTTTCAAATTTTCCACCATAACTTTCTCTCCTTGTCTGTCAGGAAGAAGAACAGACATATATGTTAGCTTAAAATTATAAATTTAAGGAATTGAAAGCCACTTTCAATAGAAAATCTGATGTTTCAGCCAGGTTTATTTTTAATTAACTATAACTATAATGAAAATGTCTAGTAATAAATAGTTCACATACTAAAATATATATTAATACTGACTATAACTTATAGTAAAATGATAATGAAATAGTAACAAATAAAAACAAATATTTCATTATCTGTCATGTTTAGTAAAACTGACAATCAATTTTAAACCTGCTACTCTCTGTTAAGTATATTGTTTATAATCACTAAATACTTGTATCAAACAGAACTGTGTGTTAATGGCATGGTACACACATGGTTAAACGCTTCTTTCACCACATACATTAATAGTTGCGAAGCCATTTGCTATTTTACTTAGTTTTAAACTGATCTATTTGGTTCATTGCATAAAAGTATTACAAGACCAAATCCAGGATTGCAAAAATGCAGTATAACTTGGAAATATCCCAAGTACAACTCAGCTGCAAACATAAATAAATGTCAAATTGAAATTACAGAAACTGTCAAAAGAGATAAATGACAGAGATGCTAGGGCAGCTGACCTGAATCCAAGAAAGTGGAACTAAACTATACTGTGCAACAAAGAACTTGTGGATAAAAACCCATCTCAAGAAATTTCACCAAATTAAGTGTAATAAACTGTGAGAAAGCAAATGACAAGAAAGAAAAAATAAATGTACTACTCTTGGCAGTGATGGGCAATGCTAACCTAAACCTGTAGTCACCAAGATATATGGGTAAATCTCTGAAAAAATGGAACACAAAAAATTGTGCTTGACCAATAAATTCTCAGAAATGTTCTGAAAACAACTGCTCTAACAAATACATTTACTCAAATATTATTTCAACAAGATTTGTAGAACAGATATTTTTTCATAGTCTTCTGCAAAGCTCAGGGTCCAAAACTAAAGTTACCAGTTTAGAAAAAATACTTTATTTTTTTAATAAGTAAATTATTAATTTGAAATATAGCTAATTGCTCAAGCCATTCATATTGTCTACAATAAATAAAAACTACATATTTTTAAATTCATATATATTAAAATTGTAAATAAATTTAAACTTCTTAATGGATATCGTTAGTCCTAGTAAACAGTACTATAATCTCCTTATTATTTCAAGTTTTTGTTTTCTAAGTGATTTCTTAAACTTGAAACACATCAGTAAGTCTATATAACTCAAGTATCCATAATCTCAATGTTTTTGAAGGACAGAACCTCTACCAGTAGTAATATTCAACATCATTTACCTTTACAGTTTCACTTTATTTTATAATGTGCCATTACAGTGTAAATTTGTTTGTTTAAAGGTATCAGTTAAAATAAAATGTAATAATTAAGCAGAATATTAGTTGAAAAGGAATTCTAGTCAGTTGGAAAAGCAAATGAAAAACTCTTCCACATAAGTTTCTAAATCTACTGGTCTGCATTAAGCTTGACCATATCAAACACAACCCTCAGATTTTGTGTTGATTTACAATTATGGAATGTATAAACAATCAAATTAGTAATTAGATAAACATCTGGTTGCTAGACCTGCATCTAAAGACCATGGAGAGCTAATAAACAAAAATTGCAACAGGACCAGTGTTCTGCTGAAGAGTAAAGTTTTCCTAATAACCAGTTACAAATTAATCAAGCAAAGCAAGTGGTATATCACATACTGATTAAAATGCGTCTTGTAGTAAGTTATTCTTTCAATATCCTACATATTCATAAATCATTACTTACATTTACAAAGTTTATATGAACTATTAATTTGGCATTATAAAAAATTTATCTAACAGATTTTAAAGTTACCACCACCGTTAACCATAATAGTAACTAAAATTATATTTAGTTAACTGTAACAATGAAAGTACATTAATAATTAAAACTACAATTTCATAACTATAAGTGATAAACATAACTAAACAATACTGATTCCAGTACAAAAAAACCCAATTCATTTGGATAAAAAAGAATAAATAAACATGAAAAAAACTACCAGAAGTGAGTCATTTATTTAAAAGTTCTACTTTGACATACAATCAGTATGGTTCTAATATCTTATACTCATTTGATAAGTAACTGTACTGTCTGCTTTTCCTCTAAAACCAATGAATGGCTTTTATATTACTAAAGTAATTTTAATGTTTATAGAATGTACTCAATGTTACAAAATTCTTTTACTTCATGTACATATAAAAAATATATTGTTTGAAGTATTCGGAGTATCATAAGTATCATTATTCTAATTACACAGGCCTATGCTGGTTTTACCGTCTTTCTGCATGCTGAATTTGAATATGATATCCATTTTTCCCCATGACATAAAGATTTTTAAAAAATGTCATATATACTTTTTTTACATTAGTAAATCATTTTAACTGAAGTCACACCACATTTTATTATGCTTAAAATGTTGACAACCATTAGCTATAGATTTTTCTAGTTTTATCTAATACTGAAGTCAATAGGAATAACAACAGGATTGTTTTCAACTAAAACATTTGATGGGTCACAATTTTTTAGAGAAGGTGAACTTAATGATTTGGTAAAAAATTTTGGTCAATTGAAACAAGATGCTACAGACACAATACATAGAAGAAAGGCCACAACTTGTAGTTCTGAGATTAAAAGACAGATTTTAGAAAAAAAATCTGGATGGATGAGGATGCACATTCATTTCACATCAATGTTCTTCCATTTCCTTCAGTTTGCATATACTTCAGTTAACAACCATAATAATAAATAATGCTCATTGTGCAAAACAAACTAATAATTTGATCTAAGTTAGATTTTATTTTCTCTTCACGATCTGTAAATATCCCTTACTTGATAGTAAAAAGTGAATATTTTAAAATCTGTGTAGCTGAATTATGAATAATCCGTTATTGAATCCAAAACAATTTTTATGAAGCTTAAATTTGCAGGCCTGTGTTACAATCAACCACTTTAATTTTATTTGAATGCAATAAGAACTAAATTATTTTTGTGCGCTAGTTACAATAAAATATGAATTAAACTTTGGAACAATTCCTAAACTTCAACAATACTCACTCATATGCTTTTTCTAAATCTTGGTGAATTTGCTTTTGGAAAAAAGCTTTTCCTAAGGAAATAACTGGTCTACTCTTTTCCACAATGGCTTCAACAATTTTTTCAGTCTGATGAATGATGTTTAATTACAAAGAGATGAAAAATATAATCATAATAAAAAAAAATCACAAAATTTATTTATATTACAGATAGAAGATCAATTTCATTAATATTATAAAACATATTTGGATAAATGTAAAGTTGATAAAGTCTTTTTTTTTATAACTTTGTAAACTTCTTAAAGCTAACTATTATTATTTGCATTTATGACATCTAAAAATATTCTCCAAATTAGACACTTTTGGTAAAAATGAAAATTTTTTCCAAATGTATAAATATGTAAGTATATATATATATATATATACAAATTCTGCACATAAAGCTCTAGATATATCAGTTGTTGTTCTTAATCCTCATTTTTAGAACAAAGTTTAAACCCTTTGAGACCAGGAATGTTTGCAGCAGAAAATATTATGAAATTTGATGAAATATTAACAATTTTGTATTTCATTGATTTATTATATATTTTATCAAATAAAAGGTCCTACAAATTACATATCATTGAATTCAACATAAAAAAAACATTTATGAATGGCCATATGATCTCTGGGAACAGAAAAAGATGGCTCACAGAGTATTTCCCCTTTGGTAGGCAATCAGCTAATGATTGTAATGATAATAATTGTCCATTCATATATTAACTGGTCAAGAAAAGGACCATTTTCCACACCTGAAAATATGTTTATGATAGATACTCACTTTTTTACACAACTAAGCTATCTTTCTGGTACATTTGCCTTGGATATTGATATATCACTAGAATTTAGGCAACTTTCACCTAATCTCACCAATTTTCTTATTGCATAATGATGTTATTATATAAACAGAGAAAGCCCTCTAACCCTCAGGTAGGTGAAAAACCTCCTTGCAAACTAATCACCTCTTCTGCAATTGTGAATCTTCATTCTTTGATGAGTAAGGTACTCCAGAAGTGAGGAGAAAAAGTGATAATTTTTGTGAAAGGCGAGTTTTCAGGTAAGGAAAATGTTAACTCCTGAGATGTTACAAACCTCTCATACAAGTGAGCTACAATCCCACACTGAAGGGGTGGAGGGGTCAGTGCAAAGATTTATCTAAATGAGTTCCTCTCAGAAAGTGCCTAAAGGAGACCTATGGAATGTGACATCTGATAGTAGCAGCTTCACAGGGGTGCATCTGTGGGAGATTACATCTCACCTCTTTCAGGATATATTTTTAACTCAGGAAGGATGGAGGAAGTGGCAAATGAGCCCCATGTGTCATAGGAATAGTCAGAATAAGAAAATGAGCATCTTAGTACTTGTACCCAAGAGGTCAGAGACAATACGTGTTAACCTTAACTCTATCATCAATTGTTGGAGAAGTGTGGCTACAGAAGACCAAAACCATGACAGTTAGACATCCACAAGACTCAATTTGACTTAATTATCATCAATAAGCTTGAAGAGGCTTATACTGGGTAGAGGAGAATAGTTGGGAATAAAAAGACAAAAAACTGAGAACTAAGTTGAGGTACAATGGAAAAAGGTTAGGTTTGGAACAGTGCAAAAACAAAACAAAAGCAAAGACTGATGATAAGCAGCCTCAACCCACGAGTCAATCAAATCTGAAATACCTTCGAAACTTCAGGATCAAGAAATGGATCCAGGGATAGTTCTCATAGAGGGAAAACAAATAGTTGAGCGTGGGATAGAAGAGTATCTCCATCAAACAATTCCCAGTAACAAACAGGTAAGTGATAGAAGTTGAACAGATGACAGCACAGTGCAGTACCTCAGACTTGAGGTGTAGAAAGAAGAGGTTAAGAAATATAGTGTAAAAGTCATGTAAAAACAGGGGTATTGGGCACTGGAGATTGAAACTAACACCAAATAGTCCACTCCTCAGAAAACAAAGAAACAAAAAACAGGTAAAGGCAACCATAAATGTGAGAATCAAAAAGGGAATTACAAATGACTAAAATCAAGGATATATTAATCAGTTAGATGGAAAGGGCAAAACTTGAGGTTGCAAGAAAGTAAGTGGTCAAGAAAAGAATATACAAAATTAGTTAGGATTAGATTAAGAAATAGGGAACAAGAATAATATAACACAGCAGAAAGTGAAAGAACAGTACATTCCTGTGAAATTAAGCCCTTATAATGCAAGCAAGTGTAAGGTTTTTTGTCAACAGAAAGAGAAGTTCCCAATGTATAATAAGGAGGAGAAAACATTTAAATCTGTACTCCTTGTTCTTCCATCAAATGAGGAGAAGGACTGTAGCCAAAGGTCCTGGCTGCATAAGAGAACCCATTATCCTATGTGCAATGGCTGTTGTACAATCCCTAGTGAATGTGTCTCCATAGCCATAGTTATTACATAACCTGCATGAAAAAACTGTTCACTCACACAAGTAGTTCAAAATGTTATATGCGCTATTGTGCTCATAATCTCTAAAAAAAAAAGGAGGAAAAGAATGAAGATTCATGAGTGCAAAAGTATAGAAGGAGTTTGTGCACAAAGAGGTGTGTTGCACTACTATTGGTGCAGGGCTTTTGCTCCATAATAACTTTATGATGCACTAGTATAACTCAAGAAGCACCCAATAAGATTAGGTGGGAGTTGTTTGGAAGCTGGTGGCATGCAAGGATAGAAATAAAATTATATTTGCTCGAGAGAAAGCAATCAGGATCACTATATTGTCTCATGGAAAGTTGCATTTCATCATGAACTATTTTTAATTTAATTCAAACAATATGTTCACTTTCACTGATCATAACTAAAGGAATATGGATAAACTATGCATTCCCAATCAAGAAAGCAACTAAAAAAGATGAAATTCTTCAAAGTTAAATTCCTCTGAAAGGCAGAAACGTATTTTAATCACTAATAGGGAAAATAAGGTTAACTGGGTAAGAGCTCTGTATTGTTTCAGAATTACTTAAAGTATATTTTTCATTTCACTAACCTCTTCTTCAAGGAGGTCATCAGGTACAACTTTGCTCACTAAACCACTCATCAGGGCATCTGAAAGAAAATAAATATTAGATTACAAAAACATTCATCTTATAATAAGATTTTAAAAGTATGAGTTAAAAAACACTGAATATCTTTTCTTATAAACAATAAAAAAACTTTTTTTTGTATCAATCCAATTTTCTTCTTTGCCAAAATACATTCTTTACAGTGATGTGCAGAGACCATTAAAAAGAAAGGGACTCAGACACACACACACACACAAAAGAGCACTTTCAAGCATTGTAAAATAATACTATTTTTGGGGGGTGAATATTAGGGGAAGCTACAAGAATTGTGGGTTACTTGTGGATTCATAATACAGAAATCAATGCAAAGCAAACTGATCCATTCTCATTCTAATTCAATCTCTCTTATAAACACATAAAATTAAAATAGTGAATTCTTGTATACTAACACTTAATAGCATATTTCAATTATTTTTCTCACTGTAAAAACCTACATGTTCCTGTGTGCCAATTATTTAAAAGGTGAAATCCTTTTTCCTAATAACTCACTGCAGGTAAGATGTAGAATTAGGTATGTCTTTTAGTGGTTACAGGCAATTTTTATGGCCAAGAAAAAGAGAACTTTAGGAGTATGAGAGTAGAAAAGCATATGCATCTCACTGAGCTTTACACACTATATAAAATCATTTATAACTCACACTCATAGTATAAAATTATGGACATTTTTAAATTATATACACATCTAATTTAGAGAAAACTAAATTTCATTATTATCACTTTCAAATTTTATTTTGTCAACAAAAATACAACTATTATTTATTGATATGTTACTTAACCAAAGATAATTTATCAACCATCTTTTGCAAGTATGCCAAACTGTTAGAAACTTGCTCCAAAAGAATGACCATTAACCAGTATAAAAATGGTATGTTACATTGCAAGAACAAATTACGAACTAATCCTACAGCATGGCCACTGTAAGGGAAGTTTGTTACATTACATGGACAATTTAGCATCTATTCCAACAGCAAAAGTGGTGGTTTTCACCTTGTGGACAATAATGACTGTTGTCAACTAATATAAATTTAAAAAATAATTTTTAGAAAATAGAGTTTCTATAATATAAAAAGTAGATAAAATGGGCAGCATTAATTGCATTTTTCTATTTTTATATCATTGAAAAGTCTTGGGCATTCTTGCATTCACCCCAGTACTATTATTGAGTTTTTACAGCAACCTGGTTCTAAACATCTTGTTGCCTGGTAGGGATGCCCCTCCTTACACCAGATTCATTACTAACTTTTACTTCATTTGTCCATACAAGGTATGCAAGTTGAAGTGAATTTGATGTCATATATGGACTGTTTTGTTTATCCTTGTACTTGGTGTTAAGCCATATTGTATCTGCTTTAATATTGAAATTAGACTTGATTGTTTTGCTATTATCAACATATTTTAACAAGTGTTTTATGCATAACTGACTTGCAATGAATGACATGGATTGTTTAATATAAAATATATAGAAGTTCAACAAAATAGCATTTGAACTAAAAGTGAAAATAAAACAATTAGGACCACATCATCAGGCAAATTAAAAAAAAAAGTTGCAAATATGAACCAGAAAAAAACAACAGAAAATTTTATTTTCAATGTGAATGGCTTCAAAGAAGAAAGCAATTGACTGCTAGTGTTTACAAGAAGTCTTTGTACTCTTTCCAGTGTTTAGTTTTTAACCTTGATAGTGTGTAAACAATATCAGATTTTCAGAATTTAAAACATTTGTTAGAAACAGCATCAAAACACAAAACTTCAATTTCTCATGTGTAAAACACTATTACATTGAAACTTTTAATATCATCATTACATGTAGTATTATACACTATCATTATATGTTCAGTTCAAGGCACTTTCAATGGATGTTTTGGGCCTAAATGGACTGCACTTGCTATACTTAATAAAACACAAAATGCTTCTACTAGCCTGACCACATATGCTGTGCACAAAGTAATTTTTCTTCTATGCAAATGGTGCTTCCACTGAGTGTTTTCTGTTTGGATGAACCACACTTGGCATGTTACATCATACCACAAGGCATTTCACCCAGATGTTTTTGCCTGGGCTGATCACAGGATCAGTCATGAACAAAATTTGAAGCACATTATTTTATGCACGGTGCTTCTCCTGGATGTTTTCTTCCCAGGTGGACTGCACTTTGCCTATTCGTTTACAATTCTTTAGCCCTAGCCATGTATTCTTATATTTTATTACAGCCACTTTTCTGAAATCCAACTATATCAGTGTATCCTGTACTCATACTTGTTGCATATGTGGATGTCTTACATACTATCTATTGTCTATAAGTGGAATCTGTCTTACATGACACAATTGCTGTCTATGAAGCTCTCCCCTATGTGTCCTGTTTTGTTCATTTCTGGGTAAACTTGACCCAAGGGAATGAGAGTTTTCAAAGAAGGCCACATTTCCTGAAGAAACAGCACCTTTCATGCACAGAGAGAAAGTAGAGCCAATACGATTGCCCATTCTATATCCTGGAGCTGAAGTGGAGAAGGTTGGGTTCGACTGAGATGGGAAAGAAAGAGAATCCCCAAATGAATAAGATGTTACAAGAGAGTAATAAAGGACTTCTCCAACTTGATGAGAAACTTCACCTGAGCAACTTCTCAAAGAAGTAAGTGGATGTGAGAGACTGACTGGCATGGGAAGATGCAAAAAGAAGAGGTCAGCCATCCACAGAGTCCAAAGTGAAGATAACAAGCAAAAAAAGCATACCGTTCAACAAATCACTTACAAACCTGACAAAAACTAAACAGCAGTGCCCACAATGGGAAGACAGAATTTTCATATATGAACTGAAGAGAAATGACATGACACTGGAACTAAAAAAAACCATTGAAATGAAAGGAAGGGCTTCATGGTGAAGCAAGAAACCTCCAAGTAAGCAAGCAGCTGGGACTCTAATCTTCCATATTTTTGGAAACAACATGAGGATGTGTGTAAAATCCTGGTTGAGGGGGCACTACCTGTTTGACAATTCCTTTACATTGCAGGTTTCAAACAGACTTGGCAAGATGACTGGACAAGGTACAATCCATAGGTGGAGGGAATAAGATCTGATAAATGGATAGAGAAGGAGCAAAATAGAAGGCAGAAATCCTCAGATAGAACCTGTATAACACATAGAACTATTGTGAAGTGTAGGTAAAAAAGATAAACTAAACATTCTTAAAGAAAGGACTCATTACTAATACAAATTTAAAAATATGCAGAGCTTATAAAATACAGAAAAATAAAAAACCTGCAAAACTAAGAAATTTGAACAAAACATAAAAGAATAAGTAACAACTAAAGTTCAAAACCACTAAAGGAACTTAAAAGATAAAGAACCCTTAAATATATTGCTTATAAGTCCACTCAAACAATCTATAGACAGATAAAACCCACCATAGAGAATATAAGAATAAAAAGACATCCACTCAACAATAACAAAGTTTGACTCTAAACTAATTCCCAATTAGATGCGACTAATAGTAAAGCAAAGGAACTTACAAACTAAATACCATTAACAGAGAAAAGAAGTAAAACTTTAACCAACAAAATTTTCACCTTTTCTTGTTCTTGGGCAGAAAGTGTTATTTCCCAATTGCTTATGCCTAATGTAAATGGAAAAAACCAATTTTTTTATTCAAACTTTGCTTTTGTGACCTGGTAGTGTATAACAAAAACATGATGGGAGACTATATCTGGGGGCTGATACGTGAAAGTGATTTACATTGCAGTCACAAATCTCAAAAACCCACTCACTTCTAAACATTTTTGTATAACTTTAGTATAAATACATGTAAATCTTGATTCATATGTTGTTTTATTCAGACATTATGAAAATGAAAATGTGCAAATTTGCCCATTTTTACATAGAAAAATAGGTAAATTTCTAAATTTCATTATCCAGGTCAAAAAGCAAAGTTTGAAGTAAATAATGGCCATTTTCTGTACTTTTATAACATAAACAATTAAGAAATAACACATATTGTCCATGAACAAAATCTGTGCTACATAGTGTTATTAACTCTAAATGCAAGTTTAATGTAACCTAGATGGTAAAAGAAGTATCAAAATCTAACTTACCCAACAATGAGCACAGAAGACATGAATGATTTAAAGTATTGAGTGCAGAAATTAGATCCTTCCACACTAGTTCACATGAACTCACTGAACATGGGCATACCTATGAGGAGTAAGAAAAACAAACTGAAAAACCTTAACATAGGTCTCCCAGGAAAAAGAACAATATCTAACCCAGCTGCTTATGCAAAGACATGATATCAGGGGGAAAGTGCTGTAGAAAGACAATTTAAACACAATAATTATATCCTCCAGCAGAAAGAAAAAAACATAACTTGAAGTGAAAAAAATCACTAGGCAAATGTAAGACATAAACTCTCAGCAAACTAAAGCCCGTGTTTTCCAGCACACATTGTTGAGATAGCTGACTGTTGTCAGAACAATTCTCTACATATGATGGGAATTTCATCATCTGCCATATCAAGTTTCAAATTCATATAAACAAAATAAAATTTGGAATACTGAAACTTTTGTGAAATAAATATGTAGAAACAATGGAAATGATACACAAGAAGTTGAAACTGATACAAGTTTGTGATCAAGCACAATCAAAATTTTATAGTCATGTGAACATTGAGTTAAAACACACATCTAGACATGCCAGTTGAAAAACTGATGACTGTGCTGCAATGGTAAAGCAAGCTTCCTCCGCTAGTATACATGGCACAGTGTTATTGGTGGAGGGTAGTCACATGATCAGCACATGCTGCTGCAGTGACAAAAAAATGAAGGGGTATAATAGACTGATGTACTCTTGAAAATTTTATCACTAAGAGGGAAAATCAAGATCAGGAGAATTTTGAGAAGGAGAGGTAGTAACCATTTCAGACTTTTTCAGATTATCATGGCTTTCAGAGTTTTTAAAATATATTTTTTCATGCATTTGTATTTTAGAATGTTGATTATCAAACATGTAAGGAAATTTTGATTTTTTTGATTTTGAGATTAAAAATACTTTTATGCATTAGAGTTTTTAAATCTCATATATGAAATCTTTTTAACCTTCAGACAATTATCAAATGTTTTTTCAGAAACAAAAAATGTTGTATCAGTTGTTTTCACCATTGTATCTCTGTACGGGTTTGATCAATTCGATCAACCTTGTAACCACCTGAACAAAATAGATATAGATCATGCTTTTTATTTCATTCTAGAATGACTAAATTATAACATGAAAACACACATTTTTATTTTAAATATCTTGAATTTCATAACATTATACATCTTTGTATATATTTTATTTTTATTTTGTTGACTTTTCAGTCATGCCTGACTAATATTAAAGAAGTTTCAATGATGTGAAGCATGTGTATTAATGTTACTGTATTCAAGAGCATAAATCTGGCCTTAACAAAAATGACCTGCCATGGCTGTGTTCTAGTGAATCAATGTTTTGTGAAATATAGTTACATTTCAGTTATATTACGTGTATATACATTACTGCTATTTACAAATATGTTCTTAAAATTTCAGTTATTTAGCTTAGAAACTAAGCTGTATTTGGGTCTAGAAATGTAGGATTTTTGAGCTTACAGGTATTTCATGTTATTTCCTGGAATCTAGCATGAAAACAAAGTTTTATGTGCAAATACTTTGTAGCAGCTGAGAAAACCACAAAGGGAACATTGTGAGCTTTCAATTGGTTATACACACATCACTGGGCAAATTAAGTGCACATAAGCAAGTATTTTCAAAAAATGTAAGAGGTGGGTAAGACCACCTTGGTTTATTGAATAAATATATTTATATCTCAGAAAATAGGCAAAACAGGAGATTCTTATCTTATATTCTAGCTTGCCAATTTTTACTTTTAAATTAAAAAATTAACTAATGTATAATGCTAAAATCTGAATTATAATTACAATTCAATACCAAACTTATTGACAAACATTCTTAAAACAGTAGCTCAATAATTTTGAGTGAGTCTACAAACACAGTGACATGGCCTTTGACCTATGACCATAGGTATTGGTAGGGTTAAACAATCTAAATATTATTGAACAGAAATGAAGTGCATTTCAGAAAGACAACAGCAGTAGAATTTAAGAAGCAGATAACAATCATCACACACTATCCAAGAACATGACTATATTGAAACTTTGCTGGTGTTGCAAAATAGCTTTAAGAGGATATGGTGAGTTAGCCAAGTCTATAAAACCTAAAATAATTCATTTAATATTTTAAACTTTACCAGGTTTTGAAGTAGCACCTAAAATATTCAGATATAACATTTTAATATATATAGTATACATACATGTTACCTAAAAATAATACTGAAAAGGAGAAATATTGAAAGCTAATTCTACTTTTACTGAAGAAGCAGATGAAACAATGGTTGTATCCTGTAAGTAACAAATGGTGACAATATACCTTTATTCATTGCCAATATATTCTATAGCTGAGTTGTTCACTGAACTTACTACAATAAAAACAAACTGCTCTAGACTTACCTACCACAACAACATTTATTCTGGAGCAATGTGAAGCATATTGAAAACAATAATTAACCAAACAAGTGGCATTTAATCAGTTGAAACAAGATTACCCTTATTCACATTTTGTGAGTTGCTGTACATCTCCAGCTGAACTTATTTATGCAACAACAAAAAAAAAAGTATTTTTTGTGCATTTATTCAGTTTTCCAACTTTTTCCATTTTAACATAGTGAGCAGTGGTACTTGATCATTTGATAGAGAGAAGAATGCCAAAACTGAGCATAACACGATGGAATTTTAAAAGGAGTTAATACTGTGTATGAAGAGTTAAATGGATAAAAATTTCAGATGGGTTAGCTGATGCTGCTCTGCTGGTTAACAACAGTGTAGATGAAAAGTGATAAGTGAAAGCAAGGTAATGACTGAAACCTACGACACAATAATTATTTATGTTGAAGATGGTTTACACAGAGTGATCATCTGATAGCTGTTGAATTAATTGACACTGAATTGCTTCAAGGCTATCTTATAGTTCTTCTGATCTTAAATTAGAAGTAACCATAAAATAATACCCAATGACCAACAAAATATAAGTTAAAGACTAAACTGACAATTCTATATCCACATACTGAATTTGTACATGTAAATTTTGAAAATTCACTATCTCAATAATTATCAGAAAACAATGTAAAATATACTTTGTTTAGTGCAATAACAAACTATTCGAGATTGTTTTGACCAGGTATGTTACAATACTATGACAATTTTCCAACTACTTTCATATCATTACCACTGTAAAGCGGTATGTTAAATTACTAGGATAATTTATCAGCTGCTACAGTAACATGATGAGTATAAACATGACTGTGTTGCAATATTTTTATGCAAAAATGGCTCATTTGGGTTGAGAAAATATTTTACATAGAAAAGCGAACAACGTTTCGACCTTCTATGTAAAATATTTTCTCAACCCAAACGAGCCGTTTTTGCATATAAATTTCTCAACAAGTGGGTTTCTCGACATCACTGATTATTGTGTTGCAATATGTTTTTTCATTGAGCTGATTCTTTTAAATTATTTGGTGAAAAAAAAAAGGCCAAGTCCTGTCCACATTACAATAACAAGTTAGTTTATTTCTTCCTTAGCCCATAGGTTATCACTTACACACAGTTGAACTTGAAGGTCTAAGTTCACAAATAATGTTTTCACTTTCAGCAGAGGTTTACTCTCTAAAGGTACTATGACTAATGTACAAGTAAACTTACCTGTACAACTTCATGACCGATTAATTGGGTAACTGAATATATGTGATAACTAACACCTATCCAAACATTTTACTGGAACTAAAGTTTTCACTGAATGACTGACACTCTATTAAGTGAACATCTGGTTCAATGCTCACTGATTCTCCTATTTATAATGTAGTGTTGTTTCTAGAAACTTTGTAAAGTTTCTAGATTAGTAATATTAATGCTTATTCTAGGTGTTTTAGGACTACTTTTATAAACCTACTTGATATTAGATTCAAGTGCTCATTAACTATCATTTAACACATTGACTCACAGGCCTATTTTTACAATACTTTCCAGGATCCCACTAGTCATTTTACAATTACTTTTTTTAGGAAGAGTTTAAAATGTTTGTACCATGTTAGGTACAAGTCAAAGACATTGTTAAGGTTATTTTTGACCCATGAACCATGGGTGAGTTGGTTAGGACCTGAGAATGCATTTAGTTTTACTGTCCCACACGACCAACCTATGGGTCGTGCTACAATTTCAGAAGCATAAAATTTTTGGTATATGAATCTATGTATAATAATTATTTTTTATCTTTTTCAGATATTTTTAATATTTCTTCTATAAGATATGTTAAAATGCAAGTTCCAACCAATCTGGTGTGCCAGTAAATATTTTTTATGCTTCTAAAAAAACAAAATCAAGATAAGATTCTCTGGAAATTGAGGAAAATTCAGATACTGAAAAATAAAAACTATGAATATTCAGATTATGAACCTTCTAGTGATGAAACTTATGGCTAAGAAGATGAAAAAGCCTTCACACCTGAAGATTTTGAAAATACAGTTTAAAACTAAAGCTGAAACTAATGGTAATGCCCGCAGCACACTCCATCTTATGGATATCACCCAGTGAACAGTTCCAACCAAAAAATATTTTCATTTATTACTCCAAGTTCTGGATCATCTACAAATGCTATAGTAATCCCTTTTGATGTGTTTGAGCTTATGTTCTATGATAACATTTATGATCTTAAAGTTCAACAAACAAATCTCAATTACCACAAAACTGGTAACACAAAGGTAAGCATGTGGAAAGACACTAACTCTGATGAAATAAAGAAGTATTTGGAATTATTATATACATGAGACTTGTGAGATACCCAAAGATCACCTACAACTGGCAGAATGATCTCTTCTACAGGAATTCTTACATACCACAAATAATATCAAGAAATAGGTTTCAAACACTCCTACATTTTATTCATTTTGCAGATAATCTAACAACTGGGAGAAATTGTTTAGAAAATATTAGAAGGTTACTTGAGATTCTTGAAATAAATTTTACAAGAGCTAAAATTCCATGTGAATGCATTGCAATAGATGAAACAATTGTGCTATTGTGATGTCACCTAGTGTTTCTTCAATATAATCCTGGGAAGGTACATAAACATCATTTGAAAGTGTAAAAACTGTTATCCCCAAGGTTACATTATATCAACATTGTTTTTGCTGATGATACACAGAAACAGCGAGGATGTCTCTTAGATAGATTCACCCATGAAACTTGAATAGTCCTTGATCTTGCTAAAGACTATCTAGATGCAGGGAGAACAATCACCACAGATAATTTCTACACATCAATCAATTTAGTAAAAAAGCTGCTAAAGCATCAAACCCACCTTGTGGAAACATTATGACTTAATAGAAAGGGCATCCGTAAGGAAATTATCAGTACGAAACTAAAGAAGGGAGAAATTGTAGGTCACCAACAAGATGATGGAATTGTGATTGTAAAATGGAAGAACAAATGTGATGTTCTTATGTTGTCAACAAAATATGATCTGAGCTTCAAGGAAACTGGACAGAGAATCAATGATGTGGATGTCAAAAAACCAGAAATGGTTCTCAATTACAATATCATAAAACAAGGAATAAACATATCTGATCAAATGTCCAATTATTTCTCACCACTTAGGAAGAGTATTAGATGGTATCATAAGACTGCTTTTGAGTTTTTGCTAAACTAAGCAGTGGTAAATGCTTTGGTTTTATTCAATAATGCACACTAAAAAAAAGCTACAAATTCTTGAGTTTTGAAAATCAATCATTGAATCACTGTCAAGTAAATGGACAAGCAGCAGTAACATCAAAGACAACAGCAGGAAGAGCCAACAAACAACATATTATGAAGACTTACACTGAAAGAGACAAGTCTAACAAATAATTCATAAAAGATGCATTGACTGCTTCAGTGAAATAAGAAGGACAATGACTGCAAAAGAAGTGGACAGAAAGACCAAAAACATTCACACATACTATGATGAATGTGAAGGTACCCCTGCTCTATGTATTACTTGTTTCAGTAAAAGACATTAGGTCATGTAACTTCAAATGATACATATAATAATGACTGTCACTTTGTACTGCTTTCATACTATTCATTATTCTTATTTTCATGATGAACTGATTTATTTGTTTTCTAATAGGTTTTGGAAACAGTATGTTGGAAAATTTACATAACATTTCACTTGAAAAATTATTTTTTATGCTTTTTCTACATTCACTATGTTCAAATAACAATTTTGTTGCAAAATTAATTTTTTTCATTGTATCCATCAATGTCTAAATAAAGTTATTTGCTTCATCTACTTTATATGTTATATACAATTATCAGGTTAATAAAACATAAAAAAAACAAAAAATAGGTGGACTCAGAAAAGAAATGTTGTCCTGATGTCCCACTCTGTATATGTAGCCATTGTGCTCCAGCCAATAATTGACCCTTTAAAAAGAAAATAGAGCATGACTCACTGGTGGGTCATGTGGATCTTACTGAAAGGCTATCACGACCCACTGGTGGGTTGTGTGGGAGCCAACGTGTTAAATTAAAACATTCAAAATGTAACTTACACAACATTGTTTAGATCATAAAGACAATTTAGTAGCTGTTTCAATAGCTTGACAGGTTTACATTATTTCTGAAAGAACATACCAGTTGATCCAATAGCTTGACAGGTTTACATTATTTCTGAAAGAACATACCAGTTGATCCAATAGCTTGACCAGTGTAAAGCAGGTAAGAAGCAATCTTTCTTGGTACAGCTCGAGCTACTGCAATACCAGGGGTAGAACAGAATAGCCCAACTAATGCTCTGAAGTGTAAAGGATTTTATATTTTAAGCTCTGTATCACTGAAGATAGAAAAATAAATTACAAAAACTATTATATTTAAAATAATTAAATGTTTTAGGTTGTGCTTGAAAAACTAGCTATAAAACATTTTAATGTACTATACACATCTCTTTCTAATAATAACATTTTTATTGATGTATTCCTCATTACACTAACCATAAATGATAAAGACATCCATCATCAATACTAAATAACTTTTAGCTTTTAGAACTAAAGTGCTATGATGTTTCATTCAACAGAACAGTGCTAATGCAAAATACCATGTTAGTGATTAAAATACAAGAATTACAATTGTAAATTATTACAATAAAAGTAATAAAAGCCTTTGAGTTGTCACTTGTACAATGATATTAAAGCTATTAAAGTTATTAGAAGTTTGACAGTGTTAAAATTATATCTTAAAAGTTATAATAGCATTAAAACTATATATGTATATGCATATTATATTTACAAATGTTAAGATTATCTAGGCCATTATAAGTGTTAGTTGTTTTTGGCATTACGAGTTTTTTTACTTACAGCTACCTTAGTTATAATAAGTATGATAGTTTTACAAACTATCACAAACACTAGAATGTAATAAAAATGTTTCAGCCACGAACAAAACTGCCAAAGATATCTCTGCTATTGTAAAAGAAAAATCCATTAACATAGTCTTATGTATAAAAAGGAAGCACTGAAGATGGGCTTAATCATTATCATATTATTAAATTATGTGTAAGATTTAGAATCAATGATGAAAACTAAATAGAAAATGTGTGAAATAAGACTGTTTAGTGTAGATATTATTATTATTTTCTGAGGGAATATTTTATGAATTTTTAGTTTTGATCATAATCAGAGAGTTAAAAGCAATTATTTTAAAGTAAATGTTATGACTGTAACCCACTGATGTCAAGATTATCAAATGTCACATGAAATTTATTCATGTCTATGATATAGTGAGCAGACAAATGGTGAAAAACAAATTGTGTGAGATGAGTGGGAAAAGTAAATAGATATAAAAAGACATAGCAGATGAGAAAGAATCATATAAAAGAGACATTTGGTTAGAGAAGAAAGGTCTAACAATCGATATACATTAGAGTGAGACTAACAGTGTTGACCAGAGATCAAAAGAATACTTTATTTTGTCAAAGAGAGCTCTAAAGTAATTGAACCTGTCTCTGTAGACTTTGAAAACAGCAACAACAAAAAATCATTCATTAAAAGTAGGCCTAATTAGAAAAAAAAAAGGAACAGATGATTTTGGAAGTTAGAAGTTCAAGATAAACAAAATCAAAGAATCCCTGCTTACACAACAACTAAAACCAAAATTAAACCAATATAAAGGAATACCTTTATACCCATGCTAATTAATAAGAACCTAACATCTACCTGCATTGCCTCCTACAATTCTGTACCTGTTTATACTCTCATTCCTAAGACGTGCCCAGCAATGGTCAGTTGCAAACTCTCTCTTGTTAACCTGAAGATGCCCTAAGAAGGTTGTTCTCACCTTTATTTTGGTAAAAGTGTTAATACCCATACCAGTATCCTGAGGTACAAGATATAACTTTAATAACTCTTAAAAATATAAGTGAATTATGCTTGGATAGCTTGGCAGCAGTAATACAGAAATATAGGTTGACTTGTCAACTAAAATTCTAAAGCAACTGAGTAGTTTGTTTGGAATTAAGCACAAAGTTAAAAAATGGGCTATCTGTGCTCTGCCTGTCATGGGTATAGAAACCTGGTTTCTAGTGGTATGAATCTTCACATATACTGCTGTGGCACTGGAAGACCAGTTGGCTTTTGACAGCAAGAATTATACAATATTTATGATATGTCTACAATCATTTATAATGTAAAGAATATGTTGCACACACATTTAAGTAGTTCCAAATATATATATTATTTTTCAAAAACAAGTGAAGTTTAGTATCTTCAAATTTATCACCATCAAGTCATAGACACTGACTATGCAAGCATCCTGAAGCCAACAACAATAACTTAACAAGCATTAGTGAAAGCCTTTAACTGACAATTGGTGAATGCTACAAAACCTTAACTCCTCACATTGATTAACTGTCTTTAAATGGGCTCAGTCGAATTGGCCAACCATGTGAGCACTTTGCTTGTTTGAAGTCATTATAGTTTTGATACTACTTACGTTTAATATAGTATTTGTATCTTCACAATAATTTTCAGACACTGAGTGAACATTAAAAGTCATTCAGGCACAAGAAATCAGATTTTTTAGTAAACTAAAAAAATTTGTCCATGAATATATTATTTTTTTATCAGTCCAAGTGCAAAGTGATTTTTCATGTTAAAATTAAAAATACCTTTCTCCATCTCAAACTTCATTTGCATAATCTCTAAAACATTCTGAAAACAATTTAAACATTTGTTTACAGTCAAAAAATTGTATTTTATTTACTTTTTCTACCACAGCTCTATACAAGATTGGCCAATATGACCAACCTCGTAGCCACAAAAAAATAAAATAAATCTATATTATCCTTTTTCTCTTTCTCGAGTTTCAAATAGTTACATGAAACAAGTTGTTTATCCAAAGTAATTTTAGACTTGTAACAGTATACATCTACTTATTCTTACATTTTATTGTTTAATTAACTTATAAACTGTGTTTAATTACTATTCATGACATTTTAAGTTGTAAATCCCTTTCAGAATAATATGCACACATTACTAACTCATTACATTGCCCACAAGCTACTTCAAGCTGCTCATGTGCCTAGCTTGGGGAAAATTTATATTATTTTACTTATTTTAACTAAGCTAACCTTGACTAACCAAATGAAGTTCCCACTTTTACATTTTATTCACTTTTGTTATAATAAATAATGATTACACATGAAAAGTAAAAAGTATTTACATGGGCCTTCATTTATTTGGTTGTCAACTGTCAAAGACACTGAACCCTACTTTTTATACCAATGGTAGTAGCACACTAAATAATTTTAATTTAATTAACCCTTTCACAAAGGATCACAGGTTAAAGGCCATGTGATTGCATTTGTTGACTTGCATTCAAAAGTTTATTGAACTATTATTTTATGAATTTATGTCACTAAGTTTGAAATCAAATTGTAGATTATAATTCAATTTTTAATGTTATATACATGAGTTAATTTCTTAATTTAAAAGTAAATATTAAAAGAACACATCTAAACACAGATTTTAATGAGTCATGTTGTGTTGAATGCAGCACTGTTTAAAACTATGTGTTTGTGATGTCAAAATACTAAGCCTATAGTTTTTTACAAATTAAGAACTCAAATTACTAATATTTGTCTCAAGCTAGAATATAAAATAAGATCCTCATATCTTTTTATTTTGCAAGATACAGCTTATGTATTGAATGAAATCTTTCAATTTTTGGATATGGACCCTGATATACACTTACTTTAATATATGATGCGAATAACCAATCAACAGCTTATAATGTCCCCAGAATGGTTTTTAATCTGTGAAAAGATTATCATGTTCTTTCAATCCAAGATTTCAATGAGGTAGATTATATCTTTAGTCTGCTCAAGTTACATATTTCTAAAAATATAAATACATCTTAGTTACTGTGTTTAATAAATTATAGTGGAATTCAATGGTATCAGTGTAGTTATTTAGAATTTTTTGGTTACTGAACTGTATACATAAAAGTTAAAGAAAAGCTTGTTTGATACTCTCCACATGTGAAAATTTAAAAAGCTTAGTGACTAGAAGCAACTGAGTACAAAGGTCATAGCAAGAAATAATTTTTTGCTTTATTGTTCTATATTTAAAGAAAAATAAGTTTACTAATTTATATCCTAACAGTAATAATCTATATACGATATGTATAATGTATAATAATGTAAATGTGACTATATATATTACACAATACTAGTCCACTAAATCACAGCCAAGACAGGGAAGGCTAGAGGTCAGTTTTATATTACTGGATATGTTAATGAGTGCACCTACACCTCATATATGCAAGTTATATATTGTTAGTTAAGCATGACTGGAAGGTCAATATAATAAAAAATAAAAACTATATAGCATTATTAGACTTTAGCTACTTAGACTAAACATTTGTATTTTTGTGTTATAATGTGTAGTCACTCTAGCACTAAAAAGCATAATTTATATTTATTTCCTAATTTCTTTATGGTGTTTATGAGGTTGGTTAAGTGACAGATCCCACATAGTTAGAGAACAGAAAATAACAAAATATAAAGTCTTACTGAAAATGATTGTTTGAAATGTATTTAGCAGGTTTTAGAGACTATTTAAATAATATTTTATATTTCTTGGGTAAAGATCAGTTTTTTTTCACAAATAAATGTTTTAGCAAAAATATTTAATTAAGAAATCTGATGTTTTGTATACAAAATACTTGTAATCTTTACTAAACGTCTAACAAATTTTGTTAAGATACACATGCTGTATAAAACGTTACAGCACAAATATTTAACATGTGCAAATGTGTAGATGAACTCATGTATACTATAGTGGGCCTGCAGTGAAAGGATTAAACATGTAAAAAAGCAGACAGTGTCTCATAACAATCACAATTTTTTCTGAATTTCTAACTATGTGACAAGAGCAATTACAAATTAACCTAAGCTTGTACTAAAATGGAAATTAACGATTTTTTGTTCAAAATACAACATAATATAATATAGCACTTAACAGATGAAAGTCTTGGCTTTCTGATGGCTATAAATAATATAGAATTAAACATAAAGGAGAACCATTAATACATCCTGAAAGAGAGGATGTGACAATAGGGGTCCGATTTTCTACTTGACGACTCTGTAACTAAACAAGATTGAAAGCTATGAAAATTATACTTGTCTGAGCATATCTATAGCAAGTAATTTACTTTAAATTTCATACTTATGGGAGAGGTGGTGAAGAAATTAGAAATTAGGGGATGCTTAGAGAAATAAAGTTACATTTCTCACAATAGGGAAAATTCAGGATTTTTTAAAATATTGCATTCTAAAATTAAGAACTTAAAACTTATATATTATTAAAATATGGATTACTAGCTACAATTTTATATTATTCTTGTTGGTATAACATAAACGAAGAGTAGTTTAGTTAAATTTTGAATATAAGACACTACAAACCTTGTGATATGTGTAGTAAAGGCTGCCTGTGCAGAGAGGGTTAACAGAAAATTACAAAACAGTAAATTTTGATATTACAAAATTTTCTTGTTTGTTCGATTTCTTTCATAAGTAAAAGGAACAGATCATATAATGAAAATAATTTTTATCAATACAATTCTTACTGTACATACTTAAATACTATATACGTTACAGATTTTACGACTTATATTTTCACATTATTATTAAAAATAATAATTACTTACAAGAAAGTAAAAAGCACAAAAAATGAAACTTTATCAAATTAGCAAGGAATATATAAGAATTTGCTCACCCAGGAGTTGAGAACTTGGATTTATCTGATGCTACAACAATATCACAAGAAGCTACAAGTTGACAACCTGCAGCTGCCGCTAGGCCTAAAGAGTGAGAGACAATAGGTATACAAAGTAAAATCAGTTTAATTGCTGTTTAACAACTTGGTGCACCTAAAACAGTTTTTTTACATGTTTATCTATTGATAAAAAATAATCAAATTATACAAGTTTAGTATACATAAATCATGCAGTTGTACAACAATTACTAATCCTTCAAAATAGTTCTTTCCTATAGCTACATTTCTCTCTTTTAAATAAACACATATTACTTTAACATTACACATGATTAGCATTCCCTCCCAACAGTAAACTGAATTATTTTTTACATTGTCTTAAATAACTTCAATAAAACTTCTCTCACTTCTTATAACATTATGCTTGATATGTTATGAAATATGGAAATATTGTATGATCTTATTCCATTTATTCAGGTATGGATGTTAATTACTTTATGTTAATAAAAGCTTCAGTATTAAAAATTATGTCTCACATTCTTCATAAATTTGAAATAAAAATGTTCAAATATTAAATATTCTGTTTATTCTAAGCTATAAAAAATAGAAAAAACAACAAGAAAAAACACTTTTAGAATACCTTGCATCAGAGCTTCAAATATATTGATTGTAGAAACATAACGTACATAGGTTTCTTTATTTAGAAATGGTAAAATGGCTTTTTTGACTGAACTTCACCCATTCTTTTTACTCCATTATAAAATAATCAAGCTGAATTTAAAAGTATCATTAGAAAAGATCCTGCTATCAGCAAGGCTATTAAAACAATTTTCAATTTACGACTTTGATAATTATATAAAAATAATGTAATTTTCATGAAACCACACAGTTTTCACATTTACCTGTCTTACTGTAGACATGGTCAAACATAATAGCTTTTATTTCTTAAATGCACATTTTCTTGAATATAAAATATGAATTACCACCTGCAAAAGTTTAAAAAATTATATACTATTAACTTCATTTTATTTAACAAGATAAATCTGCACAATGTTTTAGCTTCAATTCTGAGGCCTTCTTTAGGTCAAAATCAAAGCTGTCAACTGAATAGTTATTTTATTGGTGAGTGTAATCCTTCAAAATAGTTCTTTCCTGTATAATTATTTTTAGGTTTCAACACAAAAGTCTGTAAGTGTAATTTGATGAGAGTGACTGTCCAGGAGCACCTGATATCAAAGCCATGGCTTAGAATGAATGTTGGTTGGTGTAATTTGATGAAGAGGTTCTTTTTTCAATTTTCCAGTGGTAAGCCATGTCCTGAATACAATATTAGTCAGCACTTTGTGATATAGCCAATTTTTAGTTAAGTCCTGCCAATACTGATTTTTCCTGATGTGTCGGTCTAGCCTTACAGTCACTGCCCAGTTAACAATTTGATTTGTATAAGACTTCAGTATAGAAGCTGAAATATTATACCACTCTAGAAGCAAGCAAGAGCAGTCTATTAAATCCCACACTCTACACTCTAAAATCCCCTGAAATAACATTTCCAAGTCTTTATATTTTTGTTCATTTTCTGAATTTCTAATGATGAATTACTTAACTTAATTTTGGCATAACTAAAAAACATATGAAATTTTTTTTTAATAATTGGTTTTGCACCTGATATTTTTTTAATGTGGTCACTTTTAACAAACTCTAAAAGAACACACCTCTAACTTGGGCAATGACTGGTACAGGACAATTGTGAATGGCCATCATAACTTCTGTGCATCTGCTGAAAACTTTCTTATGATAATCTTCTCCAGTCTTAGTAGTCTGTAAAAAAATAAACCTTTGTATTTACTGAAGAGTTCATGGTAATCCATTTGATTTCTTGATATTTAAGCACAATTTTCTACTGTTTATGTCTGTTTTTATTTCTATACATCCACTCAATAAACTTAAGGTTAGCATTTACCAACATTGAAAATGTATTTCCAATAGATACTTACCTCTTCTCATATATAAATTTCTCAGTTCAGAGCTGCCCTCTATATTAACACCTTTTCACTCACAACTAACTTTAAAGACTTCACCTAATTGTATGTGTTTCTATGTGATATGGCTGTGTCATTGCATGCAAATGCAGCAAGAGTGTGACATATCCTTCTAGCACAGCTGACTCACACTACAACACTCAAAAAAGATTCACTAAAAGAGGAGAAAACAGGTGGGAAGGGTGAGTGTATGTAAATATCTATCAGAAATACATTTCCAGAGTTGAGAAATGTTAACTTCCAAAATAGTACATAGCTTCTGCTCACATATAGCTAGAATCCAACATTGAAACATTGAAAGAACCAATGCAAAATTTACCTAGATGATTAGGAAGCATCTGAAAGGAAAACCTATGGAGCATGAAACCCTATACTATAAAACTGTACAGGAGCACAAACTTAGGAGACAGCATAATGTCTGTACTAGGGTACATATTTTGCCAGAAAGAACATATGTATCACTAGATAACACAAAAAATGAGCATAGTCTAGAATTAAAACTGTGTCACATATTTGTCAATCTGTTGTCCAGTCCATGGTAGAAGAGGAGCCCCTCCTATCTTTTCCTCAATCCCAATCAAACAAAACAGAAGAGCTGCATCTACCCTGCAGACAAAATCAGGGTTTATGTTGGTTGGTCCTGTACCAGTCTAGCACCAGACCACCAGGGAACCTAATGGTATGATAGGGGAAATCCAGCTGTAGGGATGAATTGGACTACACCAACAGAACACCTCCACCCTGCTTTCTATTGGGCAGAATTGGTCACTCTTATGAGGGATCTTCCATGGTCCACCAGTGTAATGGGTGGCCATAAAAAAACTTGTATTAAAAAACAGGACAGCATTAATTTATTAATCTAGATGTGTAGGATAGAGAGTTATCCTCAGCCTGTATTACATATGGTAGTCCATGAGTATGTGCAGTCTGGGCTTGGTCCCAAGTAGGAAATTATGAACTGCTTGGTTACCTATAGTGGTCTTGTGGAACATCCCATCAACATGTGAGTGCTACATCAGGCCTTGAAGACCCTATACTGTGCAGATTTAGGACAAGTATACCCTAGCAGGTATCATTTGTCACTGAGCAAGATTAAGTAAAGTATGAGAAAACCTGAGAAAGAAAAGAATGTATCTAGTCAGTGCCAGTGAAATATATATAGAATGGCAACTAGAGGTAGTCTGTAGCATGATGATGAAGAAACAGCCAAAATATAAAGATGCCATGAAGAGTCATCCACACGACAGTCTGAACAATATCCTCCTATCAAATGAAGAAAGATAGCACCCAGAGAGAAAATAAGATGGTCATTTTGATGAGAGGTCACCTGAAAGGGTCAATAAACATCCTCAGCCAACAAATAATGCATAAACATATGAAGTGACAAAGTAATCCAGTAAAGGTAAGTGCAGAAATACTGCAAGTAAAAGAGATAGTGTAGGGAAATCAGAAATTGATGTGGTGCAGTCCAGATAGCAACAGGCTGCATAAAGAGGACAGAGTAGGTGATCAGTATCTGAGTAAAAATAAAGATGAAAAATAGATAGGAGAGAATAGTAGTGAATCTGCTGTCACCCTCACATACTGCAGATGGCTAAGGGAGAAAAGCACAATTAGGATAGAGAAGGTTACAGGAAAAGTGGTAAAAGAAAAAGCAAAAAAACAATGGCATACATATCAGAACATCAACAACCACAGGAGAAGTGGTAAAAGAAAAAGCAAAAAAACAATGGCATACATATCAAAACATCAACAACCACAGGAGAAGTGGTAAAAGAAAAAGCAAAAAAACAATGGCATACATATCAAAACATCAACAACCACAGGAGAAGTGGTAAAAGAAAAAGCAAAAAAACAATGGCATACATATCAAAACATCAACAACCACAGGTGAAAAGGAAGAGGAAATATGTCTTGAGGAAGATATAGAATAAGGAACAGAGAACCAAGGGTACAAATAAAGGTAAGGTAAAGGTGTGGAGAATAACACATTCAGATATCATTCTGAAACACAAGGAAGTGGTGAAGGGAATGGAAGAGCATAGTGAAGATCAAAGAGGAAAACTGGACAGTAACCAGAAAATGGAAACGTAGTAGAAAGAGAGAGCCAGCAAAGGTTGATAACAATAAATCCTGAATGAAATGTCACATGAAGAATTCAAGGAGATGAGGAACAGAAGAATGAGAAGTTAGAAAGTACAATACAGTAAGCAACTGTTAAAAATATGTAACTTCATCTGATAGACAGGATTGGAGGACAGACAAAGGAAGAAGAAAGATTACAACATAAAGAGTCTCCAACATTTTGTAAGGGACCAGATAATTTCCACACATAAAGTCAGAATGATGATGACGATGTTGTCATTTGTAGTTAAGCACAATGCTACATAATGGGCTGGTGGTGCTATTGCCAACATGGGTATTGAAATTCTAGTTTCTAGTGTTATAAGTCTACAGACATACTGCTGTGCTACTGGAGGATGTAAGAATGATAACACCACTTGATGGAAGAGAGAGGAACAAAGAAAAGAATGGGTTACAGGAAGATGAAGGGAGGACTGCAGAAGAATGTATTGAAGAAATTATTGTTAAGCTGACGTCTAGGGTGCCTCAAAAACACCCAAGATAAGTATACCCTTCCAGGCATCATTTGCCACTGAGCAGGATCTGGTGAGGTATGAAAAAGTCTGAGAAAGGAAAGATAAAAAATGAAAGAATTTACCTTGTCAGAACCAGTAAGATACATGCAGAATGACAACTAGAGATAAGAGTAAGTAAGAAATACTGCAGGTGAAAAAAGATATTTCAAATAATGAAGAAACAGTGTAGGAGAACCACAAAAAGAATTGATGCAAGCCAAAAAGCAACAGACTTCATGGACAGGACAGAGTGGGTGATCAAGATCTAAGTGAGAATAAAGATGAGAAACAGACAGAAGAAAATAGAAGTAAATATATCGTCACACTCCCATGTAGCTGATAGATGCAGAAGTCCTAAAAAGAGAAAGTTTGGTATTGTGTTAAGTGACAAAGGTAAAGAAACAGATGCCCAGATAAAACCAAAAATGCTGGAAAACTTGAAGGACCATTCATTGGAAAGTAATCAAGTCTTGAGAGACAAAATATGACAAAATTCAGAAGATCCAGAACACAACAAGTCATCAGTCAGACTTGTAAAGAACATACCCAGAAGAGAGGGTTGAAGGAGTGCACACAGTGAGAATGATAACAAGAACTCCCTGGAGACTGATATCATAAACCACTGTTGAGTCATCTGTATAGATCATAACTAAACAGATATTCACAACTAAAGGAAATTAATTACAGACTGATTAACCACCGAGAGTTCAAATAAGTATTTGCAAAAAAAGAAGGAGATCTGGATGAGAAGGAAGAAGAGTCACACCTTCTAGGTACTGGTCTGGTTGAGCCACCAGATGAAATTGTTATACAAGGAAAAAGGAAGATGAATAAGAGAGGACAATGGACCCTTGGAGAGGTTCCATCAATTATACAGAGTCCATTGCAAATGAACCATGTGAAGATGACCCAAGAGGAATTCCAAGGAAGCTCCAAAAAAGAGAGAACTTCCCAAGCAGGAAAAAAAAAAAAAAGACAAAACAGAAGCCACAAAATGCCCATGTACTTTAAATGAAAATGAAAAGGCTAGGCTCTGCTGTGATGAGAATTGAAGAACACATCTAAAATAATCAAACATAAATATGTGCAAGATGAGACTTCTCTGACTTTGCTAATCATCTAAGACAGGATGGTTCCTGAAGGAACAAAAGAGAATTGTTGCAGAAGACCTGACTGGATGGAGCTAAAGAAGCTAATCATCTGTATAATGGTGGAACTACAATATCAAGTTATGAATGTGTATGAGCAAAAGCATTCATTACTCAAGCAAAAATATGTATAGTGCCAATACAAGGACCAAAGGGGGGTTGCAGAACTGACAAATCTTATCTCAATGAACAATTCAAAGATAAGGACTGGAAGCAGATGGAATGGGAATGTGAAAATAAGTTTTTGAGACAACTATCTTGGTCACTCAAAGGCTCATATCAAACAAAAAGACAACATTAAGATGAGAAAAGTCTCAATGAGAAATAAAAGTAGGTTGAGAAACATATTGAGATGTGAAAGATCTTTGATTGGATGCAGATATCTAAGTCTTTTTGGGAATGACTAGCTAACAGGAATAAAATCCTGGAGAAGGATGAGAAATCCATATGATAGTGACTGCAGCTAATAGGTCTGACATTGCTTCTAACAGACACTAAGAAAAAACTGCACCCCTTGGAAGAGGAAAAGTAAAAGGAATAGGAAATATGGAAGGAGGAGAGAAGAATGAAGGGAAAGTCCTTTGACAAAATCTGCAACACCCAATGATCAGCCACAAATGGACATTAATGGAAAGAGGTGAGAGGGGACACTGTGTTTGAACCAGTATGTGTGACACCTCAGCAAATAGAAAAGACAGGAAGTTCTTGTTTGATATTGTAGCTCACAAATATAAGTAATTTGACTTTCTAATTTGTAAAAAACTATGGACTTTGTATTTGAACATCTAATTTGAATCAATGCTATAATCAACATATCACATCACACACAAAAATCATTATTTAAGATTTCTTTTTTAATATTTACTTTTATATTAAGAAATTAACTAATAGATCATGCTAAAATTTGTATTATAATCTACAATTTGATACAAAACTTAATGACATACATTCATAAATTGTAGTTTAATAAAATTTGAAATACAGGTTAACAAACATATGACATGGTCTTTGACCCATTACTGGTGGCAAAGAGGTTAAGTTAAATAAGACAAATTAGTTGTCTGCTGAATTTTTTCATCATTAAACATGTTTTTATAGACTTACCAATTCTTGCAAATCATGTCCTGCTGAGAATACAGGCCCATTACCAGAGATCAAAATACATGATAAATTGTTTTTATCCAAGTTTGAAAGATCTTTCTTCAAAGAATCTAGCATTGGCATAGAGAGAACATTTCTGGAAGAAACAAATAACAGATAATTATATGAGTGACAAGAAATACATCCTACATGATATAAATGTTTTTTTTAGTTAATACTGTATATAACTGTTATAGAATAAAATTTTAATTTGCATTCTTTATCAAATGTTTCATACCTAAACATTTTATACATGTAAACTTAGCTAAATGCATTCATCTTTTTCCTGGCTGTCTTTTGTTTAAAATATTTAGTATTATTTCACTGTCCAATGAATATGTACAAGGTTTTACTTTATATGTATTAGTACAAACCATAACCAAATTTAAATCAAATAATGCTACTCTAACTTATCCAATTTAAAGGTCAAAATAATTTGGATGTATAGCACACATCATATTGTTATGCAAAACATTCCACAAGATTTATAACTATAGCCAAAAATATGGTTTTATAAAAAATTAAGTTTGTTCTAGGCTTTCAAAGCCTAAAGCTATTGCACATAAAAGTAAAATTTGTATCTTCAAACAAAAGTAAATAACTCCTGAAAAGAATATCTAAACTATTAACAAATACAAATGGCTAATATATTTTAAATCTTCTATTTTACTCTTCTAAGAAAACAGTTCCTAAACCTTTTACCTTAAATGTACTTAGTTCTCATTTTAGTAGCCTGTCTACTGTTTCCAATTTGTTGGTATTTTCTGCAATAACTGGAACAAAACTGAACACCTTGACATTACCATTTCATAATACCCCTGTACTATAAACTAAGTAAAAGTACTTTGTATCCAAATGTAATCTATGAAATATACATTCAATAATCTTTTCATCTCTTTTGATATACCAAACCTGAAGACATTAGGTCTTAGACTGACTACTTTATTAAAAAAATAACAATAACTTAAATACAGTTGCATACGAGTTTTCTCACATCTTGAACTGGTGTTCTTCAGTCTTACACTCTACAAATTGTTTGAAAACATCATCTGGATTTACAGATTCCAAACTTCTAACAACCTAAAGTACTTGATATTATCCCAGATTCTCTTTCTTTCCAAAGAAAACATATAAAAAAATTTCAATCTATCTCCCTGTGTAACTCCTCAAAACCTATATATAATCATCCTGGTAGCTGTTTCCTATCAGTAAGTCAATTTTTCTAGCCACTTATCAATATTCCCAAAACTTTCATATGCTTAATCTTTCATGAAGTACCTTATCAATTTTCTAACAGTCCAGATACACAACAGTAATCAGAATAGTTATCCAAAAAAGTAAAACCTCTGTTAAAAAAACTCCATTAATTTAACATCAAATACAAACGACTTCTGATGATGGATACTTACTGAACTTTTCTTTCTAGAAACTGTAACCACATACATACTTGAAAAGAAATTCTTAGAAAAAAAATGAAGAGTACTAAATTAAGTTTTTAACATTTCGTTTTTAAATATAAAAATTGTACTTTGATAATTCTACTATTTAATTGATCTGGCAAGATGTTATGTGAGGAAGGTAGCATACCTTTTCTTTGGATTGTTTAACGTAATTCTCCTTACTCCATTTTCTTGACTACATATGGTGAGTTGGTCTTCTGTTGGACATACAGATGAAGAATGGATGCATACTCTGCCCTGAAACGAGGATGGACAAGGTATACCAAGACTTATGGTAAAACTTGAGTTAATGTTAATACAATTTACATTTATAAACAAAAAGTATTTAATATATTTGTAACAACACAGATAAAGTGAAAAATCTATAGGAGCTATGATGTTTCTAAAAAACACCTTTTGCACTCATATACATTTCTAATTAATATAGTATGTGCAATTACCTGTAGAAAAAATGATCTATCCATATTTTTATATATATCAAACCAAATTTTTAGTATTGTAAGCTGTCTGTCTCATTACTGAGCCACTGGGAAGTTCCAAAGTTGAACATAATACATGCAATTTAAATAATAACTCACTTGAAGAAAATAAGTGGCCAAGAACAGTCCTAAAAATTACTAGATTGTCAGGGTAGCACATCATTACTCTGTGCATTTGTAAATGAACCAACTCACCACCTTCTTCAGTTAAAATACATTATTCCCTTCATTTTTCAAAGTACAAGGTTCTCATTATGAATAAACAATTCTAGTATTATTTCCAACTTATAATTTTCTAATATTGAAAATGCATTTCCAGTAAGTACTCACCTACTCTCACAAGATTAGTTCCCCATTTTGTGCTGCCTTCTATATGATAATTTTTTTATAAGGCCTACCACAAGCCTTCCGTAGATAAAATATCTACATTACTAGCTTCCTCCTTTGGCTATCGAAAGTTTCATGTTTCAATACATCTCAGTGGATAATGGAGGATGGCCATTTTGCAGTGGACTTTCAGTAAGTCAACTATATCCAAAACCTCCTTGCTGGATAGCAACACCTCCATGAGGGTAGAATGAGGATCATATTTGCTTCACTTCAAGTCCTGAGATCGTGGATGTGAGGAAAATAGACTTCAGGACATGACACAGGACTAGCATTGAGCCAGAGATCCAGAAATATGTCAACTGGTATCCAAGGGAAGTTCATCACATGCAAACAACTCCTACAACTATGAGACTGGTCCTAAATGTCCACAGGTCAGTAATATCCCCATCACAAGAGAGTGCAAAGTAATGCCCAGAATGGAAATGGAAACATTCCACCTATACTCTCCATGACCCACCACTTGCAAGGAATAATTGAGGGAGGGAAATGGACAACTCCAAACCTGTGTGAGGACTTTAAGCTGATTGATCCATTCAATATTCAAAACTAGTCCATGGATAACTGACATACACTCAAGGATAGGATGAGGGCACCTAATTTATGAGTGAACTGCACTGAGATATTTCACTCTATTATATGTGTTACTCAATCCAGAGAACATTGCACCTTCTACACCAGCAGAATACCACCACCTTACTCTGAACTGAGTGGTTATAGCCATCTATGTAAAACCCATCTCACATGATACCACCATGGTCAACCATCCTAGCAGCATGGAACTGGTAAGTGGTAAAAACTCCCATACTCCAATGGAAGAAGAGAAGGGGGTAAAGTATTGGAGAGTCCAGAGGAATGGCTTCATCTGAGACAGCTCAACAAGTGATCCAAGAGTTGAATTAGAAGCAAGATCCCATGAAAGAAAAATGTATGAATAGAGACTTACCCTGTATATTAGCTGTACCAAAGTCTAAAGTAAAGCCACAGGTGGTAAGTGATACCTTGAGGAAGCAGAAACTGTGCTATGATGTACATAATGAGAGATGAACATCTAATGGGTGGTCCACATACCCAACTGCACAATATCCTCCTAATTAGCAAACAGATCCAACTTAAAATGCTTGTAGGCCTAGAGGAGAAAGAAATACACCTTAAGAGATAGGTAAAACAAAGAGCATGAGGTGACAGGTTCAAACAGAGATAAAGTAATGGAATGAAGTACCATATTAATATCCCAATCCAAAAAACACCTAGGCAACTGACATACAGAAAGAATGGATGACAAGGAAAAGAAAAACCCTGTATTAACTAGAAAAACTATGAGATAGGACTGGCTGATAACTTGATATGGAGGAGACCAAAGACCCCTTCTCGAAAAGCTATTAACAAAAACTTGGAAATACCCATAACCAATGGACTAGAAGCTAGGATATCTTGAGTCAGGGCACAGGTGTGAAAATATTCCATTTTTGTTGATATACAGCCATTGATGAAGAACAAACAGAATAAGATAAATGAAATGCAACCCAATGTAAGAAACTAGAACTTCTTGGCAGGAACAGAACAAAAGCCAAGTGTGAAGATGAAGGACATGAAGAACTACCAATTGTGACTGACAAAAAATTGTGGAATAAGGGGAGTGTGATAGGAGGGAACAACTATAACTGAAGTAACTGAAGAAACCATGGTTGAGCAGGCCAGTACAGAGTAATCAAAAGAACTATGCAAAGTGTGGTATAGATGAGGGAGACTACCTGAAGATGTAATCAGATAGGAAGATAAACAAAAAGGTACCTGTTTGAAAAATCCTGGCTGAAACCATTTACAGCCAAAGCCTGAGGATGGGAAACTGGGAACCAAAACAAAGTCATGATGACTGAGAATGGTGGCTATGGAGGAAGAAGCATGACACTACACAATGTGCGAGCCTTGTCCAACTACCATCAGAGATGAACTACAATGTAGGAAAGAAGGGTTATAGGAGCATTTAAGGGATCCTGAAAAAGATTTCATCACTGAAGGAATCACATAAGAGATTAGCCCAGAACTATGACATAAGTCATAGAAGATCACATTGTCCCAAGTGATAGAATCTTGTAAGTAAAAAGTGAAATAGCAGACAGGGCATTCTGAATAGCCAGTTCATAGAACAGAACTGGAGAGAGAAGGTCGGGCCCAACTATGTATGTGTGTTTTCTTCTGGCAAAGCCACATCAAGCTATCTGCTGTGTCCACTGAAAGTAATAAAACCCTGGATTTTATCATTGTAAATATAAAAACTTACTTCTGTCACACTGGAATACTGGGTAGGATAAAGCAAGAACTTTCCCAATTTGATCAACTAGCCCACCTAAACAGTTTTGAGAAGGATAAAAAATAAGCCAGTTGTCCATGTAAAATTGAAAGTATAATCCTCAGAGATGAAGAAGTTGAATGAAGGTTCACACCATCCTTCAGAATATGTACAGTGCCAAAGCCAGCCTAAAGGGTAAGGTGAAAATCTGGTGCACCACCCCACAATGGAGAAACCAGAAATAATGAGAAGAATACTCTGATATGGAAACATGCAGAAAAACAGTGGAGATATCCATCCTGGCCACCTAAGAGTAAGGTAAAATTCTATAGTAAAGTGTGGGGTGTGAACATATTGATTGAGAAGGGACAGGTCAACGATGATCTCCAGCCCCATCTTTTTGGGAACTACAAACACCAAAACCCCCAAACCCCATGCAGTAGCTTTTAATAGCCTGTTTTGGGAGGAGGTTTTGCACTGCCTTAGACATACACTGGTGTGATAAAAGATCCCAAGAAGGAAGAAAAGAAGCAGGCATGCAAAACAAGGGTGGAAGAGTAATGAAAGGGCTCCAATGAAGAATGAAGGTTGCCAAATGAGATACCACTGGAACTGAACCTACCATTTGTCAACAGAACCATGACTGGCATACCATACATTGTTGTAAAAAAATGATGAAAAGTGATAATACAGGAAGAAAGAACACGTAAGGGTTGGGAAGGGGAGAGTCAGGAGATATGAAGTGGTGCCACGCTTGACTCTAACTCCGACAAACAGGCTATCAGATGAGAAAGGGTAGATTGTTGTTGAACTAAATTTGCTCAACACCAAAGACTGGGATCATGTCAAACATGAAACATTTCAAAAACAGAGCCACCCAAAGGTCTCATAGATAAGGAAGAGGGAAATGGGTAGGTCACAATATAGCATCACAACTCAAAGTTCACAGCAACATATAAACCACATTTGCAGGGCTAGAGTCAAAGATGACAGGCAAGCCAATGTAACACAAAGATGGGAATACTGGGCACTGATAAGATAAATGGGAGATTTGGATCCTGCCCTCCAAATAGGCAAAATGGAACCCAACAACTATTGGTCCAGATATGAACAGCCCATTCACCCTATGGTAAGAGAGAGTAGATTGATCCAAAGCCTATAGGCATACACCATCACCTAAATGGGAGATAAATGCTCAGTGTAAGTCCAAGTAGCAAGGGAGGAGTTGGACTAAATAAGGTTAAGAGGCAGAATTTGTAATAGGGAAAGATGTGGTCATAAGAAATAGGAGCTATAAACAAAAAACATCAGGTTCCTCAGAAATGAAACCAAAGAATGATAACAAGAGTCTAACAAAATCCTCAGGTAGAGTACAGCAAACTCTGAGGGGAGGTAGGCGTAAGTGATCAAAATTCCCATCATTTTGGGTTTAAGTTGTTGTATAAGTAAGGCTTCTTTACAAATGCAAAATTAAAGAAGCCTTACTTATACAACTTAAACCCAAAATAAACCAATATAAAAGAACACCTTTATACCTATATTAATATAATAAAATTCCCATCAGTCTGACCAGGCTTGAAAAGCTCAGAATAAAGAGCAGCAATAAAAGGAGAAAAAGGTCATCCCATGTAACACTCAATCTTCCTGCAAATAAAGAGCAATAAATCTCTCCCCATAGGTTGCTCAAACCTATGGTCCTAGTTATGGTATCAGACAAATGAGTTATCCCTGAACTGGTATTATTTGCTTCAAAATTCATGCCTACTGCCAAACAAACAAGTAAAAATGCTCATGGCAAAACATGTATAAATTAAACACTTTTATGAATAAAGAGGAAAACAAAATTCTTGAAATAAAGTAAATTATGCTAAACCACTTTGAGAAGTAAGGACCAAAATGAAAGATATCTGAATTCAAGTACTGCTAAACAAGAAGTTATGGTTTTGTAGTGTTGCACATAGGGAATCATGTTTCCTGTGATAATAGTGCTCTTCTGTTGGTGGAGAGATGATGCATGATGATTTGCATGGCAGACATGTTGGAGTATTACATTCTAATAGGAGAGTGCAAAAGGCTTGTAGCATATACTATTAAAACATTTGCATACATAGAGTATTACAAAATGAGAAAAATTAATCTTGTGAGAAGAGGGAAATAGCCTATTAGAAATAGTGACTTTGGGATCCACATAGACCTCAGTTGTAATTATTTAAATTAATTGTAATATCCAAGATTTATATTTTTTCTTTGTGATTTGTGTTACTAGGAGCCTGTCACCAAAATATGAAGTGTACAAGCAATTTTTAAAATGTAAACTTTTAGCTTATAGTTCCTTCTCTTGACTGATTTGAGATCTAGTTACAGCCACTGCTACTGAGGATTTCTTTTGTTTTAAGATCCTGAATGCCAAATAACAAAAACCACAGATGTATGACTTCAGAAAGAACAATGTCAAGTAGGTCATGTTGAGAAAGTGGCTGTAATTATTATGAAGGTCAGGAATCCATTGAAGAATAACTAAGATTACAATATGGAAAGCTGAAGTTACAGAAAAAGATACTGATGTACTTGAATGGCCATACGAAAACTTGTCGTTGCACAAGCTGAAGATACAAGGATCGAACCTAGATGTTCTGTAAAATGGAAATCTAATGTACATCGGCAAAATGTTCATAAGCCAAGAAGCATAACTGGTTTTAATGTAATTTACATACACTATGTAATAGCATCTTGTATCAGAAATTTATGGAAGTACAAAGAAGGTAATAAATAAGTTAAACCTACTACTATATGATTTATTGCAACAAGAAATTTTCTGTGAAATCAATAATTTTTCAGCAATTGAACATCTTGACATTAGCAAAACTATGGAATGAGAGTGTAAAAAGTTAAAACTGAGATGGATGTCTGGAGCCAAACCTATAACTTTCCCTCCTAAAAAAACAACATAAAAAAAAAAAGAGGTTCAGAATAAAAAGTGAAAGTGATGACAACAGCATACTGTTGGACCAGCTCTTGTTGAAATAATTGTTGCTATTTTGTGGATAAATCACCATTATTAACTGACATTTCATGGTACTATTTTTTACAAACTGCTTGATGTGTATGCTGCATCAGATCAAAATGTTTAAACATCAGACAATTTACAGAAACTGATTTATACAACTTTGAGATTATGTAATTTGTTAAATTGTGTAAAACCTTGGGAATCAAGAAAACCAGGACAGTAAACACCCATTCTTCTTCAGTTGTCTGAAAATACAACTGCAATATAAAGCTAAGGGTTACATTCTGACAACTCTGACACATAGTCAAAAATTAAATAAATCATTTTACCTCTCCTACAATTACTTTGAAGTCTTTGTAACTAAAAGAAAAAGAAGACGGACATACCTATAAACTAATAGTGAAACTTTAAACTCCAAATGCAGGCCAAAAATGATGTACTGTACTTTACTAGCCACACCAGACTGCAGATTGTTAAACAACTCCCTAATAAGTGGAAATCACACATACATAGATTCTCTAAAGTAACATGAATAAAACAGAATCTGCCCTTAAGGGAATATTCTCATGATTTTCAACTCAATAAGGGAAATGGAACTTCCAATTCAGGTTTAAAATAATCTCAAATCAAGGAATCTAAAACATGCTTGTTGTGACCAAATACAACAATAACCACTCAGCCTCTGTGATGACAGTAATCTACAGCAAAAATTATTCCCTGCCAGATTATCACAGATGACAAAGACCTCCCAACACATTTGCTTCCTGAACAGCTTATGGAGCTGTAGAATGCAGTAACTGTTCAAGAGATTTTATACTGCAAAGAGAAGTAATACAGTATATGGTTGCAGCTTATCATAGGCAAATATCTGAGCTTACATTTAAATGTTCTGTAATATAGTTGTGGATAATTATTAATTATAAGTTTGATTTAATTATAAGATTTTACTTAATAATTATCTCAATGAGACAATTTTGCTTTATATCACTAAGTTTACTTCTTTTTAATCTATCCCTTTTTTTCATAAAGTGATAAAAGTCCATTACTGCCAGTGATTTGGTATTAGTATTACGTTACTATTAGTATTAGCCTAGACATTTGTGAGTCTCAAGTTCAAATATTTCATGAAAGCTTTATAAATATTCATAATGATGAAAAAGTGGGGCGGTGATTAAAGCTTAAACGCTTATTAAACACGTACTTGAAGAAAACTTCTGTAACCAAACTGCCGAAAGATGAGTACACTCTTTCTTCTCACGTAAAACGCCATGTTGAATAAAGCATAAAGAAATGTTATTGAGCTTCGGAAAGTCCGATATTATGAAAGTACAAAATAAATATGTGTATATGAACATATATAAGAGAAAGGGGAGGTCGGCAGAGAGAAAGAGAAATGAACAGCTATGAATTTTGTGCTTAACATTAATAGAAACAGAGTTGCAATTAGATTCCAGGTTACCTTCAAAGAACAATTGAAGGTAAATAATCACAGGTTAAAATCCTCATATTTAGTACAACAGAAACTTAGAGGAAATTCAGCAAATAGTTAATAGTTTGTGTCCCTCTTTGCTTTAATAACTGCAGACAGCCTTTCAGGCATTATTGCAACATATTTAACCAAAGTTTCCTTTACAATTTTTCTACAATTGTCTCTAATACACTTTCATAAAGTTTCTTTGGAAGGAAGTTCTGATTTATAAAAGCCTAGATCTACTTACGTGGGTTGAGATCAGGGTTCTTTGGGACCATTGCATCATTTAAGCGATTCCAGTAGCTTCTTTATGCCCCCCGCTAGTACAGCGGTATGTCTCCGGATTTACAACGCTAAAATCAGGGATTAGATTCCCCTCGGTGGGCTGAGCAGATAGCCCTTTGTGGCTTTGTTATACGAAAAACACACACACAAACACACAGCTTCTTTATTGGGTCCGGCATGGCCAAGCGTGTTAAGGCGTGCGACTCATAATCTGAGGGTCGCGGGTTCGCATCCCCGTCGCGCCAAACATGCTCGCCCTTTCCCCGTGGGGGCGTTATAATGTGACGGTTAATCCTACTATTCGTTGGTAAAAGAGTACCCCAAGAGTTGGCGGTGGGTGATGATGACTAGCTGCCTTCCTTCTAGTCTTACACTGCTAAATTAGGGACGGCGAGCATAGATAGCCCTCGAGTAGCTTTGTGCGAAATTCGAAAACAAACAAACAAAAAACTTCTTTATTAGCTAAGTAATTACTGTATAGGTTGGACGAATGTTTGATATTTTTCTGTTTGATATAGCTCAGTATATTTGTATTCCACCTTAATAATAATAATTTTATATGTTATAAAATATGCAAACATTTTAACCAAGACTGTATACAAGGGACGTTTTTTCGCTTGTCTACATCATGTTTGTTTGTTGTTAAGGACAAAACTACGCAACAGACTGCCTGTTGTTCACATTACGGGTTTCAAAACCCACTTTTTAGCTTTATAAGCCTTTGGACTTATGCTCAGCTACCGGAGGGCTTTGCCTAAATGTATAACAATTTTTCAAACACAATTCTTAGTGTATAGAAAAAATATCCTGATAAGTGTTTTCATTTTAAACCGTATTGCATAGAACCAGATATCCTGTAGGGAATAAATGGTAAGACTTTTTTTAAATATAAGCTCATAATGTGTTTGTGATAAGAGCACAAAAAGAGAGCGACTCATTTTGTCTGTCGTTGACATTTGTTTGCTAAACTTTACTATAGTTTGGTTGTTAACTTGTCTATTTTCAGTTTGATTAATGACACAAATCAAAGAAACCGAAAGAGCTGTTAAACCAAACCAAGATACTAGGAATTCGGGTATTAATAAAAAAAAGAATTTCTTAAAATTATTATTAAAATAATTTTATAAACCAGTTTTTTGTAAATGTTTTATTAAAATAACTGGTGTACCCCCCAAAAAAACCCAACAAAAAACACAACAACAACGCGAAAACATGTTTTGAATTTGGAAAAGCTGCTAATTACATATGATAAAAGGAAAACTTTGTTTATAATAAATTAATATTTTTTATACAATCGCCACAAGCAGAAGATGAAGAGTTGTTTAACCCCTGTCTTTTAACAACTGTTTTACCGAAAAGAAAATTTATCTTACACTGCTAAATTAGGGACGGCGAGCACAGATAGCCCTCGAGTAGCTTTGTGCGAAATTTGAAAACAAACAAAGAAACTTCTTTATTAGCTAAGTAATTACTGTATAGGTTGGACGAATGTTTGAGGTCATTGTCTTCTTGGTAGTAAAATCCTTTACCAATAATACGCAATTTAGTGGGCATACCATGGCGGATCATTATCTGACGGTACATGTGCTGGTCCATTATTCCGTATAGCATCTTTTCTCGTCTCAGCATAAAAACACCCATAAACCGTCATACTATCTCCCTGTACATTATTTTAAGCATTTTTCACCTTTCTTTAACCCATACTTTGAAACAAATATTTCAACTTGGAATAACCCATCATGACACACTTTGCCAATCATACAAGTCCAGTTTTTGTACTTTTTAACAAATTTCATACTCTTGCTAATACTTGGAGATCGAAGTAAAGTTTTTTAAACTGCTACACCAGATATTCTGTTCTTGTTGAGTCTTTTTGATACTGTAGATCTGGACAATTTTCTGTTATTTGGTGCATGGTTGTTATTTTTTATCTCACACGTCAGATCAGTGGCAGACTTCGAAGGATGCGTAAACGAAGGTACTTAATATCAGTATCATTTAGTTTAGGTGTTCTGCCTCTTTCGTTTCTATTTTAAAATTTATCTGTCCCGATCTCACGAGCTAGAATGTATCTGCCAAAGTTTGGGGAGCATTTCAAGTCTGCAGCAGTTTGTTGGAGTGTCCAACCAGTATCATACAAAGCTTTTACGCAAATTCTCTGCTCAACTTTTGATTCTTTACACATATTAAACCATGGCATGATAGAAAAAAAACTTGATATATAGTGTTAAACATTTGATTTATTAAGGTGTTAGCTCCTTGCTAGCTTCTTTCTATATAGTTAAAATACTGTATGCGGCATCATGAAAGTTATTTCAGAAATTTGATCAGTATGTCCATTAAAGCAGAACCATTGTGACATGCCCTTGGTACAAGTACATGGGAATTCTAAAGAATGATAACTATTCTCATCCTGTCTTATTCAATTGTCAACAAGTACCAAAGAAGCATTACCATAGTGTTGAAATTTATAATTCTGTAATGGCATGGAAAAATTAGCCTCGTATAATAGAAAGAGTGACAAAATATTATCTTGTTCTAACACAGTACTGTATAAAGAAACGTAAAAAAACAATCTAGAAAACAAAAACCTATAGTGAAACGTAAATGTTTGATTTTTTCAGGGGAATAAGGTGAACTTAAAAAAGATTTAACGTTTTTCTACTTAGATATTTTATGTAATTGCCTTGAATATTCGATCTTCTTTTCTAATAGAATTTTTAATATACTTTTGGATGCTGTAAATTGAACGTAAGGTCGCTTGAGCAGTAATTTTGGTGAAACGAATAATAGTTTATAAAAACTAAAAAAAAATTATTATTAGTTCATTGGTTGGTTGTTTCAAATTTCGCTCAAGTCTATACGACATCTATATACACTAGTCGTCTTTAATTTAGCATTGAAAGACTAGAAGGAAGACAGTTAGTTATTACCTCTCACCGCCAACTCTTGGGTTACTTTTTTACCACAGAATAGTGGAAATGGACGTTATCTTATAACGCTTCCACGGCTGAAAGAGCGAGCACGTTTGGTGAAACGAGGATTCGATTGCAAGTCAAGTGCTCTAACTACGTGGTCGTGTCTTACGAAATATATGTTCGTTTGTTTGTTTGTTTGTTTTTTTAATTTCGCACAAAGCTACTCGAGGGCTATCTGTGCTAGCCGTCCCTAATTTAGCAGTGGGAAAGCAGCCAGTCATCACCACCCACCGCCAACTCTTGGGCTACTCTTTTACCAACGAATAGTGGGATTGACCGTCACATTATAACGCCCCCACGGCTGAAAGGGCGAGCATGTTTGGTGCGATCGGGATTTGAACCCGCGACCCTCGGATTAACACACTTGGCCATGCCGGGCCATATGAGTTCGTGAAAGAGTAGTTAAGTTTATTTATTTTAATACAGGTTGGGAATCTACGATCTGTTTGCCCCCCGCTAGTACAGCGGTATGTCTCCGGATTTACAACGCTAAAATCAGGGGTTCGATTCCCCTCGGTGGGCTGAGCAGATAGCCCGATGTGGCTTTGCTGTAAGAAAAACACACACACGCGATCTGTTTACTGCGGGAAAGCGAAGCGCATATTTTAACGTCTTCGAAAATATGAAGAAAAATATTTGCAGTCAAATGCAAATAAGTTTTAAAGATATTTTACGGGGCGACAAAGGGTAGCCATTTACTGTTTATAAATATGGAACCCATTGTATAGTAGAGAAAAAGTCTTAATTTTTCAAAACATCAATGTTGTTCTGTAGCTGGCCTGGCATGGCCGAGCGCGTAAGGCGTGCGACTCGTAATCCGAGGGTCGCGGGTTGTGCCCGCGTCGCGCTAAACATGCTCGTCCTCCCAGCCGTGGGGGTGTATAATGTTATGGTCAATCACGCTATTCGTTGGTAAAAGAGTAGCCCAAGAGTTGGCGGTGGGTGGTGATGACTAGCTGCCTTCCCTCTAGTCTTACACTGCAAAATTAGGGACGGCTAGCACAGATAGCCCTCGAGTAGCTTTGTGCGAAATTCCAAAAACAACAACAACAACAACAACTGCTCTGTAGCTTAAAATTCATTTTACTAGGCAACAGAAATTTTCTCTTGTATCATGGTAAAAAGAGCTCTGATCAAGTGTAATATTATTGTTAAAATATTATTTGTTAAGTCAGGTCGTAATCGACTAAGCTCATAAAAATTACAAAATTATGAGGTGACTAAAATACAGTTAAAATTTTATGTAGGCTAAAAAGAACTTTCTAAACACAGGGCTCAAGCAGCGAATGTAAGAGTTAAGTTCACTTTGAAGAAAAATCTGAAGATTTAAAGCTTTCAATAGATAGTCCTTTGTATAATTCGCGCTTAGCAACAAAAAGCAAACACATCTTCTGAGTAAAATTACTAAGATTCGTTTGAGGTAACAAATATGTAAGTTTCGTAAATTGCATATTAGTCTGTATCATATTAATTATTTCAACTTTATGAAATGTGTGTTTATTTTTGTTCTGTTTGAAAAAAAGCATTGTAGTTAAATGTAGCAGCGCAACAACTGCATATATGTTTCAACAACAAAACGTAGTTTCATCTATTGGATTAATAGACTAAGAAATGAAGAAAACACGTATAAATATGATGCAGTCTTCTATTTCATAGTACAGTGGTTCCCAAACTGTGCGTCGCGGCGCCACAGGGCGCCGCAGGATATTTCAAATTTTTGAGGAAAACACAGCTATGTCAACATCTGTCGGATACCGCGCGAACAATTAGCTCGAGGTACTTCACAGTTTTAACATTAGATCGCGCTACATTCCTTTCGATGACGTTCTTGAATGTTTGGGATATGTTTTTGTTCACTTGTACTTTCGGCTACGCCAGTAACGTCTCGAACTTTCTCGTTTCTTAGATTTTGTATGTAAATATCTTTCGATTCTCCAGGTCCATCAGTAATCGAAATAACTGAAGGTGTGTTGTGATCAAGTGTCTGCGAGGTCTAGCGAAGTCCAGTGAATTATTTTGTTGATTTTTAGTTCTTATGCATAAAAATGGAAAGATTTTTGCACATTAATAAGAAGCGTGGGAGTGAAGAAAAGAATGAGATGGTAAACCACAGACTAGTGGCAAAGTTGTGAATAAACGGAAATATCGGAAATATGATGATAGTTATCTAGATTTTGGTTTTACTTCGGTAGATGTCAATCATGTACCACTGCAGGTACAAAGGCTCAAGACTTCTTTAAGATTCTTGACACTTTTACGTGTGAAAACAACTTAGACTGGACTAAGTGCGTTGGCATCTGTACTATGTTCGGCTGTTGTGGAGGATTGTAGGCACTCATATGAATCAAAGCTTTGATACATTATAAACCTACTGCATAATCCACAGGAAAGCCCTTGCGTCAAAGCACCTGAGTCCTCCAATGAACCTAGTCCTGGAAAGTGTGTTGAAAGTGGGGAACTTTATAAAAATTTCACCAAAGAAGGCGAGTTTTTAAAAAAAACTGTGTGAGGATATGAGATTTGAGCAGTTGTACTACTGTAGCTCGTGATGATTCTCTCGTGAGAATGTACTGTCCCGTGTGTCCGAATTACAACAGCAATTCTACTCTTACCTCGAAGAAGAAGAACATGAATGTGCTAAAAACCTTTTGTATATTGATTTGTTGTTAAGATTAATATACCTGTGCAATCTCTTCGAAAAACTGAATGCATTGAATCTCTCTCTGCAGGAAGCAACACACATATTCTGAAACTCGCAGAGAAAGTTTCAGTCTTCAGAAAAATTTACTACTATGAGGAAGAAAAATGAATGAAGATGGTAACAAAGACTGTTTCCCCTGTTGTAGCAGTTTCCTACATCCAACGAAGTTGATTTGACCCACGAACCAAAATCTGTTTTTGAGGAGCACCTAACACAGCTCAGTGACTGGTTTGAAAATTACTTTCCAGAAGATATGGAGAAGTTTGCATGGATCCAAGACCAATTCAAGGCTAAGGCCCCATCTAAATTTACCTTTGCAGAGGAAGAAAAATCTTATTGATCTCTCTTGTGACAAGACTTTACAAACAAAATTTGGTAGCATGGAACAAACTAAGTTTTCGATATCAGTAAAAGATGGATATCCGCTGTTAAGTGCTAAATCTCAGCGAATCCTAATTCCATTTGCGATGTCAGATCTCTGCGAAGCTGGGTTTTCTACGGTTGCTGTGATAAAAAGCAAGTGCCGCGCGAAAATCAATGTGGAACAGCAAAGGAATGTGGCGGTGTCCAATCTGATTCCAAGGTTTGAGAAGTTGTACAGTGTTCAAAAGGCGTATACATCCCATCAGTAATTGTGGTTATTTAAAAATGAAATAAAAATATTATTTTTTTTTACTTTCAATTTACGTGCATTATTCTTTCATACGGCTTCTAAGTTGTTAGGACTTAAATACTTAATAAGTATTAAATTGTTTGGGCTTAACTACGCAATAAACGTAACTGTTAGGTTTTTCTTTTTGCCGAGAGGCGCCGTGAACCGAGAAAGTTTGGGATAAGCTGTCATTGTAGATATTATTACTTTGCGTACTACATTTCTTTCGTGAACCACTTTAATATAGTAGTCTTATGTTTCTAAATTGTGCGAAATTTATAAAAAATAGTAAAATTGTTTCTTTATTTCCTTAGGATTTGTGTGTGTGTGTGTGTGTGTGAAAAGCCACTCAAGGTCTACCTGCACATAAGACACTTTTAAGTTTTAAATTGATTGGTTAGAGAGAAAGCAGCTGATTAACATTACCCATCGTCAACTCTTGAATAGTGGGATCTGATTGTCATTCATATAACGCATCTACCACCCAAAAGTGAAAAGCAAGTTTTTTTTTGGAAAGGGAACGCGAAGTATGGACTGTCATATTCAGGGTTATTGCACTTTAATAGTTAAACCACATCTAGACTTAATTGCTAAGATACAGAATTGAGACACGCGATGGTAGTAAATTCAGTATAAGCGAAAAACATACATCACAAAAAATAATTCACGAAATCCCCCCTTCCGCTGCCGTAGTGGCTCAGCGGTGAGACTCATAACATAAAAAACGAGTTTAGATATCTTCGTGGTGGGCGCAGCACAGACAGATTATTGCATAGCTTAGCGGTTAACAACAACAGCCAAAAAATAAATACAATTTATTTTCAAGCATTATGTTTGTTTGTTTTGAATTTCGTGTAAAGCTACACGAGAGCTATCTGCGTTAGCCATCCCTAATTTAGCAGTGTAAGACTAGAGGGAAGGCAGCTAGTCCTCACCAGCCACCGCCAACTCTTGGGCTACTCTTTTTACCAACTAATAGTGAGATTGATCGTAATATTATATCACTTCCACGGCTGAAAGGACGAAAATGTTTGGTGCGACGGGGATTCGAATCCGTGATCCTCAGATTACGAGTCGAACGCCTTAACCCACCTGGCCATGCCGGGCCTGCAAACACTATGAAAATAAGTAGTTAAAAGAATAGGTATGCATATGCATAAATACATATTAAATAAAAGGTTAAACACTAGTGTGGTGAATGTTAATTATTTTACTAATTATTATCTACATGTATATATTTTTTATCAATTGATTAAAATTGAGAATAGTTTCTGGTTCGGTCGCTTATAAAGCAGGATATTTATCATCCACATACGAGTTTCAAAGTATATTTTTTACTGAACGAGTAAATACATAAATCTGTACATTTCAAATTTTGTTTAACGCGTTTTTTATTGATTTGAAACTAATCCGTACTGGCGTCTCAGAGAGGTGATGCGATATTATAATGTAAATTTTTATAATTAATGCATAAAAGTATGTAAATGCCACTCATAAAATTATCGATTGCGTCTTTGTGTTGCAATTTTCGTGATTCTTTTTTGAACGTTGCATACATAGTCAAATTCGCATGTCGTGTTGTCTTACATTAAAGAAAAATATATGTACATAAAAAAATACGTATATACGTTTGTGCATGTTAACAATAATATGACCTTTCAAAATACTAATTGCATATTTGTTTTACGACTTGCGTGATCCTTTGTTCTGCACGATATACATTTAGCATAGTTCGCATGTCATATCTTGTACTATAGAAAAATAATAATATTAACAATAATACGACTTTTTCATTTATCTAGAGGCATTTAGTACGTGATACGAGCTTAATGTTATAACTGGTTATATAGGATTGTTTGTTTGTTTTGAATTTCGCGCAAAGCTACACGAGGACTATCAGCGCTAGCCGTCCCTAACTTGGCAGTGTAACACCAGGGGGGAAGGCAGCTGGTCATCACCACCTACTACCAACTATTGGGCTACTATTTTACAAACGAATAGTGAGATTGACTATCACATTACAATGCCTCCACGGCTGAAAGGACGGGTATGTTTGGTACGATGGTGATTCGAATCCGTGACCTTCAGATTGCGAGTCGACTGTCCTAACCACCTGGCTATACTAGGCATCAAAAAGACAGAGAAAGGGGCTCAGCGAGGGATCTGTCATCCCTGTCACATCAAACATGCACGCCCTTTCAGCCGTGGGGGTGTTATAATGTGCGGTCAATCCCACGGTAAAAGTGTAGCCCAAGAGTTGGCGGTGAGTGGTGATGACTAGCTGCTTTCCCTCTAGTTTTACACTGCTAAATTAGGGACGACTAGCGAAGATAGCTTTCATATAGCTTTGCGCGAAATTCAAAAACAAACAAAACAAGCATTATCGTTTAAATAGAATGTTCACTTTTATCTCAATTTTATCGCGATGTAACAGAATGTAGAACTCTCTTTTTTCTTTCGAATGATAAAGTTAGGTAGATTATAGTTAAAATATTTTGAATATATGACTCATAAAGTCATATTGTAACAACAATCGATATGAACTCGCAATGGAAGAAAAGTATGCGAATTGCATTTTGACATTGGCGTTTCGTAGGTGGAGTGATTTCATCGAAAACTGATCGCTTTTGAAAATTATATATAAGAGTTTTCCCTGGCACAAAATATTAACATACTAAGATCACAAAAACGCTTTTCAATTGGCAATTTTGAATTTTCCATATGGGAATATTTCTTGTGCTTAATAATATTATAAACGACCCCTGCCATAGTGAGCATAGTGTGACGTCTTTTAACGAGTGAGAATCCACCAACGCAAAGGTCATTGGAAAAAGCCATCTGTATGTTTCAAGCAACATCACACAACATAATCTAGAAAGATCCTCTTCTGGAAAAATATATCTACAGATTTTGGGTTCGACGATGTAAAGATTCCTGTCATATCTTCCGTTCTGCCATTGCATACCTCAAACAACTGCAGAATAAAACAGGAAAAATCGCCATAAGCAACGCCTGTAGATTTTCGAACTGGCTTTCGGAAACCGTTGTTATTGTACATTAAATATATTATAGGTTGGTTTGGTTTTTTGGAATTTCGCACAAAGCTACTCGCGGGCTATCTGTGCTAGCCGTCCCTAATTTAGCAGTGTAAGACTAGAGGGAAGGCAGCTGGTCATCACCACCCACCGCCAACTCTTGGGCTACTCTTTTACCAACGAAAAGTGGGATTGACCGTCACATTATAAAGCCCCCACGGCTGGGAGGGCGAGCATGTTTGGCGCAACGCGGGCGCGAACCCTCGACTCTCGGATTACGAGTCGCGCGCCTTACGCGCTTGGCCATGCCGGGCCTATATTATAGGATGCATGAAGATAGGAATCATATGCCTTTACATTATCGACTTACTACGTAGCCTTTTGTAGTGGAAACTACGCTACAGTGCTGCCGTCAAGATGCATGGTCTTCGAATATAGCATGACTTGTGGTTGCGTCATAAGGACTTTAGCAACAAGCTGAGGCTCCAAAATCGTTATATATATATATATATTTATATGCCATATTTGAAATAATACATTTGTTTCAACAAAGTGTACCATTTTGGTATGTATACGTCACTAGTTGCAATATTTAAGACCCCCTGGTCGCGAGAAATTGACCCAAATTTAGGAAAACAAACAAAAAACGTTAGAACCGAAAACCGGTTTGAAGACTAGACTACGTAACTATAATCCAATAATACAATCTATAAAAGCTTCTTCTTCTGACTGAAAAAAAAATATACTCATATATGAAATCTGTAAAATGCATTGCCAGGAGCATAAACATAGAAATAAAGGAGACTGTCGCATTTGTAGATGCTGCTCACTTTTAGTTCATGCTCGAATAAAAAAATCATATTAAGTGGAAATAAAAAAATAATGCTGAAAGTGGAGAGAGAAGAGTAATGAGAAGGACAAGTGACCTGAGAGGTCAAAATAAAATTATATTAGAAGAAAGCAAAGTGTGTGATATTGATTGTGGAGAATATGGAAACGCTGAAGCCTCTAAAGCCATTACTGTTATATATATAGCTGTGTTTTTTATACCTCATAAATTTCAAATATGAAAAAAAGATTCTGAATAGTAGAGTCAAGTAGGTTATTTCTACCAATCAGAGCCTTCCGGAAAATAATATTTCAACATTTGGTCGGTTTTTCGTGACTGGTGGTCTTTAAAAAACTTCAAAACTTTTTATAAGAGACATAACAAATTTCGTCGTGGTTATATGCTAGCATAATCCTTGTTGTTACTTTCTATAGTAGGGTTGAGCCACGAAAACTATCTGCTGTTTCATATGATTAATGCCCCCCAGTTTCAATACACGTTGTGGCCAGAGCATTGATAGCCATTTGTGTAGTTTTGTGCATACTAACGGAACAAACAAAACAACATATGATAAACTGTACTTACAGTTGTATGCCTGAGGACTTACACTGCTATAAACCGAGTTTCGATACCCGTTGTTGGCAGACCACAGATAACCCTTTGTGTAGCTTTGTGCATAATAACAAAACAAACAAACAAAAGCTATGTATATAGAACTACTATATGAAACCATGACTGTTACTTAGAACAAAGGTATATCCGGATTCTTGGAACTCAATTTTCTGGTTAGTTAACTACTGACTTACAAATGTAGTTTGACGTTTTCAAAAAAAACCTTTATTTTTTCGCCTAGAAGAGCTAAAACCTACTCTAAGGTTTTGTCTTTCTTTTTTTGTAGCCTTCTGATTGTATGTACCTCTGTTTTAGTCATTCAGTTGAACAACGAGTTTCTCGTCTTTCGAATAAAGTTTTCTTCTTTTGATTAAATACATTTATTTCTTTACCTATAATTTTAACACAGTTTGCCTATTTATTTCTCTTTTAATTTCACAACTACGAATGTAATAGTCTTAAAACTGGATCACTCAGGTGTTCTTCTGTATACTAGATCCATCAGTCATCATTATTATAGAAATCAGGTAACTTTGTGCTTGGAAAACCACACGATTTCATTAGGAGTAAAAATGCTCCATCCTTGGCATAGCAGTATGTCTGCGAACTTACAACATTAGAAATCAGGTTTCCACACCCGTGGTGGGCAGAGCATTTTGTAGTTTTGTGCTTAACTTTAAAATAAACAAAAAAGTAAAATATAATAAACCGTTTAAACTATTCTTTTCCAGATGTCTCTATCAGTTATTTTCTTTGTTTGTTGTTCACTCACCTCGAGTATCAAAATTCGATTTTTATCGTTATAAGCCCTCAGACTTACTGATGAATCACCAGGGGCTCACTATAATAGAAGCTATAATACCGAAACCTTTCGAAAATAGATTGTAGGTTTAAAAGTAGTCGTGATTAAAAATTGATTCAAGAAAAACGTTAAATACACTCCAGTTAGCGATACCCGTAATGGGCAGAGCACAGAAAGCCCATTGTGCAGCTTTATGTTTAACTTCAAACAAACGAATCTCTGCATGTTTAGCCAAGCAGCCCCACTGTATAATTCCATCTTGCACTCTGGTCACATTCAACCATTAACGAAACAATATTAAGACTCTGCCACTCGGTCTTATAAATGCAATACTAGCAAATTCTTTGATAACAACAGAAATACTGGCGTAACGAATAATAGATATAACAATGTTAATACTGTGGCAATGAGTCTCAAAGAGATAATAACATATTAATACTAAACGTTTTATTAACACACTTGTAGTACAGTCTTGGTCAAATGTTTCATGTTATTGCTACACTAGCTGGAGTACCTGTTTCCTGGACTGAAGTTATGTAAATTCATAATTAATGAAAGGTTATCTTAGGATACGTAAAGCTGCTTCACTTATACGTAATTGTAAAAAAAAACACTTTAAAACACCCATAAAAACAGCAAAACACGAAATGTGAAACCGCAAATTTGCATGTATCTCTGCATGGATCCACAAACCTCCAACCAGATTTGACGAAGATCAATCCATACAGCAAGTAGTAATTACGCGAACATACAATGGAATTTGTTAGTTCACAACCCGCTGATTTATCCCACTGTATTAATTTTAATGAGAAATGCATATAACTTTTAATTCTCAATGTTATTTAGCTCTGAAAGCTATGTACCAAAAACATGTTTACAAGTTTCTTTCTGCCATAGAGTTAAGTCTTCATATTTGTATGCATTAAACGATACTAGCGTCAGAGAAAATATATTGTTATTTTTTAAAATTTTAAGCAGATAATTCAGTATCATTTACTGCTAAACCTAAGTATAAAATGATTAAATGTCATGACATATACCATTCTACCTCATCAAAGATCAGAAGGCCTAATACAGTAAAACCTGTCTAAAACAGAATATCACGGGATCGAGTAAAATTTCCGGCTTAAGAAGGTTTTATGGCTTAAACAGTGAACATGGATTTTCTTAATTATATAATTTTTGAGCTGAACGTTATACTTGCTTGACTCAAGTTATTATACTGTTTATGCTATATTTATTAGAATAAGAACAAAAATAGGCATTCAAAATATACATAAGTACGCAAAATCTTAAACTAATATATTTGAAGAAAGTGTTCAATTTCAACTGTTTCGTTTTTTCTAATATGCTTTCTCACGTGGTTAAAAGAGAAGACCATTTCTACGGCTTTTAACTAGAATTGTCATAATAAACAACTTCTCTACAATCTCCCTCATTATCAAGGGAGATAAATCCACAGTTTCGAAAGCTTTGTTTGTTTTGAATTTCGCGCAAAGCTACTCGAGGGTTATCTGCGCTAGCCGTCCCTAATTTAGCAGCGTAAGACTAGTGGGAAGGCAGCTAGTCATCACAACCCACCGCCAACTCTTCGGCTACTCTTTTACCAACGAATAGTTCGATTGATCGTCACATTATAACGCCCCCACGGCTGAAAGGGCGAGCATGTTTGGTGTGAGGGGGATTCGAACCCGCGACCCTCGGATTACGGGTCGAACGCCTTAACACGCTTGGCTATGCCGGGCTCGTTTCGAAAGCACTTTATTACGCATTCATCTTTTACGCATTTGATTGAATGACTTAAAAATGCAATTGCAATTTTATGGTCATTTCAAATGCTCTCTTACAGTTGTCCATGTTTGCAATAATATGCTGAAGCATCAATTTTCTGTATTTCAATTTTATACACTGTATAATTCCATTATCTAGTGGCTGTAGTACTGATGTTGTACATGGAGGTAGAAAGACTAAATGAACATTTTAAAGTTGAACTTTTGGGTGACAAGTTGCATTATCTAGGAAAAGTAGAATATTTCTATTTTTTGTTCCATTCTTTTGTGTAATTTGTTAAAAAATTCCTCGCAATAGGCGCTTGTCATCCACGCTTTATTATCACTTTCCATTCCACAGGAAGTTGATTCTTTCTTAAATTTTTGAAAGAGCAAGGATTTTCACTTTTACCTATCACTCCCTGGTTTCTCTAATTTTCCATCAACAAATGAGACCAAAAGTACAGTCAATCATTCTTTCGAATAGCGACCTCTGGAATAATGACGGCAGAATAATAACATAATATATTTAACCAATTCTTACTGTAACAAAATGTCCGAGAATTTATTAATATTTTAACAAATTATTACTTAAACAAGAATTTATTAATATTTAAAGAAATTATAAATTAAATAAGAAATTAATATTTAATCAAAAACATTTTTTCCGCCTTATTCAGGTTGTAATCCCACTTGTTGATAGATGAGGTAGGTGAAAGATAGTTTTCCGTCCGCATTACGCAGGTTCCGCCATATAGACAGTCTTTTATAAGAGAAATCTTATGATAATGCTGCAAAATTTTGATATTTTCCTGTTTGTACAGGTTTCCGTCCTATGCAGTTTCCGGTTTAGACAAGTTTTACTGTATATTCGAATAAAACATTTTCTGTAGTATTTCTGATTCATCTTATGTTTTAATCTTCTACAGCAAAAGAAAAAAAGCTTTCTTTTGATTGATTAATTTTATGTTTTGGCAATAAATTTAGAAAACAACAACATTTGCAACCTTCGTCTTTCAGGTGATTATAAAAAGACTTTTGCTTCAGTCAACGTTTTGTCAACACATTGGACCTACAAAACTTTCATGTCATACATGCATAGAGTAATTATTGAGTAAATGTCGAAGTATTAACAGAGAAAATAATGTATGGTCGATAAACATATAGGAGTTTGATATTCTGGTTTATATAAGTTATTTATCAAAGCACAAACACTCACCTTTTTTGAATAAAACGTGTTTTTTAATATAATATTAATCGAAGCAGACATTCCCTCTGAACTTGGAGTAAAGCATTGCCGTGATCACGTGCCAGAAGTTATAGGGTGTCAAATTGTTCAGTCTTCCAGAAATGGTGTGAAGGCAATGGACACTGCCAGAACAGTACGTTACCCTTAGTGTACCGTATACAGAATCATGAAGCGTCACTGAACAACAAGAAACTAAATTATCGTATGTTGATCAGGATAACACGTGAAGATCGAAAGAAGTCTTGAACATCTTACGACAGGAATGTATAAACAAATTTGTTCAAGTGTATTATGAAGAACAATGAATAGAAGACAGGGTTATTTTGCAAAAAGGGCTATCCACAAACTGACATAAATCAGAACTGACCATCGTGATCGTGGTATTTGAATAAGACAGCATGCCAACTTAGAGACAGGCGACATGCCATTTTCTTCAGATGAGTTGTTTTTAGCTTGTTAAAGGTAATTGTAGGATTAGTGTTTGTCGTTTGTCTGGAAAACAGATGAGGGGAGACTGCTTTTCTCAGAGAAAACATTCAAAGGCGGTGCAGCTTATGTTTAAGCAGTTATTTATCATCGTGGACAAGTTGTTGTTTATATATTCCAGGAAAACGTCAGTAGCTTCTCCTACAGTCATCACATGGACACGATATTTCTCTCATGTGTTAGGGTAAGGTTTTTCAATAACTTTGTGTTCCAGAATTACAATGCCACTACCCATATTACATGTATTGCACAGATTATCATGACCAGGAGAACGTTACAAAGTTGCCATGGTGAGAGAAGTCTACAGATTGCAATCCCATTGAGAATTGTTGGGTAAAAATGAACCAGAAAACTGACACCCACTACACTAAACTTGCGACTGTACCTGAGTTGAAGGGCTTTCTAGTGAAAAGCTGAGATGTAAGCACAGTGGATGATATCAATAATATCATTGACAGAATGTCACGCCATGTTGCAGAAGTTGTTAGAGTACGACGATAATCAGTCAGGTACTGAATGTTTAATATGAACTGATATACGTTACAGACGCTATTTATAATGACTTGAAGTTATATTTTATCATTATATATGTTTTGCTAAGGGTTTTATAGGTGAAATGCTGAATTACACATCTTTTTACAGGTGTCTGATAAAATTGTTTTTTGTTCTAACAAATTGTTCATGATGTTCATCGAAGTTGCGTCATTATACAAATTACACATGTAAATGGTTAATATAACGTGCATTTTTCTGTTTGATATAGCTCAGTATATTTGTATTCTACCTTAATAATAATAATTTTATATGTTATAAAATATGCAAACATTTTAACCAAGACTGTATACAAGGGACGTTTTTTCGCTTGTCTACATCATGTTTGTTTGTTATTAAGGACAAAACTGCGCAACAGACTGCCTGTTGTTCACATTACGGGTTTCAAAACCCAGTTTTTAGCTTTATAAGACTTTGGACTTATGCTCAGCTACCGGAGGGCTTTGCCTAAATGTATAACAATTTTTCAAACACAGTTCTTAGTGTATAGAAAAAATATCCTGATAAGTGTTTTCATTTTAAACCGTATTGCATAGAACCAGATATCCTGTAGGGAATAAATGATAAGACTTTTTTTAATATAAGCTCATAATGTGTTTGTGATATGAGCATCAAAAAGAGAGCGACTCATTTTGTCTGTCGTTGACATTTGTTTGCTAAACTTTACTATAGTTTGGTTGTTAACTTGTCTATTTTCAGTTTGATTAATGACACAAATCAAAGAAACCGAAAGAGCTGTTAAACAAAACCAAGATACTAGGAATTCGGGTATTGATAAAAAAAAAAGAATTTCTTAAAATTATTATTAAAATAATTTTAAAAACCATTTTTTTGTAAATGTTTTATTAAAATAACTGGTGTACCCCCAAAAAAAAACCAACAAAAAACACAACAACAACGCGAAAACATGTTTTGAATTTGGAAAAACTGCTAATTACATATGATAAAAGGAAAACTTTGTTTATAATAAATTAATATTTTTTATACAATCGCCACAAGCAGAAGATGAAAAGTTGTTTAACCCCTGTCTTTTAACAACTGTTTTACCGAAAAGAAAATTTATCTAATTATAAGAATTAACTTACAGGCTGCCGAAAAGTGGAAGAACTGATTTCTGTTTATTTTTTAACCAACTTCATGTGATGAGCTATAATTCATGGTTTTTCTTGAAGTCTTTATTTAATACTAGTATTTAGTGTGACCATCTATGGCTCCAGTAATTGCTAGTCATTTTCCTGGCATTCTATCTTATGTATTTTCTCTCATGTAATTTTATTTTATATTATTTTTGAATTTGTGTTTAGAGGATTTTTATAGTGTAGCTTGTATTTTTGTTCTTTGAAGCTAAGGTCTGAATTTTGTGTCACTGGAAATGTTATGAAATTTCTTTCTCTACCAAACAAGTTCGCCATTTCTTTGAAGTAATTCAGACTTGGTACAAGATGCTCTTTAAAGAACCTCTCATTGAATCTTTGGCGAATATATATAAATATATATATATATGTGCTATGGTTGGGAACAAACTGTTCGAAGTTAGACTAGTCTGTCCAAAACACCTTGCGCTCCTTATTTCTTGGATCAAGATACATTTTTTTTTCTATTTGCAAACGCTAGTGTCCCTGCATATAAAGGGATATCTTGCTACTATTCCCAAAAGACAACATTCTAAAGAATGTACTTCTTAAACCTTTATCTGCACGTGACTTGTTAATGGTTTGGCTTATTTTGAGTTTCGTGCAAAGCCACATAATGGCTATTTGTGTTAACAGTTCCTAATCCAACAGTGACTGGCCAGAAGAAAGACACTTAGTCAACACCATCCACCGCCAACTCTTGAAATACTCTTTTATTAATGACTAGTGGGATTTACTATAACTTATAACACCCCTATAATTGAAAAAAACAAGTGTGCTCATTGAGGGAAATTCGAAGCAGTGACTCAGATTGAGAGTCGAGCGACTTAATCATCAGGTCATGCCAGGTCTTGATTTAATCACATCAGCAAGTCTTTTTACAGTTTTATTACTGATTTTCATGGAATAGATTTTATTAGATATTTAACACATTTTTCATTTAACTTTCAATCCATTTCCTTCTTTGTCTGACAATAGAAAACTGGGTTTCTTTGAATCTGCTCAAAGTATACCTTAGAGTATTGGGCAAACAATCGTGATCTTTTGCGATATTTCTGAAACTCTAATAAAATTTTACTCTAATTCTATCAAATGGTGTTAATTATCTAAGTTTTGGCAACTTAATGACAACATCACACAAAATCAGCTTTATCGGGTGATGATAAAAAATTAATAATTTCTTATATAGCTACATGTACCCGTATAAGAAAACTCAAAATGTCATTGATGGCTGTTAGAGGACCTAAATATAATCATATGTGGCAATGTTTTATTGCTTTATGATAATATTAGATATTTTGAATAACTTTTATAATATATTGCATATAATAATTTCTGATTATGTGGTTATCTTAAAATTAAAAAAAAATTAATTAAATGCGTATCACGTTAAAATCATGAATAAAATAAGAAAGTTGATATTTTGCCAAGAGTGATCTTTTTGTTGTTTTTTGCCTCCCAGTGGCACAGCGGTATGTCTGTGGTCTTACAATGTCAGATAGTCCATTGTTTAGCTCTATGTTTAACTTTAAACAACAGATAAACAAGTCATTTTTTTTCAGTATTTAAATGACACCTGTATTTACAAATCGGATTAGCTCATGCTGGTCAGAAAAAAAGGATCCATTGGGGAAATTATCTTTCAGGTTCCTTTTTTTGAGCATTATTACTGACCAAAAATACATCGATTTAACCTATTTTTAGTTACATTGGATCATTTGCTGCTCTATATCGATTGATCGAAACTGCTGACGACTTCTTCAACGGCTGTCTTACAAATTACAATTATGGTTCAAAATGGAATCTTTATCAAGTAGATGTCTAACTTTTAGATGTTCAAGATACTTAGCAGATTCTTGTTATGGTTCTAAGTGTGATGGATTATCAATTTATTCTAAATTGAGTCGGAGACAAGAGGAAAACAGCCAAAAAAATTTTGGCAAATACTAGCACTGCAGCAAAAGGTAGAAAAAAACAGCCATGATCAAATAACAATGAAAATTTTGAATATCAATGATAAAGATGAACATGATGAAAATGACGATATGAATTTTACCGAAAACAGACAATTTAGTCTAAATGGAACATTATGGAGGTGTTGATGGAAATGACGAATATTATGACGTAATGAAAAAAATGTATAAAATATAAGAGATGTTTTCCAAATAGATGCTTTTTTGGCGAAAAATTTACAAAGTTGAGAACCATGTACAAGTGAATCCTTTAAGTTTAATAATAAAATAAGTAATATGCTTTCATCATTTCAGTATTAAAGAAAATATGCTCTATTATATTACTCAATGATTTAGACCAATTGCTGGTTAATATAGAAAAATAACTTGTAAAAGATAGCAGAGAAACCAAGTAAATCATACCTGGTAATAGGTTAAAGAAAGATATAACTGAAGAATAATGAAATATTTCGCTGCATTGTTTCCAGTGAAGAGCATTATCAGCTCTATTATGTGCTTTACCACAAATTGATGAAATTGTGTTTGTGTAAAATCGATCTCAAAACCCGAAAGACCGCCTTATGTTTTATAGTATCTAATAAACGCATTCTAAATAAGGCTGTGTTCAAGTGCAGAGCTAGTTATCTAACATTCCTAGTATATAGTAAATATTTATTGATCTATTGATCTATATGCAGCCATATTTATATCTGTGATTAACATTTTGCTCGAAAAAAGCTGCGAATTCCTTATCATTAGAACTGTCCTCAATTATAATTTCTGCAATCAAATTCTTAGCTTGATTTTTGATGTTTCCACCTTTATGTTATTCATTTTGTTCGTACGACAGATAATTAAACTACAGTTGTTTTATTTTTTTTAAAAAAAACCAAAACTATAGGGAAAATAGGGTGTTATAATAAATTTTCGAACTGCTATACATACGTTTTACTTATAGAGTAAAGAAAGTTACGTGAGAAGCAGATGGGGTTGAAATCAGAATGTAAAAAAAAGATACGAAACAATGAAGCGTAAAATTAAATAAGTGTATGTTTTCCTATAGCAAGGCCACGTAGGGCTATCTACTGAGCCCACCGAGCGGAATCGAACCCCCCGACTTTAGTGTTGCAAATCCGTAGACTTACCGTGTACTTGCGGGGGGGAGTTAAATAACGATAAAGAGAGAAAAGGAAATGTTTTTTTTTTAGAGTAAACATAAAATGGTAATAATGAGAAAGATATTGAAACACCCACAAAAAAGGCAGGAAGACTAAATGTCAAAGAATGAAACAGATAAAGAGTCGAATAAAACAAATTCGATAGAAAACGAGACTGTATAATTAATCTCTTAAAGAAGCAAATACGCATATCAATAGGAAGTGACAGATAGAAAATTAAACAAGCCTTTCTCTCCAACTCTCACCGCTAGGGAACCATACGCAAGAAAAACACGTTTTCTGTTTCTACAATCGTGGCAAAGCTGAAGAGTTGGATTTACAGCGAAGCAAATCGCGTTCGATCTCACCTAACGCTTAACGCTCTACGAACTATACTTTCGACTCTAATACATGTCTCTTGGTTAGTTGTGATCAGACGTGTTTTCTGTGCGTAGTTTATATTGCATTCATGTGCGACAGTTGTACGCATCAATAACTGTTCGACAACCGTCTAAGAAATTAAGTAAATATACAAGAGTTCAACTCAGATTTTATATACATCCACAACGCTAAACGTGTCACTCTTTGAGTAGCCACACTTAACCTGAAGAGAGAAGTAGTCTAGGAGAGAAAGGATATTTACAAGCCTGTAAGTTTATTTTACTGTGTATGTCAAGAAGAAATTGATAAAAACATTTTCTTAAACAAAAGAAGCTAATTAAGGGAAATTATTTCTATTCTAGGAAGGGTATGAAGGAAAGATGAAAATGTTTCATTTTTGGTAATTTTGGATTTAAAATTTTCACATTAAATTAAAAATACAAAAATGCAACTATTAAAATTAGAATTTAATATACTAAACGTTTGAAGAAAAAATTATATTAACAAATAAATTGGTGAAATTAGGCTGTGATTTAATTATAAAAGCATTATACAGATAATTAGCGAAACTGAATAGATAAAATGCGTATAAAGCATAAATATTACATAACAAAGAGAGTATTCGCAGATATAAATAAAAAAACTTTTCAGAGCTGACTAACTGCAGGACAAATGTATTTATAATGTCAAGATATAACAGAAATACATATCATTACAAATTATATGTAACAGAAGATCAATAGTAGGAAACCGTATTCGTAATATTGAAGGATAATAGATTATTTGTTACAGTAAACCAGCAGAGAGAAACCGTATTCGTAATGTGAAGAGGGAACAGATAGGAAACGGTGTTCGTTTTATCGAGGGATAAGAGAATTACATACCACTAGAAAGAAGCACGTTACTTTTAACAGCAGAAAATCATGTTCATAATGTCGAAATACAGAATTATATATCGCTAAAACACTACTAAATATAGTACACTGTAGCATTTTAATGCGAATGTTAATCTTAGATAAGTTGAGGATTTGTAGTTTACCGCAAATTCGTGTATATAACTGTTTGTGGATCATATGCTGTGTGTAGTCCTTCAGTTAAGAATTAGTTATTGTTGTATTATTGCGCCGCGTTATTAGAACTTTCTGTGTTTTTCTCGTTGTTTTAATTTCTAGTAGTGTGTAAAACGTTCTAGGCTTCTGTCAGGGTATAAATAGGCGTTAAAAATGCAGTTCGATAGGTATATCCAGACTGCGTGATTGTGCTTTTGGCTGTTAAAAAACGTATAGTGGCAATTTTGAGAGTGATATTATCACAGTCTGTATTGTAATAACAGAACAGGAAGAATAATTTATATTATTAAATTGTTTTCTAAAGTAACTGAACCAGCCTGCTTGGATTTTCACACAAAAAAGACAATCAGTTGAAGCTCTGGATACAACTGCGATAATCAACAGTGTAACAAACATTTATATATAAGGTTGACTTATTTGAGTACATTATATTTTAAAGCAACTAGACTGAGTGTTGCTTGTTTATTGTTTAAATTTATCGCCAAAAAGTTACAGACACTATTGTAAAGAATCCAGCTCATACATAGAAACCTGACAGTGACAAGCCAACCAGGATATATAGTGGTAAACGGTGGTATCACTTGATGTAAAAAAACGGCGGCAACTAGGTCTATATACAAAAATAGTGGCAAAAATGTTGTAGAGGTTGCACCTACACAATATAATCATGCCGACTGACTTTGATAATTGGATAGAGAGGAGTGAATAATTTGGGCTCAATGATGGTGATCTATGAATGTTTGTTAAACAAAAATAAGAGCTAGCAGTAGAAGACATCAACAGAGAAGAGAAAAAATAGAAAAAAGAAGAAAAACTGAGAAAGAGGAAAAGAAGAGAGAGAGAGAAAAGAAATGCTAGAAATATAAAGGCACAAAAGTGAGGTTGCCAAGTTTACTCAATAGAAAGATGGAGGACCCACGAATGACAATGGGATCAGGGGCAGCCAATCCAAACTACCCAAATTTGCTGAACAGAAAGATGAGATGGATGCTTTTCTGGAGAGGTATGAAAGATTCACCTAAAGTCAGAACTTGAGCAAAAGCAACTGGAAAACTTGTCGTAGACCCCTTTTCACACAAAAAGGCCTACAGTGTGTGCTGGTATAAAGTTTAAAGTTGCCATAGATTATGAAAAGTTTGAAGTGATCTTTCTGAAACACTATGAACAAACCAAGGAAGTTTTTGTCATAATTTCAGCTAAGCCAAACCTGACATTATCCAAACTGTAGTTCAGTCTGTGAGACACCGATAGTGATACTTTATGAAGTGGACTGACATGGCCAAGTATAAAGATAATTTTGAAGGACTGACAGACCAACTAATACGATAACAGTTTATGAAAACATGTTTCACTGACATGCTACTGTTCCTCAAAGAAAGAGTACTGAAAGAGTTGGATGAGATGATCAAGCTAGCAGAGAAGTGTATGAAAGCTCATGGAGGGAGTGCAACTAAAAATTCCAAGAATAACCAGTCAAAGTCGAAACCAAGGGTGGCTGATAAGAAGCAAAATGCTACAAAGGGTGACAAAAAGCCAGCTGACAAAAGGAAAAGAGACGATTTACTTCTTATCAAATGGAGCTCATTGTGAGTGAGCAAGTTTGTCACCAACAAGCAACAGAAGGCATCTCAACATAAAGCAACTAGAGATATTTACAAAGACGGTGTTGGCAAAAAAATAGAAAAGAATAACTATCACCATGGATTCTGCTGCCAGAAGAAACAGAATGAAAATAGCTCATCATATGTACCACAAAAATGAGCTGCTGTCACTATAATTAAACCCATGCATGATTGATGGTCAGTCAAGTTAATAAATGGGTAAATAGTGCCAGTAGTGATTGGAACATGTGACAAGCATCGAGAGATGTCAACAAATCATGCCATGTCAGTAAGTAAAGGCAATGTTATAGACAAGAAAGCGTAAATCCTATGAGATAATGGATATAGCAATGCAACATTGAGAACTAGTCTGGTGTCTGATGGCTAGATGATGGACAAGATACATGTGTGTATGTTGATTGGTGGGACAGTGAGAAAGTTTCTCATAGTGAGAATAAAGGCAGACACACCTTACAATGTGAAATACCTTGAGGCCATGTGCATAAATACACTTATCTATGACTTAAATGTGTAAGTTTACAGGAACTAAAGGAACACAGAAGAAAGACTCTTCACTGCAGAAACTTTGAGACGGTGCCCAGGAAAAAGTTAAACATAAGACAAATGACAAAGGGAATTACAGAATAGAGGACCAGAAAGAAGTACTGTAACAGATCAAATAAGGTAATTCTACTGGAGAAGTTAAACAGATCATAGTTCCAATTACGTGATGAAATTGGTTCAAGAGCTAATTGCGGTAGGACATCCAGGAGTGAAGAAGATGGCAAACAAAATCTACAGCAATTTCTATTGGCTGTGGTTCATTGGATATGTGAGTAGATCTTGGAAGCCATGTGGCTTTACCATAGGACAGTACCAAAAGAAAATGTAGCCAAAGTGCAACTGGATGAGATGTCTCTCAAAGAAGAGTCATTTAGCAGACTAACTGTGGACTTGATTAGACCACCAGGACCTGTATCTGACAAGGGCAACAGGTACATGGTGGCAGCAGTTGCCTATGCAACACGTCATCCAGAAGCCATAACTATGCTGAAGTTAGTGAGCCCTATCTGGAAATGTTCTGTGGAGTAGGCTTTCCAAAAGAAGTCATGGGTGACAGAGGGTCCCTAAAGGTGTACAGTATCATCAGCACTAGGCAGCTCTTTACCCCCCAACATAACCTCATAAGAACATAGTGAAAAAGTAAACGGAGTTTTAAAAAGCTTGCTGAAGAAAATTTGCCAGAACAGACCATGTGATTGGAACAAGTGTTTGCAGCCAGCATTATTTGCTTACCAAGAAGTCACTTAAGTGAGTTTAAGATTTTTATCTTGGAGCTACTGCATGGGAGAACAATTTTCGGTTCAAATGTGAAGAAGAGAAGAAAAGTCAGGTGTAAAGAACATGTCCTAGCACGTGTTACACTTCAGAGACTCACTTGAAGAAACCTCCCATCTCACCAAAGAAAGTTTGTATGCACTTCAGGGAGTCAGAAGCATCTCTATGAAATGTAGGCCAAGGATTGGCGTTTAATGATCGGACAAAAGGTTTTGTTTCTGCTACCCACGCACAACAACAAATTTATCCTGCATGAAAAGGGCCTTTTTAAGTACAATAATTGATTAATAGAACGGACTAAAAGGTGAAAATGTATGGGAAGGCAAAAGGCTACCATGCCACTCAGATGAAGAGGTACTTTGAGAGGTAAGAATACCTAATGGGAGCAGCTACAGACGCACAAATGAACATTGCAGGTGTGGCTGTCATAGATAAAGAACCAGAAGATGGTGAGTTTATTATAGAATATAAAATCTTCCAGACCTAAGACTGCTGCCTGGTGAAGATGAGACGTACAAAGATAGTGAAGAACTGTTTGATAAACAGAAGAAAGACTTACAATATCTAATATGACAGTATGCAAACGTTCTCCCCAAAAACCAGAAAAAACAGAACTTATGCGACGCAGGATGGAGACCACAACCAGTGATCTAGTCAGTGTGAGGCCATACTAGATGCCTTATGTCATGAGAGATATAATCAAGCAAGAAGTCGAGGTAATGTTAGAAACTGAAATAAATTAGTGTTAGAATTTAGCTAGTGTTCACCAGTGGTAATTGTGAAGAAGAGGGATGGCTCAAGCCACTTCTGTATAAATTTCTGGAATCTGTGCCTAGTGGCGAAGTTTGACTCCAGACCTGTGGGTAACCTAGAGGCCATCAAGGAAACTGCAAATATTAATTCAGACTGTAGGAGTAGATTTTATACATGAATTGAAAACAGCCTTTTTATATTGTACTAAAATATTGTAAATATTTTCCTTGATGAGAGGCTCATTGTTAGATATACACGAATGTTTCCGTTTAAATGTAATGCGAATGTTAAATTTAATTATTTTTAGGAACAGTAGTTTAACATCAGTTTGTTTATGTAACTGCTTACGAATCATACATTGTGTAGTTTTCTCATAATTTCAATTAAATATTAGTGCATCATAATAGCTAGTAGTTTGTGTGGAACATTCTAGACCTCTGTAGGTCTATTAATAAAGTCAAAATGTAGTTTGATAGATAGATCTAGACGGTGTATTGTGAGTTTAGCGATAAATAGCGTATACTGGCGATTTTTAAAGAGAAAGTATCATAGATAATTATAATAACAGAGTATAGAAAAATAATTTGTCTTGTAAATTGTGTTCTAAAGTAATTGAACTAATTTTTACGGAGTTTGAAGAATAAAGGACAATTATTTAAAGCTCTAGTTACAAATTTGATGATTACCTATGTAATAAACATTTTTACGTACATTTGTCTTGTTTTGAAAATATTATTTTAAAACAAGTGTACTGTGTCCTTTTTGTTTTGTTGTTGAAATATATCGCCAACAAGTCACAGCCATCTGCTGTAAAGAATCTGGTCCATACATAAAAACCTGACGACCATATTGTTTCTAACACCAGACCAGCATAGTGAGAAACATGCTGTAAATACATAACACTAAAAACTTCAGTATTTGTAACCGAAACTAGCAGTAGCAAAAGCATGTTTATAATGGCGAGTGATAAAAACTACACACCACTAGAAATGCATTACCTGCAACAAGACATCAGCAGTGGAAGAAATGTATTCGTAATTTCAATTGGTGGGAATAATAGACACACATTACATGTAACAGCATACCAGAACTAGAAGAAACATTTTGTAATGTCAACGGATAAAAAAAAAGGAATAATGAAAATATTTTCATGATGATTTGAGTTTGTTTTTTAAACACCACAAAAAATGTTACTACTATAGGATTTGAAGAATATGGGGCACTGAAACTATTAATTTATTTTTGTGGACTATTCAGCAGGCAAACTCAGTTTCACCAATTTCAGAGAATTCAGTAACCATGGGCAAATCGAAGGAGCAAGACAAGGCTTCACCACTAACATAAATATATAATATTTACTTCACTTGGTAACTCGAATATTAGAGTGAAATTCATATCGCTTTTTAGAAACACACTTAAAAACTTATCAATTACAACAGTAGACCAGCAGTTTAGGAAACGTGTGTATAATCTCAAGTATTAGCGAGATTTCATATCACTGTAAATGAATTAATTTAAACGCTATATATCTTAGTCTCTCCCACAACTTAAAATCCATAATTTTGAATCTTGGTGTAAAGAAAAACCAAAAAAACTTGCAACAGTTTTGGTTGGCATTTGAAAGAAATCGAAAAAGGTCACAATGTCAAAAGGTATAGTGAAGACAATTATTTATAGCAGTAATTACCATCTGAATGGGTGTGTAAAGTCATGACAATTTATCTTCATTAATTATATGATGGTCTGTATTCTCTTCTATTACGTAAGGTAATTACAGTGAATTCAATTTTTTTTTGAGAAATTCTTAAACAGTGTAATAACAATTTTTATATCTTTAGGTAGAGTGGAGTTATCTTACCAACAACATTTGAAACCAGAAAAAACGTTAAACATGTTAAACATTATGCAGTACACAACAAATTTTAAATCTTCTCTAATTAATTTCTGTTCGAAGAAGCTTATATTTATTTGTTTGTTCTTGAATTTAGGGCAAAGCAAAACACGAAAGCTATCTACGCTAGCTATCCCTAATTTATCAGTGTAAGAGTAGAAGAAAGGCAGCTAGTAATCATCGCCCACAGCCAACTCTTGGGATATTCTTTTGCCAACTAATAGTAGGATTGACCGTCACATTATAATGTCCCACGGCTGAAAGGGCGAGCATGTTTGGTGTAACGGGGATTCGAACCTGCCACCCTCAGATTACGAGACGAGTGCCCTAACCGGGCCCAAAATAAATGTAACAACCACTGAATTCTGGCTTGAGCTAAAAATCTTTTGTAGGTGTTACAGTATACGGTGTGTTATCAATCATTAAGCCCGGCATGACCAAATTGTTAATGTCCTAATCTTTCATGTTTGTACATAGCATCTTAAACTTTCTATAGTTATATTATTAGAGTGTGTGTGCAGGGGTAGAATATAAGATTTTGTTACACGACTCAGTTTAAGAAGCATTGTTTTGCGTGACGTCACTGGATAATAATAACTGTTTAATATCTTCAGTACTTAATTTCTTAATAAAAAAGGTAAAATTAATCCACACCACTTCCTTAGATTAATATCCCAACAGCTTTCATTTTAAGCATTAACATAACTATATGTAAGTAAAAGTTTGAAACAATTAAACATTGAACTATATTACCATAAGATGGTTTGGTGATGTGGAAGAACTCAGGTTTTCGGAGTTACGGGTCCGAAATTATTTTCTCTTTTATACGTCTTGTAGTTTCAGATGTATTCCTGCAGAGTGAGGCATCATCATTATTATATATATTAAAAAAGCTTCAAACTTAACCCGTTGGAAATAGCAGTTCGAAAATATTTTTACCAACTGTTGATAAAGAGGAACATACTTTGAATTGAGAAACAGTTTTATTATCATCCTTTGTTACTGTGTTAAACTTGAAACGAAGATTTCTTTGTTACTTGTTTAAGCTTTGTTTAGGTGTCTTATGAACTATTCTATTTAAGAACAAAATACATAATGGATAATTAAATACATTCAGTTTTCTTCCATGGAAATTATGGTAAAATGATTTGTAATGTATAACTATACCAATGGCTGGTTTACAATGTACTAATTTATTTATTGTGTTTTTTTGTTTTTGAATTTAGTGCGAAGCTTTTGTTTGTTTGTTTGTTTTGGAATTTCGCACAAAGCTACTCGAGGGCTGTCTGTGCTAGCCGTCCCTAATTTAGCAGGGTAAGACTAGAGGGAAGGCAGCTAGTCATCACCACCCACCGCCAACTCTTGGGCTACTCTTTTACCAACGAATAGTGGGATTGACCGTCACATTATAACGCCCCCACGGCTGGGAGGGCGAGCATGTTTGGCGCGACTCGGGCGCGAACCCGCGACCCTCAGATTACGAAGCGCACGCCTTAACGCGCTAGGCTATGCCAGGCCTAGTGCGAGCTAAACGAGGGCTATCTGCAATAGTTGTCCCTAATCAGGGAGTGTAAGACTAAAAAGAAGATAGCTAGATACCACTACCTCGTGGATTATTATTTTTTTACCAACGAATAGTGGGATTGACTGTAAAATTATAACGGCTGAAATGGCGAGCATGTTTGATATGACGGGGATTTGAATCCGTGCCTCTCGGATTGCTAATCGAGCGCCCTAGCCAACTGGCCATGCCATTCAATGATTGAGTATGAGTTACATTGTAAAAAACAACTAATTCTGATAATATCTGGTTATATCTTGTTTGTTAATATTTCATTGTAATTTTATAGGTTATATATTACATCTGTCTTTTGTATAATTCTTTACCTAAAGGGGTTTCTAAGGTCCCGTGATATACGCATAGCTTGTTTGTTTGTTTGTTTTGAATTTCGCACAAAGCTACTCGAGGGCCCTCTGTGCTAGCCGTCCCTAATTTAGCAGTGTAAGACTAGAGGAAAAGCAGCTAGTCATCACCACCCACCGTCAACTCTTGGTTTATTCTTTTACCAACGAATAGTGGGATTGACCGTAACATTATAACGTTCCCACGGCTGAAAGGGCGAGCATGTTTGACGCGACGGGGATGCGAACCCGCGACCTTCAGATTACGAGTCGCACGCCTTAACATGCTTGGCCATGCCGGGCCTATACGCATAGCTGAACCACGAGAAAATTTAGAAGGTTTTTTTAAGTGAAACAAAACGTCAGTCAGACTAAGGGATAATTAGCGAGTATTTTACGAAGTTGTAATGAATATTGAGTTTGTTTGTTATTTCAATTTGGTAAATTTTGAGTTTATATATCAACGAAATACTAGAGATAAGTATATTGGTTAGCACGTAAGTCAGAAGCGGATTGGGAAAATTTTCACTATGTAATACAAATTGTGTTCCTGGATAGTATGTGTTGTTTCTTAATTGCTTATGTTGTAAAGGTACAGAAAATGGCCATTATTCCCTTCAAACTTTGCTTTTGTGGCCTGGATAATGAAATTTAGAAGTTAACCTATTTTCTATGTAAAAATAGGAAATTAGCACATTTTTATTAACATAAAGTCTGAATAACACAACATATCAATTAAGATTTACATGTATTTATACTAAAGTTATGCAAAAATGTTTAGAAGTGAGTAGTTTTTCGAGATTTGCAACTGTAATGTAAATCACTTTCACGTATCAGCCCTCAAATATAGTCTCCCATCATGTTTTCGTTATACGCTCCCAAGTCACAAAAGAAAAGTTTGAATAGAAAAAAAGGTCTTTTCCATTTACTTAAGGCACAAGCAATTGGGAAATAACACTTTCTGCTCAGGAACAAGATAAAGTAAAAATTGTGTTACATGGTGTTATTTTTATAACGACCTTCCAGTGAAATATGGAGAGAAGGATTCTTGAAAACACTGAGCAGGATTTTTTTTTATGATGTAATGTGTAGTCACGCTGTCCCCACAGTTTACAAATATAAAAAACATACATTATACTATTTTTTCCTTATTTATTACCCAACTTAGTAAAGAATAATCCTGTATAGCCATAAAATTACGTGAACTGAAACTAATTAACAAAACAATAATTTTGTAAGAATAATGCCCTTTTTAGGAGCTTCATGACGGTAGCAGAACAACAGGTGAAACGTCAGCCCAAAACTAATTATTAATGAGCATGTAATTACAAAATAAATATCTATTATACATAGATATATTGTCATTATTAATAAAAGTTGTTAACAATTATTTACTAATTTATAATTAGAGTTGGGTTAATAACGTTTAATATTTGACTACCACAATCTCACCGTAAGTACCACAGAAAACACTAACTGCTCTATAGAAACATATATGTACAAATTTTTGGTTAATATTTTTCAAATTAGAAGAATGCAGTTATCGTCTGTTTTATCTTGCAGGCTTAAAATTAATTGTTGTGAGAAAATATGAAGACTTCTGTTGTGGAAGACGTGAGCTGGTCAGAAGAGAAGCAACATCGTATGGTTATTTCGAAACTAATGTAAATCTTCGAGAGGACCAAAACTGAAGCATTCTGCTAAAGTTGGTTCTGAACATCTTGTTAAAACGATAACTTTAACTGTTTCGGCACAACCGACTTTGTCGTCATTGGTGATGTCCGTGAAGAAACTTAGAGGAACAAACGAAGATGGTAGAACGTGTGGCGGATCAGCTGACGTTTTTTGACAGTGAGCTAAATCGAGACGATTGATGGACAAGTAAAACGATTAATTTATTGTTGTCTTGATTATAATTGTTATATATGTGCCTTTCTTCTGCTGTGATTACGATAAACATTAAAAGACGCCTTGAAAAACTAATAGAAAACAGTTATTAAAATCGGCATGTCTACTTTATAAATGAAACATTATCGATTTTTCTTGTTTAATTTGTAAGAGTCAATCAAACAAAATTCAAGTTCTGTACTAAACGTTTAAGTATCAACCTAAGATACTTTACAAAATCAACGCAAAATAAAACGTTAAATAAATTCCAGAATTAATACGAAAGCGGTTAATTAGTATCCTGTGTGCAAAGTAAAATAAGTAAGTAAAATTATAGAGCTAATGAAGTGATGAGATAACCAGTAAAGTATACAAGAAAGAAGTACTGTGATAGCAGTTAGATCTAAAAACGTAGACTACCATGGACGCTCGCTTATGACACAACAAAACGTACAAAAACGTGGTGTTTGAAGAAGATAATATTAACCCAAAGTCTAAACTTCCTGTCTTGAAAGTCATGGCGAAGCCGCTTCCACCCCCTGTTGTTGTAATAACTAGTGAAGCAGATGCTAAAAGTGAAAATAATTCTGAAGAAACTGCATTTCATGAATCAACAGCTGTGGATATTTTGGCTAATGGTATTCGTCAAACAGGAAGTTTTAATCCCTTATCAATGGCGTCGTTAAGAACGCATGCGCAAGACAATTTGACTGTCATTCCAACTGACGGAAATGAAGAGAATGATTTGGATCAGAATCAAGGTAAGACGTGTTTTTTAATTTAGTTACTTCTCTTCACACATATGTATCAAACAGTGTTCCAGGCTACTTGTTGATTTTCGTCGAGTATGTTAGTATTCTATCATTAGCCTAAGTGAATTTGTACAGTTTAAGCTAACGTAAATAAAGTTTTATTTAAACAGACTATAAATAATCATACTATTTTGTAATGAATTTATTTAACTTAATTGTATATAGTCACAATACTTTGTCAGACAGGCAATTTATCGAAATTAACTGTATGCAGTCATATTAAATTGGAAAAAATGTATTTCTAGGATCAGCTATTAACACGGCCATTAGTTTAGTAGACAATTAATAAATTTAAACAAACTGTATACAGCTGTATACAAGCATGACAGTTTTGAAACAAAACTGTGAGACAATTGGTTTGGTTTGTTTTGAATTTTGTGCAAAGCTTCTCTAGGACTATCTGCACTATCCGTCCCTAAGTTAACAGTGTAAGGCTAGAGGGAAGGTAGCTAGTCATCACCATCCACCACTAACTCTTGGGCTACTCTTTACCTAGCGAATAATAGGATTGATCGTAACATTATAAAGCCCCCACGGCTAAAAGGGCGAGCATGTTTGGTGTGATGGGGATTCGAACCCACGACCCTCGGGTCACCTGGGTGTTTGTTTGCTTGTTTTTTGAATTTCGCACAAAGCTACTTGAGAGCTATCTGTGCTAGCCGTCCCTAATTTAGCAGTGTAAGACTAGAGGGAAGGCAGCTAGTCGTCACCACCCACCGTCAACTCTTGGGCGACTCTTTTACCAACGAATAGTGGGATTGACCGTCACATTATAACGCCCCCACGGCTGAAAGGGCGAGCATGTTTGGTGCAACGGGATTCGAACCCGTGACCCTCAGATTACAAATCGCACGCCTTAACACGCTTGGCCATGTCGGGCCCTCCACCTGGTAATGCTGGGCCATGGTAGACAACGAATCTATTTAAACAGCAGTAACAGACATTAGTTTAATATAGACAATTATTTTATTTAAATCATTTGTATAAATTCATATTTTTTGTTTAATTTCGTGCAAAGATACTCGAGGGCTATCTGCCCTAGCTGTCCACAACTTAAAAGTAATAGATTAGAGGGTGAGGAACTACTGAAACTTACCTACCGCCAATTCTTGAACTACTCTAATCGAATAGTGGAATTGACCGTAACATTATAACTACCATACTGCTAAAAGAGCGAGCACGATCAGTAATGAGATTGAAGCTCGTGACCCGCAGATTGCAAACCGAATGCCATAATCAGATCATACCTAGTCTTCAGTTCTGAGGGTTGACGACGTATTTTCTTTTCCTCATTGATGTCACCAACTTTTCCTATTCTTTCTTCCATTTGCTCATGTAATCGAATCTCAGGTTTGTTCGTCGTTTTCTCTCCTTTGATTTTACCCATCAACATCTCTGTCAACTTTTCTTTAGATCCAATTATATGCCCAAAATAACACGTTTTGCTTTCTACATACAAATATTTCTTTGGTCTTCGCACGTTCCAATACTTTCTCATTAGTTTTCTTTCTACGTAGTCAATAAATCTCTTTAGATTAGCTGTATATAATCGTTTAGTTTGGTAGAAAATGAATTTATCTTAATAATCTGTACGGTTACCAAAGAATAGTAACCAATAAAATTATTTATATTAGCTGTACACAGTCATCTTAGTTTTATAGCCAATGCATTTATTTGTATTAACTATAAACAGGCATCTTAGTTGGTAGCCAATAAATGTATTTGTATTAGTTGTACACAGTTATCTTAGTTTGGCAACCAATGAATTTATTCGTGTTAGATAAACACAGGTATCTTAGTATAGTAGCCAATGAATTTATTTAAATCAGCTTTACACAGTCATCTTGGTTTTATGGCTAAATTAATTTATTTGCATTAGTTATAAACAGTCATCTTAGTTGGTAGCCAATAAATTTATTTGTATTAGCTGTACACAGCATCTTAGTTTGGTAGCCAATGCATTTATTCGTATTAGATGAACACACTTATCTCAGTATAGTAGCCAATGAATGTATTTAAATTAGCTTTACACAGTTATCTTAGTTTGGTAGCCAATGAATATACCTAGATCAGTTGTATAAAGTCATGTTAGTTTGATAGTTTTCTTACGAGTTTTTATTTTACTATAATTCATGGTTGTGATTTTTTAACACTTACGTACTGTTGATTATATTCATTTTCCGTATCGTTTGGACAAGTGTTTAATATTGTGAAACTAAAACGTAAAAATAGTCTTTATATCAACATCAAGTTGTGGTACGTACTTAGAAGAGCACTTTTGTAGAATTCGAACATTTACGACTGTAAGTAAAAACAAGAGTTTAGAACTCGTTAAAGGTGAATTTAACAGAAAAAAAAGAAAACTTTGTAGTCAAAAGAACTACTCGTACTGATTAATTTTGCAGGTTCACATTTTTTATAAAACAAAATGTGCTAATAAATGAACATAGAACTTGGTGCAGAAAGAGCCCTTTCCGAGCGGCAATCCGAATGTTTTAGTTTTTACGTTTGCCGCTAGGAAAAGTACTGTGACGAAATAGTTGCCAAACAAACCGCCAATGCCAGCGCGTTGAATGTAAATAAACATGGCCAGTGCATACGGAGAAACAGAGGCGGAGTCTGTTTTGACTTTGTGTTCTGAACAGTGTCGAGTAGCGCCATATCAATTCGAACCTACTCTGAACGAACCTAGAACAGTTGCTTTTGACACAGATCTGACAAGTTCTAGTGATGAGGACAGTTCCACGAACGAGAGTAGCGGAACTGTGAGTGATACAGATAGCGCCCAGGTCGGTTACGAGTAGGTCATATCTCCAGTAGAAGAATGGTAAGCCTAAGTCATGACAACAAATATGGTCTGTATTTTTTCACGTGCAATTTTAAGCATTTCGAAACCTGTCTGGTATTTATAAATTATTGGTATCACAGACTGGCTTTTATTTGTTTATACTTTGCCGACAATAGTAACTAATACTCGGCCCTTCCACAATCATTTACCGGGTATTTATGACTCGTAACAAAATGAATTTCAATTATACGTCATAATTCGGTCTATAAAATCAAACTAGATGTAGCAGTCTGAATAGTTAATTTATCTTGAAATGTTAAATTTGAAAAAGGGAATTCTTCAAACTTTTTCATATTTAAAAATGATACAAAAACATCTACAGAATGATCTACCAGCTTTTAAACTTGGAATATACTCTTTTTGGGATAGATTTGTCCACTGTCTAGACTAGGAAATCAAGGTTTCACTGACTTTCAGGTGCCACAAATACAAAACACGCTCATGAATGTGAAATGTGTACGTCTAGTTTCATTTTTCAAAACCTTGTACTTTTTAAATTATTATATTATACCAGTTATTGTTTATCGCTTAAAACTGCACACGTACCTTTAAATTTGTTCTTTTCGTAATGGCAAGGGATGGTTTCAGAGGGGTGGAACCTGTACGCTAAGATCAGGCTAAGATCAGTCCTCAGCTCTACACGAAGAAAGATGGTGGGGACGATCCTGTCTACTGCCGATGGTTGTTTCAGTCTCAACCTGCCTGGCTTGAAACCCACGGAATCCAAAACAGTGGGATCCAACACAAAACATGAGCGTTCAAAGTGATCTTGACAAAGCTTTGCATGGTGTGAAGGAGTTCAGTTCTTCCTATTGACCATCCGCACCCACTGTCGCCACCTTACCGGTTTCTTCTCCTTGCACTGAAACGAAAAAAAGCTTTTGCCAGATGCCGAACCGTTTTTACAACCATAAGCAACGCAGTAAACCATATTGTCATAAAGTAACATAAAGTAGCAATATCAAGACAAAAAATAGTCTCACAAAGTATGTAATCCGAGAAAAGTACCGATAGATTTACATAAAACACCAGCACTGAAAGGAACAAAATGGTCGGCGCGCAACGAAGCGTGTTTGGCAACTATTACATCATAGTTGTAAAACGTCATGGAAACAGCCGAACGACCGAGAGGAACTTGAGTTCGAGGACCTGCATATTTTATGTCATTTTTTACTCAAAAACTAAAGTGTTTAAAAATATGGCAACCACACAGTTTCTAAGGCAATTATTAAATTTGTTGAAAATTCACCTTTAAGACCCGAATTCTTCTTGCACATATAATTTTTTCTTTGTTTCCAAGTTGGATACAAAGAAGAAAAAAAGTATCGTTTTATTTGTTCGTTTTTAAATTTCATGAACACAAACATAAGCCCAATTATTTAGTTGTTTTCATTTTACGTTGCAATAGTAACCTAACAGACATTGAACAATAAAACATTACTCTTGTCTGATTTGAATACTTGGTGATCACGTGCTAACCTGCATCGCTTGTCTCTTCTTAATTGTCTGCTTAGGAGATTTACATGTGGCATATTACAGTCTATGTAGCATTCTTTCTATATTTGATAAAATGTAGTCAGATAACTCATGCTAACGGTATTTTGAAAACTGTTTTTTTAGCAAATGAAAATAATAAATAACTCAGCTGATCGACAACGAATTTTCCTATCAGTAATAAGAATGACTGGCTGAATATACGTAGATGTGTTACGAGTAAATATATTTAAAACTCTTCTTATAAGGATTCTCTGTAGGAAATGCAGTTCATGCAACTTTTACGTCTACACGCAAGTTCAATTATTATTGACAAGCGTACATGTTAGTTTCACTTATTGCCATACACTTGTATGAGACAGTTAAACCTCGAAAGGTAATGTTTTTGTTAATACGTCAAATCACCACATAGATTATTATCAAATTCTATGATCCGTTTTCCCTTTCTTCACAAATTACGATAATGTTTAACATAGTTTTTAGCGTCTCCAGTGACACGCTTTTTATATGTATATATACACACACGCAAAGAGGTTTAGTAATCTTAATACATCAACTATCGACATTGGTTACTTTCATAGACTGTCTCGACTGTATTCTGATAAACAAAATTTTAGAACTGTTTACAAAACAGTAAGTACAGAAACTCACATTCATCATTTAATTCTTGGAATAGACACACCTGCATTTATAAGAATGCTTCTTATGATATGGGAATTATATTTGACTTATTGTAGATTGGACAGTACAATAGAAATAAACATAATTAGTAGCCTGTTATAGATAGAAAAAAACAAAGAAACAGAACTAGTAGCCAATTATACATAGAAACAAATAGAAGTAGTAGCCATTTATAGATAGAAATAGAACTAGTAGCCAGTTATAGGTAGAAACAAACAGAAATAGTAGCTAGATATAGATAGAAACAAAGAGAATTAATAGCTAGTTATAGATAGAAACAAAGAGAAATAGTCGTTAGTTATAGATACAAATAAACAGAACTAGTAGCATGTATTATGTTACGTATTATTATTTATTTCAGACAAGTCCACAATTTATTTCATTATGTACGTTGAACGGTTTGTTATGTTCGTAATTTACAAAAGTTCTGGGTTCAGTTTTGTAGTTTTTCGACTTATTGATGCGAATCACAGTTATAGCTTCCTAAACCTATAGCGTACTGATTGTTTTGTTTTTTGAATTTCGTGCAAAGCTACACAAAGGCTATCTGCACTAGCCCTTTCTAATTTAGTAATGTAAGACTAGAGGGAAAGCAGCTGGTCATCATGACCCTCAGATTACGAGTCGAACGCTTTAACCCACCTGTCCATGCTGGGCTATACTGTATCTATCCAATACATTTTTCTTGCGTCTCTCGGCTAGCAGCTTTTTATAGGAATCACGCGATTTTCTCGACGCTTCAACAATATTCTAGAACGTTTTCGTAAACAAATATTGTTGATTCTCACTTTCAAGAAGGTTTTACAAATTTGGTAAACAGGCGGGACTTGCGCAGTACACAGCCCAGAATTTTCGTCACATGCAAAAACGAAAACTATATAGAAATATGCGTAGGCACTAAAATAAATGTGCAACACTTGCTATAAGTAGAAAGAAACAGAACTACTAGCCAGTTATAGATGAAAACAAACACAGCTAGTAGCCAATTATAGACAGAAACAAACATAACTAGTAGTCAGTTATAAATAGAAACAAAGAAAACTAGTAACCAGTTATAGACAGAACTGGAATATCCTGTTATAGGTAGAAGCAAACATAACTTATATACTATTTTACATAGAAACAAACAGAACTAGTAGCGTGTTTTAGATAGAAACAGAACAGAAATCCTGCTATAGATAAAAACAGAGCTAGTAGCCGGTTATGTACAAATACAAACAGAGCTAGTCAGGGGCGTAGATCCTGGGGGGGGGAGGATATACATCCCCCCTTTATTTTAGGTGGGGGTATAGTGCATACAATCATCCCCCCCCTACAGTTTGGTCTGTTGAATTGTTTTATTGCATCACAGGCCTACAAATTGTGTGTTTGTTCTTGTGATTCTCGTGTTCTTACCAATCGAATTACATAATTAGGCCTAGATGTAGGCTTTTTCAATAGCCGAAATGTACATCTTTTATATAGGCGTGCTTCTAAGCTTTTCGACCTAAGTATTCTAAGCGATAGTTCGTAAGTATTAGTCAGTAGGCCTAAGTATACATGCAAGTATCATAGCAACAAAATTACTCTGTGACTGCATGTTTACAGCTTTCAGGTTTACGTAATCAGAGATTACCAATTTGCAAAATGAACAGTCCACATATGGGCCTGGCATGGCCTAGCGCGTAAGGCGTGTGACTCGTAATCCGAGGGTCGCGGGTTCGCGCCCGCGTCACGCTAAACATACTCGCCCTCCCAGCCCATCGGGTTTAAAAAATCTACGCCCCTGGAGCTAGTAGCCGGTTATAAATAGAAACAAACATAACTAATAGCCTGTTTTAGATAGAAACAAACAGAACTAGTTGTCTTTTGTGGATAGAAACTTCAAAGCTTTATACGGAGAATGTATTTTATGTAAGAAAAGCAGATAAACAAACAGTGGGAAATAGATAAGAAAATATATAAATTGTTATCAAGAGTTTTTAAAGGAAATTTATACAGAGAGACGTTTGAAGTATTGAGAAAGATTACCTCTAGAATTAACGATGGGATTAAGGGGTTTTTATTATAAGGTTTAGAAATATTTATGCTCGTTAGTCCAATATTTTCGTAATTATGAAGTACCTAAAACATGCTAGTCACCCAGAGGATTTAAACAAACTTATTACAAACACGTTATATTCTGCTAACCATCGCTGGAGTTCCCTATGCATTTTCCTTATACAACTTCTGATTTTGCTCAAATCTTTGGGCTAGTCATTTGTACTGAGTATTGTAAAAGTCAAACAATACCGAGTTACTCATTATGGTGCAAGATGCGGACACCATCGATAATGAAGGTTATAATAACAAGTCGATAATTTAATGGATAAATGACTGAAATGTAACTTAATCGAATACATTGACAATTAGTCAGATTACATTTCGTTACACATGATTGCAAGTATATTACTCATGCATGATATGTTAACGTTTCGTTTTAAGGAAGGAAATCAAAACTGTTTGTTTATCTATTTATTCCAAAGTATTATTTTTCTCTGCGTGCAAAATTAAATATTAATACATCTTAACTTTTTAAAATGGATAAAAATACAAAGTCAAAAGTGGGATAGTTAACATCAGAAGATAATATATAATTTCCTTAGCCTTTCAACCAATTCTAGGCACAATATAACGAAATACATATATGCTACTTGCGATTTTCTTATTTCGGCCGTTTCAATCATAAACTAAAACAATCAAGCAGTCCCATTAAAAGAAGTCCAACAATAATTATAAGTTTAATGTAAGTCCCATAGGGTAAAATTTACCAAAAAAACGTAATACGATTGTATAACTGTATGAGAAGAAATCGTACTAAGGGTTTCATCCAAGCGATGATAAAATGTTTAAAAATTCTCATGCATCTATTTTTACCACGTTTGTTGATTCAAGCTTCATGACAAGGTCTGTAGCCAAACTTTAGTTCCTTTCGAAGCACTCTGGTTTAGATAAGTCTTCAACTTTGGAAACCAAAAGAATATTTATTTCCGACAGTTTGTTTTGTTTGGAATTTCGCGCCAAACTACACGAAGGCTATTCTAGCTAATTTTGTAGTGTCAGGCTAGAGGGAAAGCAGATATTACCACTCACCGCCAACACTTGGGCTTCTCTTTCACACGAACAGTGGGATTAACTGTGCCATTATAATGCTCTCACAGCTGCAGGTGCAAACATAGTTGGTGAGACGAGAATCAAACCCGCAACCCTCATATTGCGAGTTGAGCTACCTAACAGCATGGCATTTTCAAAGGAGGTAGACGTTTATGTGTCGCCTGGCAAGAGTGAAAATTTTGCTCTATTCTTTAGAATGAATTAGTGATACTTAAGCTACTGCCTTGAAGCTCTATTGATAAAAAAACCTTATAATAACTGTTTTTATTATTACATCTCAGTGCTTAGATTTCCTAGTTTTCTGTTTTCTTTGACTGATGTACTTGACTGTTTTTCTTGATCTCTCTCTCTCCGTCTTTTTTTTTTTTACGAGTAAAGCCCCAACCCTCGCTTATCATTTGCCCTAGGTTTAGCCAAAGCAAAAGTAAATATCAAGTTGAGTTGAAAGCAAGCTGTTGTTTTCATCTGTATAGATGATGTTACCAACTTCTGTTTCTCACCACTAGGAACAGTATAGAACAGAGCAAGTACATGAATTTGTAACTTCTTACTTCATCGACACTTTGACATAACAAATTCTCGGGAGAGCACAACCAAATGGTATGATCTATACAAAGAGATGAGTATTGTACATTTACACAAACATTACGCCTCAAATTATCTGTTGCACAATATCTTATGTAGAAGCTGAAGAACTGTAATTTAAAATAAGTATTACATCAATACATAACTACTACAATACTTTTTCCTCAGTTATAATATGCATTTTTGTAGAATTACATTTCCAGAAGATCTTGAAAAGTCTCTTCTTCAGTTTTATTGTTTAGTTATATTCCTATAATTTCTCAGTATTGTTAAAATTGAGATTAAATATCTATATATCCAAAAATGTTACAAAAAATACACAGGCTTTCATAGAGTGTCCTAACTTTTTCACATGACTGTATAAACGTAACCGTTAAGAACTGTATCCTATACAATCTGAAAAACTTAAACTTCCAGTTGGATAACAGATGTATATTCATTTGCAGAGCAACTGAGGTCAGATCAACTCCTCATTTACATACAGGAACGTGACACGTGAGACGATGGTGTGGAAAGAATGCTATCACTAACATGAAGCCCCCTTTGCCTCTTTGTGTTGTCATATGATGATACACCTGATTATAACGTTAGTCTAATAATTTATGCACGCTTCACCGTGCTGAGGTTCTAAATATACTGACATTCAGAATTTTTTGGTGGTTTATTTTTAATTTCGGGTCTTCTAACTGGTTTTACATGGAAGTTGAAAGCTCAGAGAATGATCTGATAGTCTGTTCAACATTTTGCTCCCTTCATGGCTCTTGTAACTCTAACGTTTTGAATGTCGATCCTCCTGACAATGACATAATTTATCAGACGCTAATGTTTAGAATGAAGACGTATCCACAAGGTCTTGATTTTATTTGGTACACAGAGCATTTGTTGGTGGTAATAAGATTGTGCATTTTCACAGTAGGTGTAGGCTACTAGTGTTTCATTTACTAATGCCTTTCTTGTCAACGATGCCTGAGCAGGTGGGGTGGTCAGACCCAATACGATCTTTGAAATTACAGAGAAGGACAAGTTTTTTTTGGTATCTGAGAGATAATGCATTATAAGTCCCTATGGAATTTGCCTTTGACTTCATTAGGGTTGGTCATCGTTAGAACACACGTACACAGATAATATTTGCATGATGTTGAAGCAGTCTCAAAGTCATAAGGTGGGCATTTATACCTTGAGGTAAACTTTACAGCTGACTGAAGTTGTTTGATTCGATGCTGACTCTCGATTTTCTTCAGCACTTCGACCACACTAGAAGAATGTGTATCCAGCTCAAGATACTGATTTCTGCAAAACGTGTTTTACCCGGGGCTGTAATGTGGATGTTGTAATATGCAAGATATTTACCAACCAAAGCAATATCTGGTTCTAGTTTCATGTTAATATCACTGGTTCTTAGTAATAGTGTTCATATTCTACATATCCAGATGTTCAGTAGCTTGAAGATTTTATTGTTTTTATTCTTGCTATTTTGAGTGCAAAGTAGGATCTCTGTCTGCCGCGATAGACTTACCGGAGCTTAAGCGAACCAGGAAATGTTTAGGACACTTCTTTTAATCCCAATGAGCAGTACAACCTTAAAGAGATTTTACCCAGTGAGCCAGGAAGTTGCTGAATGCTAATGTTGCTACATTTCAGTGGAGGGTGACCACACCTCCTGAGCAGCCATTGTGCAGATTTGTAACTTGCAGCTCTCAGTCTATCTACACTTGCTGTTCTACCGCCACAGGACTGATATAGAATAACATCGTGATTAAAATAAAGGAGGCTGTGCCTTACTCTCGTCCTATTCCATCTTAGTCCAAGTGTCAATAAGAAGTCTAAACGTTTAGAGATGAAGGAGAATACAATGGCCTGTACCCATACAGATGAGTATTTCACAAGCTGTTCATTTCATACCATGGAGAGTTAGCATATCTATTTAAACACCTAATCTACCACAGATGCCATGAGATAGAGGGTGAGTGAGTGTCATTGGCAAACCGGAGAGTGAATGTGCTCATCTGTTTTCGGATGGTATTTCTTCCATCAAGGGCTTCAGGACTTTCTTAAAGCAGTGATTCGTCCGAAGCCCTTGATTCTTTATGATGTTGTCAGGATTAGATTACCATCCAGCACACGATGTTCAACAAATACAAGCCGTACCGCTTATGCCATAGCGATAGTAGGTTAAAGCCATTACCTGACCTGACCAACTATAGAAACCAAAGGATAGTAAATATGTTAATAAGCCTGGCTCCTGTATTAATAGAGAGTTCTTGTTAACAGACTACAGATGATTAATTTTAAGCACGTGATGTTAAATCAGGGATGTTTGTCAAACCAATCCAAGAATAACTATCTATTTATTCTTAAAAGAACTGACAGGTTTTTAACTCGTTAAAACTCCTTGCAAAGTAATTAGACCACACAGTGACGTTGATAGAGTTATTTTGTGCTCGAAATAAATTTCATTAGTAATTTATTAGCCAATTCAAAATAATATTGAAGTTATAGGTATTACACCAACTGTTTCACATGTACATATATTATAAGAGGGATATACTTTCTAACGATACTGACTAATAGACAGAATAATATATAGATATGTTGTTGCTAAAATGTTTCACTAAGAACTCCAATTTACATATTCTGAGGCATATTGATTCAACCTTGCCAGTAAACTGATCCCTCATGAATAATGTTCTCAAATTTATTAATATTATTCAGGCAATATTCAAACATATATATATATATTGTATCGATCTCAGAAGCCAATAGTATTTTAACCACATATTGTAAGGCAACGAGTTCATATCTGAAAGCCTGTAGTTGTTTAAGTTGAGTATTAAGCCTTGGTATCCACGAGGGCTGAGTTTCACCGTGTGGGTATTTGGGTATTGATGTTAAATACTCAGGAGGGTCGGGTACATCAGACCTCTTCCTCCAAAAATCTGGTTAAGTGCCGCAGAGTAGGCGGCAGTGCCTTAACCATATATGTGTTGAGGCCCAGAGGCCATTCCGTCCTTATCAAGGGGAGTGCCAACCTTTCATACAACACTTACCCGTAGGTACTTCACAATTTTACTGTAAACACCCACACATTCCAGTCAGCTGGTATTATAATTATTCACCATTTGACAGTACTGTACTAAAATATTTATTTCTCGTCTTAATGAAGCGTAAATGACAGTTTCGTTTAACTGGATTTAACCAGTGTTTGCCGAAAATTACCAGTTAGTCAGTTTAAAGAGAATGTACATAGAACATTTGATTTGTGAAACTGTATTTCATATGTACGAGCATTCATTTATCCTATAAATCTAATTTGATTTCAACCATCTTCTGTTAATAAGTCGCTTTATAAGTGCTTCTTACTTAATCTTTGTGATGTGTTTTATGTTCTTTCAAATGTTAATAATAAACTGTATTTGTACTTAATTGTCTTAATATGTTCAATCTTCCACTATTCATCGAAATGTCTCATACCCGTGTGTTGTTTTGTTTCAAATTCTGTTGTAATTAGCTCTTTCCTAAAGTCTGCTAGTATGTAATGCTTTTAACTTTTTTAAATTATTGTACTGTTTCCTATTTTGCAACACTCCAGTAGTATCATACCGTGTGTCTTATTTACTGAGCTTACATACCCCTCTAGTGGCACAGTGGTATGTCTGCGGACATATATTGCTAGAAATTGGATTTTGATACCCGTGATGGGCAGAACATAGATACCTGATATCCTTTCTTATATATTTGTGCTTAGTAACAAACAAACAATAACTGGAACTTATTTCACGACACTTCAGCAGTATTATGCCTGAATTTATAAGAATGTATTTCACGACACTTCAGTAGTACTATGCTCATGCAATGAATCATATTTATGACATGTTATTTCACTGCACTTTGTGTTTTTGTAAATACTCAGTCAGTACTACAGTTGAGCTGGGGGAACAAAAGTGATTGCTACAATATTTTGATTTTATATATTCATAGTTCAAGACAATAAATCATTAAATTAGTTTAATAAACTTCCGTTTTAATTGAATGTAAGAAAGAAGTTTTACTTGATAGTGGCTTATCAATAGTTCCTGTTTCGTTCGCATTATAACTGCTGATCATAATTTAGAGTACGGAATAATTATAATTGTTAGTTTTGTTGCTGATAAACACGGAATTTTGCATATCTCTATAACGCCCCCACGCTTGAAAGGGCGAGGATGTTTAGTGCGACGGGGATTCGAACCCACGACCATCAAATTAAGAGTCGAATGCCTTAACCAGCTGGCCATGCCCGGCCTAAAGAATTGGTCCTATAAATGGGACTCGAACCCCTGGTTTTAGCGTTTCAAATCCGTAGACTTACCGCTATACTAGCGGTGGACCGTACATTGGTAGAATATAAGTAGTTTGTTTGGTTTATAATCTTTCTTTTTTTTTGTTTTCGAATTTCGCGCAAAACTACATGAGGGCTATCTGCGCTAGCCGTCCCTAATTTAGCAGCGTAAGACTAGAGGGAAGGCAAATAGTCATCACCACCCACCGCCAACTCTAGGGCTACTTTTTTACCAACGAATAATGAGATTGACTGTCACATTATAACGCCCCCACGGCTGAAAGGGCGAGCATGTTTGGTGCGACATTTTGGCAAGGAATAGAAATTGACAAATAAATAAATCAACAACCAGTTAATCCACAGAATAATAATGCATAATTCATTGTAACGATACGCCGTATGTTGTTCAAACATTTAAAGTACCTTAAATCATTAGGAGTGAGAAAAGGATTGTACATTAAAAAAAAACAAAGCAAGTTATTATTTCTCTTAATGATTAAAAATTAAAAGTAATATTTTAAATTGTGAAAAAAGTAAAAATTTAAAAACCTTTTAAAGCTGTGATTTTACCGATGGATATCTAATTAAGGAAAGCAGAAAAGTGCAGGCTGATTTCTCTAGGGTAATTTAGAATGTTTAACAGACGCCAACCCACGTGAACTGTTTCTTTAGCGCGCGGGAAAAGCGATAAGATGTGTTCGAGCAGACGAACTTCGCAGAACTCTCCAATTTCAAGCTTTCTCACTTATTCGCATGTGCTTAGACGATTTCTTATTTTTGTGCAATCGCAGTATCGTATATGAAGCAAGTAGTAAGTACATGTGCTGCGTGCGTTTTCCTTCAAATACATTAGAGCCGCATATTATCTCTCTATCTCTCAGATAATGTGTTCCTTGTTTTGCAGTCCAATTTCTTTTTGCCAAAGTGAACGAACGTTTGTTTAACACAAAGTCACATACTTACCTATTCATCGTGTTGATCTATATATTATGTCTATGACTTAGTAAGGAAGTCCTTAAAAGAAACATATTTTGTTGATACCCATTGTAATATAAATAATGTATATATATTGTGTGTGTTAGCATCCATCTCTCAAAGTTGGTTGGTTCAATTATTGTAATTTTCGTAGAACTATAAATGGTGTAACAAGGTCTATTTTGTTTTAAGACTTTTATACGATGAGAGAACTAAAAAAACACCCTCAAATAGGACATACTTCTGCTTTCTTTGGTCACCTTTTGACTTTCAGTTTAAGGACACGCGTATTAATCAGACGAAGGTACGTGAATATAATCTAATGAGATGTTTAGGGATTTAATAAGAAAAGCAAGAAGGAAGGATAATGTTACCTAACACTGACCTTTATACAGTTCAACAATCAGTACTCTCAGTTAGTAATTATAATATATATTTATAACTGCTAGACTGGAAATTAAAGTCTGTTGAAATTACCTAGTTATTGAAATTCACTTTACAGTTTGTTTGTTTTTTCAGTTAGACTCTGAACTTAAATGGATGTTTCATTAAACTGTAACGTTCTTGTAAAGAGTGTTCAGAGAAATGGTTGGTCTGGGATAAACCTGTCTCGTATTCTGGTTTTAAGTACACATTTCTCGCAAAACCTCTTTATATTATGATTGTGGAGAGAGTATCTTGGTTGCTTTAAGTGTCTTGTATAAACTACATGTTCCCGAGTTGAAAGACAAGATGGACATGTTTGAACTTTATTTATAGAACCTGTTTCTGGAAGATTTATTTGTGGTTCAACGTTTAACTACGGAATGTTCCAAAGCTCTTGAATATTAGTTTTTCTTTACTACAAACATATTTTTGGATTTTACTGTATCGATGTTGATTAACGGAATGAAAGTTCATGTGAAAACTGCTACTTATGCCAGCAAACATTACTTCACTCTCGAACTGTGTTGTATTGTTAAAAAAACACACACACAAAAAAACATACACTCGTCATTCCAGTGGTTATTACCGCACTCAGAGACGAGTTAAAACTTTGTTAATTTTACTGAGAAAATATATAAACAATCTGTACAATATTAGGGACTCATACTCAAAGCTACTTATCAGAGTCACAATTCATAGATGTTACTAGTAATCAAAGTCACTAGCTTCACGCTAGTGGTAGTTTTTACAGGTCACATATGAAATAATTAATCAGTTTTAATAATGATTCTTGACGCTGGTTGTTAGAGTTTTACATCATATTTAGTGTTAGTTATCAAGGTTACAGTCATACTTGCTTTAGTGATCAAAGTTGTAGGTAATATTTGTTGCTAGTTTTCTGAGAAACAAGTCATATTTGTTGCTAGTGATCACAATTAATTACTTTATTTCAAGTTAAGCATAAAGCTACATACACATACATATATTGAGCTATCTTTGTTCTTTCCAACACAGGTATATAAACCCGATTTCTCGCCTTTTAAGTCCGTAGACGTATAGCTGTGCTCCCGGGGAGCTCACAATTATTATTAAAACCTATTCCTAGTAGTCACAGTTACAAGTCATATTTGTTGCTTGTGTTTAGGGTTGTAAAGCATACTTAATGCTAATTGTCAGAGTTACAGGTTATACTTTATTGATCAGGGTTAAAGCCATATATGTTGCAAGTGATCATAGTTACCTATCATAACTGTTGCTAACGGTCAAAGTTTCAGGTCACACTTGATGCTAATGACCGGGCATACACGTCATACTTGACGCTAGCGATCAGTTACAAACCATAGTTGATGATATTGCTCCAGGTTACAAACAGTACTTGACGCTAATTATTAAGGTTTCAAATCATACTTGGCACTGGGTATCATGATTAAAGACATATGGGTTTTTAGGGATCAGATAAATTGGTCATACTTGTGCTAGTGATGTGATGCACAGGCCATACGAGTTTAAAATAATCATGGTTGCATGCAATACTGATTTTAATATTTAGATTTCCAAACTATACTTGCTTTTAACAGTCAAAGTTACGAGTCATATTTGTTGACAGTGATAATAGTAACACGTTATACTTGACACCAATGATCAGAGTTAAAAGTTTATATTTGTCGTCATCTTTACAATTCATTCTTGTTGCTACTGGTCTGAGTTACAAGTTACACTTGTTGCTAGTGGTCAGTATTACAAGTAATATTTGATATTCCTCAAGGCTATAAGTCACACTTACTGCAACTGATCAAAGTTGTGGATGATACTTTACGATAGTGATTAGGGTTTTATGCCATACTTAACGTTAGTTGTAAAGGCTATAGGTCATACTTTATTCTAGTGACAAGATACGAGTCATATTTAACATTAGGATCAGGGTTAAGAGTCATACCTACGTCTACTAACCAGAGTTACAAGTCAAACTTATTGTGAACAGTCACAGTTATAAGTCATACTTGCTGCTAGCGATAAGAATTAAAAGTGATACTTGACGCTGGTGATCAGTGTTACAAGATATACTTTACACTAGTAATCAGGGTTATAAGTCATACTTAATGCTAGAACTCAAAGTTACGCCTGTTGCTAATAGTCAGAGTTTTAAGTGATACTTAATGGTAGTGATCACTATTACAAGTCATACTTAGTGCTAGTGATCACTATTATAAATCACACTTAGTGCTCGTGGTCACTATTACAAGCAATACTTAATGCTAGTGATTACTATTACAAGCCATACTTAATGCTAGTGATCAGGTTTATAAAGCATACTCGATGATAGTGATCAGCAGTGCAATTTATACTTGTTGCTACTGGTCAGACTTACAAATCATACTTGCTGCTTGTAATAAGAGTAACTCGTCATTTTTAATGTTAGTGATTAGAGTACAAGTAGTAGTTGATGCTTAAATTCAAGGTTACAAGTCATACTCGAAATTAGGTAAACGGGTTGCAGTTATATCTATTGCTAGCGATCAGGGTTAAGTGTCATACTTGCCGCTAGAGATGACAGTTATAGGCTATAACTGTTCCTTGTGTTAGGGTCAGTGTTCATTTTTGATGCTAGGGGAAAGTGTTACATGTCATGCTTGTTGCTGTTGATTAGTTACAAATCATACTAGATGCAGTTGATCGGAATTACAGTTAATAGTTGACGATAGTGATTAGAGTTACAAGACACACTTGTTGCTAGTGGTCAGAGTTACAAATCATGCTTGTTATTACTGGTGAGAGTTACTAGTCATACTATAGGCAAGTGATTGGAATTACAATCATAATTGACGATAGAGATCAGTGTTATAAGGTATATCTATTGGTACTGATTAAATTTCTGACATATATTTGGCTCTAACGATTAGAGTTATAAGTCATATTTATGGCTTGTGACCAGAAGTACAAGTTACACTTGTTGCTTGTGGCCAGATTTACAATGCTTACTTGATATTAGTGCTTAGGATTACTAATCATACTTGTTGTTAGTATTTAGGGTTAGGGATCATACTTGACTCTATTGATTAGTGTTACAAGTAAAATTTCACACAAGTAATCACGGCTAGCGATTAGATTCACGAGTCATTCTTATTGATAATGATCATAGTTACAATTCATGCTTGATGCAAGTGATCAGATTTACAAGTCATAGTCGACGAAGTTAGGGTTACAATTATACTTAACTGTATTGATCAGGATTATAAGTCATATGTGACACTAGTAATCAGGGTTACAAGGCACACTTGTTGCTAGTAATCAGGGTTACAAATTATACTTGTTGCTAGGGGTCATCATTGTACTGATACTTGTTTTTACTGATCTGAGTTATAATCATTCTTATTAAAAATGATAACAGTTACAAATCACTCTTGTAGCTATTTGTCAGAGTTACAAGTGATATTTGGTGCTAATGATAAGTATCAGAACTCATATTTCCTGTAGCTGATCGCTTATTGTTAGTGTCTAGTTACACATCATATTCGATACTAATGTTCAAGATTATAAGTCATACTTAGTGCAAGTGATAGTTACACATGACACTTAACGCTATTGATTATGGTTTTATGTCATACCTGACACTGGTTTTTAAGCTCGTAAATCATACTTATTTTTAATGATTACAGATACAGGTTATACTTGAGGCTAGTGATCAGAGTTTAAAGTCGTACCTGACGCCAGTAACCGAGGTTACATGTCAAGTTTATTGCAAGTAGTCACAATTATAAGTCATTGTGGCTCGTGATAAGAGATAGAAGTAATAATTGACATATTTAACTCCACTAATTAGAATTACAAGCTCCACTTAGTATTAGTGACCAGAGTTACAATTTATAACTGACTATAGTGATCAAGGGTATAAGATATACTTTCTGCTGGTGGCCAGAGTTACAAACCATAATCGACGCTGTTGATTAGTTACAAGTCATATTTGTTCTATTGACAAGAGTTACAAATTACACTTGATACTAGTGATCAGAGTTACTTGTCATACTTGTTGCTGGCTAATTTATGAAATATAATAAATAAAGCTACATATTATGATAGCTTTCCATCTGTTACCACGTGGTTGAAAGTACATACGAAAATTGTGCAAGGTGCAGTGTAGTAAAATGTCATGTACGCGATAACTGTTCCATGTTCATTAATTCCCATTGTACTCCAACTGACACTGTACATGTTGTATTTCTTACATTACACAATAATCGATCTTTATAATGAAGAAGAATTACGGACATTAAAGTTGTTTTAAACGATATGCTCTGGATCAATCAATAATAACATTGATCGATAAATTCCACTGTTTAAGAAGTGTATAATGCACTGATATGTAGACTCTACGTGTAGTTAGATTGTAGTTAAATACATTGACTTATAAATGGTAGTTACATTTCATTCTTAACAGATCTGTTATTTACAGTTACCTATAGATCACAGTTACATAACATTATTGGTGAATATGGTATTTGAAATTACCAATGTGCCATAGTTACATTATATTAGTTCAGTGGTGTGCAACTCCATGGGAACTGGCCACATGTGGCCAGTGGATAGTATAATTGTGGCCAGCTCGAGTTTAGGAATCAACTTTTTCCATCACTTACTTTTTTATCGCAAATTTGGTAATCAGCAACTGCACTATCTCACGTCATCGCTAATGTCGCGCGCTTCATCACTGCTACAGACTCCGCCCATTTTGTAACGTTAGTCTGGCTTAGATGTTTGTTATCGAGTATGCGTTGTTTTGCATGCGTTTGTAAACATATTTTTATTGTGCAATTTTCAAGTGTTTAAATATATTTTGTTTTTAATCCCATAATATGGATAAGTGGATAATTCGAAAACGAAATAATCCAGATGATGGTGAACACTCAGAAAATAAAGACAATTTAATTGATTCTGGCATTACTGTCGAGAAAAGAATGGCGCGTGACTGGAAAAACGTTAAACGAGAATTTAATGAAAGTTGGGAATTGAAATTTACAGTGATTGAAGTAAATAATAAACCAGTGTGTCTTTCGTGTAACAAAGGTTTTAGGAATAATAAAGTATATACTCTTAAGCAACACTTTAACAATTTTCACAACGAATTTGATGTAAAATTTCCAGTTGATAGCAAAAATCGTATGAATGAAATTAGTCGTCTGAAAGCAGAACTTCATGAACAAAACGGAGGCCTAAAAAGATTTTTATCATCGATAGAACTAGTTACGTTAACTAGCGATAAAGAAGCTTGGATTCTAGCTCTAAAATAATTTATGATGCTGAACTAGTAAAATAAATATTGATTGTGGTCGTTGAAACTTTGTTGGAGAATTATGATTCATAAATAAAATATGATATTCTTTAAGAGATAAATAATTTGCAATTAAGTCAAAGAACAATTGTCCGCAGAATGTTAGAGTTAGTGAAAGACATAGAAAATCTGTTGCATGAACAACTAAAAGACTGTTTGTATTTTTCTTTAGTACTAGATAAGTCAACAGATGTTAGTGACACTGAACAGTTGGTATTTTGGGTTCGATATGTAACTTCAGATATTCAAGTGAAAGAAGAAATGCTTGGCCTTCGTGGATTACGAGATCGAACATGTGGAAAAACATCTTTGAAAAATTTCTCGAAATTTCAAAAAAATTCAATCTGGATTTTAAAAAATTGGTTTCTGTCACAACAGACGGTGTTCCCGCCATGACTGGGGAGAAATTAGGATTTGTTTCTCTTTTAAGCAGCATTTAATTGAAAATAATGTAAAGTCCACGCTGGCATCTTTCCATTGCATTTTGCATCAGGAAAATTTATGTTCTCAGATGTTTAAAAGTGATGAATTGAAAAATCTGATGTTCATTGTTGTAAAAATGTGTGAATTATATTAGATGTGGAAGCTCTCTCATCCATCGACAGTTTGTAGAGTCTTTGAAGAAAAGCAGTGACTGTACGTTTGATGATCTTACTAATTTTTCAAATGTAAGATGGTTAAGTGGAAGAAAAGTCTTGAAATGATTCATTTCCTTATTTCCTCAAATAAAAGAGTGTCTTGGTGAAAAAGGTAAGATTGAACATTTCCCTGAAATTGAAACTTTGTCATGGCAGTGTGATTTGCACTTTCTGTGCGACATGATGGTTAACTTGAATAATTTGAATACGAAGCTTCAGGGAAGAGGTAAAATAATAAACGAGCAATCACAGTCTATTCATCAATTTCAATTAAAGCTAAACCTCTTTGCGGAACAATTACAGAAGAACGATTTGACACATTTTGCAAAGTTGAATAGCTTTCTAGAAAATAATAAGGATTGTGATTTCTCTGATGCTAAAGATGACTTTATGCAAACTGGATCAAAAAATCTATCTCAAAAATTTCAATCACGTTTCTCCGAATTTAAAAATTTGAAATTGATATTTGAATTTTTGCATGATCCATTTCAATCTGACTTAGGAAATTTCAATAAGGAAATTACATCTTTTTTGTCTTTGGATAAGCGTGGATTTGAAGACGAGATGCTTACCCTGCAAAGTGTAAAACACATAAAGGTAAACAAAAATGCTCTATCAGAGAGATGCAGCTCACTATTTTGATAAATGAAAATCTTCCAAATTTAAAGATAGGAATTTCAAAATTATTTTCCATAATTGTATCCACATTGGTGTGTGAATCAACATTTTCTACCCAAATTGTCTCAAGTCTAGATAGAGATCTCAGCTTACTGACATAAATTTAGAGGCAGAGCTAAAGATGCTCATTGAGCATAGATATGAAGCCAAATTTCATGAAACTTGTTGATGAAAACATTCCATCAATTTTCACGTTGAAGGTTAGTTGAAGTGCAATTATTTTGGTTAAACTAACATATTTCTTTTTTTTTTTTTTTAATAGTGTGGTCAACGTTGTTTTCATTAACCACAGATGTGGCCACTGTGAAAAATAAGTTGCCCACCCCTGTATTAGATAAAACGGAATTATCACTAAGAGTTTATTAATAACAAAATGTGAAATTATCAGGCTTATAACTGAATCTTACTAGATTTAGACAGCTTTGGCAATAGCATTATTTAACTCTTAAACGGTGGCCATCATCAAGTGATACTGATACCCACAACATTTCCGCTGTTTAAGGGTTAGATAAGTCCATTCGAATTCAGATTATGGTGTGATACTTGTGAATTTAAGAATTTATAAGGTAGTGACGATATGATTTGTTAAATTTTTGATTATTTTTCACATTTGTTCAAATTGTAGCCGATGTTGTACATATATATATATATATTTTTTTTCCTCTGGTTAGTTGTATAGTTTATGGGTCCATTTTGTGTTAAAGCGTTTAAAGTGTTATTTTACCAAAAGCTAAAACTGATTTATTCAACGTAGTTTGTCACGCAGATCGCAGTTGTTTTTACTTCACTTCGTAAACGTAATGTCTAATATTACTGCAATGTGTGTTACTTCGGGTGTATAAAGAAGTAACAAAAATAATCAATTCAGATCCTTCTAAAGGCATTCAGGTGTCAACGTTGTGGCGTATTTTTGAAACATAACTAAGGTGAAAAACCTTTTCGAATAAGTAAAATAAATTCTGATGTTTTTGTAATATATTATTTTATATGTTATCTATAGCTACTAGGTTTTTAGAAAATACATCAATGGCTGTTAATGAACAGAAGAATTAAGTAGAATGATCAGTATTATGTCAATATTTACATGCCAGTTGGCTTTATAAATTATTTTAAGCTGTTGAATATCTATCCATGAAGGAGTGTATTAACTAACTGATTTAGTCTTGCAATTACCATCGAAATCCATACGAAAACCACTGTTTTTTATAAAACACATTTTCGTTAACTATTTACGCATGAACTTCCTTGATCATGCACGATATTGTTGGCCCCTTATAACCTATGAATCACATAATACATTTTACGAAATTTACCTTGAAAATTCTGATTAATTCTAGTAATTAACGCCTTGATGTTAAGCTGCCATTTCGTAAGATTTGTTTGTTTGTAATTAAGCATAAAAGTACACAATACATCTCAGAACGGCTGGTATGGGTATTAACACTTTTATTGATAAGGAGAGAATAACGTTAATACCCATACCAGCCGTTCTGGGATACATTTTTATTTCAAATGAGTTTCTCGTCATCAAAAAGTACACAATGAGCTGGCTGTGTTCTGCCCATAACGGGTATTGAAACCAAGGTACTAGCAGCGTGATGAGTTTTTAGAAATACCGCGGGGAGCTCTTTGTAAGATCGCTTTGATGTTCATTTGCCGTTCGTGAAATCGCTTTCATATTATACTGATAAGCTGACTGTAGCCTGTACGTAGTTTAGAATTAAAGAACGAGTGACAGATAACCCAAATGGTGTATTAAACAGAATGTAGCTATATTACTCATTTCGATATCGGGCATATCGTTAGATTAGGTGGTTTTAAAATTCTATCAGATGAGTTTAGACTAATGCAAATCTTGTTATCTGTGCTGCTAAATAAAATAACAGTGAATACTTTAGTTTAAAAGTCGATCACATGATGGCACGACATGTCAGGTCTTACTCTGAATGTAACGTTATAAGTATACCAACCATGCATCATACATTTATATAGATAGTAAGGGTGTACACATCACTCATTGTACGAAATATTAATCCTACAAACGAAGAGAAACTAGATAATTAGTTTTTCTAGTAGTTCAAGATAATGCTTTTAAGTGATATGTCGTTTTAAGGCTGCGTATCAAGCAATGAAACGTGTCAAAACCAGGGCACTTCAATATGTGGAAATTTAAGTCGGAGACTTCTTGTCTTGAAATATGAAATCACATTAATTTCGCAAAGATCAAATAAAAATAAAATAAACTGACCATCACAAATAAGACACTATTGTTTCGTTTGGCGTGAAGAAATTGCATCAATGCGTTATGAGATCCAGTCTTGCAAATGTGTTAAATCGAGTTACTCATCAGTTTCAGGCACGATATTTTAAGAGGTTTGTGCTATATTTTTTTGGGCAGTATCGTATTAAAAAATATGGTATTCTAAATTTAAGCACTCCAATGCGCACCATTTTATGGACAAAAATTTAAAACTCAATCTTGCACATTGTTGATCAATTCCCATCACAAAAATAAGAACGAGCTGAGCGCACGCGAACTAAAACCGGTTGCTTAGTAACGGTAGTCACCCTGACTATGCTCCATGGCAACAGCGGAATTGTGACTCGTTTGTCTGATGATAAAGCTAATCTTAACAAAACGATGTCAGCTTAGTTCGCAGCAGACACCCGTCCATTCGGTTGACACAGTGGTAAAGTGGGTTTCGATTTTATAGTAAACTGAACTCTTCATATTTCACAACGAAAATTGGTTATTTCCAGGATGCTTTTGTCTGGTGTTGGACAGACCGACGATTCTTTCATGGGTAAGAAGTCTTTCCAGTAACTTGTGGCTGTGTATCGATCTCTGGTTAAAAACAATCTATTAAGCTTGTTTGGTCTGTGATTAGGGAATAATGGTTGTCAAACCTGTCTTTATCTTCTGCTCAGGAAATATACTAACAACTTTACAAGTATTAATTTTTTTTCAATAAAATAAATACAAGTTTTACAATCTCCTGATACTAACCTGCAACGTGTTACTTTCAGTTGTTGTTATGATTACAAATACCATCAGTGTTTAATTCAGACAATTCCACGGGGATGTGAAACTGTGGGGAGTGAATTAAAATTCAAGCTCGACAAAGTGACAATTACTGTACTTCAAATGGAAGAACTTTTTTCTGCACAAATGTAAATCCCCCCTGTACACCTCCTGAATTCAACACTGAATGCCATTCAATACAAAATGAAGAATATATTTTTTAGAAGCTGAATGGATAAGCGACACTTGCGTGATAACATTTTTTATGTAAATTGTTACGCATGCGGGCAAATCCGTTCTGCTATCACTCTGAACTTGTTGAAGCAAGTTATTTATGTACTCTTTTAGTGTCTCTCTTTTTATATATGTATATATATACATACATATACATAACTATCAAATTAAAAACTGTAAGAGTACAAAGCATACAAATCTGTATTTATTATTATATATATATAAGGATGTAAGTTTTTTGTTAATCAACAAAACGTTTGGCTTGCTTTCATTTTCCGGAGTCATCAACATCGAATGTTCGATCATGTTGTAAGAAAACTAAAACCTTTTAAAACTTCAAGACATTAACAACTTGTTTTTTTAAGCTTGGTTCTTGAGTAACAAACTTCAATCGTGATATTGAAAGAAATATATTAAGGCATTGACTGAACGTGAGTGATAAATTACCAACTTAATTTGAGTCTACAACGCAAACCTGCATAATTAAATAGTTTATTTATTTTTGAGTTTCGCGTAAAGCTACAAGAGGGCTAACTGCGCTGGCTGTCTATAATTTACAAGAGTAAGAATACATGAAAGGTAGCTAGTCATCATCACTCACCGTCAACTCTTGGGCTGCTCTTTTACCAACGAATAGTGGGACTGATCGGAACATTATAACGACCCCACAACTAAAAGGGGCGAGCATACTTGGTGTGACGAGGATTCAAACCCGCGACCCTCAGATTATGAGTCGATCGTCCTAACCACCTGGCCATGCCGGTCTAATTAAATAGACAAAATGCAGAAAAAAAAGTAGTGTAGACTGCTTCTACAATAATGTTTTGTTTTTTTCCCTGGGTGTTGATTATATTAATAGTAGTACACTGTGGGGAAAATGTCTTCTTGATGATCTCTGGGCTACACAATTCCCGTCTCTGTACACACCGCAATTACCGAAGCCCAATTTTTAACGGTATGAGTTCTCAGGTATTCGCTGAGCTGTCAGGGGTAGTGTGGGGGCGTGAAGAAAAGAGCTCATAGCACAAAGAAAAAGAAAACATAAACATAATTTGTATTGAATAGGACTGTTTATTTGTTTTCTACATGTGTGCAGGATATATTGGAAATGTAACTGAATCCTTTTTCCAACGATCGTGAGATACGTGATAGAAGATTGCTATGAAAGATTAATCAATTGGTAAATCGTCAATAGACATGACGTCAATAGCTAAAAATCGATACGTTATATTTTTAGTGCTGCCTGCAGTCTCGGTAAAATAATGAGAAATTTGTAAGGTGAAAAGTTAGCCAGAGGAAATATATATTAAGTGAAAGATTGATAAAAAGGAAATAAGTTTTTTAAAGAAATTGAGTAAAGAGTTTAGAGAAATGAGTTGTTTGTTTGGAGATTAGATGCAACTATACAATGGGCTATCTGTGCTCACCACGAGTATCGAAACTGGGTTTTGAGTGTTATTAGCCTTAAAACCTAACACTGTGCCACTGGGGAGCATCATAAGTGAAAAGAACATAAAATAGATGAGTCACACAGTATACCAAAGAAACAATAAATTGAGTGAAAAACAGGAAATTCAGAGCAGTCTGTTTTTCTTATAACAAAGCCACATCTGGCTATCTGCTGAGCCCACCGAGAGGAATCGAACCCCTGATTCTAGCGCTGTAAATCATTAGAAGGGGGGCAAAATTCATTGGAAAGAGAGAATAAGTTAAATGATATATTAAAAGGAAAAAAAAACAGTAATCGAAAAAGAAGAAACTTAAGAGAGAAATATTCACAAACGTAATAAATATAAAATGAGAATTGCATGAGCAATAAGTAAAATAACTGAAAATGAGAGGAAATATACGTGAAGGTAAATAGAAAATCAGAGAAATAAACATCCATGGAAAACGACAACATTCAACATGTGTGCAAACTAAAGAAATAGTGTTTGTTTGTTTTTGAATTTCGCGCAAAGCTACTCGGGGGCTATTTGCGCTAGCCGTCCCTAATTTAGCAGTGTAAGACTAGAGGGAAAGCAGCCAGTCATCATCACCCACCGCCAACTCTTGGGCTACTCTTTTACCAACGAATAGTGGAATTGACCGTCACATTATAACATCCCCACAGCTGAAAGGGTGAGCATGTTTGGTGCAACGGGATTCGAACCCACGATCCTCAGATTACGAGTCGAACGCCTTAACCCACCTGGTCATGCCGCGCAAGAGATAGTGTAAAGATGAGTAAAACACAACAGATATTTGCAGAAATATGAAAGATTGGTTAACTGATGTGTGACCATTCCCTCTCTTCGTCTACCAGAAAAGATGAAAGCAGAAGTAAAGTGTGTGTTCTGTATTCATATACACCGATTTCCAAAGCGCCCTCTGATCGCTAGTAACAAAATTAAAAATAAGAAGCTGTGGGTTTATCAGTTATCGTTCCCCCAGTGGCTCAGCGGTATGTCTGCGGACTTACAACGCTAAAAACCGGGTTTCGATACCCTTGGTGAGCAGAGCACAGGTAGCCCATTGTGTAGCTTTGTGCTTAATTCAAAACAACAACAACTTATCAGTTATTAAACAAGGTTTTAATTTCGCTTTTAGTTATTTTGTTTTTTTGTTGATATTTCTTTCTGTACGAGATATATATGTTTTATTTATTAAAGATTTAGTATTCGTTGCCTGGTAACTAAATAGATCTGGCTATATAATATACTACATACGCGGATATAGAGATCTCCTGCTATTGCTTGAAATTGCGTTTCCTTATAATGGTGTATTATCAGATGGGCTCTTTTATAAATGTCAGACTTCTCGGTTAATGATGGATTTATCAAATATTTCATACTATGCGTTGTCAAGGCGACGGAGTGTATTAGTCAGGTAAAAGTCTTCATTTACATGAGTGCAGAACATTACTTTTGAATAATACATCTGAAATATTAGGATACGTTTCGAGAACTGTAGTTGTGAATAAACCGTAATTTGCTTTCTGACTTATCATAGCTACAAGCTACTGAAGAGTAATTCAAAATAAAGCACAAAAAAACAGATGTCAAAAGATTGTTTTTTGTTTGTTTTTGAATTTCGCACAAAACTACTCGAGGGCTATCTGCGCTAGCCGTCCCTAATTTAGCAGTGTAAGACTAGAGGGAAGGCAGCTAGTCATCACCACCCACCGCCAACTCTTGGGCTACTCTTTTACCAACGAATAATGGGATTGACCGTCACATTATAACGCCCCCACGGCTGAAAGGGCGAGCATGTTTGGCGCGACCGGGATGCGAACCCGCGACCCTCAGATGTTAAAAGACATTAAATTGTAACTTCTCAATCTTAACGCTTCAAGAGAGAGTGTACTGAACGGCAAAGTCTTATACCTATAAGATTCAGATATGACCGTTTCTATTTACGCCAGATGCATCTACCACCACGCCCTCAGCGGCAAAATGGTATATCTGCGGTTCAGAACATCTAAAAACCTGGTTTCGATACCTGTGATGGGCAGAGCACAGATAGCTCATTGTTTAGTTTCGTGCTTAACACCACACAAATAAACAAACAAACAAACTCTGCTACCACGAGGACTTTGTTTGGCTCCTTCAACCAAATGACGGGAATGGCTATCACTTTTATAACGCCCTCACGGCTGAAAATCTTAGGCGTGTTCCGCGGTGTCATGTATCAAACCCCAGGATGTATAAAGAAATAACGTTATCCGCTAGCTTACGCCCTAACGGTTATGGTTACGCTATTTTTTCTGTCTATAGACTACTGGTTAAAATATATTATTCAAGGAATACATCTGTAACACTATATGCGACTTGATGGAGTTAGCAGCGGTTTTAAATATGATGAACTGGTTCTAGTCATTAGCGATTTTAGTTGTCTAAAGTAAAGTTATATGCGTATAATTATTTGAAATGTACTTAGTGTAATTTACTATTTAGTGCTACTTTATATGCAATGACGAATCAACAAATAATGTTTAAATTTGCGATCGAGTTAGTTAGAAGTTTATGTTGAAATTTAATACAAGTTAAATAAGTATGTATTATTACAAAGTCGTAAATTTGTTTGTATGTTTTGGATTTCGCTCAAAGCTACACGAATGGCTATCTGCGCTTGCACTCCCTAATTTAGCAGTGTAAAACTAGAGAGAAGGCAGCTAGTTATCACCACCCACCGCCAACTCTTGGGTTACTATTTTACGAACGAATAGTGAGATTGGTCGTTACATTTTAACGCCCCCACGGCTGAAAGAGCACGTATGTTTGGTATGATGGGGATTCAAACCCGCAACCCTCAGGTTACGAGTCGAACGCCTTAACTAGCTGGCCACGCTGGGCACGAACTCGTAGAATCGTTATGATGTTAAAACGTTAAATGGTGATATTTTAAAGTGGGGTACTTAAATTTTCCATCTTATGTAATAAAAAAATTCAAACGAAAACTAAATCATATTCGCTTATGTCACGCGACTTCAAAACAGCTCAAACCATTAACATTTGAAACAAATGATTCAAAGACTAGACAGGCCCGTCCTTAGTGTATAAGCGAAGTAGGCAATTGCCCAGGGCGGTAAAAATGGATTTGGTTTGGTTTGTTTTGGATTTAGCGCAAAGTAACACGAGGACTATCTGCGCTAGTAGTCCCTAATGTTGGAGTGTAAGACTAGAGGGAGGGCAGCTAGTCATCACCACTCACTACCGCCTGTTGGGCTACTCATTTGCCAACAAATAGTGGGATTGACTGTAACATTATAACGCTCTTAGGGCTTAATGGGCGAACATGTTTGGTGTGACAAGGATTCTAATCCGCGACTCTCAGATTACGAATCGAGCGCCATAACCATCTGGCCATGCCAGGCCTCATCAATGGAACACAGAGCTGTAGTTAAAGAAAATAACTTGCATAGTAACGTGGTTAACACCATAAGAGGAACATTCTTCTGTTTGCAAAATATCTTAAAGTGGACTGTGAAATTGGGCAATATCAAAAAGGACTGAAACATATAAAGGATTTAATTCTCTTGTAGACCGTATCAACAGAAGATTCATTGGTAAAAACTGCATGCGAGTGTTGCCAAACCGAAAAGAAGAAGAGAGCCCGTGGCCGGTTTGTTCAACATGCAAATAAATGTATTCTTGTGTCGAACGGTACCCTAGATTAGAAAAATTGTGGGCCCGGCATGGCTAAGTGATTAAGGCACTCGACTCATAATCTGAAAGTCGCGGGGTGGAATCCCCGTCAAACCAAATGTACTAGCCCTTTCAGCCGTGGGGGCGTTATAATGTTACGGTCAATTCCATTATTCGTTGGTAAAAGAGTAGTCCAAGAGTTGGCGGTGGGTGGTGATGACTAGTTGCTTTCCCTCTGGTCTCATACTGCTAAATTAGGGACGGCTAGCACAGATAGCCCTCGTGTAGTTTTGCACGAAATTCAAAACAAACAATCAGAAACAAAGGTTTACAGTTCGATCTCGTCAGAAGGTGAAATAGTCTGACTAGAAGGCAGAAGACATATTTATCAATGATCCAAACCAGACATTCAAAATACACTTTAATCAGGTATTGGACTCTGTTATACAACTGGTAGAAGCACATTTTACACAGTTTCAAGAACACAATGGTGTCTTCAAACTCATGCACAACATCCCGAAAATGGTGAAACTGGAACAAGGGATTTAATTCGCTGCTCCAACGTTTTTAAAATGACTCTTGTATATAACGATTCAAAACATATTGGTGTACTTGAATTATGTGCTAAGCTAAAAATTATCTCTAGATCTTGGATCAAAACCTAAAGACCTGTTGAAATGCATTCTCAAGAACAATATATCGTTCATGTTTCAAAATTTGTTCTCTGCTGATCACAGTCATAAGTGTGTCTTTTATTATAGTAAAGCCATATTAGGCTATCTGCTGCGTCCAGCGAGGGGAATTTAACCGAATACTTACTGCTGTCACACTGGGAGACACAATTGCAAAAAGAGAGCTATTTCTCAAAATTAAAATTGGTAAAAAAATATTTGCGTTGCACAGGATCGATTGAATAGACTTTAAAAAAGTCGATTAAACATGTACTCACCCAAAACCAGAATTACTGCATGTCTTCGCAACAAAATGGCCAGAAAAGTCACATTTTCATAGTTGGTAAGATACTGTGTTTTCCTAATTAAAATTGATTTGGTTTGAATTTCGTGGAAAGCTACACGAGGATTATATGCGTTAGTCGTCCCTAATTTAGCAGTGTAATACTAGAGGGAAGGCAGCTAGTCATCACCACCCACCGCCAACTCTTGGGCTACTCTTTTACCAACGTATAGTGGGATTCACCGTCACATTTTAACGCTCCCACGGATAAAAGGGCGAGCATGTTTGGTGCGACGGAGATTCGAACCCACGACCCTCAGATTACGAGTCGAACGCCTTAACTCACCTGGTCAGACTAAATGTTTCTGAATTATATTTCTATGTGTGCGTGTGCGTGAATAAAGAAGAAAGACAAGGGTTTAATGCTTATATTTTCCCGGTAAAGGGCACTCTGTTTATTCCTGTGCATTAGGCGGCAAAATGTGTAAAGGCGCTGCCAGAAATATAGCGAACATCATGTGTGAATGTATAATGTTAGACTGAGCAGTAAGTTTACTCCAGCTGGGGGTTTAAGGCATGTTCATAGGAGAGTTAGTGGCTCAACATTATTACGGTTACAGGATGTTTTGTTTCAGTTACAAATTGTTAAGTTTATTATTATGTTCAATATATCGTATTAATGCAAAAGAGGAATAATTAATACTTAATTTATTTGTATTCAATTGCCAAAAAATATTCTTATGAGGATTTATTAAATACCGTGCTGTAAACATGACCTCTTGGATTCTCTGTCCGAGCACGCTAAAGACCAGGCCACGTTAAGCTCTGTATCTTTATTACATGCCCCACACTTTGGAACCTTGGAATGATATAAGAGGGAAAGGGTTGAAACATCGGATACAAATTGAACATGTGCAATTGTATTGTTTCCATTAACTGATACTGAAATGCCAGAAACAAATTGAACCAATACAGTTGTATTATTCCCACTAGGTTACACTACAAGAACAGATGCAAACCGAACCTATACAGTTGTATTATACAGTTCATGTAATACATGTTTTATGGTGTTTTAAAAAGAAACGTGTTCTATTGAAAATAACAATAAGGTGTAATATTAGGTTGAGGAATAATTCGTGAGCGTTTTTAAATAATTTCATTCAAGCATTACATGCAAGACTATACAATACTTCAATGCATGAACACATTACACCCAAAACATTTATTATGATACTTTATTTCATGTAATACGTAGGTATATAGTATGCATTGTTTTAAACGAAATTGCAAGAAATTAAATGCGAAAAGCAGATGGTGTCGAAAATGCTCGATTTTGTCCACTTGACATTCCATTTAATGAGCTGAAAATGAAAGCAAAAATTAAAGACATATGAAAATCAAACACACCATCTATTAGAGCAAAAAATTACCAACAAAATGATATGAAATATTTTGCGAAAGCGTTTCATTTATGAATATATTTTTTTAACATGAAAAAACGCTCACGAATTATTCCTCAACCCAATACTTCATATGTAACACAAGCGTAGATTGTAATACTGAAGTCACATCGCAGAAGCACAGTGTACAACATAAAAGTTATTTGAAAGGCATTTTTGACAGACTTCATCTGTTTATCAGCAATACCTTTTGAACTACTTGATCAAAGCCTTACCGGGTCTAATGAAGTTATCTAGCGGTCTAAAACGCTGTCTAAAACACACTAGACAGATACGGTCCATTAATGATGGCCATTCAGTGGCGCAGCAGAAGTATGTAAAAATCGGGTTTCGAAACTTGTGGCAGCTAGAACAAGATAGCCCGTTGTGTTGCTTGGTATTAACAATAATAAACTACCGTGTTTCTCCGATAATAAGACCTACCCATAAAATAAGACCTAGTGTGATTTTTGGGGATAGTTTTAATATAAGCCCTACCCTTAAAATAAGCCCTAGTTAAGAGTGGCAGGAAGAGGAAAGAAATAAAAAAAATAATTTATTAATTAGTTTAATAGTTAGTTAATTAGTTTGTTTAAGTATTAATCAGTTAGTTTAATAGTTTAATAATAGTTTATTTTAAATGGTTAGTTTAATAGTTTTACTTTGTAACTTCATTTTTTTAATATATTAAAATAAGACATCCCCCGAAAATAAGCCCTAGTGTCATATTTTGGAGTGAAAATTAATATAAGCCCTGTCTTATTTTCGGAGAAACACGGTATTAACAATGTACACTTTTCTTCGTCTGAACCTTCTCTCACACTATACAAGTTATTGTATCGCGTGTGTAAAGCAATTACCGTACATATTGCTTTATTTATGTGTTATATGTGTAATACAATAACAGTGTCAGGCACGCAAATTGCGCAGTAAATAACACTAATTATGTAATATTACGGGTTTGATGCAAGTGTAGAATATAGCGTTAAAAACGTAATAATAAGTATATGAACACATTTATAGTAAAAATACAGTTCAAATATATAAACTTGTTAAACATAGGAAGGAGTTTATTATATTTTCACAATGTTTCTTGTATTTTGTAAACTATATATAATTTAAACATACCGATAGTTGTGTTTTTTAGCCACGACTCGTATAATGGCACTGCATTTTTCAAGTCCAAAATTTTATCTTTGTCATTTCTTCACTGATGTCACATCTGATTACAGTTGAGGACTCCGGAGGTCAAACCTTTTCGACTGATACATTTGACCACATCTAAGGTTTTATAGGTTAACTTACTTTAATCCTGTGTAAAATAATTTTAATTTTAGGCTAAGCTGGTAGAGATACTGGTGAGTAATAAAAACGAATACGGTACACGCGCACCTCACGCTTGTTATTGGTGGCGCACGAAAATACTGCTTGAAAAAAAATAGATAAAATGGTTTCATACATTACTTTACTCAAGTTTTGAACAAAAGAATTTCAATTGTTGCGGCTACTGAATATTTTGTATTGTTTTTATTAAGTGTTAATAATAGTACAAGTGTTTCATTCTTTTAACAGATATATTCAAAATATTACTTTTATGAAACCAGTTACCTTAGTTTTCTTTTAAACAGAAGATCCTGGTGATATTGAAAATCAACCTCAAAACGACATAGCGAGACGTAAGTGTTTAACTGAACAAACACGGATGATCGGCATTGGAATTTTTCTGATGATTTTATTGGCCACTTGCTGGGTAGGGGTGGCTCACCTGCTCAAATCCACATACGAAAGTAACGTCCATATCCGAATGTTAGTACGAAATTCTTCAAGTCTTGGTGCTGGTGAGCAGGGCAGTTCTGCTACAGCACGTGCACCAACGATAACGTCATCTTCCTATGATGCACCATTCTTTACCACTTGGTTCTGCACCATGTGCAATTCCTTTTTCTTTCCACTTTATCTGGGAGCAAGAATTTCCTCACGAAGAGAACCAACTACGTGCAAGAAAATACTGCAGTAAGCTAACACTACTGTAAAATTAAATATTACTTTTAGCTGAAATACTGTGGTAAGTTGAAATACTTTAATATGCTTAAACACAACAGCACGTTCAAACACGGCTGTGAGCTTAGCTACAGCAGTAAGCTATAATACTATTGTAAGCTAGAACACCACAGTAAATTAAAAACTATAATAAGCTAAAATACTACACTAACTTAAAACACTATAATAAGTTAGTGTACTATGGTAAGTTAAAACACTAGTGTAAACAGATATACTATAGTAACCTATGATACTACTTAACTAATACTGATAAGCTTATTAAAACTATGACATTTGTACTTTCAATATAAAGAGAGTCTAACACTAAACTACGATTTATTACAACTCTTACAGTATAATTTTTTTTCGCATTTTGCTCATTGGTCGTATATCCATAATTGGCAACAATTATTTTATACTGCGTACCAACAATTAGTCACTACAATTATATAGCAATGTAAATAGTTATATATTGGGTTGAGGAATAATTCGTGAGCGTTTTTCAAGTTAAAAAAATATATTCATAAATGAAACGCTTTCGCAAAATATTTCATGTCATTTGGTAGATAATTTTTTGCTCTAATAGATGGTGTGTTTGATTTTCATATGTCTTTAATTTTTGCTTTCATTTTCAGCTCATTAAATGGAATGTCAAGTGGACAAAATCGAGCATTTTCGACACCATCTGCTTTTCGCATTTAATGTCTTGCAATTTCGTTTACAACAATGCATACTATATACCTAGGTATTAAATGAAATAAAGTATCATAATAAATGTTTTGGGTGTAATGTGTTCATGCATTGAAGTATTGTATAGTCTTGCATGTAATGCTTGAATGAAATTATTTAAAAACGCTCACGAATTATTCCTCAACCTAATATTTTACAGACAGTGTACAACAATTAGTCACTACAATTATATAGCAATGTAAATAGATATTTATTTTACAGTGTACAACAATTAGTCACCACAATTATATAGCAATGTAAAAGGTTATTTATTTTACAGACAGTGTACAACAATTAGTCACTACAATTATATAGCAATGTAAATAGTTATTACTTATTTTACCGACAGTGTACAACAATTAGTCGCTGCAATTACATAGCAATGTAAATAGTTATTACTTATTTTACCGACAGTGTACAACAATTAGTCGCTACTATTACATAGCAATGTAAATATTTATTTATTTTACAGACAGTGTACCAACAATTAGACACTATAATTATATAGCAATGTAAATGGTTATTTATTTTACAGACAGTGTACAACAATTAGTCACTACAATTATATAGCAATGTAAATAGTTATTACTTATTTTACCGACAGTGTACAACAATTAGACACTACAATTATGTAGCAATGTAAATAGTCATTTATTTTACAGACAGTGTACCAACAATAACCAAGATATATATATATATGAATGTGAATTATTTTTCTTTGTTTCTTTTTCCAGAGGCTGCGTCCAAGGATTTAGAGAGAAAGGCTTCACTGTTGTCCAGTTTCTTGGACGTTGTGGATTGTTCTGCTTGTTGTGGGTCATCACGAACTATATGTTTATCTACTCGCTTAGAATCCTTGACACTACTGACGTTATGGCTTTATATTCTTCCAACGTCTCTTTTGTCTACTTGCTTTCTTGGGTTGTGTTACATGAGCAGTTTGTGGGAATTAGGGTTAGTGTCTAGTAAATATATCTCTGACCAGTTTGGTTTGCTTTTTAATCATAATTTCATCATTATCGAAATTTAAAAATACAGGATTACGTCTTAAGGAACTGGTTTTAATCCCCCACATACTTTTTAACCTGTGCTAGAACCTGATTCATTATAACGTTGAACTTTGGTTGATAATTCAGATAACAAGATGTCCCATCCACATTTGATAAAACAATAAGTATCGTACTCGTTTTTGCTGTTAATTTGTGTTACTTATACATTTGTATCCTTACTTCGTTGTTTGTACATGTTTTGCTGTTTAATTTCTATTTGTGTTTAAATTTTCTTCCAGATTGTGGCTGTAATCCTGTGTAACACAGGTATCGCACTCTTGGCTTACATGGATGGCGCATCTAGAACGTTAACACTAGGTGGCGTTATTCTAGCATCAGCATCGGCCGCTGGTTCGGCTGTGTACAAGGTAAGCGAAACCAACTACATAATAATTTAACATATTGCAACACTCAGTGTTTGAAAACAAAATAACTACAACTATAACCAAATAATTAATTATAGAATCACTGAACCCTCCGATAACAGACGATGATGTGACGAAGGATAAGTCGCTATTCGGATATGTTATTATTATTTTTAATTAACCCACTTTACGTTATGTCAAAATTTATCTTTCAAAGTATGTGTTTCTTACAGCAAAGCCACTTTCGGCGATCTGCTGTGTCCACCGAGGGAAATCGAACTCCTAATTTTAGCGCTGTAAATCCGAAGACTAATCGCTGTCCCACCAGGGAACATTTTTGAAAGATCAAAGCATTTACTCCCAAAAGGACATGCACATTGCTATTAACAGAGGGCGTCATTCACATACAAGAGAAATATACGATATGAAGTTATCAGTTGTGTTTTTTGTTTTTTTTCAGAAATGAAATATATATAGCGATATTTAAACTATTTGGTTAGCTTAGTAACAGCGCTTGGAAACAACGTCGAAAGTAAACTTTAACATTATTCCTGTGTCTTAATTATTGTTGTTTTTTGTTTCATACCTTTCAAACTCCACCTCAATCAATATCGAAGACCACTTTCCCAAATCAAAATGTACTTCGAGGTCTGCTTGGACATTAGGGTTAACGCCTAAGGCAAAACTGTCGTTTAAAATACACCACGCCTTTTCTCAGCGTAATTTATTACAGTAACTCTCACAGTTGTTCAACGACAGGATCTTTTAAGATAGGATCCTCACAAACTTACCTCAGCTAACGTCTAGCACACTTTAAGCCTTTGAGGACAGATGTATTTGAACAAACGGAAAGCGATTGAAAGACGTTATATCCCAATAGACGTTACGTAAGTGAAGAAGGGTGCCTCAATACGACCAAAATCGTAGCATTACAGCATTTTTGAAGCACTTAAATAAGAAAACTTTCAGCCTACTTTAGATGAATGAAACATATTGCATTTCAACACAGTTCGAGCAACTGAGGCATTATACGTTCTAAAATACATCTGGCATTTGAAACAAGTTACGTCACAACATATTTTAAATTCTTAAAGAATGTCGCGTACCAAAATATTTAAGACCTTCACATTATGTATTTATGCTCTTTAACAAATAGTAATGGCTTAAAGCGCCGCGTGTTGTGTTCGAATATACATTAAATACTTTAAAACGTGGCGTTTGCCATCGTAAGTTAAAGGTTTCGCGTAAATTCACGAATTTGAGCAGTTTTTTTAGAGAACTGACTTATGTTGATCTTGTATTGATTTGGGAATATGTGATTGGAAATCTCAAGGAAGAAATACTAAATTATTCATGATCCATTGTATAACAGTAACTAAAGACCACCAGAAATGACAAGTTTCACTTTACGTTACATTATTGTATATATACATATAAATATATTGATTTGTTTCATGTTTTGCTATTAGGTCTTTTTCAAGAAGTTCATTGGCGAAGTGACATTTGGTCAGCTTTCGTTGTTTTTCACTCTCATTGGTTTATTCAATGCTTTTCTAATGTGGCCCCTCGTCGTTACTTTATACTTCACCCATGCCGAAACAATATTTTGGAATCAGCTCCCATGGTCTTTGATAGGTGGCGCTGCATTCCTCTCATTGGGTAAGTGTAACACCTCTTACTGCTGTATATGACGTGATATTGCAGGACAAGTGGTCAACTTTCAGAGCTAATTCCCATGCTCGTTGCTAGGTGACGTTAAATCATGTCAGACAGGGTCAATTTTAAAATACCTTTTTCTTGCTTTCGTTAAGTTTCTCTTACTTGGCACAGATTATGTCTTATTATTTTATATGTAAAAGTGCCCGGCATGGCCAGGTGTGTTAAGGCGTTCGACTTGTAATCTGAGGGTCGCGGGTTCGAATCCCCCTCGCACCAAATATGCTCGCTCTTTCAGTCGTGAGGGCGTTATAATGTGACGGACAATCCCATTATTCGTTGGTAAAAGAGTAGCCCAAAAATTGGCGGTGAGTGGTGATGACTAGCTGCCTTCCTTATGGTCTTACATTGTTAAATTAGGGATGGCTAGTGCAGATAGCCCTTGAGTAGCTTTACATGAAATTCAAAAACAAAACAAATTATATGTAAAGCTAGTTTTCTGGAATTATACTCCATTGTTTTATCAGTAATGGTACTTCTATAAGAAAAAAAGCACAAACCCACATAATGGGAACACTGCAGGTATCGAAACGTAGTTTTGACGTTGTAAATCCCTACATTAAATGCTACACCAACTTGGGGGAACATAAGAAAGATTGTTTATATATTTGTTGTTAAGCGCAAAAATACGTAATTGGCTATATGTGTTCTGCTCATCTCATCAAAACCTGATTTTAACAGTATAAAACCTCAGACTTACAGCTGAGTTTCCTGGGGGGATATAAAAAAGAAAGGTGTCTAACTGTGTGCATGCGGAAAATGTGGCATATTTTTCTCCTTCTGTTTCTACTGACATATAATTATAGAGAAAAAGTCGATGTTTAATAAAAATCTAAAGATATGGGACTTATTATCTGTTAATTAAAGCTTACATAAATATGTGACTAGCTGATGCTTTAAAAGAGAAACACGTGAATCAGGATAAATAGAAAGACACATAGAACCACGTTTCAACATTGCATTTACATGTAAAACCAAAACCAACATTGGTGAATATTGTATTGCGATAATTTATTTAGTTTATTTAAAGTGCTACCTAGTGGCATTCTTTGGTATTTATTTAAACTGGTAGATGATTGAAATATTGGAGTTCGTTCTCATTTACACTACTTAAGTATTATTTCAAGCGTAGTCTAGTTCCTAAACTACCCATAATGCTTTTTTAAATATATATCTTCAAATAAAAGCTTAAAAGTTCTTTCACTGGAGCGTGCGTCAACCAGGGCTGTGACACATAACATTTAAGAATGAGAACATCTGGATAAACAAATTTTCTGTTTTCTCCTCCGAGCATTTCTTTTTAAGTACACACGCTGACGCGGCATATACTATAAACTGTTACTCTCGTGAAAATAAACCGAGAAATTCAAAATATGAAATCCAACACAGTTTATTTGTTTTTACTAGTGGCCAATCTGTTGGGGAATTTTGGAATCTTGTGGACGTATGAACTGTTTCTGACACTTGGAGTAGTCTTAGCAGTTCCAGCATCTGCAGGTTAGTTCCTAAGTACTACTACAAATAAATCAATTCATTTTAAACTTCATATAGCGTTACTTAGCTATAACCTGATTTTAAAATTTCGAAACTTCTTGAAATTTCCCAAATGTTTATATATATATATATATATTTTTTTTTTTTCAGCAATAGATGTCCAGGTTTACGGAGTTGTGTTTAGGGGTATGAAATTGGCCGGCGTTCTTCTAATAAATATCGGTTTTTTACTAGTTCTCCTGCCAAGTAACTGGCCAGATTACCTTAGCAGGCTGTTGAGAATGCGAAAGAGAACCTATAAGAATAAAAAAAACGGAAAAGATTCTGAGATGGATACCTGCACGGGTAGAAGATCACGCCTGAGAACACCAAGTGGACACGTGAAATAAATTAGATATGATACAGGATTATTGGAAATTTCAATCGGCCCGTACCGTCTTACGCATTTCAAAGTAAAAACCTTGTTCATAGAGTAACAATGTGACTGTCACTGACACTAACCGCCTTTCTATTCAAGATGGCGGAAGACTTCCAATGGTCATCTTACCTTTGGAAAACTGATAAAACAGTAAGAATTCTTCCTATATTGAATTTGTAGGAAAGGTAATTGAGAATTTTTATTGCGTAAACTTTCCATAGATAGTAAACAAAAACTAATATTTGAATATCTTTCCGATTTTTTACTGTTCTTGATTGTATAACTAGAGTAAGAAAAACGAGAAAGACTTTTCTTTTAAAACTATTTTCCACCAACTTCCATTAATTTTGTAAGCAGATAATATAATTATTCTCGTTCAGGCAGCGTTTTGAGCTAAGAAAAGTAATAATCTATAGCTTGTTTTTTTCTAGGATAAACAAAAGTGAAATCCTATTCTGAGAAACACACTTGACATCAAGTCAAGTCTAACGTTTTTGACAATGTTCCTACATTAAGTTTCAATGAGTAAATGTAAGGATGTTTTGAAATAATTAAGATTTTAAAATTTTCATATTCAAAGTAATCTAATACATCTATACACGTACTCTTGTAATCACTTCCTACTGCAACAATTTCAATTAATATTTGAGGAAAGATAAGCTTATGAATTACTCCATTTTTTATTGGCAGTTTATTAGTAACTTTCCAGTACATTTTGTAATGGGAAAGTTCCATAGAGCAACTAAAGTACCCTTATTAATTATAGTGGTAGAAAAATCACCTATAGGTGATAACTGCACTAAAACTTCAGTTACAACACTACCGTATATTGGCGACTCTCAAACAATAAAGCTCTGTCTCACTTGGTTGATAGCAATATCGTCCAGAGTTTCTTACTCGTAAAATCCCAGAAATCTTTCTATTGAACAAACAAGCATTCTATTAAAGTCCTAGTTTTGAAAAGGATCCTAAACTGCTTTAAAAAAACGATTATTGTCTTAGCACAAAGTTAGACCATGAGCTATCTTCGCTCTGTCCATGCATTGAAGGGAAAGAAACCTCGGATTTTAACGTTGTAAGACCTTAAACTTACCACTAACCTACCGAGAGATGATTGCTGAGAAAACTTCACATCAGAAGTTATGAAACGTTACATAATTAGTAAGTATTTAGTAAACTGTAACAGCGGGAGAAATAGCGGTTGGTCGTTAACTCTGTGAAAATAATAACTCATGTGATGTGTGTGTGTGTGTTTTCTTATAGCAAAGCCATATCGGGCTATCTGCTGAGCTTACCGAGGGAAATCGAACCCCTAATTTTAGCGTTGTAAATCCGTAGACTTAAAGCTGTACTAGCGGAGGGCAATTCATGTGATAAGTTGAAAACTAATATTATTTTATAAGTGAATGGCTATCCTCTTGTTCAGAAAACAAAGTTCATGGTAGTATTCAACGATCTTTTCCGAGTGTAGCTGGTCCATAATTTAAAAAGCAAATTTGCAAAGTTTTTTTCCATTGTTTCTCATGTATAAGAAAAGGGAAGTTGTGTTGAATTCATCATTTGAAGAACTGTGGCCAGCAATTAGAAGTATGATATTACTTATACTATTAAAAAAAATTATATTTATAAAGTATCACTCCCTTATATAGGTCGTGACCTATACAGTTACTAGGAAAAACAAATTTTAAACTCTCAGAACGGCTGGTAAGGATACTAACACTTTTATTGATAAGGAGAGAACAACTTAATAACCAAACATCCACCTGCAACGCCCCCTACAATCCCGTACCCGTTTATACTCTCGTCCCTAAGACATGTGTCCGTCAACGGTCACATTCAAACTCTCTCTTTCTTAACATGAAGATTTAAGAAGGTCGAAACGTTGTTCTCTTCTTATCAATAAAAGTGTTAATATCCATAACAGCCGTTCTGAGATACATTTTTTATTTCAAGTGGGTTTCTCGTCATCAAGAAATTTTAAATTCTGTAGATTATCTAATGATACGGTCCTGCAAGGCCAGATGATTAAAGCACTCGACTTGTAATCCGAGGGTCGCGGGTTCGAATTCCTGTCACATCACACATGCCCTTTCAGCCGTGGGGGCGCTATAATGTTACGGCCAATCCCACTATTCGTTGGTAAAAGAGTAGCTCAAGAGTTGGCGGTGGGTGGTGATAACTAGTTGCCTTCCCTCTAGTCTTACACTGCTAAATTAGGGATGGCTAGCGCAGATAGTCCTCGTGCAGCTTTGCGTGAAATTCCAAACAAATCAATCTAACAATAGCTACACAACAGAGTGGCTAACTTTACAACGAACTGCAACTTATTAACGAATTTCTAATTAATAATAAAATGTGAATAATTATGATAACATACAGAAATATTCAATTTCTATAGATTACAGATAAAAAATATAGTGTAATAAGATTACCAGCCAAGACGATAAAAAAATAAAGTAACATGAAAAATTAAACTGTTAAAAAAGAGTAGCTTCAAAGTGAACTAAACGTTATTAGACGTGAATCAAGAGATACAGCCTTGTCAAAAAACCCTAGCAAATAAACAAATGAAGCTTCGAAGAAACCGTACAAGTACGAAACGATTCAGTTTTGTAAGATCAAGTATTTGTTACTTTAATTTAACGCATACACAGAACAGTCTGAAAAAAGTTCAAATTATTTGTGTTATTTTATTGCTTTGCTATCCAACTTCCACTTAAGCCACCCGAGCCTTTGTTTTCTGCACATTAACTGTGAATTATTGTACCAACACAGTGGTCATGTTCTCCAAATACTCAAGTAACATCATGACAACAAAGTAATGGGAATGAAAAAAGCCGTGAAACTGAACATTCTAAAGATTTTACGACGTGTGGGGTTCACATTTCTTACAAGACGGAAATAACAGATTTTGTCGTCAATGTTCAAACCTTCGTTTGTTGCCGGATACAAGTAGGTCAGTCTTTAACCCTTTTGCGACTAAAGTCCCCTTAAAGTTTTCTTTCTTTTAAGTTCGTAAGTCGGCAAAAGTCCACAAAGAAGAAAAAATGTGTCCAGTATCACGTGAGATGATTTACGTTTAGCGACTACTGTAGATTACCCTAGTGGAGGAATACATTTCTTCTTCTTTGTGGACTTTTGCCGATTTACGCACTTAAAGTGAAAACCACTATTTTATGCGATTTTGAAAATGGTCAGGGACGTATTTTAACTCGTTTGTTGCTACTGATTATGCTTAATCAAATCGTATCATCATATCCCCTTTATCAAATGAGTTAATTTCCTCCAATAGTGGTATTTACGTGGCATATTAAGCTCTTATCTGCCTATTGTGTTTGGCCATGATGTTACCATAGAAACACATCATCTGTTATAAGTATGAACAAGTTTTTTTATTTTTTTAAAAGTATACATATGTATGATTATTGTTGACTGTTGTTGTGATATTAGGGTTTAGAAAAGTTGTTATATTCATTTAGAGTTAGAACGTCATCATTAATAGTTACTCTGTGTTCTGATTGTTCTTCTAGTAGTTTTATTCTTGTACGTCAGAAAGGCTTGAAAAAGTACCAGCTTTGCGAGTTATTATTACAAAATAAATACAGTTTGACTTTATATTTTTATTGTATTTATATTTTTGTCCAATAGGTTTAAAATTTGTAATAAAAATCACTTACACTTCTATACGTTTACACCCACACTTATTTCAACTTGTCCACTTCGGATTCAAAATTATAATCCTTTAAAAACACCATTTCAGGTCTGTCTTTTGTTTTCTCCGATAAGGCCTTTATTTGATAACCACAACCCTTCGTTTAGTGTACTTTCTCAATCAATTACATTTACTAAATTTTGTTAAAACACACGCATATCGAATTATCTAACGCTAATTGAGAATTTTTGTTGACCTGGACATATAAATGATAATTTCTTAATTTTTTCCCAATGTTCATTCAAATGTATTACCTCATTGCAAGTTAAATATCGACAGGAAAATGTCAGTTCTTGGATGTAATTGTAGTATGCAATACATTATTTGTGGTATAGATCAATGATGCGCGAACTTTTTCATTTGCCCTCTTACCCTAATCATATGTTTTGTTGTAACCCCCCGTTATTTCTCCCATGTTTGTTGTTGTTAATGTATTAATTAACAAGAGTAATATCTTCGTGATAATTTTCAGCATCTATTTATTTCTCAACTTGTATTTTCGATATAATTAACATGCTCCAACAGTTATGAATGTGCACTGGCTCTCCCTATCGACTCTCCACTCCCCTTTGAGAGGTGCGCCATAACATTTGCACACCACAGCTATAGATGACTAGCTAATTCAACTGAGAGTACTTCAAAAGTAACGTACAATTCTAATTCGATTTAGTAAAATGAAAAACATTATATTTAATAGATTTAATCAAAATTACTTTTTTTTATACTTTCTCTTAAGTCCACGAGAGTTTCAGCGATAAGTACACGTACTTACATTTCAAGAATATTGCATTCGATCTTTGCACTAAAAACAACCTTATCACGACACATTACCACAAAAATACAGTATGACCTAAAATACAGTTCCAAAGAACTCGGTTAACAAACAAAAAGTCTTTGTTCAAAGTTACACAAGGGCTACCTACGATAATCTAATATAATTTTGAAGTGATAAACTGTAGAGAAGGCATCAAGCCAACATTACCCACCACCAACTCTTAGCTTATACTCTGCTGAGGAATAGTGGGGGTAGACAATAACGTTATAGCAATCTCACGGCTGAAAGGCCAATTATGTTCGGCCCGGCATGGCGAGGTGGTTAAGGCATTTGACTCGTAATCTGAGGGTCAAGGGTTCGAATCCCCGTCACACCAAACACGCTCGCCCTTTCAGCTGTGGGGACGTTATAATGTTACAGTCAATCCTACTATTCGTTGGTAAAAGAGTAGCCCAAGAGTTGGCGGTAGATGGTGATGACTAGCTTCCTTTCCTCTAGTCTTACTCTGCTAAATTATGGACGGCTAGCGCTCGTGTAGCTTTGCGTGAAATTCAAATCAAACCAAACCGATCATGTTCGTCGATGAGTTTCGATTCCGCGATACGCAGATTGTGAGTCAAGCGTCGTAACTGACAGGTTATACCAGGTCTTTTGAACTGACAGTTCAGAAAAAACACAACTAGAAAACAGTACCCACTAACAACTCTTGAACTACATTATTTAACTCTTGTAATTAAAAGTAATAAAAAAGTAAAAAAACTAAGTTAAACAACAATGTTTTCAAGGAAAAACTTAAACTTTTCTAAGGTGGAAGAAATTACAATAACAAGCAAGTAGAGTAAAAAAGACATATCTGAATATGTAACACAAAAGACAAAATACAAATGATGGTACTGATAAAAATTCAAAGAAAGCAGAGAGATTAAAAACAACAACAACAAAACCAACAGACTGCAGTCTTTGATAACACAAGAACAGATTTACATAAAGTATGGCCCGGCATGCCTAGGTGGTTAAGGCGCTGGACTCGTTACTTGATGGTCGGGGGTGCGATTCCGTGTCACACCAAACATGTTCGCCCTTTCAGCAGTGGAGACGTAATAATGTTACGGCCAATCCAACTATTTGTTGGTAAAAGAGTACCGCAAAAGTTGGCGGTTGGTGGTGCTAACTAGCTGCCTTTCCTCTAGTCTTACTCTGCTAAATTAGCGATGGCTAGCGCAGGTCGCCCTCGTGGAGCTTTTCCGAAATTCACAACAAATCAAACCCACCAGAGGACTTACCATTTCTAATATGTAAATGCATAAAAACAACATCTAATGATCAAGATTAACGTCCTAGACTACATTTTACATTAGTAACTGAAATAACATTGAGTTTTCAACCAACACAATCCATTCGTGGAATTCCCCAGTGGCTCAAAGTTAAGCTTGAAGTTCGATATGTGTGGTTTGGTTTGTTTTGAATTTCGCGCAAAATTACACGAGGGCTATCTGCGCTAGCCGTCCCTAATTTAGCAGTGTAAGACAAGAGGGAAGGCAGCTAGTCTTCACTACCCACCGCCAACACTTGGGCTACTCTTTTATCAACGAATAGTGGAATTGACCATAATATTTTAACATTCCCGCAGCTGAAAGAGCGAGCATGTTAGGTGTGACGGAGATTCGAACCCGCGACCCTCGGATTAATAGTTGTGGGTCGTCAAGATATCCTTTATCATGCCTTAACTACCTAGCCATACCGGACCTCGATATGTGTGATGGACGCAGCAAGAATAGTCATTGTGTAGCTTTGCGCTTAAACAAAGAGACATATAAGTTATTCATGGAAGTTTTACGGAGAAGCTGAAAGGTGTATATATACATTAGCGCAAAGTTACATAAGGCTGTATCAGTTTTCTGTCCATCGTGGAGAATCGGGTTTTACGTTGTATGGCTTAAAACTTACAGCTGGCCACCAGGGAATTTTGAAACATGTAGACGACAATAAAGGATTACTTACACTTTATTTGATAGGATTTATATGCACGTGCGCAAACTAAAATATGTTATGATTTGTTGCGATATTTAATTTTACACCTTAAAAGCCGTGTCGTCTGACGTGAACGAATTGCATTGTATTTAACCAATACGTGTGCTCCAGGTGAAAAAAATATTCATTCAATTCAGTCTAATGACATACTGTTCAGTAACACAAACAGCATTTAACATCATGTGAAATAAGAAGGAGTAAAATCTAAATTAATAAGATTACAATTATAGACCAAACAAGCTGAGGTCCTCGTATTATGATGAACAACACAAAAATCCTAACTTTCACACAGTTTATTTATATCATGTTATTATAGTATTCATTATTACCTTACCAAACGTTTTATCTAGGCTTTAAGAATTCAATATTATATACTATAGACATGCTGTACATTGTGCGATGGTCAAGGTGACATTGTGAGAAGAGGCCAAAGTCGTGGCGGTTGATATACTTTGTGTTAACCATTTTCAACATCCAGCTCTTAATTTCCATCCACGTTGTTTCACGTAATTAATTAATTGTCAGTAACTGGCCGTAAAAGTGTCTTACAGGCTGTAATTGAAAGGTTAAGGGTCAAAGCAGGAAGTAGGTATAACTTAACAAACGGTTTTCTTAATATCAGCCCTATGGCGGCTTTTGGAGGAGAAACTTCAGCTGAGTTTATGTGGTATTCCAAGAGTGACGGTCATTTTCATTGAATTTCTCCATAGAGGATGCTAATGTATTCTCCGAGATATATAAGACGTTTGTGTGCCATCCTCCACACTGTGTGTGCGTGCGTTATCTTAAAGAAAACTTAATTTTTTTTTAGTGTAAGGACGTCGCGCCATCTATGAATATAGTTAACGTTAACTTACATCAAGAATAACAAATGCTTAATAACAGCAGTAATGGAAGTGGAGGGTATTGTTAACCCTTATTAAAATGCCTGTTGTTCCAAACTATCATTCCATAAAGTGTGGTTGAGGTTAGCCCTACAACCTAAGAGTAGTTAGATAACGGACAAACAGAGAGACGTACGTATTTTCGTGCTTTATATATGAATAAATTAATTAATCATGTGCTCTATGAACCTCAAGAAAAATCCGTTTAATTCAACCTTTTTTAAAATACTTTTTGGTCACATTTTCATTAACCATACAATTTTTTTACTTCTTTTTATTTCCCCAAGCGTACTCTGTTCTATTTTGTCCTCTAACCAACTCTTGCTAAGAAATGGATACAAACAACCTTTGATTGCTTAACTTCTATAGTGTTAAACGTTTTATAAAAAAACTGTAATTAACAAAAGAAAAGAATTGATGATATACACCAGAAGTATGCACATTTAAATCATGCTTTATTGTTACGACAAAGTAATACACCGAATGTTTCCTTATCACAGAGACTAGAATAAACATTTGCCACGTCATTCAGTATCCTAAGTAAATAAAACTGCTTATGCCAGCACAAAGTATCTGATCCTTTACGGACGAGGTAATACGTTGAAGATGACAATTACACAGTGGCATCTATTGGGAAGGCGCACAACTATCACGTTTTTTTCCATAATCTTTCCACAGAGGCACACTGGATTTATTTTAAATTGTATTACGTTTAAGTCTTTATCTTATCACTTGAAGAGGTGTCACAAGAAGATCCGGGTCCTGCATTGTAACTTTATTCAAATGTTCAAATATTGGCTAAATTGCCTACTAAAAATAGGTGGAGGGCAAACTAAACAAGTTAACTCGACTACCAAATTAAAAGTAAAGCAACCGTCACCCTAGCCCATGGTCTAGAGACAGCAATGTTTGACATACTTTAAGATTTGAAAATCATTATCACACCAACTTAACGACATAATTTAAAACCATTACCTGGTATATATCATCTTTAGTATTAATCCAGCATCAACTCAGTATGATGATTCAATAAAAATCATAATAGTTTAGTATTGATTGAATATAAAATCATTAATACATCAGATTGATGTAAACCATTATTAGATCAGTCTAATAACTTAATATAAAATGAAGTCCAACGATTTTTTTGTTAATTTTAAAACCACTCTATAACACAAAATTACTACTAACTTAATCAAAAAATTTATGTTAGGTCTAACGTCAGTCTAAGTTGTAGATCATCGTCACAGTTAGATTAATTAAAATCTAATAAAACCAATTTTAGTTCACACATACAATTAAAAATTCCATATTAGAATCATGTAAAAAGAAACACTGTTGGTTCATATAAAAAATAAAGACGAAGCTCGTGTGCATTAAACTCAAATATTACGAATCTTTATTACGTCATTTCGATTTTTAATAGATGTAAATACCATATAAGAACAAAATTAATTTTAATGCATTGAAATTTTCAAATAAATTAATAAAAAGTCAATCCAATAATAATAGACAAAGAGAAAATCATCTTGAGATAAAGGTAAAAAGAAGGATATATCATTAATTATTAATATTATTATATTTTCTACTAAACTGTGTTTGTCAATATACGTCTTTTATGCTAAATAATATAACATCCGTCAAAACTACTTACGTCAAGCCTAATACGTATTCATGTTCTGGAGTGATATTAAAGTTTTTTTTGTTTTTTTTTCGAATTTGGGTGAGCGGACGGATATCTTGTTTCGCGAGGAATAATAACATAGTACTTTTTGCGTAAAATAAAGGTAAGAAAATGGAAGATAAAAACAATCATCTTTGTGGAATGTACACAATAAACAGAACTGGGTATTCCTATGAAAAGAAAAACAAAATAATATGTTAGTATAAAAATAACATGGCCATACCATTTCCAATAAGAATCATATGAGATTATGTATAATTTATTCTTTTAAATATAATATTATCCCTCAATATCAGTGAGTTAGTACTAAATTTAGAAGTTGTGGGTCGTCAAGATATCCTTTATCATCACCATCTTCACAACAGAGCAGTTAATTAATCTAATTATTTAAAATACATATAGTGTTTATTCATTAATTAGAAACCCATAAAATCATTGCTTGAAGCATACTATTGTTAAGCAAACGTATCGTTTGGAAAATCAGAGAACTTTCACATAATGATAAAAACTTCATTTTAAATAAAACGTTCCATAGTAGAGATATGTTTATAATTACGACGACCCATATTTAAATGTATAAGAACGCAACTCAGAAAATAATCTGCATTTAAAATACGTGAGCAGGACGGATGCAAATAAAGTAAGGTCTCAGCGCTCTCTCGTGGTCACACAGGTTTATATTCCTGTTTAATATAATTTAGTGATATATAAAGTTTATTCACAACAGAGTTTTCCAGTTTCATATCTTGTAAGTAAAATTTTTTACTTGAGTAGGTTATGAAACATACAACGTATGATAGCCTTAATTTTAAATTTGATGGGTATACTAACGCCAATTTGATTTGTTTTGATTAATTCACACACTACGAGTTGAACATTTAATTAATAACATACCACTTTCTCACATACTACTAGGCCTATCTCCACTTGATCCTGAATGGATAGATCCAGAATTACTGCAAATTATTACTCTTTCGGGTGGTGCCATCTGTCGGCCTGATTTAGTCTTAATACCTAAGGGTTATTAAATATTTTTTAGATTATTTTAGTATAAAAATTGAGCTTTACTAAATAAATTTTAAAAACAAAGTCTGAAGTTTGGGAATTTTTTTACCTGTTCAATAAAAATGTTTGTACTTTTATCAGGCGATGTTGCCTGCACAGTGTAGGTAAAAGAGAATTATGGGTAAACTTATTTCTGAAGTTCAAAATATAGATAAATAAAAAACAGTTTATAGTTTATAGGAATTAGGTTTAGTAACTTGAAAAAGTCGTCAGTTTAATTGATTATATATATATATAAAATAAAGATAACAAACTTCTAGTTTGGAACCTACATTAAAAGTTATATTTTTTTACAAGAAGGATAAATATTTTTAAACAAATGTTACTATTTTAACAACAGTTATTAATTATTTTAAAAAAATTACAACTATAGCTATACAATAAAGAAATGTCTCATGCTAACCAATCTCCAAATATTTACTCTACAGTTATGGCTGTCATGGTAACCTAGCTCTGCGTCACAAACCTGATTGTCATGATAATATAGTTCAGCTCCGCATTACAATCATGGTATCCTAGCTGTACGCTATAGACGTAGCTGTCGTAATAACTTTATATTACAGACGTGGTTGTTATTTTAACTGAAGTAGTTATTATGGAAAACTAGCTCTGTATTACAGTCATGATATCTTATTTCTATATTAAAAGCATAGTTGTCTTAGCAAAGTAGGCCTACATTAGATACAGAATTGTATTAGTAACCTTGTTCTACACTATAGGCACGTTTATTTTTGTAACTTAAAGCATCATACCTTGACCTATGGGTGGTAGATATGTCACAGGACTTCTTTTGATCGTGGCATAAGGACCATCAGTCCTTGTCTTCGAAATTAAAAATTAATAATGATAAATATCGTATAAATTATTGTCACAATATGCATAATATATATTCATTTTTCTATGTTAGGCAACTGTTAAGCAACTTTTTATTAGAGTCGACAGTTTTTGATAACAATTATAAACATAATACTGCAATTTGAATTACTTAGTCACAAAACTGGCCTTTTTATTATTATTATTATTAAAACACCAGTCAGAGAGAGATTTTTCATCATATACATATTACTGAGTATTCTATACTCGAATTTTTGAAATATTATAATAACGCTGATATTGTTAAAAATCATCTTACAGCAATACTTAACATTGTTGGACAGCCTTCATCTGTTATGCACGTAGGTGGCGGTACTGCAGCATAAGGCTCAGCGTATTCATGGTTATCGTCACGACGTCCTTAAAATGGTGGCAAAATGTTTTTCAAAACGTAAATTAGTAATAAAGTGAATATAACTGATAAATAAAATAAATCCTATATGTATCTCTCAGCTTTCAGAATAAAGTATCTGGAATATTTAAAGTGATCACAAAGACAAGTCTATACAATTAAGAGTTTAATGTTCTGTAGAACACTTTAAAGAAAAAAAAGGTATGTTAAGGAAAGGAATATATTAGGTGTTGTACGACTTATAGTGTTGTTGACTGTTTACCTTTCTATTTCTTTATCGAACTTATAAAGTTTACTAATTATTGTTACTTTGTTTTTGCTGATTCACCAAGGTCTCGTGGTCAACTGTTATACCTCCTCACCTTCGTCTCGCCCTGGAGCACCAAGGCCTCAAAGAGGTGCTTAGACCCACTCTCGTCTGCCAACTGACTCAAAGAAGCCTCCTCATAATTGGTATCATCTTCAACGTTTTGTATGATGTCCTTGAACTTCGTTACCGCAATTTTTGCGTCACCCCTCTGTATACTGTTGTTGTACTGCCTGAACTAGCAGTTAGCCTCCTTCAGTTCATCAGTTTGTTCATGCTCAACATTCATCTGAACTTTCCACACCTGTGGCCCCATCTATATCTGTAGATACAGTCTCATTTCTTTACTTCAAAGTCTTCCTCCTGTCTACCACGGATGCTCTATTCTCCTCGTTAGTTTCTAAGTGAACTCATCAGATACTGCTCTAGTTCTGATATCCATTGCTTAACACCCACTCGTGATGGTTTTATTGTGAAATCTTTCAGTGCGCGGATTCTTGACATTCTTCATAACAAAACTAAATTTACTAGCTTTTGAATCCCAGCTCCTCTTAAGTCACTTTTTCATCCTCCATGAAACAAAAATCTCCCCCACAAGGGACTTCTCTCTTGTCATGAATTTTATATAGGGTGTGTCTCCTACTTACAGTATCAGATATCATTCGCGAACTCTTGGAAGATAGACATGCCGAATGTCAAAGGTTGTACCCACATGGTGATTCTGGTGATGTTATTAATCAGTTTCTTTTCTATGGTGCATTTTCTTTATTATCAATATCATCACGAACTCTACCACCTCAAACTCTTCATTGTAAATATTATTTATTTCAAAATTACACCCCCAGTGCCCAGTACAAAAATCAACCTGTTTGTCCTCGCTGTAGAGAGCCTCACCTTCCTTACCATTGTACTAATTTGGATTCCCCTCCTATCTCAAGGGGACCATCCTACTCCATCTTAAATATATTGTGGTAAACTTACTATTACTTCTGATGATACTACTTTTATGCACCTACTAGTACTACTAATACCCCTACACCCCTGATGAATTATATCTTGCACACATCCTCTACTGAAAATACTCTGCATTTTCTTACCTTGCTTGTGTAATATTGGCTTGTTTCATTGCACATTCATTATGGACAGCATCAACCACGCAGAAAAAAAAAAAAAAGAGTTTCAGTTTTCCTATTCAGACCTCAATCTTCATTTTAATTTTCATCATTTATGGGAACAAAACGGACATGGACCCAGTCAGGACAGGATGTTAAACATTTTCTTCGTTAACGTTCGCTTGTTTGTTACCAATAAATCTTTGCTTGCTCCTGTTCTATAGGAGACTGTCTATAAATGTGTTATTTTTAATGAAACCTTTCTTAAGCCCTCTCTTCTATTCAAGTTATCAGTTTACACGTTCATATCTGTGATTATCCACTTGGGCGTGGCAATTTACAGTCGTGTTAATCTTCTATTTCGTGTTCACACTCTTCCTCCAAATACTTTCCCTTATTGTCTTGGTTTATCTTATTTTCTGTGTTCTTACCTTTTCAAGCGTTCCTCTACCTTCCGGCCCGGCATGGCCAGGTAATTAAGGCATTCGACTCGTAATTCGAGGGTCGCGGGTTCTAATCCCAGTCACACCAAACATGTTTGCCCTATCAGCCGTGGGGACGTTATAATGTGACGGTCAATCCCACTATTAAATGGTAAAAGAGCAGCCCAAAAGTTGGCGGTGGGTGGTGATGACTAGCTGCCTTCCCTCTAGTCTTACACTGCTAAATTAGGGATGGCTAGCGCAGATAGCCCTCGTGTAGCTTTGCGCGAAATTCAAAACAAATCAAACTTCTACCTTCTTCACAACTGTTGATCATCTTTTTTGCAGCTACAATATTTTCGCCGATATCAATTTTCGTAGAATAACTGCTACTGATGTAACACATTTTTACATCATGTTAAACAGTACTTGTCGAATGTTGTTGCCTCTTTCTGCTCCAAACCATTCTATCTCAAGTACTTCTACTGATTGAATTATTACTTCTGCTGATATTTCATCCCTTCATTTATCTACTTTGTACTGATGGGATCGATCATTTGTCTATTCATGTTCGAGTTGCAAATAAGACTGACTACCGACCTTGTATTCATTGTCATATTTCCTGTCATGAACTTTTTACTGTTACTAATACTGCCACCTTTGAATGAACTTCTGTATTAGCTCACTCTCCTGTAGACGCCTACTTGACCTCCTCTTCATTGTCTTGTGATCATTGTCTATTGTTGTCTTACCATATCAGAGCTGTTCTTCACTGTTTCTCCTCACGTCTACATTACTAGTGTCATTTCCAGGTTCCTCTTGTTTTATGCCACCTTCGTGGTCTTTACTGCATCGCATTGCCAGAAATTTCATTGGAACGCTAAAGTGTCATCTTTGGTATTACCTGTGCAATGTACTTTAAATACCTATCTCTTCCTCAGTTTCTTACTGACTGGTCAATATCAATCCTTTTCTTATCCCATTCTAGTTGATGGAATGACTCTTGCTATCACACTTTAAAAGAAAAATGCTTTTACTATCTATTCTGAGTCGAAGTTTCACTTCCTCAGCGCCATCCTCTGAGCTGTGGATGATCACACAGAAATATGTCTTATGTCAGACCTTCCTTTGCCAGCTCTCAGGTCTTCTTTCACCTGTGTTAGTGAGCTTCCCCGGTGTGCACCTAACACAGATTTTGATGTCCAACTTACTTTACATTATTATCTGAGCTTTGCCTCTGGCCAGGATAGTCTCACTTACACCCATCACTGTTTCTTACTCTCTTGGTATTGCTATACACATTTTTTTTTATCTTACAAGTTTTTATCCTAGAGATTGGAGATTTTCTGTTATTTTTTCAAGTCACTGAAATCGTCCTTTGATTTGGTTTCCTATCGTCCTATCAGTTGAACCAGTGTACACAGCAAGACTCTTGGACGGATCCTTGTCCGACGACTTTTATTAACGTCCACCAGCTGATATAATTTATATACCTGACCAGCTTCTGAAGCTTTCCGACTTATTACGAATCACTTCCACAGTCTAAGCCTTTATATATAGTATCGTTTCATTTTGAACATTCCTTTGACTCTTTTGGTACTGGGATCTGATCTATGAATTTGACATTATCTTTTTCTGTTTCCTATGAAACAGGTGGTGCCTTAACCACCTCAGATCAACATGCTTTATTTTTTTCATTTTTCTCGGCTTGACAGGCTGCTATTTTAATTAAAGGTACTCGTTCTCCGTCATGAGTGTTGCACAGGGCTCCGTTTTTTTCATCTTCTTTGTTTCCGATATATCTTCCTTCGGCCTCCAGTTTATCTCTTATAACGTTATGATAATACAGCTATTTTCGTCCTGCGTTTCTGTGACTGTTTCACCAAAAAACTGGAACTTGTTTTCTAACCAAATGGAAATTTACGTTTCAACCAGAATAAACCAAAGTTATTCTCTTTGGCCCAGTTTGACGCAAATTTCGCTCGTGCTGTAACTCTCATGTTTTTAATGTCCGTATTGAGAACATTCCCACTGCCTTTTCTAATACTGTAACTTTTGTGTTACCTTTAATCATCATTTTATGTTGAAGGCTAAACTGGACGTCCTATAGAAAAGGTTTACTGTAATGTCTTTGTGATTCATCCTAAAGTTTAAATCCCTAGCTTCTTTTATATTTCTATAAAGTCTTTGTCCATCCCGCATTACTTACAGTAACGTCGCTATACCTTCTTCTTCCTTTTACCATTACCTGGAAACTTTAGAGCATCATGCTCTAAACCTTTTTCCTTTAACTGCGTCTTCTAAGTCCCACAGGAATTATACTTTCTTATCACTTACCCCACTTCCTCCAGCACCTACGTCATCTTTGTGTGTAAACTTGTTCAATGCTGCTTTAAATACAACCCCATCTTTGATGAGATACTCTCCCATTCTTTGACCACACCTCAGAAACTGTTACCTCTGACTGATTATCTCCTGAACCTTTACATCATGTCGTTGCCACTAAATCATTCTGATCGCAATGCTGTACCTATGCCTCATCTTCCACCATTTCTTAACCACCACTTATTACTTTCGTTCCTCTCTTGTCCGAAGATAGGGTGTCAATATTTCTGACGACCCACCAGTCTTCGTAGGCTGAAGTAATGTGACAGTAAAAATTTCACTGAAAATTACGTTAGAGTTGCCTATTTCTGTTATACACGTATTGTACAAATACAAAATTGATATGACATAAAATATGGTGATAAGATACTTTCATATGTATGTGGTTATGATGTGTTCGATAGGAGATCAATCACTGTCTAAAGCTAGTTGCAGCATTTCCTCCTAGTTTTAGACAGAGTCTGGAATTGTACCAGCATTTAAATTATCAATGTCTTCCTAATTTCAGTTATCACGTTGCGTTATTGCAATAAACATTGCTTTTTTTGAAAGCCTAACAGAAAAAAAGTGTGGGAACTGAGATCTGATGAATATATTAGTCATGCCCATAAAAAGTAAGACCTAGTAAGCATGCCCAAAGAAAGTGAGAACTCGCGAGCGCATTAGACATGGCTAAAGACATTCACTTCATGAATACTGTTTCTGGGTTCAAGGGCCCTTTATGATTTACAGTAGCGTCATTGAACCAATCAAGTTGCTCTCCATTGTCCTCAGGTACTTTTATAGGTACCGAAAGGTGGTTGTCTATACTCGTAAAGACATCCACCATGGTACTTTAACACATGTTCGAAGTTTTGTTCCACTGGTTTGTCAGTAGAGTAAGAATAGTTTCAAACATGGCGTCACAGAATACAATGGGGTCAGAAAAACAAAATTAGATACAAGATTCGGTTTCAACGACCCTGAAGACCTACTTTCAGATCATATTATGCCTGCGAGACCTTCCGCGTGCATTTAATCTCCCTTGGTATGGGGATATACCTCATAGAATAAGAAGCCTTTTGGTCCACCTCAGTTCGATGCAAAGCGAAATATTGCGTCCCCACGATTCCTAGGGGCTCAGAAACACAAAATATGGAGCTAAATTTGGTTCAGCGACCCTGAAAACATACTCGTAGGCCAAATCATACTTGGATGACCTTCCAGGTGATCTCTAATCCTTCCTATATTCTCAGTAGGCGGAACTACGACGATAAACAAGAACATTCTCTGGACACCCCAAGTCCGCCTTTTAGATTTGGTCCTGCAAGCTGTGGTAGAAGTTAGGTGGACATACATAAAAGATGAATTAATATAGGATCCTTTAGCTTATAAAGTTTGAGAAAGAGGTGGGATTTCCAATTAGATATCAGGCACTCAACTCGTAAACCTAGGGTCGCGGGTTCGAATCTCCGTTACATCGAACATGCTCGGCTTTTCAGCCGTGGGGGCGTTATTTATGTGACGGTCAATCCCACTATTCGTTGGTAAAAAAGTAGCTCAAGAGTTCGCGGTGGGTGGTGATGACTAGTTACCTTCCCTCTAGTCTTACACTGTTAAATTAGGGACGGAAAGCGCAGATAGCCTTCGTGTAGCTTTGCGCGAAATTCAAAAACAAAGAAGCAAAACTGATACAGCGCTCATCTAAAATTAATTATGACAAAATCTGTGACAACGTTTTGTTATTATATACAAGGTCTAGGTCAATACTGATCATTAACATAAGTAAATTTAAAAAATAACATTGGAACATGAAGAAGGTGCTTAATAATAATGAAATAAAACAGAAAAGCTCACTGTGAGGGATACTGGACGTCATTTTAATGGTTTTGCCGCTAGGTGGAGAAAAATACGACGACGACTTTAATGATGAGTCGATATCATTCCTTCCTTTCTGATAAAAATCCACCATTCCGACAGCATCAACTTGTCTACATTTCCTGGATTGACTTTCTGATGCAGGAAATGTAATGAAATTACTTACTTCTTAGATTTTACGGCTACGTTAATAAAACAGTATGCGTAAACTGATGGATTTTAAAAAAAGATCTGGTGAATATAGAAGCCGAAACAATACATCACAAAAATTAATTTCAATAGATTCTCCTAAATATTCACACGAAATAATTACACAACCAGTAAATTATTTCTAAAACTCGAGTATTTGATGCTAACACGTTTTATCAAAATGAGCATTTAGAACTAATCAATCATTCTGGCATGAAAATTAGAGAAGAAAAAGTATATATAATCTCTAGATAATAATAAAAACATTTTTACTTCAGCCAACGTTTTGCCTTTGCGGCTTCATCAGGGCTGGTTGTAACAGAATTAATTTTGTTATAAAATTGTCTAAATCCGTCTAGAACTTGTTAATAATTCTCTCAATCAACAAAATATTCAATTAATTAATTACCCGTCCGTGACAATTTCGTGTCAGGCCTTATTATACACGCGTGATGACGATTAAAATGGCACGAGACACACTGCACGAAATGTTTATAAACCTAACTAGTTATGACAATAATTGATGCAAAGTTCTCAAACGTCTAGAACTGACATCCAGTGAAGTGCCACATGTGTTACATGTGAATTGTTTGTAGTTGAGCACAAAGCTACACATAGGGATATCCGTGCTCGAGCTCTGCCCTGCCCACCAATGGTAGTTAGATATGAAGCAATTGTGTGTGTGTGTGTAAACAATGCATTATATAAACTGTTCATATGACCGAAATATATATATAATTTTATTAATACCGTATTTTCCGGTTAATAAGCCGAATCGCCGAATAAGCCGAGGCCAATTTTCAGCTCTGAAAATGAGAGTTTTTGCTTATTCCCGCCCAATAAGCCGAAATCATTTTTAAGAAGTGACAAGTTTTTTCAAAATGATTTCTTAGTCTCGTTTCAGCGTCAACATGCATGTTGTGTGTGATCATTGGCGTTCTGTAGTAGAGCAGAACGTGTCGTATTGAGACAGAGATGGAATCAATATGTCATTCGTTGTTGGCTCCACTCACTGTAATTAGGTAACCAATGAAATTCCAGAAACAACGTTTCACTGTAGTCTTAACGTGCTTTGCTGATGGGACAAAATTACCGCCTATGGTAATTTTCAAAAGAAAAACATTTCCGAAAGGAGTGATCGGCCAATAAGCCGACCCCCAAAAATCAGGTCCAAAATTTAGGGCCAGAAATTCGGCTTATTAGGCGGAAAATACGGTAAATGTTAAAATAGGGCTCTTTGTAGCACGTGAGTATTCATGTCTATAATGAATCATACAGTTTAAAACTTAATTTCGATGACACTTAAACAACTTTTAAACACACAAAGCTTTCCTCTGATTAACAATGTTATCACTGATCTAGCAAGAATGGTGAGACCTGACTGCAATTCTCAGCTTATCTTAGTTGGGATTGGCTGCCTAATATCAGTTTACATGTTTCTTTTATTTTATTTTACATTATATCCCACAGAGGTGGAAAAAAATCCTCAGTGTTGAATTCACCTGGAAAACTGGACGGCATCAAATTCAATTTCAGATTAAATTAGGAGAAGAAAAAACAGAAAAGTGGAATGTTTCTACATGTAAAACTGGATTTACTACAACTAAATTATGATCACGTGACATGTACCTCCACTGCTGGCTCCGCTGCTCGTATCTGTTTGACGACGCAGACAAACGATGACAGCAACAATGACAACCAGTAATACGATGACAGAAATAACGACCGGTAGCAGTACTGTTAAGTTCCTATAAAATGGCAGATACGTTTCTTCCAAAAATGGAGGCACAGGTGGCGTGGCGATGCTTGTGGCTAAATATGGGATAAAAATAAATTGTTGCACGATAAAGCAAGTCGTAATATTTTAAACATGAAAGTGAAAAATAATATTTTAACAATTAACCCACGGTACTTGCATAGTTTACATAAAATGTAAGTTGTACTAACTACCCCAGTTAAATAAAGAAAATAAATGTTTTTTTTTGTTGTTGAGAGGTAGGTATATAGAAACCCGATTTTTAACGATACAATCATTCAGACTTAACGCTGAGAAAAGGAACTGCTGTGACCAATGCAGCTATACATATACACACACACACACACAAATAGATCACGTAAAACATTTACATCACATGTCTAAATAAAAAAAGAAAGAGGTAGAGTCAGGAAAAATAGCCAACTAAGACGTTTAATTAAAGAGAAAAAAGAAAGTGATTGACCCACCCAGTTACAATTCGATACAAATGCACAAAGTGTAATTTGTGATATCTGATGTAGGCCTAAGGCCGAAAGTTATGTACTGGAACTAAACCTATTGAGTGTGTTTGAAAGCAACTGGGTGATGCGTTACGTCAGTTGTATTAAGTTTCCTACGATATCCACACTTAGAGGTGTTTGATTGTGTTTATTATTTTTTTATAGCAAAGCCACATCAGTCTATCTGCTGCGTTTACGGAAGGAAATCGAACCCTTGATTTTAGCGTTGTAAATCCGAAGACTGACCGCTGTCCCAGAGGAGGACCACTTAGAAGAGAGCTCATCGACTTTAGAAAGATTGCTTCAGTCGTTTAAGTAGAAGGAAAGTTTGGCACAGGAGTTTAATATCAGAATAAAAGTTTGTATCAATAGCTTAAACAGAAAAAGATGTTTCAGTGCTTATACAAAGGATAATTCATTTATTGTAACACAGGAAACAAGGTTACTAACTCAGTTCTCTTAAGAGAAAAAGAAAGACTGATTCATGCAGTAGGTAAGTTAGCTGTAACATTAATTGTGGATAACTTTGTTACTTGTAATAATGTAAAATAGCAGTAAAATCGTCTAATGAAAATAATATTTTTATTTCGGGTTTTCGGAAAAAGCTACAGAAGGGCTACCTGCACATAGTCGTTTGCAATACTGAAATAATAGACAATAGCATTCATCCCTCAAAATCATGCCTGATTTAATAAAGGTATTTGACTGTTACTCTTAAAACTCAGCCACTAACCAAAAGTCAGAGTACGTTTTGTCTACAACGGGACAACAGATGGCTGCTCCAGGTATCATAAAATAAAAACAAGTGTCGAAATCAGTTATTGAACGTTAAAAAGCTGTCAAGAAATGCAATACTAAACATAATATTCCAAATCTAATGTAACAAGTGACTGGTAAAGTGACATTATAACCTCTTTTAGACTTGTATTCAATATTTCTGCAGGTACAACTAAAAATCCTATTTGCCCTACTAACAAAAGCACATTGTTTTAATTGTTTTTAGAGAATGATCAACCCTTACACCCAGATCTCTATCTTTCATAACAGAAGTAAAGAGATCGGTTTACTAGCGCAACCCAGACATCTCGAAAAACTATTAATAAACACTAAATGTTAACTTACTTGTCAACGACAAATTCAATGTCTTCGTATCATACTCGGCTTCTGTCGTACCAGCCTCGCTGTGAGCACTAACAAGTATATTATATTCACGGTCGGGCGCTAGGTGGCTTATAACTAAATGCTTTTGTAGACCTGCTACAGGGACAGTGACAGTATTCCAGCGACGTAGAAAAGCAGTTTGGTACTGGACAGTAAAGTTCCGAATTGGACAGCCTCCGCTTTGCCAAGCACCCAAATTCAATGTCAAAAACGTTGTGTTTGGTATTATGAATGTTTCTTGCTGTGGAGACACTGGAGCTAATAACAAAAATAAAACGTTAGATGAATAGATTTAAAAATACTGATGTATTTTACAAAGTTTGTTAAAACATCATAACTTTATCCTTTTACTTTCCGCTAATGCATAATAAGTAGGATTCCGATAAATTAATCTTGATGAAGTAAATAAATACATTTCAGATAGGTACTTGTACTGGAAGATGAAACTGTTATTTTGCATGTAGCTTAACATAACATAACAATACATAACAATACACCACCTTATTATCAAGGCCAGTTTTCGATGGCCACACTTTTATTCTTGTACTGTTAGCTTTATTGGCCTCACAGTACATTATTCAATATTCATTATGTATTGTGGAAAATACCAAAAACCCATAAATCTCACCTCCTCCTTTGGTTCTCGCTGTAATTGGATCACGTGGTTCTCCGGTTCCAAGACTGTTGGATGCAGTCATAAACAGATGATAGCGAGTGCCACATTTCAAACCTTTCAAAGTGTATCTACCAGTGTTTGTTTTCAGAGACTCCTTCTTCCAGTCGCCACCGTCGTGACTGTAGTGTAGTACATAATCTGCAAGAAAAGTTATTCAAAATCGTGTAGTCTGGTTTGTTTATTTATGAATTTCGCGCAAAGCTACACAAGGGCTATCTGCGCTAGCTGTCCCTAATTTAGTAGTGTAAGACTAGAGAGAAGGCAACTAGTCATCACCACCCGCCGCCAACTCTTGGGTTACAATCTTCCCAACGAATAGTAGGATTGACCGTAACATTATAACGCCCTCACGGCTGAAAGGGTAAGCATGTTTGGTGTGACGGGGATTCGAACTCTTAACTTTCATATTGCTAGTCGAGTGCCTTAACTACCTAGCCATGCCGGGCCCGTGTGGTCTGGAAGAGAAACTTATAAAAAATGGTATGTAAGAGAGAATCACTGAACAATGTTGTGTTGTAAGGTATGCGGTCTGTAATACAATGTTAGTCTGAAAGAGAACCATATTAAATACACTATGTAGGAGAAAGTCACTGAACAATGTTGTGCAGTAAATATATCGTTTGTAAGGTATTGTTATCAAACAATGATCTAAATATATTGAGACTAAGGTACTTCGCATTGTAATTTAATAAGAAGTAAAATTTGAAGAAATGTCCCTCACCAATACTGACCGGAAATACATTGTCTGGAAGGGAACGTGGCAACATTTTGTTTGGTAAAGATCAATTTCAGGTAAAAATACTTTAGAAGTTGTAAAAAATGGATGTATGGTTCATACACATATCGTAACAGTGTGCCATATATTTGCACGAGTGATAATATTAATGCCTGACAGATCTACAGTTATTAATAAAAGTGGCCCAACATTATCTTTCTTATTTTAGAATTTAGTAATTAAATAACAAGGAAGTACAATCATGCAGTTTTCAACATCTCGTAGTCACACTCGTATAAGTTTTTACTGACATGTCAGTAGACGTCTACGTACGCACCAATAGCGGCCTCTCAGCACATTTAACCAAAATTCGATTTCAGTCCACGTTCACTGCAACATGTCTAGAATTGAGGTGTCATCCGTTATCCTGGTCTTTATCTCTGCCATATTTGCTATAGGTGCGTGATACATGATGTCCTTAACATACCCCCAAAGACAGAAGTCTAGTGGAGTGATGACTGGCGCACGTGGAAACCACGAAATGGTCCTCCTTACAACCCAAACGATATAATGAGCCCTTTTTTGCACAGTTGCCATTTTACGAGATAACATTATTCACTGAAGTGAGAAAAAAAAAAGACAATAGAAACTATTTGAGTTAGGCTACAAGATGTTGAAAACTATACGGTTGTATTTATTTAGTTCTTTAATTATTCATTTTTTTACATAGGAAAGATAAAATAAATATTGGACCACCCAGTATAATAAATAAACAAATGCTTATTCTGAACACTTCACTTAACTCTGTACATATACAGTGTCAAATAGTGGAATAAAATATGTACAGACGTCAATACCAACAATTTAATAAACTTAAATAAATGATTTTATTAAACAATTGACTTAAACCTTTACACATTACTAACAATGTAATGAAACTTAAGAAAGAGGTTTATAAAACAAAAATCTTCGCACCCCATATTTGGCAGTTACAGAAAAGTAAAACAGCATCCGTAAACAGAACATATAGGTGGCATTGTTCAGAAATTGTTTTACCTTTCAACGTAACGTCATTTGTGTCTACCTTCCATCGGATTGTTATAGTTGAAGATGACGTTGAAGTTACAGCTATAACAGGAGATGTAGGGGGAGCTGAAAAATACAAAAAAAAAAAGAAAAAATATTCAAATTAAAATAAAAAATGTACATATATACTATTTTCTAGACATACATCTACGACATCACCCAAAGATATCGAAGATAAAATTATTGGTTGAAAATAGCTCTGACTACTATTCTAAAAAATAATATACGAATATACATACACAAACACACACGAATATAAACATATACAAATGCTTAAAACGGCCATTTTTAGTTCTTACGTGTTTTGTCATATTTACCTTCGGAAATATTCAATCAAAAATAACAGTAAATGAAGGTAGTATACACCTTTTGTTTGAAAAAAAATTACTTCTTTTTATTTTTGCAAAGCAAAATATTTTATACTTAAAATGGGTAAGATTATTTTAACTAAAGATATTCAATGGTAACATATATATACACTGCTGGCCAAAATCGTAAGACTTTTGTTTGTTTGTTCGTTTTTCAATTTCGCGCAAAGCTACATGAGGGCTATCTGCGCCAGCCGTCCCTAATTTTGAAGTGTAAGACTAGAGGGAAAACAGCTACTCATCACCACCCACCGCCAACTCTTGGGCTACTCTTTACCAACGAATTGTGGGATTGACAGTACCATTATAACGCTCCCACGGCTGAAAGGGCGAGCATGTTTGGTGCAACTGGGATTCGAACCAACGATCCTCGGATTACGAGTCGAACGCCTTAACCCACCTGACCATCCCGGGCCTGATCTTAAGGCCAATGAACATAAAGAAAAAATATGCATTTTGCGTTGTTAGGCTCAACCACTTATTTGAGTATAGCTTTGAAAGATGACAATAAGAAAGGGGAAAATGAAAATAAAAATATTTTTAGCATTTAATAGGGAAAATGTGAACACTATGAAATTAGCCTAAATTGTAGCTGGTCAAAAGTTTAAGAACATACTGAAACGTAGCGTTAATCGGTAAACACGTAACGAAATTTAGTGATTTGTGTTCAAGTATTAGCGTTGTTAATATCTCCCCCTGACATCTCCTGTGTTACATTGGGTAAAAACATGGCAAAGGCTAAAAAGTTGACAGAGTTTGAACGTGGCAGAAATGTCGAGCTGCAAAAGCAAGGTCTGTCTCAACGTGCCATCGCTGGTGAGATTGGGCGTAGTAAAACTGTTGTTGCAAATTTCTTAAAAGACCCTGAGGGATACGGAACGAGAATTTCAAGTGGTCGGCCCAAGAAAATTTCGCCGGCGTTGAGCAGAAGGATTCGACGAGTTGTCCGGCAAGACACCAGCCGATCGTCGAACCAGATTAAGGCCCTTACGGATGCCGATTGCAGCTCAAGAACAATAAGACGGCATCTACGAAAGAAAGGCTTTAAAAACCATAAACGTCTTCAAAAGCCACGCCTCTTTCTACACCACGAAACAGCTCGGTTAAACTTTGCTGAGAAGCACCAAACATGAGACGTAGAAAAGTGGAAGAAAGTTTTATTCTCTGATGAGAAAAAAATTTAACGTGGATGGTCCAGATGGCTTCTAACGTTAGTGGCACGATAAGGATATCCCACCGGAGACATTTTCTACACGACACAGTGGAGGAGGTTCCATCATGATCTGAGGTGCTTTCTCTTTCCATGGAACAATGGCGCTTCAGGTTATACAGGGGTATCAAACAGTAGCTGGCTACATTGGCATGTTGGAGAGAGCATCTTTATTGACTGAAGTTCCTCGCTTGTGTGGAAATGACTGGATCTTTCAGTAGGACAACGATGCAATCCACAATGCCAGCAGGACAAAGGACTTTTTTTATGGCGAATGACGTGATACTTTCGGACCATCCAGCGTGTTCGCCCGAACTGAATCCCATTGAAAATGTTTGGGGATGGATGGCAAAGGAAGTATATAGAAATGGACGTCAATTCCAAACAGTGTATGATCTTTGTGAAGCCACCATCACCATTTGGAATAACATTCTAGCCAGTCTTCTACAAACGCTTATATCGATCATATCGAATGTTTGCAGTTATTCACAATGACGGCCGTGTCGCTCACAACTGAGACTTCTTGTTGGGCATTTCCTACTCTGTTTAGGACTTCTTTTTGGTATGATTTTAAACTCTTGACCAGCTGGTATTTAGGCTAATTTCATAGTGTTCACAGTTTTCCTATTAAATGCTAAAAAAGTTTTTATTTTTATTTTCCCTTTTGTTATTTTCATATTTCGAAGCTCTACTCAAATTAGTGGTTGAATCTAACAACGTAAAATACATATTGTTTCTTTATATTCATTAGCCTTAAGATTTTGGCCAGCAGTGTGTACACACATATATATATAAAAACATCAAAGGGAAAGGTTTATGAAGCCAGAGGAGACACAATGACTCCATTGGTCCGTATATTACAACGTAGTTTTGTCATTTCTTATGTGTTGTATTTTATCTTATTGAAGACTTGTTTATCAATTGTACTTCGTCTTACTTAGTCCTAGCACATGCTATTAAAATCTTTCTCATAAGTTGATTCTAGTTGATTCATTTCGTTCGATCTAAGGTCTGCCCACTGTTATTATAGGCCTTTTGTTCAGTCGTTTCCAGAGTAACAATGTGCACTTTGCCCAACCTAGGCCATACCTTATATTTTCAGTCTTTTGTGTCATGTGCTTCAATTAGTTATTTTCTTAACTGTTTCAAAAGTAAAAGAGTACAATTTTTAACGTATGTGATCGCTTCTGTGTTGCTGTATTCTCATAATAATAACAGTATAACAACATATAACAGGTGCATATATACAGACATCGCTCTAAGGTATTTACAGATTTTTATCATCTGCTTTTAAAGATAGCGTTCACTGACCAACACTCTGCTTTACTTTATTAAAAGCTCTTTTATTATCTATTTTAGGATTACAATTTATGTTTTATTTCAACCAGGACCAATATTTAACATCAAAACATATCACAAGTATTAATATTTGATCATTATAAAACAGAACTGTATATACACGCGTTTCTTCCTGTACTCTCAAACACTTGTCCCCCGCTAGTACAGCGGTATGTCTTCGGATTTACAACGCTAAAATCAGGAGTTCGATTCCCCTCGGTGGGCTGAGCAGATAGCCCTTTGTGGCTTTGCTATACGAAAACACACACACACACTCCTTTTCTCACCTATTCCTACAGCAACAATGTGCATTTCGTCCGATCCAGATCTCACTCCTGTTATCAAATACTTTTTTTTTCAGTAGAACACCTTGGTTTTGTCCCACCCAGACCCGACTTTAGTTATCAAATACAATACTTGTTTTCCAAAACCGTTCCAATATAAACCACATTCTTGTTACCAAATATTTCTTACCTGCTTCTAGAGTAACTGCGTGCACTGCATCTGACATCGGCCCCGCCCCTGCGTTATTAAATGCTTGCACAAGCACCGCATATTTGGTATTTCGTTTCAGGTTGGTGAGGTAACTGGTGTATTGATCATGACTAGCCTTCTCTACACTCTTGTACTGAAAAGGTTCTTCACTGTTTGTTCTCTTATACCCTACGTAGTAGCCCTGAATGACTCCATGCTGCAGTTCTGGTTTGGGTGGCTGAAACAAACAAGAGAACAAAGAGATTTTCGATAATACAGAGTGCACACCTACTAAATTCAAAAAAGTTTTGAATTTCAAATACACAAACTATTACTCACAGAAATCGAATAGCAAGAACATTTACTGGTTTTGAATTTCGCGCAAAGCTACACGAGGGTTATCTAAGCTAGCCGTCCCTAATTTAGCAGCGTAAGACTAGAGGAAAGGCAGCTAGTCATCACCACCAACCGCCGACTCTTAGGTTACTTTTTTACCAATGAATAGTGAGATTGACCGTGACATTATAACGCCCCCACGGTTGAAAGAGCGAGCAGGTGTGACGGGAATTCGAACCTGCGACCCTCAGATTACGAGTCGTGTGCCTTAATCACCTGGCCATGCCGGGCTTGAACGTTTAACGAGTTAAATGTCATTTAATTTCTGTAGTGCATATTGAAGTATAAAAGACATTATTCTAGAAAGTATCGACCTTGTAACACCACATTCAGTGCTTTATTTAACTGAACACTCAATGTTCACTTTACAGCTTCATCGGGGGGTTCCACTAAAAGTTAAAACGTAATTGATCGTTAATAACGTCATTTGGATTAAATAAGAAATTCTAACAGATTCTATAGCACACGTTTCTACATTGTTTGCTTGATATTATACACAATAAAGTTTATTGTTAAAAATAAAAGTTGTTAACTACAGTAACCAAAAATTCCTGTTCATCAGTGGTTGTAGTTGTTAAAGAGTTTATTTAAATTTTCTATTGGTATATTTGTTAAGGATCTGTACAGAAAAAGATAGATTGATTTCAGGAGTTACTTGGTCATGGTTAGTTACCAAATGACCTCCAACTGCACTTTTTCACGTTTTAGTTGATTTAGTTCATAAGGTCAAGAAGTTATTCTATCCTTCTGTGTATGGTTCTTCAGTTTCACCAATGTGTGTAAGGTGACAGATGTTATATGTGAGTTGATGTACAACACTGGAAGTAAGACACATGGCTTTGTTACATTGAAGGTCAGCGTCCAGAGATTTTAAAACTTGACTTCTGAGTGTGTGATTTCTTATAGTAAAACCACATCGTGCTATTTGCTGTGCTTACCGAAGGGAATCGAACCCCTAATTTTAACATTGTAAATCCAAAAAATTACCGTTGTCCCAGTAGGGGACAACTTGTATGAGTTGGAGTTAGTCTGGCTTTTCTATAACTTTAATTGATTTATTGGGCCCGGCATGGCCAAGCGCGTAAGGCGTGCGACTCGTAATCCGAGGGTCGCGGGTTCGCGCCCGCGTCGCGCTAAACATGCTCGCCCTCCCAGCCGTGGGGGTGTATAATGTGACGGTCAATCCCACTATTCGTTGGTAAAAGAGTAGCCCAAGAGTTGGCGGTGGGTGGTGATGACTAGCTGCCTTCCCTCTAGTCTTACACTGCTAAATTAGGGACAGATAGCACAGATAGCCTCGAGTAGCTTTGTGCGAAATTCCAAAACAAACAAACAATTGATTTATTGATTATGAGTTCAGTTTATTAAAGGTAGTTTAGTCAACTAGAGGTAAAGGCACTTTTATGGTGTCTTGGAAAATTGTCTTCTCCCTGTTTTCCTTATTTTTTTCATATTGGAAATGTAATGTTAATATTTCATCATTGTCCTGGAAAATTTGTTCTATGTGAAAAGAAGGAATCGGTATTCTTTTCTCAAAAGGAATGTGTTCCCCGCTTGTACAGCGCTAAGTCTACGGAGTTACAACGCTAAAATCAGGGGGTTCGATTCCCCTTGGTGTACTCAGCAGACAGCCCAATGTGGCTGTGGTAAAAGAAAGCACATAAATAGACACTCAAAAGGAGTGATTTGAATTCAGACCGTATAGCGTTTTATCTCTGCAACCGCGATCAATTATTTTTCACTAATATATAGCAATAGAAGTGAAGAAAAATATATTTCAATTGGCTTATGAAACAATAACGTCAAGAAAGTATCCACCTCGGCTGTTATTTGAATGGTTAACTGTGAAATGGAAAATATATCAAGGCCATGGTTCTTTAGGCCAAGCACTTCATTAATGTATTGAAGTCACAGATTGCAAGTGTCGGTATCCTGACACCACTTATCTAGGACACTTGTTTCAACAATTAAATAATACAGTGTAAACAACAGTTTCTTGACTGCACATAGTGCCACCACTTAGTTGAAGATATAGTTTGCTCTCAAAACGAAGATCACATCATTATGAAAGTTTGAATAACAGAAAATAATAAATCACAATAAACAACTAATTTTCAAAGAGACATAACACACTTTAACAAATTAAATAAACAACTAGACTTAGAAAAGTAATAATAAATTACGAAAACATTTGGGCTGGAAGAATTTTTAACAGATTTGGATAGACTTTAATTGTTTTTGTGATTCGATATGAACACCACACACTACCATAGTGCCATCTTGTGTCCGTTAAAAAAACTGTAGAGTAAATCTCTCAGCGGCCAAACAAATAAAAACAATTTATGTTATAATATTGTTTATTTATAAAATTAAAAAAAAGGATTAGTGGCGTTAACTTCACAGATAAAGTCTGAGTGTATTTTTTAAACGAGAAAGAATTATCTTACTTACAGTAAGTTAAAAAAAGAAAGTTTTAATATTATGCATGCCAAACTCGGAATTTTTGGTTTTGACCGACACTTCTCTTACACAATATTTGATTTGACGGTGTTTCAGATCCAATTATTTCTTGATCAAGTGATTATAATTTTCTCGACTTTCCAGGCAGCACTTCAGATTTCCCAGATCTGTACATGAGCACCTACAGATACTGCTACTTCAGTTTTTATTATAAATGTACCTAACTAATAAATCGCTTTTGAGCTTGTGACATGGTTGTAAAGGTTAATAAGAACATCAGAACGTTTGCTAACTTCAGACTAGAGACAAATGTTTTAAATTGGGTAGTAGACAATATAATATTACATTTTTATTTTAAAAGAATATTTTGAATAGTTTATCAAATACAGTAAGATAAGCAATTTTCACCAGATAAAATAATCTCGAAAATGACCAAGATTACGTAATATTTTACCAAGAACTGGAACAAGGTTTACTTAAGCGTGCAAGCTACGATATGAAAGGTTGTGAGGGGTCACAATTTTTTTTTTTTTTTTAGATTTTCCAAGTTCGAGGCAAGAGCGTCACTTATGTTGTTTTTTTGCAGAAAACAACTAATTTTACGATGTAGTTTTCACTAGCAGGTACAAAACTAATGATTTGCCAAAGAAAAAAAACCAGTACAACTTACTGGACTTCACAATTAGATCAGGCTAGAGATAAGTTTTAATATTATATATATATATATATATTTGACGCAGCGTATGTTCAATCTGTTTCATCAAATAACGTAAGGCAGTTAGCAAACATATTTGGTTTATATTAACATTTTTAGCTCACTTTTATACAAGCGAATGAGCAAAGAAATAAAACTATACTAACCATCCATGTGACCTTCAGTGACTGTGACCCTGTGGCCTCGACATTGACATTCAATGGAGGGCCACCTGGCACTAAAGGATCAGGAAATAGTAAGGTTATTAGTTGTACTATGTTTTAAACTTACACTCATATTGTTCTGGAAAGAAACTTAAAATGGTTTTCGTCTCATTAATGTATTGTTAATATGAAAAAGAATGTTTAAAAAACAGTTTAAGTAAGCTTACACATTCAGATTTTATCTTATTTAACAACACTGAAAGTGTGATGGAAAATATAATGTAAACAATTTTCGTACTATATTGTGCTCATAACAGGAATTGCAACTTAGTTTTATAATATATATAGTTTTCAAATAAGAACAAATAATCTTAACCAATAAACTCAAAAGTGGTTTTTTTATTACATTACATTACCAAAAGTAATAGAATGATACACTGGGATATATGGGTGTGTGTAGGAGTGGGAGTCATGTCTCATTGCATAGGTTCCACTTTAATAAAAAGCTAACCTTCCTATGACGTTAACCACAGGCTATATTTTAACACTTATCACAAGCTGTTAGTACATATCTAGAGAAAAAGACATCCACTCTCCTTGCAAAATAACTCATAAATGTAGCAAGTGTTTGAATTTGTTTCATCTGTTCTTCAGGGGGATATCCAAAACTTTCCAGATTGGTTAAACCAGATTTAAGTGGCTCTAAGCTAGCCGAGATAGACTCTACACGTTATTTATTTGAAACCATTGATGGAACGAAAATATAAAAAAAGATACGATTTCTCCCCATGAACATCGATCAATGGAGACTGCAACATTTCCTAGAAAACCATAATACGAGACCTTTTTAACTCTTAGCAATGAAACAAGTCAAAGCAGATAAAACAGGCTGAAAAATGATAGAAACCCATTTACACTTTGTGTTTCGGACAACACAGTCATATATAAAGTGTTAAATAGAGAAATTCTGCACTCTAAACAACGTCTTTCAACTACCCAACTTAGTATTAAAGCCTCAGGACAGTTGACACCTTGCACCCATGGTCGTGATAAGTTGTTTGGACTACACGTTCTTCGTAAACTCTGGATAAAAGAACTTTTTTCTATTGTGGAGGATTTATTGATCTGCAGTCTTAACATCATTAGAATCACGAGCAATGGGTGTAATGTCAGATATGCAGCATATTTTCATAGCACTTTTCACAATTCACAATGAAACGGGTCAGTATTCTTTATTAGCACGTGCAGAGGCATTTATTCTTCAGAACTATACCCTAAGTATACCCTGAATGTCTTAGACAACGTTCCACTCCAGTGTCGCATCCACTAAAATGAAGTTCGATAAAAGTAGGCAGCCTGAATCTCTTGGACAACGTACCATTTCAATGTCGCATCCACTATAGTAAAGTTCAGTATAAGTAGGCAACCTGAATGTCTTGGACAACGTTTCACCTCAGTGTTGATTCTACTTACTATTCCTTTTTTGACAAGTTCTGGACCTCAACTGGTCGTCTGTATCAGACGCTGACTTCTATAAATCTTAGACAGCAGTACATCACGAGATTTACGTGAATATTTAATGGAGGTGAAAGCATTATCAGCTGGTAATGTGCTGCTCTATTACTTTTGGCAACAAAAAGTATGTTTTAATGTTAAAAGAAAAACATATGATACCGATAAGGAATATATTATATTGTTCAAAAGGCCAAAGATAATGTTTACAAAACAGTTTCTGATAAATTATATCCCGTTAGGAAGACAAAATTCACGATTACGTTACTGGTAAGTTGTATACTGTTTAAAAAACAACATAAAATATTTAAGATGTAATCCCTGAAAAGTTATATAATGTCAACTCTGTATTGTACGCATTACAGAAATACGGCTGAAGAAAAGTTTTCTTGAATTTCTTACACAATGGATATACATATTGCACACAAAATGATTTGTGAAACATACTTTGATAAGTTATAGATGAGCAAATTACTTTAAAGTAATATTGTTAACTTGAGTAATTAACAATAATAAGTCCATAGTTTGATTGGACTGTTATCTGGATGTAAGAGTATTCAATCACAGAATTGAAGCAACAAGGATAGATTTGTACGTTAAAATGTGCAACAGGGAACTAAAAGGACAGGCTATAATTTAGTTGTTTTTTTTCATATTTAGTTTAACTCTACCTTCTTCGGCCGTTCTACATTCTACTATTTCACTTGGTTGGCTACGTCCTATCAAATTCTCGGAAAGTACCCGAAAGTGGTAAGACGAAACTGGATGTAAGCTTCTAACTGTGACTGAAGTGTGAGGAGTTGAGAAGACGAAATGTGAATCTTGACTATCCCATGACCCTTGAAAAACAAAATAAACAACAAAAAACACATCAACATGATTAAACCTACTTTATTTACTTTTAAGTAACTCTACCACCTTTCCTTATACACTGTAACCAATTTATTAATGTATATTGAAACGTGTATTGCAAAAGTCCCGTTTGTTCTCTACGTTTGTAGAAGATTCTGGAGTACAAGAATCAACAACGTACGATGTGTGTGTATGTAAAACACTAGAGATTGCCAGGACTGTTGCCAAATGAAATTTCGAGAACCTCGCTTAATTATTACAAAGGTAACCATCGCAACACGCGGAGAGACAGTATATATTGATGGTACGCTACAGTTATTATAAACTTCGGATGCTATAACTCTGATTATATCTTCTGATTCTTCTCTCTAATCTGGAACTGAATATTCTATCGACGGTTCACGATAACAAATTAATTCTATGTAGCCAAACATTCTTTATACGTGTGGCCTGATATGGCCAGGTGGTTAAGGCACTCGGCTCGTAATCTGAGGGTCGAGGTTTCGAATCCCCGGTACACTAAACATGCTCGCCCTTCCATCTATGGGGACGTTATAATATGATGGTTAATCCGACTATTCGTTGGTAAAAGAGTAGTCCACCAGTTGACGATGAGTGGTGAAGACTAGCTGCCTTCCCTTTAGTCTTACACTGCTAAATTAGGGACGATTAGGGAAGATAGCCCTCGTGTAGCTTTGCGCGAATTTGAAAAACTCACATGTAAAAATTAGTTTGTTTTTGAGGGCGAGAATGTTTAGTGTGACGGGGATTCGAACCCTCAACCCTCAGATTACGACTTGAGTGCCTTAACCACCTGGCCATACGTATAAAGAATGTTTGGCTACATAGAATTAATTCGTTATCGTGAACCGTCGATAGAATATTCAGTTCCAGACTAGATAGAAGATTCAGTACTGTTTGTAACTTTGTAAAACTTTTGTATAATCATTATTTGTAATAATCATTATTATAAATTGTATTGTTATTTGTATATTCATGATACGAAAGAAAATTGTTGGCAAACATCATAAATTTGATACATATTGACATTCAATTAACTTCTAAATTAAAATTACTGGCTATTTTAAATTATAATATGTAACAATACAATATAAACATACCTGAAACATTTTTATATTCCACTACATACTTCAAAATGGCGCTATTTCCATTATACGACGGTTTCCATGACAATTGTACAGTCCTACTGGTTACGTCACTCACCACTAAATTTGTTGGCGGGCTCGGGGGTTCTGCAATAAGTTAAAATATTTTGAAACAATGTTTTTATACTACGGTAGTGAAATATTTAGAAATAAAACTTAAGATGTTTTCAGTCTGTTACTTTTTATTTACTTGTAGATGAAACTGGTAGTAGATCCTTTCAAAATTAACGATTTTTAAAGTAGTTTTAAAATTCAACTGTGGTTTACAATTTTCTGTTTAAAGACAGTTAACTTTATGTTATTCAAACCTAATTAAAATCAATTGAATAATCAATCATTATCTTTTTAATACGCTGTAACTTACTTATTACAATAGTATGGTTTAAACGTACGAAAATCTGTTTTAAAACTATTTCAAGAATATCCTTGCATCAAACACCCTTTATCACGTCTACGTCAAACCACACCAGGCTTGAAGCAAACGTATATCACACTTATCACGTCCACTTTAAACCACACCAGGCTTGAAGCAAACGTATATCACACTTATCACGTCCACTTTAAACCACACCAGGCTTAAAGCAAACGTATATCACACTTATCACGTCCACTTTAAATCACACCAGGCTTGAAGCAAACATATATCACACTTATCACGTCCACTTTAAATCACACCAGGCTTGAAGCAAACGTATATCACACTTATCACGTCCACTTTAAACCACACCAGGCTTGAAGAAAACGTGTATCACACTTATCACGTCCACTTTAAACCACACCAGGCTTGCAGCAAACGTATATCACACTTATCGCGTTCACTTTAAACCACACCAGGCTTGAAGCAAACGTATATCACCCTTTATCACGTCCACTTTAAACCACACCAGGCTTAAAGCAAACGTATATCACACTTATCACGTCCACTTTAAACCACACCAGGCTTAAAGCAAACGTATATCACACTTATCACGTCTATTTGAATCTCCATCTCACGCTTGAATCAAAAGTACGTTATGCTTACCATAACTACTTTAAATCACGTGCCAGTCTTAAGTCAAAAGTATGTTATACTTACCAAGTTTGCTTAAACCACGTGCCGCGCTTGAGTCAAAAGACTTTATACGTATCATATCTACTTCAAACCAGCTAAGATTGAGATTGTTTTAGCTGGAGAAGGCCAATGAAAAGATGTGGATCTAGAAATGGCTTCTGCCCCCAATATAAAGACGAAATGTGTATTTGTTTGTATCCTAACTCCACCGGGCCTCTTGGGGCAATCTCGACCCAAATTTGGATTTTAACACTATTAACTATGGAAAATGTTCTAAAGGTGTCAAAACTAAACTTTATTTCTGTTTTGTAAACCCTATTGGTTAGTTACTTCTAGCCTACAATCTTTATTTTTTGGTTGATGAAAAGGAAACTGCAAATGTTGTTTATGAAGCTTTGTTATAATTTTAAAATTTTGGGATAAAGTGTTCAGGTTATTACTTTGAAATATATGATTCTGTTAAACTTACGCTGTTTCAATTAAGATTAAACCTTTCCCTTTAGTTGACAACTACTTCTACTTGTAATTAATATACAAAAAGAGTTAACACAGACGAATAATTGGCACATTCGGGTAAAAGTGTTAATTACTGTGACCAACTGTAAATGTACTGTTCCTTATTAGTTTTCACTTATTTTAAAACCACAAATAGATAGATTTCCAAGGATCACGAACACAGCCGATGCTTTGAGTTTCTTAATACGTCAGAATTTCGCACATCAGGCTTAGTTGTGTAAGAGAAGCACCTTATAATAAACAAGAGAACCAAATGAATTTTTTTATAGAAGGTCCTGGGCCAGTCTATCCCTGACACACTCGCCCTTTGTTTTTTACGAATTTAATTTTGAAACCAGGAATATATTAGAAATAACAAGTACTATGAGAATGCTTGAGGGCTAGGCCATCAACTCAAACTGAGAAGAGTGCTTTGGAAAGTTGTTTGACAAGACCGCTTCAAACACCCAAGTTTTATTTGTGTTAATACTTTTATTGTTTCTTCTGGGATCGAATGCCTTACCTTGAACAACTAACTGAATATTTGTCTCATCCGAGCCGTACTGATTTGACACTATACACGTGTAGAGGGCGGAATCCTGTCGGTCTGTTGACGAGATTATCAGTCGTGAAGTGATTACACCCTCACCGACATCTTCCTCCACTCTATACCTAACGTGCAAACGTTTCATAATTATACTTAGAACTTCTCATTCTGAGATACCAGCAAAATGTTTCTGAGGTGAATTAGTGCAAGATAACACTGAGCAGAATAATCAAAACATACAATATTGTATGTGATAATTAATATGGGTAATAACAGAATTAATTCACATAATACATAACAGTTTTTACACAGATGATACTAAAGTAGATAATATTAGTAAAACTGTAATAGGAACTAAATAAATAGTAAATTGATAATGGTTAACAAAAGTACTAGTGCAAAGTTCATGTTGAATAAAATAATCGGAACAATGGTAATACTAAACCATAGTCAATATAAAGTTAATAGTACGCTAAATACTTGATTTGATGTTTGTTGATTTCTTATTGCAAAGTTACATGATAGGCTACCTACACCGTGGGAAATCAAAACCTGGATTTTATTGTTATAAGGTCGTAAACTTAACTTTCACCAATCGGGAAATGAACTATAAATACATTAGAACATGCATACTATTGAAGTATAGAATCAACAAAGAGTTAATACTGAACTAGTATTCAGATAATACTGAAATAGGGAATTAGCACACAGACAGTACTGTGCAAGAAAATTAATACGTACGTATAATATTAATTAAGATAAATAATTGCTGCATAATTAACAAATAGTTATTGATGCATATGAAAAGTAACATACGTAAGTGTAATAATGAACAAGATGATGAAGTACCAGAGAATTACGACACAAACAGTTCTGTATAAGAAGGTTACAACATGTTTGTATGTGCATGTATATACTACTAAAAGCCCGACATGGCCAGGTGGTTAAGGCAATCGACTTGTAATCCGAGGGTCGCGGGTTCGAATCACCGTAACACCAAACATGCTCGCGCTTTCAGCTGTAGGGTGTTATAATGTGACGGTCAATTCTGCCATTCATTGCCAAACGGGTAGCTCATGAGTTGGCGATGGGTAGTGATGACTAGCTGCTTTCCTTCTAGTCTTACACCCCTAAATTAGGGACGGCTAGCGCAGATAGCCTTTGTGTAGCTTTGCGCGAAATTCAAAAACAAACAAATATACTACTAAACAAGATAATTACTAGAGAATTAGTGCATAAATACCACTGAATAAGAAAGTTAACACATACCAAATAAAATAAGCAATCATTAGAGAATTAGTAAATAGTAAACATTAAATAAGAAGATTAACACACTCCATGTAATACTGATTAAAATAATTAATTCTTATACGATACCAATACAGAGTACTGATTAATAAGAAGTTCCTTCTTTTCAAGGCAAACAGCCTGTGAAATATGATGCTGATGGTTATAGAAACAAAACACTAGACAAAAATATTACTTTTTTGGAATGAATATAAATTGTTTGTAATTGTAAACCTTTTAGAATACCACATAAAACATTCAAATTATTTTGTAAAATTACTGTAATTATTTTAAATAGTTTTACGTATTACAATTTATCTCAGACGAGTCTCCGATTTTTTATGTTACATACGTTACGTATTACGATATCAAATAGCTGGAAATCTGAATTTCAAGTTAGAAGTTAATTAAATGTTCATACGTGTCAGATTTATCATATTTGTAACAAGATTGATACACATAATTTTCTTTCTTAACACAAATATATTTTAACATAAAAATAACAATACAGTTTATAATAACGGTTATTACAAATAATTATTTATATACAAAAAATTGCAAATTTACAAATAATATTTAGTCTTCTACTTGATGTGGAACTGAATATTTTATTTACGGTACAGGCCCACTGCGAGCTAATTAATTTTATGCTGAAATATAGACACACGTTACTTGATGAGAATCCTAGCTAGCTTTATTCTTGTTTGGATTAACACGGTTTACAAACTTATTTTTCACGGAGAAAGGTAGATATCTAATATCCTCTTAGAAATACTAACGTCTGGAGTAATTCTCTGAAGTTGTAATGTTCAAAATGTGTAAAAGTTCCAGGACAGACTTTGTAGTTTTCCGATTAATAAGCGTTTGTCACAATTATAATTCCGAGACTTATAGTACACTGACTACAGCTGGCTAACAATATTCTATAACACTCTCTTGGCGCGTCGATTTATAAACTTTTTAACGATGGTTTAGAAAGTTCAGTTAACAACAATACTGGCAATCACTAGTATTTTACATACTTTGTACATTGTTGATTCTTACACTCGAGAATCTTCTACAAATGTATAGAACAGGCGAGATTTGTGCAATACACATTGAACAATATATGTTACATGCATTAAACTGAAACAAACGTATATATCAAAATAAATGTATTACAATAAACTCGTTACAAGAGATTACGTCTAACGGTCCAACACTGTTGAAATGATTATTGTCATAAGACATTATTAAATCAAACAATGTGTTACGTACTTCTAAAATACATTGTAAGTCTTGATAATGAATTTTAGTTTTGTTCAAGAATGTTCAATGCTCTCAAAGATATTATTATTATTACTATTGAATTTCAGCAATCAAGGAATATTGCTTTAGTAACTGTTGAGTTTAGTACTGTTAGAGGTGGTTTAATGATTCTAGTGTGTGAAAATAAAAAAAATAGGCTTCGTCAGAGATGTTACCAAATACTTACTTTGTAACCAGTATATTGTGATAAATTATAATATATTTTATAATGGTGGTCCCCAAGAGGAGAACCTTGGGCCACATGAGGTACTTGAAGACCTCATTTGTGGCTTGCACTGTGATCAGATATTGCGAAAATAAGTAAAACTGTATATAGAGAATAATGTATTCCCCGACAAGCTGAGACCCGGCTCTTAGCTTTATGGTCATCATCCGAATGATCTAAATTTAAAATAATTAGGGACCATTGCTTTATTACTTCTAGAAATACTATCAATTTCAAAGAAAGTATGAGCAATGGTTTTATTGGAAAATGTTAATAATTCTATCATCTTAAGCGGCTTTGCATTAAAGTGTTAGGTAACATAATTAAGGATTTATGTACGATATACTGACACTCACCTAATAAATTGGATAAAACATGATTTCACACCAGTTTATTAGTGAATACACCTGAATGTTACATAATGTAAATATAAACGCAAGCAGGATGTTGACACTCACTTAAATCAAAAGTATTTATATATATATAAGTATACACACATAACGTAATATTATATGGGAATATTGACTATTATTTGAAAATCGTGTAACGTAACATAACAATCAAACCAAGATACCGAAGCTAATCGAAATAAAATATACAGGACATAATTTAACAAAAAAATACTGATACTCAGTTGAATATGTGAAACGTGTATTAATACACCAAGATACTAAAGACATCAAAATAAAAATTATAAGATGTGATTTCATACAAATACACTGACCCGAGAATCATGTAACCCAAGTAAACATATACACTTACAGTAAACAGATACTGGCATTCAGGAAATAAATACGAATGTTTATCTCCAAGATATTGAAACTCACTTTTTGTTATTTGTATCTAGCACATTTCTGTCTTTTTCCCATCGAACATTTAGTGGCAGTTCTCCTCTGGCATCACAACTGAGACTGGCGTCTTCTTGCTTCCTCACAGCTTGGCTTCCAAACTTCGTTTCAAACTTTGGTGGTGCTAAAGTGGAATGGTTATTTAATTCTAAATATGGTCAAGAGTTAAAGCCGATTCTATTCTTACTATGAGTTATCATTTTATTTATTTATTGAATTTGCTTAAAACAGGAAAAGAATCAAAACAAAGCTATTCTGGATTCACCTCTGAATAATTTTGTTTTGATTTTTTCAATAAAAGAGCAACTTATGTTTCACAACCTATTTAACATTTTACAATTACTGGCGAGCTTGCCATTAATTAATAACATTTGGCGAAAAATAGGGTTAGGATGGGCTAGATAAGCTCTCCTTAAACCCACCTTTGGTATCCTCCCTATCTTCAGAAACACGACTTTTCTTAGGCCTAATAGTTAATTTATTCCAAATTTATGTAGATACGAGCCTAACACATTACTTTTATAGAAACGAACTTACTTAAATGTGAGACACCACTTACCACTTCATTCTACTTGTAAGTTCTCCATTAACTATATAAAACATTGACTGGTGAAAAATGAGGGGGTAAATAGGTTTGACTGGATTGGCTCCCCTTGAAATGTTCTGTATTCTCAGAAAAACCGCTTTTCTTAGAAGTAAAACATAATTGACCCTGCATTTATGTAAATATAAGCCAAATTACATCTAAAAAGAAACGTCTATAATTAAATCTGATACGCTGCTCACCGTGAACGTTCAAAAATACAACTTTACTTAGTCCCCCGCCAATTCCGTTATTAGCATGACACATATAATAACCACTGTCATTGTCTTCAGTTTCGTGGATGAACAGACTGCCATTTCCATAAACCCGTATTCTGTAACTTGATCCAATGTTCCTAAATTCACCTGGATTTTTTCCTAATTAAAGGAAATAAGAAATAAAAAACATTTTATAACATTCACATAACTTGGTTTAATACACCTAACACTTACAATAACCATATGCCTTAATAAGACTGCAAAACTTAAGATTTTTTTTCCAGTTATCGATATTTAATGTTGTTTAAAAACGTGCAGTTACAAAAACTTCCAGCCTTAACCTGTGTTTCACCATATACATCTAGAGGATCGGTCCTGGCTAGTGACCAGTGTTCCCGAACTGTGAATTCGTGTGACCTATTGCCACAAAAACGTGCTCCTCACTTTGGAGGCCATGGGTGCGCTATGAACAACTGTCAAATACCACTATCCAATCAGGAAAGAGCATCTTAAGAGTTGGCGGTTGATGCTGTTGAGTGGATATATTCGATCTACAAGTCTATCACTTCATTATTGGAGGAGACTATGCGCAGATAACCCTTTAAGTAAGTTTATGTGAAATTCTGTAGCAAACAAAAGAGGTAGAAGCGTAAATAATTTTAATAGACAGAAATACGTTTCACATTCATTGGTACAACCATACCCTATAAGAGGTAACCAATAAGTGGTTAAACCAAACGTAAATCAGTTTTGGTGAAGTTACCGTTGATGCTAATTTGTTGGAGGATTTGCAAGGTGACATTCTATGGTTCACTGTGTAAGCTGTTTTATGTGTGTGTTGTGCATTTTGAATATACAAGATAGACATTTTCCAATAAAATAAGTTTATTATTCTATATTTTGAGTAAAATAGAAACAAACGTACATACCGCTAGATTTTTTCCAAATAATTCGAGGTTTAGGGTAGCCGCCTGCTACACAGTCCATGGATATCCTGTTCCCTCGTATAACATCCGTGTTGGATGGCTCTTTGATCCATTGTGGTTGTACTGGTAACACGAAAACCAGAATATTTTATTTAAATAAACCAAATAGCTCTTATAAAAATGAAGTTTAAAATGATGTGAAAAACCGCGACAACGATGTCAGCTAATTTTTCTTATTCCTCTGTATTTCGGGGTGACACAAATACATTTTAAATTCTACTTACTATAAGCTCTTGTCTTTCTGTCCTTATAACATGGATTCAATTATAAATCTACAGAACATCGAATTAATTTTCCTCTTTAATATCTATACGTAAGTTTAACACGTTAGTAAGTTGAACATTAATTGATACAATTATCATGTATAAACACAAACTATATAAAGCTGTAAAGCGTTTAGAACATATGTTAGCATCGATTAGCTATATTTGTATTCATAGGAGGAAGCCTAGAAAGTGCCCTAGGGTCACGTGTCCTCTAACTGGGTCCCTCATATTACTAGCTGAGCGCCCTAACCAACTGACCATGCAGGACCAGGGGTCAAAGTTGACCTGTAACTTCTACAAAATACATGAACTGTTGAACTACGAAAGAAACAGAAGGTTATAGAGAACTAAAACTTAAGCATGACAATTTAGACTTTGTATATTGTAATAATGGTAATTTCCCATAAATATAGGTTATTGATTAACCACGCGTTTTACATTCTTAAAAATAAAATCTAGGGTTGGGTAGATTCACTGCCACTGTTAGAGAGAAATGAGCACTGTTGTCAAATAATGACCAGTTTAAGAGTCATGTGGAATGTGAATCTGTTATAAAATATTGGTTATATCAGCTTCCTTGTATGTGGGAAATATACGATCAGACAGAGGTTAGTAGAGGTTCCTTGTATATAGTGAGTACACGATCAGTTAAACAATGTTTAGATTTTGAAAAACAAAAGTACAGAAGGGGTTAACTTTGCTGTACCCACCATGGGTATCAAAATCCGATTTTATAAGCCTTCAGACTTACCATTGATCTACTTACTGGGGACTAAATCTTTATATAAAATCTAAAGTAAACATCATGCAAAGGTTAACTCTATATCAGTATCAAAAGTGAACTTATTGTCAGACAAGTGTAATGAACAGAATTTCCTTTATTTGTTTTATAAGTCAAACTTGTAGACACAAGATGACAAATAACAAACTACAACATTACTACATAAGACTGTAAATGATTTACCATTAACAACCAAAGCTGTTGTTCTGCTAACAGTGGCTGCACTGTTGGACGCAACACAGGTATAATTTCCACTGTCTGAATATGTTACATTCTTCAGAATGAGTAAAGACGAATCTTCTAAATTTTGTACTCGTATTCCGTGCTCCCTGACGATAGGAGCGCCATCTTTTGTCCACCTGATGCTAATAGGAGCATCTCCTCTGACAATAACGCAAACAAGTTTGACTCGCATTCCTTGACTCACAGTTTTAATTTCTGGAAAAAACTCCTCGTCGATGAGAGGCGCCACTGTAGTACACAATGTAAAATAGCATATTACTTGATATCTTGGTTTGTCTAGAAAAGCTTGAAACGACATAACTCTATAGTGTTCAATTAGCGTTTACTAAAGCATTATTGAATGTTTAATGCACGTACGGTTTCATAAAGGTAATTTAAATGAAAGACTAATGATATGCTTTTAACACAGTTAATCTTACTAACGAACAACAACAACAAAAAGATATAAAATACAAAGTAAATTAAATATCACCAACCAGTACCGCTAGGCGTGTACGTTACTAAGGAGACGTTAATATGACTGTTTTCGAAATGATTTACTCCAGAAATCATGTTAGATGAATCCTTTGTAAACAGAGGTGAAAAATTTAAAATAATTAACATAATTTTGTTCGTTGGTCTATTTATTCTTTGTGATAAATGTCCGATTTCTAAAACTGTTGCTGTATTATTAAAACTCGTATTTGTTTTATACTAGCCTCTGATTGTCATATACACTCGACCTCTTGCTGTTAGATCTTCCGGGCTCTTTGCTATGCACGTGTATTCTCCTTCGTCAGCTGGTCTTTCAATTTTCGTCAGAATAAGCGTTCCATTTGGCTCCACCTTCTGGCGATGTGTTAGAGGTAAAGGAGAGCCATCTGTCGACAAGTATTTTATGATTTGTTTGCTGAGTTATATCAGTTCTGAAATACTTTATACTGACTGCTTGATAACTTGTTAGGCAACATGTATGTAAATATATATTAATAATATTCATCAGTTTCTGCTGTTGTTCAATTTGCTTGTTTGTTTTGGAATTTCGCACAAAGCTACTCGAGGGCTATCTGTGCTAGCCGTCCCTAATTTAGCAGTGTAAGACTAGAGGGAAGGCAGCTAGTCATCACCACCCACCGCCAACTCTTGGGCTACAGTTCAATTTGCAGCAGACCTTATACTACAAATTGGGGTCTTGGCATGATTGTGTTATTAAATTAGGATAAATAATATATGCAACTTAAACACTAAAAACGAAACAATGGTAACTTAACGTCACCGTGATGAGGGTTGTCTTGTCAATTCCTCTGTTTTTACCCCAAAATTAGGAAACACATAGTGAAGCTAAATACACGAATTTTATCACACAATTCATTGTTCGGCTTGTTCACTGAAGACCAAATATTTGGTTGTATAAATGTGTGAAACAGAAAATGCTTTTCTTTTTTTCATGTAACAAATTTTGTTAAAAGTATTAAACAAGTTGCTTAAAACTGGTTTTAGTCATATGTTGATATAAACAATAAAAATATGCCCTATTATTTCGATAAAACTATAGGTATACATTATTATCTTTAAATTATACGCAACTAATTAACTAACAATCACATAATCATGTCAACTAACCTCGTTCCCACGAGATACTTTTAACTGGATAGCCCGATACTGGACATCTTAGGGCTTTCGTGTCTCCAGCCAAGACAGTGATGTTTCCCATTGGTCGTATTACTGGTGGTCCATAAACATTTATTTTTCCAGAATAAGTAACACTTTCTACAGCATTGGTTGCTTTACACGTGTATTCACCGCCATCTTCAATCCTGATATCACTAATATTGACGTAGCTAACCACGTGACCGTGAGACGTAACATAGTCACCTTTTCTCAAACGAGAGGATTCTGGAAGTGGAAATCCGTCCAGTATCCAGGTGATTTCTGGAAGAGGGTTTCCGGATGCCGAACAGCTTAGTGATAAAATCGTTCCTGGTTTTAGGATTTTTTCAGGAAAGTTAACCATCATAGATGGAGCGACCTCTGAAAAATATTGTTAAATATTACACCATCTCACACCAGTTATTTTGTTAATATGATATGTTGTGTAGGTTATCATACGATCTTTATTTTCATAAGCATGATAAAGATCTAAACAAATCTTTTATGGTAGCATGTAAATTCAGGTAAGTATACAAAGAAGGTTTGTTTTAAAATTTTACTTTTTTATGGCTATGTTATGAATGTTTCAATAATGTTTTCGTCACTGTAATGATGTTATGGAGATTTTATCTACTTCTATCATTCAAGTTTATGAAACAGATTTAGATGGAAAAATACAAAAAAAAGAAAACGTAACTAACCTTCTAGTCGCTAATTGCCTTAATTGACAACAATTTATCATATACTGTTATAATCAGGACCGTATTAACTGTTACACATTTGCATTAGGGCCCCAAGCAGTAAGGAGCCCTTGCAGACTATTCGGACTTTTAGTTTAACTCTCTCCTTTTCGATAAATCTTCATATTTTATTTGTTATTTGTTCTATTATTACTCATTACAGACTAGATCAATTTGCCAACCTCGTAACCAGCATAAAAAATATAAAATAAATCAAAATGATCATTTTTTCTCTCGAATTACTACAAATTGTAGCAGGAAACATTTCTTCACAGTGAAAAGTTTAAAATTTCTCAGCCTTGTTATAATTAGATTTTATTGTTTTATTGCCTTTCGGACCGCGATTCTTGAAATTTCTGTCATAAAAAGTCATAATATGAGGTAACATGAAGCAAATGTTACACTAACCAAGTCATATGAAGCTTGTACTACTCGTGAACTGTCAGTCCTAGCAGAAAAGTTTTATTATTATAATATTTATTTATATTACCTAATTTAAACATATTTAACCCAAAAGTTTCTAAGTTTTAAATTTTTTGTTATTTTTATAATAATAAATTAAGAATTGATAAGAAAAACAAGAAATATTTCACTCACATGTTCAGCCGTTTTTTGTTTTGCCGTCGACTGTCTTTTTATGTTAGCCTACTACTGTAGATCAATACTATCACTCCACAATTTCTTTTTAAAGTAAATAATGCAGTGAATAACACAGAATAATTTTATATTAAAGATCAAGAAACCTTTCTGTGAAAACGTTTTTCTAGCTCTCTAGTTATATGATTTGATCAGTTAGAAATTCAACTTTAGCTCCCACTATGTTCTCGTGGGTAAAAAAGAAAAAAAGTTCTCTTCTGCTAATTTATCAACTGTCTGTAACATTATGTGGCCTCAAATGATATAAACAAAAGGCGGATGTAAATATACTTTAAGTATACATTTTCGAAAAAGAATATACTGTTTTTTGTTTGTTTTGGAATTTCGCACAAAGTTACTCGAGGGCTATCTGTGCTAGCCGTCCCTAATTTAGCAGTGTAATACTAGAGGGAAGGCAGCTAATCAGCACCACCCACCGCCAACTCTTGGGCTACTCTTTTACCAACGAATAGTGGGATTGACCGTCACGTTATACACCCCCCGGCTGGGAGGGCGAGCATGTTTAGCGCGACGCGAGCGCGAACCCGCGACGCTCGGATTACGAGTCGCACGCCTTACGCGCTAGGCCATGCCGGGCCAAGAATATACTGCAAGCTTAAAGTTTCAAAGGATCTAACCATAGGTCGTAGATTAGCATTAGAAGTTTATTGGCATCATTAATTACAGTAAAATATAGCAAGAGACATACACAAGTTACAATGCTAATCAACCTCCTTATCGAGTATAGACCGCATATAATAAATGCTTAAAGACGTTAAGCCTAATAAGGATACTAATAGTAATCGAAAATGTTTTGCATGCTCTGTCAGTATACATGAACATCTGGTAATCCAGATGTATTCTGTATGAAAATCTAGGCTTCTAACAACGCACATGGTAACCTTTTTTTTACACAAAGCCTTCAACTATTTTAACTAGATGATCCATAATCAAATACACTTACTGGTAACTTAATCTGGACATATATAGAATTACATTTTATAACCCAGTTTGGTAAGCAGATCTTATGTTTGGCGCGACCGTCAGATTACGAAGCGCACGCCTTAACGCGCTAGGTCATGACGGGCCACCACATTACAGTAAGTCATATTATTTTTAATTTTCCATATTTAAATCTCTTTTTTTTTTCATTGTTCTTTTCTTAAACCTAGAATCAAGCTATAAAGGTAGTAAAACACACATATGATACACTAGTTACACATGACAACATCTATTTTTAACGAGTGAGCGTCCACCAATACAGTAAAGAAACTGAAGGGTGTCCGCCGGTTGGCAAAATTTGGAAACCCCCGGTCTAGAGGAATTACCAAATATTTTCGGAACAACCAAGGTAAAATACATGTTTGAAAATTTCAGTAAGAGTGTATCTAACAAATATATCAGGTAATTTCCAATGTATTTCTTTTCGTACGTTATTTCTGTAATACCTCCTATCTTTAGTTCGGCTGTTCCTTGGACAGACTCCTGGTTATTGTACACAAAACACTGATACATTCCTCGATCTTCTCTTTTTACCATGGTGATATACAACACTTCACGGCTCATAAGTCTCACTCTACTGTTTTCAGCTATAGAGTGTTTATCCTTCACCCACTGAACGTTCAGAATTGGATATCCAACAACTGTACAGTTGAGTACGGCCGACTTACCAACGTCAGCAACCAGGGTCTCGGGTTGGACTTCCACTGAAAGTGGAGCTACATGAGGATTAAAAATTAAAACGAAATTTTTACTCATCCAAGACAAAACGTTTTAATTGTATATTTTAAGGATAAGGAATGAAATATTGCATACATATAAACACATGAAGCTCTTACCAGTTACTACTAGTGTTTTCTGTAGTGATTTTTCTCCCACGCTGTTGTTAACAACACAGAAATATTCTCCACTATCAGTCACTTCTACCTGTTTTATCAGAAGAAAGTTGTCCATGATGATCACTCTAGAAGTTGAACTTAACAAATATTTGTCTTTGTACCACCTGTAAAAGAATGAGATTATAAGTTGTTATTCTTCTAGTTACTTGTTGCGCCCATGACTGCGCTAAATTTAGTGCTAATCATATTTTTGTCTTCAGGAACACCAACAACTAAACAACATAATCTTTATTACTTTTATCGTTCGCGTTTGTTTCAAAATCCGTGATTTTTTTTTTTAATTTCATGAGAGCTATCTGCGTTAGCCGTCCCCAATTTAGTAGTGTAAGACTAGAAGGAAAAATACTAGTCGTAATGAATCAAATTTCAAGTCAAGCGCCCTAACCACCTGTTGTATTTCATAAGTCACAACACATTTTGTTTAGCTGATTCATTACAAAAATATTCATATGTCTCTATTTACCGCCAGCTCTTGGGCTACTATTTTACCAACAAATAGTGGAATAAGCTATCACATTATAACGCCCCAAAGGCTGAAATTGCGAACATTTTGGTGTGATGGGGATTCGAACCCGCGACTCTCAAATTTCAATTCAAGCGCCCTAACCACCTGTTGTATTTTATAAGTCACAACACATTTTGTTTAGCTGATTCATTACAAAAATATTCATATGTCTCTATTTGTGTGGTATAAACAGTGACGTTAAATGGTACGAGATAACAGACAACTTGGAAAATAAAGATAGAATAGTCGCAACACAGCATATATTAGGTGTTACACAAACATTAAACACAATAGTTTAACATAATTAGTACATTTAATTTGATGTTGGATCAAACAAACACGTGAAGAGAAAATTATTTTACTTATACCTGTTTCTGTTGATCATAATAGAAAGTAACCTACCGATAGGTGGGGGTAGGCGTGGCTTGGGCAATGCAGGCTAACTCCACGTTCTGTCCTTGTTCAGTGTGCACTCGTTGATACTCATCTCTTACTTGTGGTGGCAGCGGACCCCGAGGATCTAAAGATATGTTAACAACAATAAAAATCATGAGGCTGTGATCATCACACCTGTAAAAAACAACAACTTAGATACTACGATAATCGGCTCGGCGTGGCCAGGTAGTTACGGCACTAGACTTGTAATCTAAGGGTCACGGATTCGAATCCCCGTCACATCACACGTGCTCGTCCTTTCAGCCGTGGGTGCTTTATAACGTTACGGTCAATCCCACTATTCGTTAGTAAAAGAATAGCCCAAGAGTTGGCGGTTGGTGGTGATAACTAGTTGTCTTCCCTCTAGTCTTACACTGCTAAATTAGAGACGGCTAGCGCAGATAGCTCTCGTGTAGCTTTGCGCGAAATTCAAAACCAAACCAAAGAATGCTAATCAACGGGCATCATTATTTCTTCGTGATACAGATCGTTTGATAAATAAACTACCTCGTCTTACTGAAGATTGATGAAGAGCAAAGATGAAGGTTTATTTAAATGAATTATCGAGCCATAACAAACTGCACAATGAAGCTTCAATATGTCTGTTGCCATCTTTACCAGTCACAAAGATTTAACTCAGCGGAATCTCGAGCCTGTGTACTGTGCAGGTAGCAAATTAATTAACTTACGACAGCTCTGGCGTCTTCATTAAATCTGAAATAAATAATGATAAAAAGAAACAGCCTTCTGGGTTCACTTGTTAAAACAATATACCGGCATTATGATAACAGGCTGTTTTTTCTTGTCGGATTATGATGTAGTGTTGGATGTTTTTCATTTAAATAAAAGCATTAATGGGTGAAAAACATATTTCTGTGTTCTAACTTGGGTCTAGCCTTAAATTTAACACGAGTACTATCACTAAACACGGTATGTGAAGATGGGCCAGAAAAGAAGAAGAAAAAATAAAGACCGATCCTGTACCATTGTCTTAAATACCAATCTAAGATATATTTATAATCATATAACTTAGGTTTTCTAAAGCTATTAAGGCCTTCAATTTAGCCAAAAATCATCTCTAAAGTAGAGAACCCGCAAGTGGTGTAACAATCAAATATTCTACTGATTATTATGATTCCGACGTCGGAAGGAGTAGTTCACCAATGGTTGAAGTTTTTTTATACATCAAAATGTTGCATTTTAACCCACAAAGTCTATGAAAACAACTCATCACGTTGTACTAACACCACTTCCTTCACAGCGACTGCCTCTCATTATAAACAAGAGATTGAAAACCCGCAGCTCTTTTTCGAGGTTGTATGGGTCTATATAGAAGTCAATTTCACCTTAAAAAGCTTAGAAAATCCTTCTCAGATTCAGAAATATCAACGATACGGATGTGTGTTTTTGTTGTATTTTTGTAGTGTGATGAGAAGCCTTTCCACCTTAACGTGCCCACGAAAGTTGCTATAAATCCGATCACAACTCCCAGTAATTAAACCCAAACTACGAAAACGATCTATTTCTCTGTTGTAAACAAAAGCTTAAACGTGATCCATAATCCGTATCTGAATTTTTTAAGGTATTGTGTATTTGTTCCTATCCTGTTTCTGTACTTTTTTTTAGTATTGCCATCCCTACATCAACCTTTTTTTTAATTGTATACAATTAAGTTTAAGGAGAGTTTGTTGTTAATAAAGAAAAGCTCCAAAGTTCCTCATTATTAACCAGAAGCTCATTGAACCTAATAACATCCTATATTTTTCTCCAGATCATCCAGACTACATCCAGTTCATAGAAGTAGTGATAAGATAGGCTGATTCCCTAGAAGTTTCATACACAGTGCTCCAGACGAACTTTTAACCCAAGGGCTTTTAGAACAAAAACTTTGGGCGTTAAATCCACTCGTAAGGTGACAGTTATCTGCCTCCAAAATCAATTTCTTCAAAACAGAAGAAAACAAAACATGTTTGTATTAATATTGTCCCTATACTGTCTCATTCTGATTTGCTCTACGTGATCTGCTGTTCTACACGCATTCTTCCTCCTCGTGTTGTTGCTCCTCTTTTACGATACTTTACAAGAGAACTCCAAATATCCTGTATTTCCACCTTTTACAATGTTTCTTAACTTAGTATTCGGTATTAGTTGGAATTTGGCCTTATCTTAAGCCTGTGAACTATATAGAAATATCACTTTTATTTTTTTTATTCACTAGAGTTTGAGCTAATGTCACCAAAACTTACAATGTTTGTATCACTTGAGCAGGAAGTTTGATGTTCGTATCCTATTACTCGCGTAAAGCCAGTGCTTAACACAATGTTCTGAGTCAAATAGTTAACAAGATCTTTCACTCGAGCTTCATTAAGAGAGTCGTATTAATTCTGTTTCGTGCACAAAATTTCTATTGAGCAACTGATATCAAAAAGACAAGCGTGATTTTTTTTAAGTGTAGAATATTTTATAAATCTGCGCAAGAGTGTTCTTTTGTTACAAAGACCTTTCATAAACCAATACAGAATTTTACCACAGACTGGCCTTTAACCAATGTTTTGTATTTTCTCTATTTTACTCATTAACCCATTACTTTCTAAGAGGTAGTTGGAGTTACCAAAGACTTTTAACTCCTCATTACAAAATAATCAAACCATGCATTATAGCAGAAAACTGAAAAAAACAACAACATTGTGTTGCTGTGGGTCTTCCTGAAACTCCTTCTTATGTAGAAAGTACGATTATGTTCCCACACCTAGACTCTAACACTCCGACTGTGGTTTTTACATTTTCTAAAAACTAGTATCTTTAAGTTACTTTTAAAGTTTTCGTGAGTGTAGGAGCCCTTATGTTTACTGACGTAAAATATAATGGTGGTAAACTACTACAGGTAACTCAGCTTATTCTGTATCCTGTTTCATCCTGCTGCTATGCATATCTCACGGATAGGGAATATACATTTTGCAAACATTTTTATAGTTTGCCAATTCTCAATGGTTTTTCTTTCAATCTTTAACTGCCAAATTACAGTTCTCAATTACTGCAAGAGCTGGGGAAGAATTAAGGTGTTTTTCTAAAGCTAAGTTTAGACACCTGTGAAAGCAGATCCTGAAAAAGTAACTAAAATCTTATAAAGTAACTTTCTCCATTTCATGTTCAACATGCTTCCTGTAATATCTGTGTTTTTTGAAGATGCTCCGTGAGGTGAAACTGTCCCTGTCCAGTAGGGATATTCGCATCATTTGGCTGCAAAATGAAAAACAAACAAATGGATAATTCCGGTTACATTTGTGGCAGCCAACGCCGTGTCTTCATAGCCGAAGGTTTCCTGACTCTGTAGTGTAATTCGTCGCCAATGGCTTCTAACTTGTATGTACCTACTACATAATGTCATATAGTTTCTCAATCAATGGAAATGATCTTTGAGCACTTAATATTGCCAATTCAAGTCTGTGTGCCAAGAAACGAAATGACAGAATGTGCTGTCCAATTTCACGTTTCAAAAGGGTATGTACCCCCTGCTGTAGTTCTATTTCAATACTGATGCCATCTGCCCAAAAATGTCTAACTTGTCTCGCCACCAATCTTAGTATTTTTTGTCAACTTTTCCAAGTAAATTTTTAGTTGTGTTTAGGATTCTTTCAGCATGACAGCGATCTAGTTCAGCTAAGCCTACAAATGTTCCGGTTATCGGTGGCACACTTTGTAATAATTCAGTTCCTAGTGTTTTCAAGGTTTCTGCTTTCACCACAATTTTTTACTTTTTTTCTTTAATGATCTGTTAGAAAGTAAAATCAGTTCCATCTGCAACAGTTGACTCTGCCTTTATTTAAAATTCGCAACAAACGTTTTATTTTTCATCACTGTAACTAACTAGACAAAGTCTTATATTGTCGTGCAAAGTTTTTGACAGTTGTGGTACCTTATCTGAACAGGGAAGTTGTCGCAAAGTTAACGGTAAATAATCTTCCACGAGCTCTCGACCCGCAAAACATATATAATCTGTACCTACGGCTGAAGTACATACTGCAATACACATGTTAAATGCAGTAGAGGAATTAAAGAAAAACTCTGATGTTTTCTTTTCGACATGACTTGAAACAAGGTTTTTACTACTAGCAAAGTCTACCTTGGTTTATTGAAGATGGCACAATTCATACTTTCTTTCAACGTGATCTGTTAAATTTAAAATTCCGTTACTGTTTCTCTTATTTTTAAATTAAGGCACTTATTAACATTTCTTACAATAATTGAGGAATGTTTCAAAAACGATATGTGTGTCAACTAAACATGTTCGAAGTTCACACACGTTTTTCTTCCACACGCTTTCTCAAAAAAGTTCAGGTATTGTTTTTTTCATGAAGGACCAATAGTCACTGATGGTGCCACCATGTCGCTACAGAATGAACAGAAATTTGTGTGTTTTGTTCTTATTTTTTCTGTACGTTCAGTTCTTTTGTTTTCATTTTATCAGGACTTTTCACACACCACAGTAGTTTAAAATATGCGCATAGACGCCACAGGGTGTTTACGCACTAACACAAAACAGATTGACGTTTGTTGGTGGTCTTGCTTGACTTTCTAACCTTTATAAAACTGTTGCCCAAAATGTTTTCTGATAGCATATGCGAACATTTTAGCCTAATACAGGTAAAGAAAGTACAGACACATCTAGAAAAACATAAGAAGATGGCCATTCTTCCATCTCATACTTCCACATCAGTCTAAATATTAATTTTTAATAAAGGAACCGTTATACGTCAAATGAATGCCATATGTGAGAAGATATGAAACATTTTATCTTAAAACACAAGATGGAATCTTCAGTATCTGCAGCACTTGAAATTGGTTTAAGCTATGATACATTTTCACCCTTTCTATTAGTTATATCTTTGTGCGCTAGCAATATTGAGTGTGGGAGGCGCATACACCCGATTCAGTTTTATTACTTACCAGAATCTCTACCAGCCAACCCTCAAACTGAAATTATTTTAGATAGTAAATTGATCTATGAGATCTTGAGTGTGGTCAAATACATCAATCGAAAGTGTTTGACCTGTTGAGTCTAAATACTATGCCCGTGGAAACTCTTGTTTTGGGAATATAACTTATTATACTAGTAACAGTTATTTTACTTTAGTTATCAAACAGCTTGTAACAGAATATTCTCGACATTTTTCCAGACTCAAAAAAAGAAAAATCAAAGACCTCAACAATAATCTAACAGTTAGCCCTAGAATTTTCATACCTATCATGGAGATGTGTTACTACTAATTCTCAGTCTTTTTATGAACACCGCTAAATATACTACCATCACCTTTCACATTCTGTCACACCTGTCACTACATTATGCTGTTATTGCCTTTCAAGCTCGTGAATTATCTGTAACTAAGAGGATTAGGTTTCAGTACAACGTTATTTCCACAGCGCCATACTGTTTCTAATGTTATAACGTGTGTTGCGTTTGAGATATAGCGTGGTTTTAATACATCCTGACACCACTGATGCCCATGGTTACTGACGAGTGGTGAAGTTTTCCTAAAATGTACAGCACACGTATCTCATTGACAAGTGACAAAATGCAACTCTTGTTTATGTATTACTAAAATTTATTTTAATGATAAAGAAACATTACTTTATTGTAAATAACGCATGTGTTGAATAAGCTAGATGGATAAGTTATTAGCATTAACGATACGTATTATTAAAAATCAATTATAAACAGAGGTTTAATATGGTGAGTAAAAGACAGTTACAATACAATCCACGTAGTCACTGGGGTACGTAAACTGCTTGATTTTAGACACTAAGAGCCAAGAGTTGCCTAATGTTTAGTTTGACCGGACTGTAAATCCAAGATTTAACAGTTCGTTTTCAAAGCTACAAAAATACGCTTCGCAATTTGGACTCATGATTACTTTATAAGCATTATGTTGAAATTTAACTGTTCTTTCAAAATAAGAATACGTAACAGCTAATGATAGATGATGTTGACTAGCTGTTGTTGTTTGTAACAAAGCACAAAGATACAAAAAGGATTATCTGGGCTTAGACCACCACGGGTATCGAAACCAGGTTTTTAGCGTTGTAAACCTGCAAACATTCCGCTGTGCCACTGGGGAGCAACAGTATATGATGAATACAGAAAGAAACGAACCTGCCATATTTGCCATGTTTGTTGTTTTGCACAGCACTCACGATATATATTAGCTACAACAGAAATAATAAAATTGGTCAGTTGTCGAATCAATAATAATAATAAAGAAAGGTGCGGCCATATCAAGGTCTTAAATATAAACAGTTATTGTACGGTAAAAATTCATGGCATTACATTTGGGATGCATTTTATGATTTTTTTTTCTAAGAAATGTTAATATTATTACGTAATAGACTTTTTGAGGCTTTGCTGTTTGATGGTGACCCCAAGTTACTCGAATGTAAAATATAAAATAAATTATTATTTTTTATTCCAGTTAAGCTTACTGATAGGTTATTTAATTAGTGCTGCTATAGTGTGAGGTTTGCAATGATATTAACACTATAGCGTGTGATCTACACATCATCATTGCTCTCCCCCTCCAGTCCCCAGTGGTACAGCATTATACCTGTGGAGTTACAACGCTAGAACACGGAATTCGAAAACCGTGGTGGGCAGAGCACAGGAAGCCTATTGGCGTATTTTTGTACTTTAACTATAAACAACCATCATGACCGTTTCAATGATTAACTAAAACAATTTATTGCTAAATGATTTACATCTATCGACGTTTTTGTTCAGGAAATATTAATTTAACAAGTTTTGTGTTTCAAAAAGAGTACCTTAAATTCAGGTTGTAACTGCACTAGTTTTGATTGTTGGAACTTATTTCTTTCCGATTATATTTGTCCCTAAAAGCGTTATGCAATGGTATTTTGTACTTTATTAGTTTAAAAGCGTTATTTATAATAACTGGCACCAATTACAAATAAACACAAGTTAAAACGCTAAAGATGATAGTATCTGTGTAGATCGCACCCTATAGTGTAAATATATTTGTAGATTGTTCGCTATAATAGAACCACTTTAGTTTTTTGTAAAATAAAACATCACTGACAATTATAAATGGTTGCCTTCTTTCACGCTATCGTCTAACTAGTTTACGTAAAAAATGTGTGGTAAGTTAATGATTGATTGTTTTGAAGCTAAGCACAAAGCAGCACAATGGGCTATCTGTGCTCTACCTACCACGGATAGCAAAACCCGGATTCGTAAGTCCGCAGACATAACGCTGTGTCACTGGCGGGGGAAGGGAGAGATAAGTTAATGAAAATGTTCGTCAATGAGCGACTAACCTTGGTAAGACAGTGTTATATTAAAGTGAAGATACTTACCATTGGTTTCATGGCAGTACACTGTCTATATGATAAAATTAAAAATAACCCAACACACACCTCAAACAATCTTGGTTCAACATTTTAGTGCAGTTATCTTCCTTTACCCCGCTGATAATAGACAATAGAAGTGACAGACAGCCGACTGGTAACACACTTCCACTTTAAATTATAGTTATCAGTAAGAAAATCTGGAAAGAACATAACTGACACTGTAAGATGATGTGTTATGTATTTTTTTACCCTAGGTGCAGCAAATAATTGGGAAAAGCAGGCTCCAAGACAATTACATGTCAGAAAAGAATATCTGTCTTGATTCATATGGGGCCATAGACCAGGTAATAACCATAGACAATTGTACATAATAGACTGGAAATGCTAGTGTGAAAGGTTACACTGATTTTATTCCGAAATTACACTTCATATAGACCGGAAATGCTAAATGAAATGTTATATTCAATTCAGTCTAAAGCTATAAAATTAATTTTTGAGTACTTAAGTAGTTTTATTAATGTAAAAGTTCAACACTTTTTCATTACCTAAAAAGAATAACAAAAATGGATGTAAATAATATTTCAATTCCGAATCAGGAGCCCCAACCACTTGACTATGTCAGGCCACGTAAACTTTATAGACTTTGGAAGTAGTAGTAGAATAGAATAAATTATATCGAATGATTTTTTAGCATATGTATTTTATTCCACGTTTATTTTAGAAATACTGTTTGCTGTTATTTGTTTCTGAAACACTGCACAAATCAATTTTATTGTTATAATAAGAGGGACACTTTTTGGACTCATAGGTGGAAGGTCGCGAGTTCCAAGTCTGCCAGCAACACGTTGTCCTCGTTATTTCAGTCTGGCGAGATGTATAATGGACACTAGCGATGGACTAGCATCCTGTTTCACCGTTATCATCTGCTTATGCCACTAAAACCGGAATTCAGCACTAACTCTTATGAACCGTCTAGGTATGGAATAGATTTCACTTTGACATGAAATGGTTTACAAAACACATACCTACAAAGAGATGAGTTTTTCTAATAGGCTATCAGCTTATTTATTCTCTTTTTATAACATTTATTTACTGAATTTCAAATAATTTTTTCATAAATTATTCTAATGTCAAACAACACAATACTAACTATTCTCACTGTATAACAACATAAAGTACTCTATAGAAATATGTTGCACAAAAGATCCTCAAAAATGCAAGTAGATTTCACAGAACTCAGAATCTCGAGTGTTTTCAAATAATTGAGTTTTCCTGTGCAAAAAGTCAACTATTCGAAGACGCTTAAACTTCTGGATTTTTTGAAAATCTTACGGATACGTCAATATAGATTCATTATTCACAAACAGAAAGTTACAAATGAAACAAACCAATGTGGGCCATGACATATCGTTGAATAAACCTTTGTTCAGGGCAAAGTATAACTCTTTTGTTTACTCTATGCTTAATCTATTCTCGTAAAAAGCATTAAGGTTAAAAAGAAATCACCAACATATTTTAAAATTATAGAAGTATGCTATGTATGGATTGGAATTTTCAAACTGAATGACACTATATACTCAAATAAGCTAAATGATCATGTCAGGGACCCCTATTGTTCGCACATAGCAAATTATGTTTCTGAACTATTGACCAGAAGGAATTGACAGAGTCAGCTTACCCATCACCACCAAATAACATGATCAACATGTAATTTCTCAAGCTATTGTTGTTTTTTTTTATACACAGCCCGATGAATTAACAACTTGACAACATTTGATTTATGCTATAAAATGTCAATGCATTTATTATACGTAAAAGTCTAGCATTTGAACTTTGACATCGTTGAAACAAATGTACATGGTGTTTAGAAAGTATGTTAACTAAATTGTTTACTTGTGTTTCAGCGACAGAAGACTTGAGCTTTTGAAACAATGGTTATTAACATTTGATTTGACCAAAAAGGTACATTGGTATAGACAGGTGGAGTGCAGGTAATATATCATAATAAACTTGTCACCTGTAGTTAAATATAGATGTTCATCACAAGTTCAGATACTCTACAATGAGATCACCATCCTTTGCCTGCACAAACACTACCATTAGTAACACTGTCTCCTTTTGTGAAACTATAAATGCAAATTAAATTGTTAATTTTAAAACTTTATTAGCATAAAGTTAAGCCATGATGATTTATCTCCACACTCAGTCTACCAACACGCCCACTGGACAACTTCTCTTATTATTAAGAAGTTCCGCCTGCCATGGCAACCTAGCAACGTATCCCTGACAATGCGCTCTCTGGTTCCACTTTGTGGACGTAATCGTCTCTACCATTTGTAATGTTTAAAATCATTATAAAGTACGACACGTAATGCTTATTAACAAAACAAAGTTAACTAGCACAGTATAACACTTAAAAATTAAAGTTTTTAGTACTAGTATTGAGCAATTATAAATTATTATTCTATAGCAAGTTGAATATATGTATCTGTTTTATGGCTATTATTAAGTGTAACCAATAGGGTCACAGTGAATATAAATGTTACCTGTAAAATAAAAAGTTAAAGACAGTTTTTTAGAAAACTTGGATCTTAACTTTAAGATGTACAGAACAAAATATATTATCTTATATAATTTTCATTTCTGTATAACTGATCTATAGGAAAATTTAAAATTTTTGTACTTGTTTTGTTTTCACTATCAGTTTTAGATACTTATCATTACACATTATATTTTCAGACGATAATTAGATTTTCATCTTAATTATTTCAAAATTCACTTGAGGAAGTATTCATCAATAAAATTGTCACCGAATGTTTTTTAAGTTATAATTTGTTACTTAAATTTATTTTCCGTGATACGCATTTTTAATGGTATACTCACCTATTGTGAATATACCTATCTTCAATCTATTTTTTAAAGATTTGTTATACTTTTGATTTCAACAGCAAATTCAACTCACTATGTATAAAAATATTGGCTAACGTACAGTTAAAATCAACTTTATGACAAAAAGTTACAGTATTCGAAAATACGAATCACCTGATTGTCAGCAGTCAGTTGTGTACACAAACAAGGATTAAGGAACTGGTGTGGAAATGTGCTATCAGTAAATTTTGTATGTAAGCAAGGATAAGCTTTTCGCCTTTAACCAGGCTTATGCATAAGTAAGGACCAACTTACCTTTGACAATTATTTTTGCTAAAACATAAAAAAGTTTACCGTTGACAGCCAATCTTGTGCAGATTGGTTTGTTTTGAATTTCGCGCAAAGCTGCACGAGGGCTATCTGTGCTAGCCGTCCCTAATTTAGCTGTGTAAGACTAGAGGGAAGGCAGCTAGTCATCACCACCCACCGCCAACTCTTTGGCTGCTCTTTTACCAACGAATATTGGTATTGACTGTAACTTTATAACGCCCTCACGGCTGAAAGAGCGAGCATGTTTGGTGTGATGGGGATTCGAACCCGCGACCCTCGGTTTACAACTCAAGTGCCTTAACCACCTGGCCATGCCGGGCCTACGATAAAATGATTTATGTCTCTGCACAAGATAGCCATATACATCAATATTGGTTTAAGAGCAATATCAAGTGGCAGTCCTCTTGCCAAAGAAAGGAGAGTAAAAATATAATAGGCACTAACTTATATATATATATATACACATACAAGCAAAAGTTCCCATCATCAGAGATGGGAAAGGTTGAAGTTAATTTATCAATTTAAATTACTTCATGGACTTTGAAAAGGTTAATTGTGTTGCACTCTCAGTTTCTCTCAGAGCCAAAGCAGTCGGCATGGCTAGGTAATTATAAAGTGAAGGTGAATCCCACTATTCGTTGATAAAAAAAGTAGTCTAAGAGTTAATGGTGGGTGGTGATGACTAGCCACCTTCCCTCTAGACTTACATTGCTAAATTAGAGATGGCTAGCGCAAATAACCCTCGTGTAGCTTTGCGCGAAATTCAAACCAAATCAGTCTATCGTTTTCACCTTACAAACTAATCAACATTAAATCTAACATAAAGCTCTTGCTTACTTACAAGGTTGACCGCTGAAAGAGGGTTACATTATTAGTTATGTTAGTGTATTTATCGTGTTGGAAACGACAGTTAACTCACACATATATATATATAAAGACTAACACAAAATATTCGCTCTTTTCTGTGGGCCTCAAAGACCCCTCCTCATGATTTCCGCTGTATTAATCATGTTCTTTACTATCCTTATTTACTTCTATAGCTACCGCAAAGAGAATCCATTCCTGAAAATAAATTCTCTTATAACACTCACCCTTCGTACTGAGCACGTGTATCAATCACATTTGATCTGGCTCACTTACGAGAAGGGCTGGGTGTGAACAGGGTTGAGTCCTCGGGTAAATACGTAGATTCACAAAGACACGACGTGAATTTAGATTAGACCATCTTTATTAATCATTCTTCTCTGAAGACAGAAACTTCCCGACAAACTGAAATCAAAATTATGTAAGCATGCATTATACAAAATCAAAAGATATGAACTTCCGTGTCGTCATAAACCAACTTACCGTTGATAATCAGTCGACCCATATCAGTACTAGGAGTAATATCCGATGTCAAGCGGTGACGCACATAACACCTGTAACCAGTTAATCCATCCTTCATTGTCACATCTCTAATGTGTAGGTCGCCATTTGGTAATATACCGTATCTGCCACCTAGTCGAAATATTGTAAAACATTAAATAATCAGAAGCATTAATTCATTAGCGTGTGATTTTAAAGGAGGTGTATACACGAAAGATTAAGTTACAGTTTACCAACACAAAAATACGTATTTTAGACCTCAACTCAAGATGTTTTAATAAATTTTAATTCATTGTTACATGAAATAACTAATTTATTCTAAATATTTTTTTTTCCTGGATACAATTATATCTGTGAAACCAGGGTTGCATGGGAGGATTTATATAACCAGTTTCGTGATTCAACGATCATAGAATAAAGATTCATATGTATTTTTCTGAATTTTTTCCCATACAAAAGAGCCCCTTTTTATCTACACTTTCAATAGCCCATCAAAACATGAAATACAAGGTTATGGTGCGTTGATATTCTATAAAGAATTATGAGCTTGTGTAACTAATTCTAAACCATAAATCAAATAAATAGTTAAATTTTATACTAAAATTCAACAAGTTATTACTACGCGAAATCAAATACTAAAACGTAATAATTTACCACCTGTAAAAGGTGACTAAAAATTTATTTCCAACATCACGTTAATGACCTCAATAAATTTCACGCGTTTTCAACGTCAGTATAAAAAACTAAATATAGCAGTAATTGTTCAAAAAACGATCAATAATTAAGTTTGTTGATTCTATTAATGTCTTTAAAAATTCTTAATGCTTTTAAACACTTTTTATAAAAATATTAATGAGCAAGTAAACGATATTCGGTCATATTTGGGGCCTGAGACCAATTAGATTGTTTCGAGATAGACAACAAATGTTTAGGTAAACTTGTTTTAAAACATGCGAGGATGACGGTGAATGTAGGGGTCACTGAATCATTCCAGTTGCAGATAGAACTTCAAGTATCTTCCAACTTTTGCCATATTCGTGCTCAAGTAGACGTTAGAACCACTGCTATTCATCACACGAGAAAGTTAAAGTAACGACAACGAGCTTTTCCCAGACACTCCACACACATATATGTAGCAGACTCAGCAAGATTAGACCATGAACTAACTAGATAAGAAAAGTTGTTAAATCATAAAAAGGCCCTCAAAACATATGCTTGAAGAATTACATCAGTTAAACATCTCTTGGTTTAGGAAAATCAAATTCAAAGGCTACAAGTTATATATATATATATATATGTAAACCACGAAAGAATATTTCAGCAGATTTCTAGATAAGCTAGAAAATTTGTTATTTACACCAATTTTCGATAACAAGTTGAAGAGTTAACCACATTTTGAAACATTTAGAAATCTCAATTAAAGATTTCCAGGCCAGCATCACGTTCGATGCTATACTCTTAATCTTTGATGTGATAAGCCTAACAACACATTAATCAATAGCTACGGCATAGATAGTGAAACGGCTTCGCATGGAAAGATAATAACTGTAATAATGATTTTCGACAAAGAAACACAGAAAGTTAGGGAAAAGATAACCTCGTGGATTGTCTGCTAATAATCGTGAATTAGCCAGCCACCTGCACCTTAATCATAACCTTACCATCTAGTTTTCGTAGACCTAATCAATAAATTCACCAGCACTATAGACTAGAAAGATCACCCCGCCCTCTTTACAACAATCTTGCTTAATATGTATATACATGTTTAGATATGCAAAATCCTTAACTTTAACACGAAGCGAACCCTAGAAATAAAATCGAGTGATGGAGGTCTATAATTATGACATTTAATTTCTGTTCGATATTACAGAATGAATCGAGGCGACAGATAACAATGGAAGTATAAACTGTTTTATTTTAATTATGCACCAGCCGTAAAAAACATACGCATTGACAAATTACAAAAAAGTAATAATGTACACGAAAAACGTTATTTGAGCTTGTCACCAGATAGGGAAGCTGTTATGAAGTTATAAGTACAAGGTGATTCCATAATTTTCTTTATGAATGAAGTTAACATTTTAAAGATTTTAGACAGAAAATAATTTTTCATTTTACGTAAATATGGTTTATATCACAAAATTGTCTAAGAGAATACAGCCCGGCATGGCCAAGTGGGTTAAGACATTTGACTCGTAATCTCGCGGGTTTGAATCCCCGTCGCACCAAACATGCTCGCCCTTCAAGACGTGGGGGCGTTATAATGTAACGGTCAATCCCACTATTCAATAGTAAAAGAGTAGCCCATGAGCTGACGATGGGTGGTGATGACTAGCTGCCTTCCTTCTAGTCTTACACTACTAAATTAGGGACGGCTAGCACAGATAGCCCTTGAGTAGCTTTGCGCGAAATTAAAAACAAACCAAACTAAGAGAATACTGAAAAAAAAGAACAAAGTTACATCTTTAAACGTATTAATATGCCATAGGAAAAATGTGCAAGTCCATTAAGAAAATATAAAACGACTGAAAAAAATGGGTAAATGTTAGGTTTATAATATGACAAATGCATATATTTCAGACTTTATCATGAAATAAAGAGCAAACATTTTTAAAACGCATAAACAGTAACGAAATATATCTGAGAGTATTGTAGCAATCTCTCTACATATTGGTGTCCACTTCTTCAATGTTTAAAAATCGTAGTCAGTTCTGTGACACAATTTATAGTCCTATTGAGTGCTATAAACTATATGAAAATATAACATAACACTACCTTTGAATTCTGAGAAACCACTTTCTATTAACAAATAGAAAAATCGCAAAAAAAGAGCCTTTATAATCGTAAAGTTTTCGGTAAGATATACGCTCTTGTTTTGTAGTTTACAATTTTCTCTTTAAATTGGGCTAAATTCTCAGTATTTATAAATATTAAAGTATTCCACAATATCTGAAAACTTTTGAAATGGAAATAACGCTATATTTTAAATTAAAGTACTTCACAAGTACATGTTGAAAACATCTCGGACACTGCAGTAAGAATATCTGAAGTTGTTGGATCATATTAAAAATTGTCATTACGTTTCCCAGAGGCGTAGCTAGGCTTTTCAGCGCCCGGGAACAAAGTCAGTTTTCGCGCCCCCTCGTGACAAAATGTAAGCCATAAGGGGGTCCGTCATGCTTTCCCGGAAATTCATGAGTTTTAGAACATGAATACCTGCATTTCGTGGCGTATTTTTACGGTATGAAGGAGATGAAAAAAGTGGAATAATTGAGGCTACAATGGTACTTTGAAGATATAATTGAATAACAGAAAAGGGCAGAATCAGAAACAAGAATGCATATAAAAAAATTATATTTTATTTATGCAGAATTATTTTATACTAAAATAATAGTCAAATATAACATTGCGAAAACTTAAAACATTACTTTGGATATAGTAACCTGAAAAGTTAACATAAGGTAAAAAAAAATAGTTTGATATAATGCTTTGGATGTAATTATGTAACTTCAAAGAGAAATTCTTCTTGCCTTTGCTGCTTAGACAACTCAATAGAAAAAAGTGACCAATTACGACGTTGTGGCAACGTTACATAGCAACGTCCATTATTCGTCAGAAAGTGACGTTGCAATTTGACGTTTTCGCAACGTTTAGACAGCGTTATGGTATAACGTGACAAAATCAAAACCAAGTTGTGGTCATGTGTTGCAACTCCCATATATGTGACACTGGGCATTAATTGGTTAAGAGGGGGAAACATTTCATTCAGAAATTCATTCCTAATTATGTAACATCAATTTGGCGCCCCCCAACCCCGATGCTGCGCCCGGGGACAGATGTACCCCCTTGCTCCCCCCTAGCTACGCCACTGAGTTTCCCTTGATTTTATACGAACAGTATTCAGAAATGTACACGCGGATATCAAAACTACGTTTAATTTTGTTTGAAGGCAAATGGCCCGGCATGGCTAGGTGGTTAAGGCACTCGCTTCGTAATTGAGGGGAGGGGAAGAGAATCGCGGATTCGAATCTGCGATGGTAAAAGAGTAGCTCAAGAGTTGGTGATGACTAGTTGCCTTCCCTCTAATCTTACACTACTAAATTAGGGACGGCTAGCGCAGATAGCCTTCGTGTAGCTTTACACGAAATTCAAAAACAAACAAGGCGAGATAACGACATGTCAGCATACTTTACGTCATCAATACTTTTACACATATGTATAAATATTACATTGCACTTAAATTTTGATCAGACTAATACAGCAATTATTAACGGTACAATTTGTGTTACATTATATGAATATATACATTTTTAATACTTGTACAGCTATAATGTGAATTATTTTAATTTCGTAAAAGCACTTTTCAATATGTACTGAATGTCGTTTTATTTTGTCTTTTGTAATCGATCTCTTTTTTCCAACTTTGTCCTAAACGATTTACCAAGAGTAACTTGTAAAGCAGACAAGAGGCAGTGCACTGACTTCCTGACTTGGTTAGATGTATGATGAGTAGGTAAGTCGAACAAAGACAGTCTACAGTTTTGAACTTAATCTCTGTTATTTACTAGAAATAAATTACGATTTGTGAAACGACCAACGTGCACGAGCTAGAATGTATGGTGGCTTAAAGCAAGTCAGTCGATAAAACTTTCCACTTTCGTGTTTTATATGTTATGTAATAACGGCTAATGATAGATCTTTGAATTATATAAAAATCACTAAACGGCAGACATTGGCTCCAATCTCACTAGAAATACACTGTAATTTCCCCTTATCGTCTTCTTGGCTATCAATCTGGTAAAGTAGTGTATGAGAACAAAATAAAATTCTAAACTGGAAATTGATAGTAAAAAAAAAAAGTATTTATAGACACCTATATTAGAACGACAGCTTTCTGAATTACATATTAAAATATTGAATATGTAGAAAAGTTAAAGCAATATTTTCTTCTACTATAAAGAGACGTTGTTTTATGCACTGTAATAACTTTACATTGTTCAGAGAAAAACTAAAGTGATATTTTAATTTAAGTTTAAGAGTTAGATAATTCAATGTTTAATTTTTAAAAAATCAATGTTAAAAACATCATTTTTATTATTGTGTATTATTTTTATTTTTATAGTATTGTGAGAGACAATTAAAAAGAAATAATGATAAGACACGTCAGATTAATTTTTTTTTTTAAATTCCGTATCCGTGATTTAGTATTTCTTCTGAGCAATAATGTCATGCAGATAAAATAACAGTGTATGCTCAGAAAGGGAGCAATGATTTGTTAGCGAAGCACATGAGAACAGTTATATATTGGTAATTTCTTGTAGGGGAATAGAAAAGCCTCTCTTTACAGTTTTAATTTTATTTGAATTATTTAAAATATTATACAAAATACTTGAAATGGTTTGTTGGTGTTACAAATTTTTATATCACACTAATGCTAGAACTTTCAAAAGAATGACTTTAAAATTTAATATTATATATTATTTGTTATAAGTATTATTATATTTTGTAATGTTAGTTTAACATATGTATTTTGGGATGACCTAAATATCGCTAAATGAAACTGGTGAAATATTATTGGGATTATGTCCGAAAATATCACTCGCAGCATGAGTACCCAACTGATGAATACAATACATTCTAAATGTTACTAGTAGGAACGTAAAAATAGTATATAAATTAGGTATATTATTTACTGGGTTGAATATTAGTTCTGATCTGTATATAATCAGAAGTTAACATTAATTTATGAAAAAATATCTTAGTCAATCTCTACTGTCTCCACCGAACAAAATAATAATAAAACACCGTATTTTCACCACAGAATGTTCCTTTAAACACTTGAATTTAATGCTAATAATTACTAGTACCAGCCACTCATTAGAAACGAGAGAAAGTGACGTTACCTTGAAGTACTGATGACGTAATGGTAACTCCATCTTCTCGTTCCCAGTGTGTAACAGAAATATACTTTCGAACAAAGGAAGGGACGTGGCACCTCAACACTGCAACATTTCCTTTGGATACGAACTCATCGTGCACTTGAACCTTGAACTGTCGTTGAATTACTACAAAAAGAAGGTTATTAAGCCTTGTGAATTCCTATTATTTAGAATAGTGTACATTTCTCACGTTTTCAACTGGTAGTGTTGTAAAAATTACACTAAATTCCAATTCTATATTGTCTTTAAAATCACGGTCTTCACTCGTCTTTCACTAGTTAAAAATACAATTATGTTTGTTCCCATGTACGTCATGCATAGTGTATGCACAGAGCTACAATAAGCTTGGGAATAAAACGTTAAAAACAATATGTATGCTACATTTTAAACTTGCACCAGTTTAAAACTTAAAAAAATAAAAAAGTGCATTAAATATAAATTTAGTGTTGTTGGACAACTACGGAAACAAATTGCATATTTTAACTTCAAACCTGTATCGCAAAAACAACTACAATTAAAAAGTACGCATACTTTACGTTTGTATTATCAAAAAAGTAAGTTATAAATGTACGGAACAAGATATTTAATATAAAAGATAAAAGTAATTTAGAATTAATATCTATAGCTCTGGACAACAAGCACTATATATATATACATGTACAAAATTCTAAATATTATGAAGTAAGGAGCAGGTATAATATAACAGTCATGGTTTTCATGAGTAGGTTAAAGGAATAATTGTAAAATAAAACAACATGTTATTCTTATTCTCCTCAGGAGAGTTCTAATAATAAGTATACAACAGTGCGTGACTCGCCAAATGAAGATTAAGCCTAATATAAACTGCTCTAGTTTGCAACTAGATATGACCCTGATGAGGATCGCAGGTTCAAATCCCCGTCGTGCAAATATGCTGTGTGGGCGTTATAATGTGGTGGTCAATCCCACTATTCGTTGGTAAAAGAGTAGCCCAAGAGTTGGCGGTGGGCGGTGGTGACTAGCTGCCTTTCCTCTAGACTTACACTACAAAATTAGAAACGGCTAGTGCAGATAACCCTCGTGTAGCTTTGCGCGAAAGTAAAAAACAAACAAACAATACAACTAGACAACGAGCTATTATTGTCATTCGGACACTGAACAATAAAAGTTTGTCTCTGGTAAGCCACTTAACTCCTGTTTCTTTTAGAATAGCTCTAAGTATGGTTTTCTATTCAGACGTGGCACACAACGATAACCTAACAATTTCCTTAAAACAGTTCTCAAATTAGTTCTGAAATACAAAATATTTTCACTTTGTTTTTCGAGAACCAGAACAATATTTTCAACTTTACTATCTGTGCTCGTAAGACAATCAGAGTAACATCAACATTTTGTTGCTTAATGTGGTATCCGTCACAGTTTCCAAACGCTATGAGAAACTGCTAGCGATCGTTGTTTTGATAATTCTGAAACATACTTTACGAGGTTTGCTACGATTTCTTACAAAGTGATATATCACGAATCATCCTTGTTCAGAGCTAGTAGACAGTCAAATCAAATGTAAATTTGAAAACTGTCTTTGTTCAACATCTGAAAACAAATAAACCAGATGACAGTTGTAGATTATCTTTATTCAGCACCCGAAGATAGTCAGATCTCATTTACTACTTTGGTACGTTATCCTGTCTTAATTTACTTTGCTTAATTTGAATAAAGAAATCAACTGTAGTATGTTGTTAAAGGGACAACAGGTATCTATCATATTAGATGTCATGAAATTTGTACTTTGATTAACTTTATGCTCCAATCTCTTGGAGATGTCCTGCCATTAACGTACATCACTCTGGCCTTCTACTTGAAATCTGTTTTAGTAAATTGATCTATAACATTAAAGCCAACATTCTAATTGCTTACTTAATGAGCACTCTCTTTCAGATAATAACGTTCTTGTAATTATCACCTTTAGTTCTGCATCATTTATCTTTTTGGTCGTAGCATGAAATACATTGAGCTTGTATCAATACAACACAATCCCATAGTCTGCTGAGTAAAGCAGTTTAAAGTTATTTCAGAAAACGTTTACTTAGTTCTGTCGATGCCAAGACATTTTTACCCCTTGAAGATGTGAGTGATCGTAGATGTCGAATTTTTAGCGGTACTATTGATTTTACACACATATTTATATGACAATTGAAATATGCAAAAATGTGGCTTCTTTCTTTAAAATTAGGAAGTTTCCAAAGAAGTAAAAATAATTAGATGTACGAGAAGGCTGTTATATAGCACTGCTTCATTGATATATGGATTTTTTTTTCCTCAACATATTACTTTTGTTTTTTAAAGGACGATTTATTCAATAATTATCTGGTTAAGTGTGAAACATAGAGTCCTGCAATAGTAAAGTGAGCAGTAATGATGTTCTGGTGGCACAGCAGATAACGTTACTCAGTGTCGTTTAACTTTGCTATAACCGTAACCAAAAGCTTGATCGCGTTGTAGTATAAAGTCTATAAGATGAGGGTTCTTAATTGAGTTCAGACTTTGCTACAACTAATTAAGTTTGAGTTTCATAGTTTTCGTATTTGTGGAGTGAAGTTCGTATTTTTTTTCAGTTTGTTACCAAGATATTCTAAGAAATTTTCAAATTAATTCTTATCAATGTCCCGAAGTGGCCAGAAAAACCCCTATTGTGTCTTTCAGATAGTGCTGGCTTGAAAGATGTGTAAGTAACAGATTTTTTGCAGAATGTGCAGTAAACAACAAAAGCCATTGCTGGTACAATGACAGATGATGGTTCTTGAAAATGGATATGTATCCAGTAGTATTAAGTTGTCCTTCGACTGTACAGGTTGTTCTTTTTAGCATCCCAAGTTTCTGCCCACATCATTATATAAAATCTACCATATTGAACTCTGCAAGCACTTATATGTGGTATTGATACTTGTTAGAGAACAAAAACAGATGTTCAAATGCAGTAGGTCTGTGTATCATGTGCTGGGTCCAGATTTTAGTGCTCTTTCTGTTGGTTTTGTAGGCAAGGATCTTTGCCAAACCATATGACTAGTTTATCCAAAACATGTTGATCTGTGCAGTAACTACTGTTAACAGCAATGTTTTGGCAGAGTTTGAATTTCACTTGGCTCTTTCTGTTTTGTTTTTTTGTGGTCATTAATGGTCTTCTAGGACAACGGTTGGCGCTAATAGCATTTGACTCCCTAAAATGTACAATAATGTTATGCTCAGTCCAGGATCCCTCGCTATCTGATCGCAGTCTGTACGTTTAATCTAGAGACTATGTGTAAACTGTGGTGTCTCGCGAGTGCCAACTATTTATGATTTCGTTTACACTCTCACTGGCCTACCATTTTAGTAATTGTGGTATTTATGGTTCACATGCACGATATTGTAGATAAAATGTTAGTTTCTACTTATAACAGGTGGAAGGTAGGCGTAGTCGTTGATTTAGACTTTACCCAAGTTACAAATGAATTTATATTAAATCCAGGTTATACAGTAATGAGTTAAGAAGCGTTATTCAGTTTGGATACAGCAATAAAACCTTGCAATTTTATTGTAAAATATAATGTTAAAATGTGACATTGTGGTAAATTGGAATATAAAATAATAACATCTTGTTATCTTGTTGTACAGAAAAATCCAGTTGAACAATTTATTTTATCAGGCCGTCTTTCTCTGCTATTGCACGTTTTTAGAAAAAAAGAAACAAAACAGAACGAACAATTGTAAAGCAGCATATATATTTTTAACTTTATATAAGCTAATACGTTTAACATTACAATCCATAAACTTTAAGTGCTAGAACTAACTATAAAACTGGAAAGTTGACAACAATACGAAAGTGTTTGAACTAACAAAAGCTTGAACAGGTTGCAACAATACGTAAGTGCGAGGTCTAATTAGGAAGCTTGTTAGCCTTCAACAATAATCCGTTACAGTAAGATGGCTCCTTACGCAATCTAAAGTCACGTGAAGTACCTCTGAGTGGAGATCAGGTGTAGGGAAAAAAGTCAACAAGAACGAAACAATGATCAAAAGTGACGAATTTAAAGTATTGCAACATGTAATATATTCATAAAAGAAATATGAAAGAAACAGGCAATGTACGATCCAAGAAAAAATAAAAATAATTGAATATAATTTTATGATGATTAGAAGAACAACAATAACAACGACGAACATTTGAGACCTGGAGCAACAGTGACAAACATTTTATTCTCCAACATTTCGGAATTTCAATAGCTCTTTATAAAATGTTTGAACTTAATAAAGTTTTTATACGTATTACATTGCTGAATAAAACAATGAAAACAATTATAGAAATATAAACAAGAAAGAATAGGATAGATAATGCGACAATTGTAATAATATTATTTATAAGTTATTCAGAACAGACTTAATTGTATCGAAAGTGTGTTATTATTTAAAGCTGGGAGATCATTTATAGTAGATAAGCTTTTTTTAAATTAAAAGTTCAGTACTGGATGATTCCGATAAAATGACTTTGAAATTCACAATGAAGATGGAATGGTCATTCCTTTCATTAATGTTCAAATTACGAAATTGAGAGTATTTGATCGTTTTTATGAATATTCAAATCAATTTTCAAAATACAAAATCTATCTAGATCTAAAGACAAATTACCTACCCTATGTGTTTCAGAATAATGTATAAATAGACATGTGGTGGCTGTAATGAATATACTATATGCCAATTACATTTGTATCAAGGAGTATCAAGCAGAATTGGTAAAAAACGATCAAATCCTCCAAATTCCGTAATTTACACACATAATGATAAGAACGACCATTCCATCTTCATTCCAAATTTCAAAGTCATTTTATGTGAATCATCCAGTACTGAACTTTTAATTAATGAAAGCTTATATTCGATGAATGAGCTCCCAACTTTAAATAATGACACACTTTTGATACTATTAAGTCTGTTCTGAATAATATAAATAATATTGTTGCAAATGTTGAATTATTCTATTCTTTTTTGTTTATATTTTTATAATTAATTTTATTGTTTTATTCTGAATTTCAATAACTCTTTATAAAACGTTTGAACTTTTTAAAATGTTTATACGTATTACTTTGCTGGAAATGGAATATGTGCATTCCAAAATGTTCAAGAACAAAATGTTTGTCACTGTGCTGCCATATCTTAAATGTTTGTTGTTGTTGTTGTTGTTGCTGTTGTTGTTGCTGTTGTCCTACTAATCATCATACTTCTTTTACTTCGAGATTGGTCCCTAGGACCGAGCTCGTAACCATTTTGTGCTTCCTATAGTTTTCATACTATGACGTTTAATACAGTATGTATATCGTCACAACATTTGGCAGATTATCGTCAAACACAAGGCTTTCGAAAACAAACTATCAAATTTTTTTAAAAATTAAGTTTTAAGATTTTTTTAAGTAATGATTTGCTCATGCACTTTTTTTTAAATGTTGACATCCAACATATAAAATAATTTTGATTTTAAGATTAAAAATATTTTCATGCATCATAAAACTGCAAAATTTTACATCCCAAATTTTTATAACAATCTAATAACATCCAGGTAATTATTAAATTCTTTTTTTGGAAAATTTATATTTTATTTGATATCTTCACTGTTGTACCTTTGAATGGGGTTGATCTATTTAATTGACCTAGTAAACACCATGAAAAGTAGGAAATAGATATAAATTATGCTTTTGCGTTCTGAAATGACTACAAATTACAATATAAAACCATAAATTTCATAACATTATACATCTGTATATATTTATTATTTTTATTTTATGGACCTTTTAGCCGTGTCTAGCTAGCATTGTATAAATTGCAATGTCGCAAAGTACATGAGTTTATTACTGTATCCAGCCGTATAGCACGAGATTTTATAAAGAGACCTGTCTTGCTTCTGTTCTAGTGAGCCAGTATTTTTGAAATACAATCACATTATTCGTTTATATATTTTTTAATTGACCTTATTTTTTATTCTGTATTTTGATTACTCTTTATAAATTGTTTGAACGTTTTAAATATGTGTACGTAATATTTTGCTCTGTTCAATATAGCTTGATGAAGATTGAATATGGACATTTCGAAACACTCAAGAATTAAATTTTTGTTACTGTGCACACACGTTTTAAACATTTGTTGCTGCTGCCATCGTTCTCCTGTTCACCATTAAACTTAGATTCTCGTCGAATAAAGTTGTTGCTAATATCGTTCCATACATTGTTAATAAGTAAAAAAAAGAAATAGTGACATAAAAATATTAAAGAATGAAAGAGTTGAAAGGAACAATGTAAAGGATAAAATTATTAATAGAGAAGGATCGAACAAAAATAAGTTAAAAAAGAAACTGTATGAATAAGGTTTTCAACGAATTTAGATAATGTTAGTAAGTAGAAGGAAAATAGATAAATGATGAAAGAAATTTGTATTACCGAAAACATAAAAGTTAAAAAATAAAATTTTGAAAAGATAGATTTTGCTTAAGTAAGAACAAACTATGTTCTGAAGAAATAAAAAACAACATTTGTTTTAAATATACACTTTTCAATAATGCATAAATTTTGGTTTTATTCAATAATTATAAATCTGTACCTAGAAAAAAATTTAACCATTAAAATTTTTCAGAGGAAAGAATCTCAAACGAAGCTCTAGATATTACAATGGAACCTAAAATAATATCCAGAAGGTAGTTTAAAATACTAAGACTGGAATATTGCAAAAGCTGTTTTAATTCTTACCCACCGTGATGTAAAACACACGTATATCATGTTTAATGTTTCATAAAATTGTTCCTTGATATCATTTTTTGACAGAAATATTTTTTCATAGGAAGCCGACGAATATTATCCATGTTATCTGGGAATATTTTCCTCGGTTTGTATTTACTGCGTAATAAATATCTTTTCCCTCTACGTTATCTGGCTCGTAGGGGTCTCTGGAGAGCACTTGATATTGTCTACCTTGGAAAACAAAATGAGATCAGATACGATTTGTATTTCGGGAAACGATAGCTTTGTTCAGCCAGGCCATGAAAATTTGATTTCCGATATAAACATTGTACTATCAATATTATATTACGCAGAAGACCATTGGTTTATCCAACTACATTTATAAGCAGTATATTCGTTATTATAAAGCATGGAAAAGAAATATAAATTGAATTCTGTTAGATAAATATATGTGAAAATCATTAACAGCACATTATGAACATTACACATTTAAATGTTTAGTTTTTACAGTTCCCAATATTCATTTTAAGAGTTTTGATAAATTTCGCTAATTAAAATTCAGACTTTTTTATAAACAAAAATTAAATGAATATTTCACATGTCAAAGATTTTAGAAAATGATAGAGATGGACACGTAGTTTGCTCATTCTACGCCAGTCGTATATGCAGACGTTTCGATAAAAAAAAACACACATATTTTCAGAGGGTAAATGATTTATATTTTATGTATAATTTCTTATTAACTAGCAGATGCCATATTTCTTTGCTTCTGTTGAGTAGTGAGACAGAACTAATAACAAAATTCTTTCCATTCCAACGTGAATGTAGCTTTAATATCAGCAAGCTTTCTGTAACATTCCGATAGAGTGATAGCTTCTCACAGAATTTTTAAATCTCCCCGATTTTATTTAACTCTTCTCAGTTCACCAATCTCAGATGAAAATGGAATCTAGATAGATACGTGAAAAACCCCACATCATAGTTCAAGCCACAATAATTGTGTCTTCAAATCCATTCTTAGAGTTCGAAATGTAGCCAGACTGCTGGTCGATTACATCACACGTAATATGTATTGCTGATTCTGAAGAGATGATACGTTCGAGAAATGTCTAGTTTGTTTTAAGTAGAAACAAAAAACAAAATACACACACACATAAATATATATGTATATATATTTATAGAAACACACGTATGCTACTGGTGAGTCATAGCGAATCATTTCCACTTTAAACTTTTGTAATGTTAGACTAATTTTCAGTTGTATGGAAAAACTGTTTAAGCAGGACGAGAAATTTGTTGTGTTACATGTAGTTTGATGCCGTTTATTGGGCTGTTCGCCACGATTCACTCTGGATAATGTATGTGAGAATTTGGTTGGTGAATCACAATATTATTTAGCGACAAAAAGTACATACGTAGGAGGAGAGAGAGAAAAGAAAGCAGTTCAGATTTTCAGTTTTTAAATTATATTCTTTTTTATTTTCACAGAAAGACTGGGGTTAGTTTCATAGCGTCTGATATCGATTATATCTTTGAAACTGTGTAAAAATAGTTCTACAAATATAGTTTTGGTTTTGTTGATGGCTTGTACCCGGCCAGAACATGTATCATCATTTATACGGAAAATACAATCTAAAAGTGAAAAGATAAAAAGGAAGAACCTAAAAAAATAATTGAATTCTTGTTTTTATCAAGCATGAAAAGTAAAGTGATTTTATTTTAATTTAATTTATAAAAAAACACAAAATCATAAATTTAATGTTGTTAATGTGGCCATTACAGGGACTGAAATATTGACTGTCGTTTATAGGTTTTGCTTGTTGCTTTGTAAGCAGTGGTTTAGTTTTAGTAACTTTATCAACATCATGTGTCTAGCATGATTATATCAGTTCCTGTTTTGTTTCTTTACCAGTCACTACCTTCGAGCCACCTCACTACGTAATAGGTAAAGGTTTTATTTTATGTATATATTGTGAAACGTGGTGTCTGACTGTCCGAGCGTTTGTCTTTCTCTCGATCGAAAGCTGTGCACAAAGCCAAACGTCACATTCAATTTTCAAATGACAGTAGAACAATCATAAAACATAATAATGCCAAATATAATTTGGCAAACACGATATTTTACATTAAATTATTAGAAATTAATCAAACTACCAATTAAATGTAATCAAACTACCATTTAAATTTCACAATGTGACATAAAAAATAACAAAAATGTAGATTTACCGTATGTTATTGTCTAGCGGCTCTGAGCATGTCTGAAATGCTCAACAATTATTTTTCTCGGTGAGCGGTGTAAGTAATTCAGATATTTGGCTCTGAGTGAAACCGAGAATGTAACACAGTTAACCTTTCTAAAGCTCATTAAACAGTTTAAACTGATAGATTAACTTAAAATTTTCCCATCACTGGTGACGGGTGCTTTTGTTAGATTAATTTAAGTTTTTCATGTCATTGGGGATGGGTACTTTTGTTAATGAATTTAAAATTTTCCTATCACTGGGAATGAGTATTTTAGCTTCAGTGATATTAAGGATTTGAGCACCTATGTATGCTCGCAACTTCAGTTAACTATCGTGCATAGATGTGATAACAGATAGATAACCAAATAGACAAATGTGCAGAAATATACTTACATGTACATGTCCATATTGTACACTAGCCCACAGACACAAGAAGAGACTTTCTTACACGCATATTATAAACATATCAATAAAATAAGCATATAGCTTCCCAGTCTCTCATGTGTCTAATTTATTCATGTGTACGTATTTGTATAGTTGTTTGTAGTTAAGCTCAGAGCTACACAGTGCGTTATCTGTGCTCTGCCCACCACGGTTATCAAAACCCGGTTTCTAGCGTTATAAGCCTGCCGACGTACCTTTGTGCTACTGAGAATCATTTAAAGTGTGACTAGAATATTTCTATTTTTTCTTTTCTGTGTATATAAATGTATTTTTTCCCTTTCATTTGTGTTCAGGCGCCTGGAGATGATTACATAAATGTTGTACCAGGTAAAATTATTTCCCAATCATTTCTGTGTACAAAAATGAATTAACAGGTATTTTTCCTCTCACCTATGTTTTGGCGACTGGCTCTTTTATGCTTGTATCACGTATGTTGAACCAAATAAAATAATTTCTCAACCATTAGATAATACTTTATAAATATATATGGTTTTTAATCCAAAAAAAGTCTCATACCTCCCTTTACTTGTACATTTTTACTTCTAATTGTTCCCACGACGTTTGAAGCAATACATCTGTAGGTGGCGTCGTGTACTTCTTGCTTGTAATCTTCGCTTCGAAAAGACGGGAAAAAAATAGACCCATCTGACCGGAAGTGACGCAATCCAGGCACATCTCTTACCTGTCTTCCATCTTGAAAATTCCAAGAAATACGAGGACTAGGATTGCCTCGAGCAGAACATTGAATAACTGTCCCAGTGTTGTTGTCGAATTCCACAAGAGAAGGCGGCTCGTGAACAAAACGTGGCCCTGATTGGTCTGGGGCAAGGAAAGCGTAGAGTCCTAAACAATACCAGTCATAAAATATAACATTTTAATCATTTCTGATTAACTTAAATGAAACATTTAAAGAAATTTAAAAATACTAAATGATTCATATTTTGTTTTTAGAAAGACAAAAATAACTGAATCTCCGAGACCATTTACTGAATAATAACTTACAGGTATAAATTTTCAATAAGAAACGATGTAACTGTCGCCTTCAAATGTTTTTTCTAATCAACAGGATACAACGAAGATCAATAAATGCTCGATTTGTGAAGTATTTAACACAGGCAGTATTTTTTTAACTTTATATTATCGATATTTAAGGGATTAATCTTTAGTTTAAATATTTCATATTTTGATATGTTTTTATCCCTTTGTTCTACATACAGAAAGAGAATAATTTTCAGGGTAGGTTATTGTTTTCAATAAATTACCCGCCCGATAAATAAAGTACTACCTCTATGTTTGTATTGTTATTAATAAACCTAGCAATAAAATACAGTTAACAGATCACATTGTAATATTATATAAGTTTTAAGTTCTTAGTTTCATAAAGAAACGCTTAAATAACTTCCCAGTCTTTCCTAATCATGACATTTCTTCACTGGATCTTCTCCTCTCTCTTATTTGTTTATTACCCCCTCTCCGAAATATGGAATTAAACAATTTTTTTAATTCTGGAAAATCCCTAAAGAACTTGTTTAAAAATGTAATGGGCCAAATGCTAATGTCTTATAACTACTAAAATTATTAAATGTTATTGTTTAAGGCGCTATTTTCAGTCCTTATAATAAGTGAACTTAGAGGTAGATTTTTGTTAAACATACGTTATCTTAAATAATATTGTGTTTATTTTTTATTTAGGCCTGGTATGCCCAGATGGATTAAGGCGTTCGACTCGTAGTCTGAAGGTCGCGGGTTCGAATCCCCTTCACACCAAACATGTTCGTCCTTTTAGCCGTGGGGGCGTTATAATGTGACGGTCAATCCCACTAGCCGCAGGTAAAAAGAGTTGCCGGTGGTGATGACTAGCTGCCTTCTCTCTAGTCTTACACTGCTAAATTAGGGACAGCTAATGCGAGATACACCTCGCTTTGCTTTGCGCGAAATTCAAAACTGAATAAAAAAATTTCTATTTTATTTAATATGTAGTATATATAATGCACACATACATATGCATATGCTTAGAAAATAAATTATAAGAATTGTTATTACTTATGTTACAATGTCTTTGAAGGTGTGAGATATTGATTCCTTAAAATACATGTTTTATGAAGTATTGTTTTTCGTCCTAAATTTATTAATTTTATAAAACATGAGGATCATACCAGTTATGTATTTATATTTAATTATTTAAAATGGAACTATGAAGATATCGTTTTTCTACTAGTTGGAAAACTGTAGACAACGGGTCAGGAACCATGAATTCCTGAAATTACAGTTAGAGCATGCTAATCACCTGCTATTCTCGGCTCACTGAAAGTGATAAACTTTCCACAACGTCTCCTTAATAAAGAAATTACATTATTATGTTTATTATTAAAAACATGTTTGAAGAGAACTTTAATTATTCGGCAGTTTTTTTTTATTCTCAAGGCTAGATTGAAATTAAATTTTCCATTTCAGCAAAAACTTTAGGAAAAAACCCAAAATTTTCGAAACATCGTTCTCAGATGTCGAGGAACAAGAAGATAACATGCTTATTTCATGGTAGCTTTACTAACGCTTTTGCTTCCTTTTATCTTAACACTTAGGTGATTGATTTGTATGCAATGCTATTTATTTATGAGATTATAGCAGAAATCGTTCATATAAAAATCAGACTAAAATGTTTTTATCCTAAGCCTAAAACGTTTATTTTAACATTCTTTTTCGTTTATTTATTGCTGTTTTTAACTTAAAGAAAGATTATTTCTTCCTGCGGATTATTTTTGTTAGTATGCAATCAACTGATTTTGTCCAAGATCCGGCATGGCCAGGTGGGTTAAGGCGTTCGCCTCGTAATCTGAGGATCGCAAGTCTAATCACCGTCGCAGCAAACATGTTCACCCTTTCAACCGTGGGGGCGTTATAATGATACGGTCAATCCCACTGTTCATTACTAAAAGAGTAGCCCCAAAGTTGGCGGTGGGTGGTGGTGACTAATCTTAAACTGCTAAATTAGGGACGGCTAGCGCAGGTAGCCCTCGTGTAGCTTTGCGCGCAATTCAAAACAAACAAACTTCATATCATGTACACGTTCATTCTTTCCTTTTTAAAATGTTGTCCGTATAGTTAGAACTTGTTAATAAGAGTAATATGTCTTAAATATATCTCAACATTCTAATAAATAAAATATGAAATCACTGAAATATTTATAAATAATCTTACTTTCATAAATTATTAAATATCATCTCTGCATAAACGAAGATTGCGGAGTGCGAAGCGCTGTCAATATGAGACTGCACCTCAACATAAAATTTATTATTGTATGTGCTATTACAAGGTGTTAAGAAATATCATAACACAATATTAGAATTTAATTTATGTTTATAGGGAGTTTGTTACCCAAGATTTTATCGACATTGTCTAAGTTTCTGTTCTTGTTCAGAAAAATGTAAGATTATAAAGAAATATTATGACATTGTCTAACTATCTGATCAGAAGAATGGAAAATCATGAAGAAATATCACAACATTGTCCAGGAATTTGTTCAGAAGAATACGATAATATGAGAATCTGTTCTTCGTGAAAAAATATCATGACATTGTATTTGAATGTGTTCAAGAGAATATGAGATTATGCAATAAATAACAGAGCAACACTGTCAGAAATGTGTTTAGGAGAATGTAAAATTATGAAAACCTGTGACAACGCAATCAACGGAGCTGCACTTTGGGCACGATGGTACACAAAATTACCACGTCAATTATGCCGATTTGTATAACTTTTGGAGTGTAAAATTACGAAGAGATATCACAGTGAAGTGTTTGAAGTCTTGTGTTTGGTATACAAAATTACACAGACGTGTGTGTTATGTTTTTACTAAATTAATTCTGCTTTTCACCCTCTCAGATTTATTTGATGGCATAAACTCACTTTCTAAGTGTTTAACGTTTGTACAGAATAATGGTGTATTCAAAGCAATTTATCAACATCATTACATTATTATACATATTTATTGTCTCTGAATTTATATGCGTAACTGTGACTGACCCTGAAATTTCATATTAGGTGAACACTCTTTCTTGGTCTCTGAGTTTTCATATCAGACAAATACTCTTAAAATTCGATACGACTAGCGACTCTTTCAGAAAATGTATGGTAATATTTCTGAGTTAATCACGCCTTTTATTTCCTTGAACATGATATCATTTAATTAAATGATTATTATTTTTATTCCTTTCATATTTACGGAATAGACGCGTTCCTCAAGTTATTATCGTGTCTTTATTTGAACATTTTTACATGTTAATCATACTCTCTGAGGGTGTTGTAGAGATGACATTTTGTTTTCTGCATGAATAAGCACTCTAGCTTCTGAGCTTCACTATGAAGCAAACATTTGCTTCTAGGCTTCTAATAAAATGGAGATCCTTTAGAGATCTCTGATATGAATAATATTTCCCCTACGTAACAAATAAAACGAACGTTCTATTCAGGTCTGTGAAAAGATGAATATTTCATCTAGTTACAAATAAGATGAGTGTTCTTCTGCTAGGCCTTTGGTATCACGAACTTGCTCCTTAAGCCTTTTGTAAGACGAAAACACCCTATACATCAATGATAAAATGAGCTTTCTATCTAGGTTACTGATACAACGAATTTGTTCCTTAAGCCTCTGGTATGAGGGAAACACTCTATATATCATTGATAAGATGAGTTTCTTCTATAGGTATCTGATAAGATGAACTTGTCCTTTAGGTCCTTCTTAAAGTGAACATGACGAATATGTTGGTGTTAAGATGAACTAGGATTTCTAAGTTCTTGGTGAGATAAATTTACTATCGAGACATCTAAATACATAGAAGTTTCTTCAAGGTTTGTCAACTTTTTTACAGCTAAATATACGATATAGTAAACTGTTCAGCTTTGTTAATTTTTATACGACACAGATACCTTTATTACCTCTGGGCGTATTTTACCAGTTCACTGACTTAATATATTTTTAAGAGCTAAAAACGCTTTCAAAGTTTTTGTAACAAGGAAAAATACCCAGTATATACATTAGAGACATAATATATTTATACGTTATGCATCGAATTACTTTTACTAGATAAATAACGACGTTCTCTATAGCATTTCTGAAAATGTTTGTGGTCTCTGTAATGTTTAGGCATTACTAGCGATGGATACTCTCTTTATCATGTCTGAGCATTATTAGCGAGAAACGTGTTCTTTATAGCATTGAACTATTCTAGAAATGAAAATTCTCACTAGGGTTTGAGTATTGCTAGAAATAGAACATTTTCACTAGATTAATACGCTCTCTAATCTCTGAATAGCTTTAAAATTAAAAATAAAAGTTCCCTGAGGTAGTTATGTTATTGGTTTAAAGGGTGTGTTGAAATATGGAATTTCACAGTGTGAACTGAAGTTAACATAAACATATTTATATTTTTCGTGTAGACTCTTTAAACATTTTTAAATCGTTTTATTTATTTATTTGCTAAATAAAATCTTGCTTTTGCTGAAGACCAATATTTTTACACACATAACGGATACTAGGTGAGTTTTTGAAGACGGCTAGTCAATCAGCTATACAAAACGACAAAATCGAGTGTAAACTTATACATCAGTGTTTGCGCCACGCAGCGGAACATGGGGTTTTAGAAATGAAACTATTCTTCGCCTCTTTCGAAGCGTAAGGATTCATAGAGTTGAAAGTAAAACCTGCGAACTGTTATGAAACAACTGGAGATGGGTTTTTATTGGTGTCTCCAGGGTGTCAATTTCACAGTGTGATAGAGCTAGGTTCTATATTGGAAAGAACAGTGTTACCTTCTGTAATCGTGTTTCTTCGTTACCAAGGAAACTGCAGCGTTATCAGCGTTCGCGTCCACTGGAAACATGATATGTCCATTCAGGTAATGTTGTTTACTGTGATTGGGTTGAGCAAGAGAGAGGCTAGTGTGTGTTCCCTAGTGTTTCTCTGGTGTTGTCTTTCAAGAGTATGTGTGTGAACGTGTTGAAACAACAGCACTATACAAAATGATTTAATAAGGATAGGAAAACCTACACACAGCTGAGAAATATAACAACAACGAAGGAAAATGACACTGAACGTTAGAAATCTGCAGTTTTCAAATTCTTAAACAAATTCTAACCTCATATGATGTTGGTATTGGGGCTGAATCAAATTTATATTCTATTTCTGTCTGTGTTGTGTAACATTTATAAATAAATATAAATGTTCTTTTGTTTTGTTTACAAAAACTATATGGTTAACAGAACTCAAGTCGACAGATACACCTGTTTATCCTTACGGACATAACACAAGTCTATATCATTATTATATAGCCCCAAGTTCAAACAGCTAATATCCAAGATTATGTTATGATTTTGTAACCACATTTTAACACATACACACACACAATAGCGAAGAATATGTTATTTTGTGAAGTCGTATTTTAACTCAAATAGTATCCAAGACTGATAAGTAAGGTAATAACATTTTAACGCAGACAGTACTGAAGAATGTGTTGTTTTGAGTAGTCGTATTTTAACACTGACACTATTCAAAACTGTGTCATGCTGTGAGCCACAAATTAATAAAGACAAGATCCAATATTTTATGGATACGAGAGTATGCGTTTCACAAATTGATGTATGTATGTATGTATGTGTGTGTGTGTGTTTTCATATAGCAAGGTCACATCGGGCTATCTACAGAGCCCACCAAGGGGAATCGAACCACTGATTTTAGTGTTGTAAACCAGTACACTTACCGCTGTACTAGCGGGGGACACACAAAAAGATAAGGAACATTAAGTAGATGTCATCGTGAACCTACTGTAGGATGTCTGGAAAGGTAGAGGGTATGTAATCTCTATAAACATTCGGGAAATAATGATGTATTTCTTCTTATGTAAAGTAGCAGACACCCGAAACGTATTCACGGTCACATTCATATCTTTATTGTAATATTACTTCTTTAAATACAAAATCATAGGCCTAAATAATGCTAGATTATATTTCCAGTTAACTAACTTAAAGAAAACAAACTAATGCCAAGTAATAAATTGATGTATCAGAAATTTCTATTTCAAAATAATAATTTAAAAAATTCTAATCGCAGGCATCGAAATCGGAGTCCACTAGTTTTAGGCCTAACGTTAGTTGAGCCTTTATTAAGCACAGTTCAAGCATTTAAGGATCTGATATTTTACTGTAAGTTCAAAAACTTAGAAGACCTAGTTTTAGAGAGAACTCTAGAGGGCATATCCAGAAACTAAAAAAAGATGTCGTGTAATAGAAACATTCAGAACCCCAAAAGGCGTGTAATATCAGAGTGGCATTTAGAAACTTAAATGGCATATAATAGGAAAGCTTAGAACCTAGAGACTTAGCCAGCCAAACCTTCACTTTTGACTTAGTAGTGAATAACTTCTTTGTAAAGATCATAGAAACTTACAACTATTACGAAAAGTTCTTGTTCCAGTTTTAGGCTTAATGTTCATAGTTAACATAGCAAATAAGGTGCCCTCAATCATGCTCAAATTCAAATATGTTCCACCATCATTTCCTAACGAGTGAGTGACCTTCTAAAAATATTCAAACAGCAAGAAAGGTTCAGAAATTAGACGGCAAGTCTGTCGGATGCAAAATTCAAGACATAAAAGCCAGGTTGTTTTATTAAATGCTCAAAGAGTTGAAGACTGTGTCGCTTCACAGAAGCTAACCATTCCTTAAAATTATTTAGGTAGCTTGAGATATGTTACTTTGTAGAAAACCCAGATTGTGCGTCAAACATTTCATGAAGCTAGAAAGAATGTTACCTCATAGAAATGTACATGTGGATTGAAGCATATCATCTGATGAAAGAGTTTAGGCACGGTGAGGAAGTGTTATATTAAAGGAGCTCCAAGAAACTTAAAGGGTATTTGATCACATTGAAATATCCAAGAAACTAGATTCATCGTACAGACTAGTTCATTATTCTACAAGTCATGTTATTCTAAGGAACATTCATGAAGTTGAAGAGCGCATAGTCTTACATAACCATTTAGAATCTTAGAATTGTCATACCAATAACACAAGCAGAAATCTAGAGAACATAGTATTGTAAAACAGGTGTTTTAGCAACTAGAAAACATGTAATTTCAGGGTATATCATTCATTAGAAATGTTCCGATAGATATAAGTATCTTTCGGATAGAAAAACTCAAAACCTAGATATGTTCAGTAGCCTAGGAAAATTCAGTAAAGTAGGAAAAATACCATCTTATAAAAACTTTAATAAATCTGAAATGCATATGATTCTATTGAAATGTTTGATATGAAAGAAACGTCATTCCATATAAATTTTCATGAACTACATTACAACATATGCCATCACTTAGAAGTGTTTATTAAACTAGAAGATGCCACATCTAATAGAAATGCTAAAGTGTTAAGAGAATGTTATTTTTTAGAAAAGGTCGCAAATTTGTAAGGACATCTCAGATCCTCACACACTTCCAAAATTGTGTGAAGCTGGAGGACAAGTTTATGCCATATAAATTTTCAAGTAATATAGCATGTTAGCCCATAGAAATGTTCAGAGATCCACAAGTCATGTCACCATGCAGAATTGTTGAGAGATTGTGAAAGAATCATCGTATTTTAAGGGATACGACTGAGGCTTAGCGTGCGTTTTATTCTCGAGGAAAGGTTATAAATAATCAGGAGATACACGCATCTAGTGAAAGACGATCACGTAACCTAGTGGTGTATTCATTTATCGTAAAAATAGGTAGCAGAAATTGTTGTTGTTACTCTCTTACCTGTTTTTTGTTGTTTGTTTTTGCTAACAGTCCCTAATTTAGCAGTGTAAGACTAGAAGGAAGGCAGCTAGTCATCACCACCCACTGTCAACTCTTGGGCTACATTCTACCAACGAATAATGGGATTGACTGTCACAGTACAACGCTTCCACGGCTAAAAGAACGAGCATGTTTGGTGTGACGGGGATTCGAACCTGCGACCCTCAGATTACAAGTCGAGTGCTTAACCACCTGGCCATGCCGGGCCCAGGTGGAAAATAGCTACTCGAAATGTGTTCTAAAAAGGTAAATACATGGTTTAACATTTTCCAGAAGTTTCTTAGTAAGACTTTACATTGTTTATTTAATCGATTAACATAATATTTTTGTAAATATCCATACTTTTCCGTAATATTTGATTCCAAACAAAATTGGGCTTACCTAGAAAACGATATATACATATGTGTGTGTTGCATTTAAATAATGTTTCACTACTGAAACTAACTACAACAATAAAAAAGTATACAGCAGAAAAGGAGAGACTTAGAATTTTAAATTTATATGGTTAATTGATTGATTATTTGGAATTAAGCATGAAGCTACAGAATGGGCTATCTATGCTCTGCCCACCATGGGTATCGAGACCCGATCTCTAGCAGTGTGAGTCCGCAGACGTACTGCCGTGCCACTGTGGGTCAAATTTATATCCATTCCATTCCTTATATATCAAACGTTTGGTTATAAACCAAACGTTTAAAGGTTAGTTGATTATCTGCAATAATTTGTAAATTTAGACTATTTTCAGGAAATGTGTTCGCATTACTCAAAAATGACAAGATAACTTCACTTACCAGTCATCACTGACATCTGAACAAGAACGACGAAAGTGTCAGAAAGTAAATTAACGCCTTTCCAGAAAGTTTGTAGTTTCATTCCGAGGAACATGAACAGAACGAGTTTCCAAACAACAATAGTTTGAATCCTTTGGAACCGAAATAGTTCGAGACTGTTATAAGGTTTCGTTGAAGAACAGTATATAAATGTCCTTTTTTTCCGTAAAAACAAATTTTGAGGTTTTAGTTAATTAGAAAACAAAACACAGAGTAATCCTACAGTGGACTTGGTTTGGCTCTTCTTTTTTTTACAATCAAGTGCTGTAAAACACTTTTAGAATATTTTTCTAGCTCTATACCAACTTTAAGTCTTTCTTTGAGGAAAGTTTGTTCTAACAAGCTAGCAAATAAATAGTCTTGTTAAAATATAACTTGCTTTAAAGATACACTAGAAAGAAGTTTCCTTTTTTATAACATAGGAGAACTAAAACAGTTTTGACTATTATATATTATTTATACGCATTCAGATATATACTATGAATGCTTAACAATTAAGAAACGTCAACACCGGGGCAGTGGTTAGTCCAAGTGTGCCTCACGAGATGTATTAGACTTCACGCTGAACTGGAAACTTCCTTCGTATATATTAATTTCCTCTTTCTCTAAAAGATCTAGCGCCCTCTATTGAACTTTTAAAGTAAAACATTTGAGTAAAATTGTATTTCTAATTTTCAAATACTTATTCATTCATGTAAAAATAAACCCATTTGAATTCATATATAATCAACGTATTTTAGCCTTATCGCGCTAACATACACAGTTGTTATGTTATTGTAAAGCTGGACATTCGAAGAATAAACATTCTACTACTTTTCTTTTGTAGTAGAATTACGAAAAACATAGTAAGCGCATCTTGTTCTATATAGAGAAATTAGAAAATATATTTATATACACACATATATGGAGACAGGTATAACGTAAGTAGACAACATACTCAAAACCATAAATATGTGCTTCTTGATTGGTTACTTTATTATCCTCAAAATCGTCTTTAAACATGTGTATTTGTTGCATTAATTTACAACTACACAAGGAATTTTAAACAAACTACCAATTAATATTGTTTTACTTAGTTTATTTATTATGTAACATTACAAACATAATAACTGAAGCATGTTTCACTGAATTTCAAATAGTGTGTGTTACTTTAGATACAAGTGTTAGGTTTAAGCGAATATAAAGTTGCTAAATTTAGTTAATTTCACACATTAATAGAGGATTTCTGCACTCTGAGAGTCCTTCTTAGTAACATACCATCACGTCCCAAGAATCTGAGATGGGGTATTAACATTTATCTTCTGTGAATATAATAAAGTATTATACTTTATAGACAGAATATAAAAATGTAACTAAAACTGTTGTTAACGCACAGTTCTAATAATTTCATCCACAGGTAAGAGTTATTTTGTATGTATTCTGATGGTTAGAATAAGTTATTTTTGATAAGTAAGACATTTACGTAAGTGTCTTCTTAAATTCTACCGAACTTGATATTATAATAAAATAAACCGCTAATTTGAGAAGGTTGTTGCTGTTCTTTTAGCTGAAAGTTATTCAGTGGTCCATGTGCGCTCTGTTCATAGCAGTGATTTGAACTCTTGATTTTAGCATTGTAACTCTGGGAATGTACTGCTGACCTACTGGGGTTGACTCTAATATTCACAAAATTGTGCTCAGGATAACAAATTAAACAGTGAAAAGGATAGGTTATCAAATAAATAACAATATATCATAAAAATTGTTATAAAGCATATTGTTTTGTATTAGAAGCTTCAAAATCGCTTTGAGCAATCAGAGAAGTACAGAACCAAAGCCATAAAATTCAAGCATCCACGAAATAGCAAAGAGTTGGTATTAATTAATTACTCAGAACCCTGATTTTTGGTCATTAAGGAGTGAAAGTAAAACTCCAAACCATTCATTAAACTAATCAATTAAAAGACATTGCAAATAATTCCATAAACATTGTCATTGCATTAGCTATGATAAGCTGATTCAAGTCTATACACAGATGGCTGAGAGCAAGTTGACCAAAGCTTCTATCTTCTTCCATTTCAGTATCATTCCTGGAAGAATTACAATCAGTTCAATAGAGAACATAAAGCTCCGATGGGAAGTATTATGATCTTGTTAATATGGATCTAAACTGAGAAAAAAAAGTGACATATACTTTGTATCAAGACCTAAAGAAGCAAAGTCACACTGTTTGAGACGTGTTGGGAAGAAAAATCCATAACACGGAGATCTACTCCCTTGCCTCAAGTTTGGAGGAAAGCAATTAGGATACTTGGCAGAGTAAATTTTGATTGGTTCTTTAACTGCTAAGCTCATCACCAAACCAAGAAAGACAGATAAAACTATAATTTATCTCTGTATTATGTTCTAAAGATGTTTGAACCCCACATCCAGAGAGCAGAGAGTTAGGAAGTACCAAGTTGAGCTGTTTTCTATGCAACAATCATTGATCACTGCCAAAGGATTCTAATATCAGTCATAGCCATCAATGCTATATACACAGTAATAAAGTATTTTTAGTGGGTAACTGTGGCAATTTGGTGAAATTAGACTTATGCTACCAATTCATTGCAAAGTGCCAATGATAAAGTGGTGCAATACATTTCAAAATGATTTTCTGGAAATAGATGGAGTACACACGTATTTGAACATCATTACAAACATTAGTCATGTCTTGGTGAAGCGTGGATTTAAACACATTCTCACATAATCTGGTATTTGTGGCTTTTCTTCTGTCAGCATAAGTCAGGCTTTACAAAATAATGGCTGAAAGTATGCAAATATTAAAATGTTCAAACTTATGACAGAAGCTATGGGAATAAGTTTTAACTGAAGAAAACCTTATAGTAACTGTTTCTAAGACACATTGATACTTGAAGGTTTTTTTAAATATCCAAATATATGAAAGAAGTGAGCGAGAATATAATTACTGAATGTCAGCTTTTATAGAAGGACGGATTCTTTACAGCAGGTGTCTGTGACTTCTTGGTATTAAATTTCAAAAATAAACGGGCATCACACAATCCACTTGTTTTAAAACAATATATTCAGAACAAGTCAAATGTAGGTACAAAAAAATTAATTACACTGTAGGTTATCACAGTTGAACCAAGAGCTTTAAATAATTCGCTTTTTCGTCAAGAGTCCACACAGTTGGTTCAGCTATTTTAGAATCCAATTGGCTCTACTCTTTTATTACAATAGAATCAGTGATCAATTCACTTATGTACTCGTTGTATCACCACAGTTGTTTTTAGAGCTTTAAATATTGTTTTTTTTACCTTTAAAGTATAAAAAGACAGGCTCAATTACTTTGAAACACCTTTAGATAAGACATATTAATTTTATATCTATCATTGTAATAGAAACTGTGAAACTCTCACTTTGTAAATCGTACGTTATGACTAAACTCACAATCACGCATTCTATCTTCATTTTTTTCACTTTTACTTTCACTGAATTACTTTATTTCGTCTCGGTGTTTGTACGTATTTGTAACACGCAACAGAAAAGCTTAGAAATGCCTATTCCTCTAATAACAACAATATTAAAGATAACGAGTAAACTAAGACGCTTCGAGTAAGATGAGGTCAACAGTATTACAAAAGCCTAGTACAATAAAACTACATTCACAACGTTCTACTTGTACAGAGTTGAGTAATGAAACTTGTCACGAATATCGTATTTAAAATAATTAATTTTTAACTCTCTTTTATGAAAGCTAAATAATCTTTAAACATTAAAACTACTATATAAACTAAATAATAACTCTTAAACTGAACTGAACAGTCTTGTATATCCAACACTAAATTTTAGGCCACTTGCCAATCAATGCAAGAAGTGATGAGAGAGTTTGAGGAAGAAGGAAACATAAGCTTGGATACCTTCTGCTTCTTGGATGATTACATCAGTGGTTGGACTCAACTGCTTTTTCATTACATGGAAATCAAATGAGAAAAACATCATGTGATGTAGTTTGAAACATTTACAGAGATAGTCCTATCAGACGATTTTCTTAGTCATCAAACGTATGCTCAACACAGGACTATGACTGTCTGTAAAGAATCGTTATTGAAGGGAGACAGACTTGACGTATGTGATACATTGTGTGGTGAGCACGAATCACTACCTCATAATACAAACTATTAACTCCCTTCTGATAGATTTGGGGATTGAACATTCAATAAACAAATAATGTGTTAAATACAAACATTTATACATTAATGAAGAAGCATTTAACGCGTATTTATATGACAGTACACAGCAGACCCTATGTTATCCATTTCTTTCAAAGTGCTGAATGTGATGAAAAATACAGGAGAGCAGACTAAGACATACAAAAAGATCTGACAGCTGAATAAATGAAGACGATACAGCAATCACTAACACCATTCAGGCTTTCAATGACAGAATGGCTAAGCCCTTCACTATTCAAAATGAAGAAGTCACAAAATACTACTGCTCCATTAGAAAGAATGGCCAAGAACGGTTGAGAACATCCATACATGAAAGATTACTTATTAAACAAAGGAATTCTTTGACTATATTCAAAACCGAAATTCAGAACATTTGTAAGTCTTAACAAACTGCTTATGTCAAAGCAGAAGCAAAAGGCAAATAAGTACCTCAACACTCAGAAGATTTTCAGTGGAATAGCAGTGTGACAGATCAAACAAGAGAAGCAGATGGTTCTTGCTTGCAATTGTCCCAGTGACGTTAATTACCATGATTTAATCTAGATAGCAGATTGAAGAAAACAGCAAAAAAATGCCACTCTTAACTGGCTGGAGAAACATTTAGCTATGCAATACCTACAAGTAATACAAGGAAAGACTTTGCTACTCAAAGGCCTGATGATGTTTCTGCATATTATATGTACAAACACAAATAAATGTCATGTGATTGGAGAACTATTAGATACATTACTGAGTGTCATTCCCAGTAATGGTTGTCAGTATTATTGCTGTTGTTGATGGTAATTGTTGCTGAGGATTTAATAAGAACTGGTAAAAGATTAAAGATGGGAATATTCTGATGCAAGAAATCAGTAATCCAATAATAAATGCTCTATTTCAAAGGAAACAAAGAAGATACCATCGAACCCCAAGAGCAAGCACAAACATTGCAAACTTTCTTGTGAAAGACTGGGTAGATCAGTCTGTTTCTTCAGCAGGACGTTCAGAGACTATAAGAAAACTTTGATGGTAATCAATAGATTTAAATGCAATGTCAGAGATCTGGAAACACTTCAAATGGAGACTGGCTTATTTCCTTCAGATTCATTATTCTATGGAATCTTTGTGTTCTGATAGAGTCGTTTTGTTTGGAGTTCCGACTATGTTGCAGCAGCAAAGACAGTTGTGTGTTGGAGAATATTAATGATTTCCACTTCAAAAACAAGAAAAAAGCAGAAAACTTCTAGTTGGAATGTATAAAGTAGCCCTCCAGTGGTAGAGCAGTTTGTCTGCGGACTTAAAACGTTAGACATTAGGTTTTGATACCCATGGTGGGCACAGCCAAGAGAGCCCTTTGTTTAGATATGTGTTTAACTAGAAACAACCAGAATGATAAGAATAAAGTAGTTGAGGAAGTCGTCTATAAGATGTCTCCAATCCTTCTTATTTTCATTCATTGAAAGGAGTTATAAACCAATTCTTTCAGTGGAAAAGAATAAAAATGTTCTGAAACATCCAGAACACATGTGCAGCATGGAAATGATGGGATAGCATCGTTATGTATTTGCTATTATTTACAAAATTGTTTTGCTTTTGTATACGGCCATCAGAAGCACACAAATTTGAACTTCTTGCAACATAAACTGTTGTCAAAGAAAGAAGTCAATCAGAAAGATAGTCCTTTCAATCACAGATGCGTTTCATCAGTATCTGAAAAAGAGTAATCTACCAATTTATTATTTAGCTGCATACAGTTTTTACAAATAGAACCACCTCAACAAAACTACTGGAAGATTAAATAAGGCACTGTTCCACTAATACACACTACCAACGCACTTGTACCAGATGCTCTATTGAACGTTTTGAAATTTAAATGCAAATGTGTCTGCAGAAATAGGAAGTGTAAGTGTTACTTGTGCGATATCCTTTGTCAATACGTTTGTTCTCCTGTTGGAAATCCATGTCTAGAAGATTACACAGATGAAGATGATAATAACAGTTAAAACTGAAGAGATCATAAATGGAATAGTTTATAAACATCACTTAATCTGTATTATAACGCAGTTACATAAGATGCCTTAAGTTGAATATAACGTAAGTATATGTTATTAAAATTTCAAATAAATGACTGAATGTATGGTATGCAGGCATGCTATGCTTTCTAACGTCTGAAGTAGTATAATTTATTTAAATTACTGATAATTAAGTTTATGCACTATCGTGGCGACAGCAAGAGGTCAAAAGTGTATAATATTATTTTGTTCTTGTCATCTCTGATGTTAGATGACGTCTTCTGCATGCAGTAGTATTTCAGTATATTTTGAACTTGAGGTAAGACTACTTACGACTGGAATATCATTTTCTGGCTGACGTATGACGTCAGCTTCAACAGATAACTGGCTAATGTTGCCAAGGAATAAAGTTCACGAGGCGACGCCATCCACTGAAAAAGAAGGAAGGTGGCGTATGAAACGTAGACACCCTTTCTTTGGTCATCTGGATGGTTTTTACCGTTACTAGGTCAACAAAGAATCGTCGGGCTATTCACTTGCCTAGAGTAAACTGTCCTTCACTTATCTACACAGGTACGCACTCTGTTTCATTATGTTGCGTCTAAATAAAGATTGTTCTCACTGTCATTAAAATATGTCCAACGTGTTTATTTATCACCTAATTTAAAATTCGGTCAAGTTATCAACCACAGAATACCCCTCCCTCATTTCTTGATCGCACCTGCTGTTATTACTAGTATTTTTAGGAATATACCTATTTGATACCTGTCGGGAAATAGTATTATCTGAAAATATAAAAAACGCGCAGAAAAATATATTCGTATGGAGTAGCATGAATAATCGTTGCTGCTCGCGATAAATTACGGTTGAACATATTTATCGTGGAAATAGCTTGTCTTCATGAAACTTCTGTCTCTTTCCGAGATACAAATTTTTCTTGGTCATGTCACGTACTGTTTGTTACCTAAGTCACGGATAGCTTTAGCCATTGACCTTTATGTTCGTGGAGTCTCACCTGTTACAAGATGCTGCACTTTGCCTACCACGGCTGAGGTGAAACATGTTGTGGTTCTCTTCCTGGTTGGCCCCTTCTGCTCCAAATTAATTTACATTTCTTTTGTTTTTCAATGCAGTGGTGTACAAGGGATATACCCCCATAAAATTTTATATCCCCTTTCTGAGAGTTCCTTTCCCTAAAGCGACCAGTTTTCGATGGCATTGTACGATCTACAAACGTCGACCGATGTCTAAACGTAGTTGTAAAACGTGCCGTTTCATCGCGAATTTATGAAAACAGAAGTTATCATGTGATTTGTATTTCGTAATCAAAATCATTCGAGTATAGCCTACTTATCCCTATCTAGAACATTGAAAGTATAGATTATTATGTGAGCTGTAATTTAAAGTATAAACCTAAATTTGTAAGTTTAATCGACAAGAAAAAAATTTAAAATAAAACCCAGAAAAAACATTTGGACTATGTCTATTTTCTTGGGCATTTTTATTAGTATTTCTTCAGAAGGAAGGAAAGCAGTCAGCAGTATCCAGGTCTTTGAACTGAATACAAATTCTTGTCATTCTTATAATACATCCATGACTGGAAGCAGAGCGTATTTAGAGTTGTTGTGTTGTAAACTTTGTACCATCTAATCTGTAGTCCGCGTCTATTTTTCTCTCATTCATAGAGTGTATCAGGCCAACTGAATTACAGCATGCGAATATGTACAGCTCAAATAATATTTATATCGATCGTTTGTAAGACAACGAGTCTAAGGATGTGGAATATCTTAACTAGCGTAATATGATATACTACACTAAGACTAGAGGAAAGGCAGCTAGTCATCACCACCCACCGCCAACTCTTGGGCTACTCTTTTACCAACGAATAGTGGGATTGACCGTCACATTATAACGCCCCCACGGCTGAAAGGGCAAGCATGTTTGGCGCGACGGGGATGCGAACCCGCGACCCTCAGATTACGAGTCGTACGCCTTAACACGCTTGGCCATGCCGAGTCGATATAATAATGAAGTATCCTTAATATGTTAGAATTATATTTAAGAAGTGAAATATAAGAAGAGAAAGACTCATCTATGCTGCTGTGTCAGCCTGGAGGATATTAACTTTCAAAGTGACCACGCCAAGTAAGCCAAGTTTCTTCTATATATAGTTTTCACTTCATTATTTATTAAGGACGGAATATAGCAGGTATACTAAACTAGACATATTTTAATGTCAATAATAAAAACGTCTAAACTTTCAAAAAAGTCGAAATACTCGGAACCTGAACTTTAATGCTGACTGGCTTAGTTCAAGACTCTTCCTAAATTCCATCCTTGCTAAATAATAGGTGAATAGAGAGATGTGAGAGCTTATACGTGGTTAAGGCATCTTTCCGTCAAGGAAATTCGCAGGCTTGAATCCTTCTTATCGTAAAATTATATCCTTGACAAAATGTTATTTCACAGAACGTTGCGCCATCCAGAAGATGTAGCAGTTGGATTGGTGAACTGAAATCATTGTTACGAAGAAGTCTCCAGGTTTATTAACTTTTCCTAATGTGTCTGTTTTGCTAAGAGAACAACAGTTATAAAGAGTATTTGTTAAGTCAAATACTGCTTAGTTTTATGTTCAAAGCAACACTTAAACCTTGATTTAAGTTAAAATAAGCTGTAAAAATTCCGTTTTCAGAAAAAAATAAACCATCAACGCTTAGTATCAGTTAAAATTAACTGCTAAAACTCTACTGTTAAACTCACTACTAAGTTAAAGTAATCGTTAAAAAGACACGTTTGCATCCTACGCTCTGCTATGATTAACACATCTGGTGGTTCATCACATTTGGCCTGTTCCAGCATGGCCAGGTGGTTAAGGCACTTGACTCGACTGAAGGTCGCGGGTATGAATCCCCGTCACACCAAACATAATCGCCCCCTTTCAGCCGTGGGAGCGTTATAATGTAACTGTCAATCCTACTATTCGTTGGTAAAAGGTAACCCAAGAGTTGGCGGTTGGTTGGGATGATTAACTGCCTTCCCTCTGTTCTTACGTTGCTAAATTAGAAACGGCTAGCGCAGATAGCCCTCGTGTAGCTTTGCACGAAATTAAAAACAAACAAACACACATCTAACCTACGTTTAAGGTTGAAGTAATAGCTTAATTTATGTTCCTCTATAGTAAACAGTATTTGATGATGTTTTCTTCTCTTCTACGTTCTAAGTTTACAGACTGTTTCGTCATCAACATCATGAGACAGAAATGGTAGTTTAAGCATTTCAAGTGAGCAAAGTATTATATTTTGGCACTTCCTATATAGTTCCTAGACGACGTTTGTTATTGGCAATTCTCTTACTAAATTAAGTCATCTAACGTTCCACGTGGTCGCTAGAGATTTCCATAAATAGGAATGATAAACTACCACAATAGATACTAGTTTTTGCAATATTTAAAAGCTTTATTCAAAGTTGTGCCTGTTAGCGAAAATAAAAGAACATTCAAGATATGATATCAAGTGTTTTATAGTATTCTCTCCCATTAGAATCACTCTGGAGTTCTTACTGTAACTTTATACTCCAAATGCGCTGAGAAAAAGAAAGTAAGACGACACATAAAACCATTTAATGTCACGTGGAGTTGATACTCTAAAGTAGTTCGTCAGGGTAAAGAAGCGAAATTTGTACAATCTCTGAAAATGTCTTCTGATTAAAATGTATGCTATCTTTTTCTAAGTGTTTAATGTATAGCAAATGAATTATAATTAGTTGTACACGGACATCATATATAAATATAATACCGCTTAGGAATTTTTCTATACTATAGATTGTGACAATTTCAGAAATATATAGATGATCCCTGGATTTACCCAACGCTATATCTGTCGAAACAGTGTTATAAAATACATTTACAATTTTATTAGCTAGATATATTAGTTAATATTACTTAAGTGTGTTCACATGTTGGGTAGAGCATAGTTTATCTACTTACCTGCTGTCTACACCCGCACATACAAATGTATAGAGGTATTTAAATACAAGCACGTTTTCATTTATGTAGTAATGCTTTTTGCTAACATAAATAGTTAAACTTTGATATCATATCGGTAGCCCCTCATTTGTCTACCGGTAATCGATAGTCCCATATGTTAACTGTTATCGGTAGCCCTACATCTGTCTACCATTAATCGGCAGTCCTACATCTGTCTACCAGTAATCGGCAGTCCTCCATATGTCTACCAGTAATCAGCAGCCCCACATATGTCTACCAGTAATCAGTAACCCCACATATGTTTACCAGTAATCGGCAGCTCTTTATCTGTCTACCAGTAATCAGTAGCTCCACATATGTCTACTAGTAATCAGTAGCCCCACATATGTCTACCAGTAATCGGCAGCCCCATATCTGTCTACCAGTAATCAGTAGCCCCACATATGTCTACCAGTAATTGGTACCTAACATCTTTTTTTTCAATGATCATTAATAACACATTTGTTTATAACAAATTTGCTTATCAGTGACCGGTAAACACACATTTACTTACGAGCGATCGGTTAGCATATTCCTGCTTACAAGTAATTGCTAACCACTTATCTGTTTAACAGTGATTAATAATTACACATCTGTTCATCAGCGATCTTGAAATATATGTATAATTATGTGTAAGGTACAAATACGCCTGTTCAAACATAACTAATTATTGTCCAAATTAATGTTTTCAATTACTCTTTGTCGAAGGTGGCCCGCCATGGCCTAGCGCGTAAGGCGTGCGACTCGTAATCCGAGGGTCGCGGGGTCGCGCCCTCATCGCGCTAAACATGCTCGCCCTCCCAGCCGTGAGGGTGTATAATGTGACGGTCAATCCCACTATTCGTTGGTAAAAGAGTAGCCCAAGAGTTGGCGGTGGGTGGAGGTGATGACTACCTGCCTTCCCTCTAGTCTTACACTGCTAAATTAGGGACGGCTAGCACAGATAGCCCTCGAGTAGCTTTGTGCGAAATTCCAAAACAAACAAACAAACTTTGTCGAAGGCTACTTTGTAGGCGCTCTGTGCTCACTTATTAAAGTGCAAAAATCTGTTTATTTTTCTTTTCAAGTTATTTCATAGTAACATTAATAGAAACTCTCATTTCTACTGTTTACAAAGAAGGATTAATACAAATCTGTTCCATTTAGAGATGTTTTGATTAATTTTTCAAAAGTGTTGAGAACTTAGTAGAATTAAAGGAAAAAAATCGAACTTCTGCTTCTTCTTTATCTAGGTGGGTCAAAACATAAAATTACATTTAGGTTTTAATATTTCACTTTACAGTAAACCTGTACAGATAAATTCTGGTAAGGGTGATTGTTTGAGCGTATAAAAACATAGATTCTATTGATTTGTTCATGAGGGCTGGTGTCTTCCTATTGCCATGTCATAAAAATGTTGGCTAAAACTGATGACACGGAATTCCCCATACTAGCCAACATTTTTATGACACAGACTAAATCTCAAACGATCAATTCAGCCTTACACCTACTACTATACTGATAGAGATATGTTGATAATGTAGTTGCAGGATTCACATCTACAGAATACACAATCATGTTAACTCGATACACCGCAACATTAAGTTCACCTGTGAATAGAAAGAACACTAACCAAATACCATTTCTTAACCTCAAGATCACTAGAGCTGATACACAATTCAAAACAGAAATCCACAGAAAAATCACCCATACTGGATTATACATTCCCTGACTCAGCACATGAAACAAACAAAAACTCAACATATTAAGAAACCAAATAAACACAGCCAAAAAATTATGCTTCAGATAAAATTAACGATGAAATCAACATCAACAAGTTTCCTCCACAAACCGTGGAAAAAATTATACGCACACACCTAGACCAACAACAATAAATCCCAAGATACAACAAACTACAAACCTTATTCTGTTGCATACCATATGTTCCCGACATCAGAGAAAAAATAACCAACATTTGGATAAACCTTATAACAAAACATAATATTCCATTAAACACCAAATTTATTCGAAAATTAGGTACAAAACTAAAGTCCATACTATGTAAAAACTACACTGACAAACACAACACCAACATAATTTATATGATACGATGCAACAACTGCCAGTCCTTTATATTGCAGAAAGAAGCAGAAAAATAGAAACTAGATTCAAAGAACACAAAAAAACACCACACCTTTTTGAACACTGCAAAGCAAATAAATACAACATAGCCATAGAAAACACGCAGATACTGTGTAGGGAAACAAATATAAACAAACGCAAGATCAAAGAAGCCCTACTTATACAGCAACTAAAACCAAAATTAAACCAATATAAAGGAACACCTTTATACCTTCACTGATTAATAGCCTAACATCCACCTGTAACGCCCCCTACAATCCCGTACCCGTTTATACTCTCGTCCCTAAGACATGTGTTTAGCAACGGTCACTTGCAAATGCTCTCTTTCTTAACCTGAAGATGACCTAGGAAGATCGAAACGTTGTTCCCTCCTTATCAAAAAAGTGTTAATATCCATATCAGCTGTTCTGATATACATAAAATGTTTTCATTGGACAATAATACTTTAAATGTTATGCATCAAGGTATTTCCCTTGGCTCTTGACATGTAGACTCAAGGATATAAAACCTTCATAACATCATTGAATTTAAATTTTGTGTACTCTATCTAAAAGGTTGAAAGAAAGCATATTATATCCATTCTTACTATTTTTTTTGAAACATCACTCGAGTTTTCCATAAACCAAATTTCAATTTCGGTATTCGTTTATATTTCTGTAATTTAATAAACAGATTCAATATATATAATACGCTTACGTTTGTCTGTCTACAATTTTTCTTGCAAATCTCATATCGTCGCGAAAGATCTTTGCTCGAGAAGTCCAGATTGCATATTGTCTTTTCCATTTAAAATCACCTTACCTGTTTTTGTTTAATTAAACTTTTTAATGCTACTCGAGGGTTACCTGCGCTAGCCGTCCCTAATTTAGCTGTGTAAGACTAGAGGGAAGGCGGCTTGTTATCACCACCAACCGCCAACTCTTGGGCTATTCTTTTACCCACGAATATTTGGATTGACGGTTATATTATAACGCCCCCACAGCTGAAAGGGCGAGCATGTTTGGTGTAACAAGAATCCGAACCCGCGACCCTCGGATTACGAGTTGAGTTTCTTAACCACCTGTCTATGCTGGGCCTAATTTTCTGAACTTTCTCCGTTTAAGCTTTCATTTTACTTGGTAAAATAAAGTTCTGGAAAAAAACAACCTTTATTCTCTCGTGGTCCGGCATGGTCAGGTGGTTAAGGCACTCGACGCATAATCTGAGGGTTGTGGGTTCGAATCCCCGTCACCCCAAAATATTCACTCTTTCAGCTGTGGTGGCGTTATAAAATGACGGTCAATTCCACTATTCGTTGGTAAAAGAGTAGCCCAAGAGTTGGTGGTGGGGGAGATGACTAGCTGCCTTCCCTCTAGTCTTACACTGCTAAATTAGGGATGGCTAGCGCAGATAGCCCTCGTATAGCTTTGCGTGAAATTCAAAACAAACCAACAAATCATTCTCTCCTTAATATACCCCTTTGTACAGGGGTAAGTCTACGGATTTGTAACGCTAAAATCAGGGGGTTGATTTCCATTGGTGGATTCAGCAGATAACCCTCTGTGGCTTGCTGTAAGAAAAACATACATAAAAAACGTTTTATTTCAACAGCGTTTCTCAGTGACGACACAGTGAGTCAAAAAATACATAAAATAATAGAGAGACAATATCGTGTTTTTTTATTATACTTCAGCGTCAAAATGTCTAAAGACCTCCAGTACAAATTCTGAAAAATAAAATATGCAAGACATTATTTCTTACGTTTATATTGTATTGTTTGCGTACGTGACACGGGCCTTGTAATAATAGGAACAATGAGTTGAATGATGTACTATTGTGCTTGGATTAATTCTTAGAAAACAACCTCTGTAATTTTAGTGATATCGTTTATTACAAGAAAAACTATTTGCTCCTAATGAAACGTAAAACCGAAACGGTGAGCATAATAAAGCAACTTGAAAAAATCCCTGAAGTTTAGGTCGTTTTTAGATTTTGTAATCGTAAGGGTTATGTTCCAGTCAACATTGGATACATTTTTAAAAAATGTATAAAACTGTTATAAAACATTTTTTGTCAATATACATATTTTTTCGCTATCAGAACACATGTGGATTAAACATGATATATGAATCCTATGGCTCTTACTCTAACCATACTGATGCCTGTAAATACGTGATTTTCATACTTCAAGAAAACTCTGATCAATCAAATCGTGAGTGCAGTAACAACTGATAACTTGGCCAACTGCAGTTAGTCAGCTGAAATTTCATCTTTACCAGAATATAACGTGACATTAGCGAAGAAAGTTTATGTTATTTCAGTAAAATGGAAACTTAATTGAGTTAGTTCAGAAGCTTGTCCTTTATTTTGTTTGGAAATTTTAATGCTCAAAACAGTCATAAACTCTTAATTGTAAAGTAAGCCTACCAAGCTTTATTTAAAATAAAAGCATTCGATTGAAGAGAACAGATGTTTTGGAGATACTAGAAATGTTTAGGCTTTCACGTGAACAACAAAATTAGCCTTTTACCAGCATGCCAAAACAATATATTTATATGTATGTTCAGAATGCAGAATTTTCATAATATGGTAAAAACAAAGGTAGGGGATAGAAACATAAGTTTTGATGTGTTAAATATGTTACGTTAACTATGATTAAACACACATTGTAAAGAGATGATAGTTGATTTCCTTTGAAAGTTGTGAAAATAATTTCAAGTATTATATACGAGCAGCACAACCAAAATATCCTTTTTTTCAACAATAAACGAAACCTGGTTATGATGATAAAGGTGTTTAATACCTCTGGGAATGTGAGATTCGCTTGTTCTAACGTGATACCAGCAGCAAGTGAAAGAAAGCAAAACAAAACCTAGATTTTCAAAGTAAACCATTTAGTTCCAGTTTCGTGGCTTGAGCAACGTTATTATTCATAGACATCCAAACAATTAAAAATTTATAGTTTTCACTAAACATTAAACATTTGAGTATAATGATTAAACAAATTGCCGCAGTATTTCTACTCCGAAAACATTTGTACTTCCATTTTTGATTTTGAATTTTCATTGGGTTATCAACTTCAACTATATTTCAACTCATACTGTTAGATTTATTTGGTGCTTTAACTGAAGAATTGTTTGTATAGGATATTTGTGAATGGCTATCTGCTTATAGCCATCCTTGATAGACTAGAAGGAAGATAATTATTCAATATTATCCGTTAACAACTGTCAGTGTACTCTTGTATGACCAAAAAGTAGAAATTGGCATTCATCCATGGCCTCAATTGGTAGAGAATGTTTGTACAGTAACGAAACGCGAATTTTGAACTCTCGGATTAACAGTCTTGGAACACTAGTTTCTAAGTAATCTCAGGATTATTAGATAAAGGTCAAATGCTATGATGTAAACTTCTCTCCTAAGCTGACGATCCACGATTAGAATTAATTACAATTGACATAAGACATTATTATTAGGCTATTATATTTTTGGCACTTCTAATGAAAGAGTTAGCACACAGTATCAGACAAAAAAGGTGTGCAACGAATTAAAAAACAAGACCCACAACTCGAGCACTTCAGAATAGTTTTGGGATCATTGTGTAAATAGAAGAAACGTCTATATCGTTTCAAGGAAGTTTTCCATTGCTGTTAATGTCACATAAAAATGTATGGCGACTTTATGATATCAAACGTGAAGGGATATATATGACACGGGGATCAACGTGGGTTGGTTAATTATCAGTAGACATACCCAATTGGAAATAATAGGATGGCAAGGATTGTTAGGTTTGTGCATCTCTGGTAACGTATATAGCGATCTGGAGCTGGGTGTTTAGGTAAAAGGAACTCTAAAGTTTCACAACTGATATGTTGGCTTGTAGGTGAACTGCATAGCATATCTTTGAAATTTTACCTCGAAAGAGCTCATATTTTAACACTATATTATTCATTGAGTCTCATAGACATTTTCCAGAGGAAAAAGAATGTATTTCTGTTTAAAAGCAGGAATCGAACCATGGATTTTAGTCCTGTAAGTTCGTGGTATTACTAGTGTCAGACAGGAGTACGAGAGTGTATAATAGTATTATAATCACATAATGTCTTTTGTATCTGTTGGTAACGACGTGTTTGGCTTAATACAGAGGTCACTATCTGAATAAATCATTGATTACAACAACAGTTTTAGGAGGTGGTGAAGTTTTATTATTGTTAATTATACTTGTCATAAGATATTGTATTAAGCCTATTTATGTTTTTAATATTACAATTTTTATTTAGTCCCTTATGGATTGTTCTTAAAGTATACTAGACCTAATACTTAGAACAAGTATATTGAAATGAGTAACATAATTAATTTGCTTGTCATTAGACATTAAAATTAGACCTATTATGGCTTTGACACTGTATTTTATATCTAGTCCCTTAAAGACTTCCAAGAATTGTGTTTTGTGTGTGTTTTTGAATTTCGCACAAAGCTACTCGAGAGCTATCTGTGCTAGCCGTCCCTAATTTAGCAGTGTAAAACTAGAGGAAAGGCAGCTTGTCATCACCACCCACCGCCAACTCTTGGGCTACTCTTTTACCAACGAATAGTGGGATTGACCGCACATTATAACGCCCCCATGGCTGAAAGGGCGAGCATGTTTGGCGCGACGGGGATGCGAACCCGCGACCCTCAGATTACGAGTCAGATTACGAGTATTCCAAATACGCTGTATCCGCCGTATCTATTGCTGACAACACGTTTCGCTCAATTCAGAGCTCGTCAGGTCATCTGAGACATAGCAAATACGACAGTTGTCAAAACACTACCTATATAAGCTATTTATTTCAAAAAATCGGCTTGAAACAAATAGGTGCACTGTATTATACTTCATTACTGAGTTGTAAATTGTTACTTGTCTCATCGTTTCCAGTGGTACACCGGTATGTCTATGGTGTAGTTTTGTGTTTCAGCACAAAAAAACAATACTTTTATTGTTCATGTGGATATATATATGTATATAGTTAAATTGTAGTAATGCAGAAAATTATACATAAGGCAATCATCAAAATGTTATTAGAATACACTTCATGCTAGAAAGTTAATTTAAAAATGAAGTTTAATGTTAAATTCGCAATGCATTAATTTGAATTGAAAGAGCAGACACATTCATTTCATAATGCTTTATTTTCTCGTGTTTTTCACCGATCTATGTAATGAAAGGTGAATAAACACGAAACGTTGCTAATATTGAACATAAGTTAGCATCTTATGCCACGTGGTCTTTCGTGTTTTTTGTTATAGGGAAGCAAAAAATGTTAGTAAATAATTTTATTCCTCGAAAAGAGCTTAAAGGCTTTTCTGGCTTTATATTTAATATAAACTGACTTTTTCTCATCAGTTTTAGACGCAATCTTAAGCGGTTTAGGTTTTATGTGTACTTTGACAAACTTTATAATCTTGTTAAGTTTATTGAATTTTACCAAGTGATTATAGAGCATTGAATATAACAAGCTTTCTTCACCAGACTACAGTGAGAAAGCTTTTAGTTTTCTGGAAGCATTCCATACTTTATTTGTCCTTAATTAATTTAAGGAACTTCCTTTGGTAATATTATGTTTTCAAGTTGCAGTGTTTGAAAACAAGAGACTTTTAAAACGTAAACAGAAAATAACAACAATATAAAATCTTGCAACATTGTATTTCAGCATTTTATCATATCTATATTAATAAGTAACCTTATATATTATCACATTTATATCAATAACCTGTGTGTTATCAGTGATACCAAACATTTATTTTGGTACCTTAACTTTTCATTAGTTCAGTACTTATTCATGGATAGCCTAGTTTTTGAATCTTCAAACGACTGGGTTGTTTCTTAAGTCCGCCAGTGGCACAGCGGTATGTCAACGAACTCACACTGCTAAAAACCGAGTTTCCATACCGGTGGTTGACAGAGCACAGATAGCCCATTGTATAGCTTTGTGCTTAATTCCAAACAAGCAAAAATTGTTTATTAATTTTTTTCTTATTTTCTATTATTCTTTTGCTAAATATGATACAGATGTATTCAATGGTACCACATTTATAATGGTAGATTAATGTCGAAATTTTATCAATTTTATATTGTTGTCTTACTATGATAAAGGTGTCGTCAGTATTGCCACGATCATAACGGTAGGTTTATATCGTTCTTATACTTTGATACGGTATTTTCTTTAGTGTTACCAGGTTTTATAATTTTTATTGTAGATTATTTTTTAATGCATAGCTTTTTTACGTATATCTTTTAATTAATAAATATAATATTACCGAAGTAAGTTTATTATATAGATTACTTAGGATTTTCAGCTGAAAGTAGTGCAATACGATCGTGAAAATTCCGTTGTTGTTGCTGTCACTAGTGCAGTATGGTCGTCCTAATTCTGCTGTTTTTCTTTCCTATAGTGCAACGGAATCGTGACCATTCTATTTCTGTTAAGCTCCGTTCACACTTATAAGAAATCTGATAAAGTAATAGTTTTAATTATTTTGAGTTCGACATAACTGTTTCAACGTCAAGTAGTTGAATAACAAAGTTTATATTTTAAATAACAAAAATTGGATTAATGAAAGGCGTCACAGATGTTCCGTGGTTGGTTTTTAATTAGGATTCTGTCAAAAAGATTCAGTCCTCCTTGTTCAAAACCCTAAAACAGGAGCTTCAAACAACTAAAAAGAACCAAGGAATGATTTTAATTAAATGTTAAAGACTCAAACTTTCATGTACATGGTCGACTGGGCATAAAAAGTTTTAATGGATACAAACAAAATTGCCATTAAAAATGTTAATTGTTCGTCGTAAAGTTAACCAGACGAAAGTTGGAAATCACCACGAATAACGATCGACCGAATTTATAGAATAAAAAGAAAAAAAAAAAAAATAATGCACAATTTTTTTATTTTGATTTTGAAATACCTGAATGAAAAATGAGAAAGAGCTAATTATTGTTCTATCAATTGTTAAGAATAAAAATTTAATATTTAAACTTAAAAACATATTAACAATTTTAATGAAACATTCTTACCATTTAACATTCAGCAAAGTTATAAAATCCAGGTCGAAAGATTCATTTTTAAATACTATAATTTCATATTTATAATTATAATGCATTCCGATCTCTCATTTGATCTACAAAGTGTTACATTAATATGATCACCTTGAGTAGGCATTGTTCATCTAATTAAAATTTATGAAATAGCAAGTTACAGAGGTACTTCAGTCATTGATGATTGCATTTTAGTTTCAGTATTTGTTGGTTTGTACCCAGAAAGCTCAGCGGTAATCTCGTTTTGTTTTGTTTTTCAGCGCAATATGCTATTTGCTTGTTGTCCAACCCAGAGAATCAACTCCCGAATTTTAGCGTTGGATTTTATAATTCTGAACTGTGGAGTGCAAATCCTTGTAGTAGGTACAGCGCAAAATGGCTCATTGATAAGCTTTGCGCTTAAAATGGGCTTTCTGGCAAAGTTTCTGAATGTCGCAAAGCAATTATAGCTTTATATGTTATGGTAAGAACAAATTACCTTTATATTCTAATAGAAAAATATATTTAGTTTGATAACGAAACACAGGTATTCTGAATACATATATTAAATTAATATTATTCGATATGAAATACCGTTATGTTTAATGCTTAATTACAGACGAATGTTAAATAAGAAATGAACAAAAGTAAACAAATCCTTAAAATTCATTGATAATAATAAGTTTATGTAATTGTTTAGAAATACTTTTATTTGTTATTAGTGACTTACACAGTAAGGAAAATCAAAAGCCTTTCTGTGTGTGTTTTTCTTATAGCAAAGCCACAAAGGGTTATCTGCGAAGCTCACAGAGTGAAATCAAACCCCTGATTTTAGTGTTGTAAATCCGGAGACATACCGCTGTACTAGCGAGGGGCGAAAGCATTTGTCGTTAAAATTATAATGGCTAAACAATTATTCCTGGATATTACATTTTAAGGTTCTTCAATAAAGATATCCCTAGAATGCAAGTTGTTAGTAAATCGCGAAAGTGATATTAAGAAAATAGTGACGACAGACGTTTTTTTCTTAGGTAGAATGAAAGTGTGATAATAAAAATTGATAATGTACTTTTTTCTGTGAGAAAGCTTGAGGAAATAGTTGTGACAAAAACTTTCGAGAGAAAAGTTTTCACCTTATGAGCTACAGTTTGCTTTAGAAGCGCTCCTTTTGTTCGCCGTCTTGCAGGTTCGCAAACGTAATATTTGATTGAATTGCACAAAAATAAAAATAATAACATCTCAGAAATATAAGGCGCTCAGGCGATCGTAAATAATTTTTTTAAAGCAAAGTTATTAACTTAGTGGATAATAAAGATTGTTTCTATAGCAACAACATTCAAAATAATCATCAATAATTATTGACTAAACAATGCTTCCGAGAAGACATAATGGACAATGATTTTTCCTACTGGTTTTTAACACAATTTTGTAAAGATGATTACTTATTTAACTTTCTCCTTCTTTCTGTCTATCCATTTATTTATCTGTCTTTTATATCATCTTGAAGCTTTTAAAGTAATAAACAGTATGATAATTGATCGTTAAAGTTAGAAATTGTTCGGAATATCATTAAGCACACAGTTTACTGTATACTTTGTGCTTGCTTTGTTAGAGAAAAATGAACCAGTAATTATCCAATGGCTGCGGAAGGAAACACGTCTAAGAAATACTCTTAGAGAAACTGCAAAGGAAAAAACAAGGCTGGTTGATTGAAAGACCACATGCGTAGTATGTAACACCTCAAGGAAAATGTAGTCAGTTAAAGTTCATTAAGGCATTAATAAAAAAAAATACACGGCTAACTGCTGAAGCTAATCGATGAAATATCTTGATAATAAGATGTCATAATTGCTTTTTCTGTCTCACATTGGTGGGAGTTACTTTAGATGGTCTAGCTTAAATTAACGAATCACAATGGTCGATGAAAAGCAAAAGAGGCCACAAAAAGAACAAAGAAAGTTAAAAAGAATGTTCACTGGTCTCAGTTTTTCGCGTTTGGTTTAAAGCTGTAAGCAGTTTATTTTTGTATGTGGTGTAGTGGTTTATATTGAAAATGCTTCTATGGAATCTATTTGACGTTTATTGATGTGTATTCTTTAACTCCAATCTATTTTTTTCTTTTGGTAACATTTAACTTGATGAAAAAATGTGTTAGATATTCCTCAACTGAAAAGGCAGTTAGCAGTTTATGATGAGTGTGTTACGTATGGTCTGCAGAGTGCGGTAAATAGAAATAAGTGGAAAAAGTGACAGCATAGAGTATAGATCCCACTGTGGTCCACGAAATAAAAAAATAGGTAGAGAGCAAACAAAAAGTGAGAACCACTGAACTGAAAGATATGTTTAAGCAAAAATGGTTGACCTATAAGACTCATATATGACAGTCCTCAACTTGAACTAATGATTAGAGAAATATCAGCCAGTCAAAAGTAAACCCTCCGCTACAAGAGATTTGTCCGGCTATGATCCAAATAATGGGATTGGTTGTTATCTAAGAGTAAAATTTGGATTTTACAATTATCAGCATGGCACACTTATCTCTTGAATACGCCTGGCACCCATTGACCTTGTAGTTGCTACAGATACGTGGACAATACACAACTAGAAACATTAATAAAGTAAATACTATATATATATATATATTATAAACACAACTTTTTAAGTCAAAACAAAACACACTAAAATTGAATAAAATACACTGCATTTTTTTTAAAAAAGATCCTAGAGTAAAAGCTACAACGTAGGATTATAAAATGTATCCTTTAAGCTTTAAAGTATGTTTTCTTTGTTACTAATTCATTTGGTTGGCTTGTGTTGATGTTGCTGTTTTCAGTGACTTCTTCATTACCTACAGTTGTGTTTTGGAGAGAATAAGGTGAAATAACAGTATATGAATATAATTACATATCTCATAATTCATAATAAAAAGTTACAAATAATAATCTTTTGATTATATTTTTGTTATCTCCCAGTGGCATAGCAGTACGTCTGCGAGCTCATACCGCTGGAAACCGGATTTCGATACCCGTGGTGGGCAAAGCACAGATAATCCATTGTGTATCTTTGTATTTAATTCTAAACAAAAATCAAATATATTTATGTAATAATTCAATATACTTAGCTTATTTTATATCTGGCCAATAAGCTAAGTTGTAGCGAGAGTCTCGTTACGTTTGCTAAACTTAACCTAACATCGGTAACATTTACATTATCAAGTCCAAATTTAACATTTTGATCTTACAGCTATTACTTACCAATACTATTAAATCAATTTGACTTTTCAGTAATTAATACAAGATACTATAAATAAGATAATTCCTTAAACAGAATCCACTCGGCTGGAGAAAGGTACAATGAACTTACAACACTGAATTCCATAAAAGTCCAATGTGGTTTTACTCTAAAATAAATAAACAAATAAAACCTTGAACACATCTAAATGCGTTTTCCCAAAAACTTTAACAGGTTAACTGACATTATATACAACGACAGTGGTTTTGCAGAATATTATTTCTGTCTCTATATAAAATAGTATTGTTATAATGAATGTTATTTGTTATCCCTGCTACCACTGTATACAACGTTAGTGTTTATATTGAATATTTTCCGCTACGATAAACATTCCTGAAGCATGTACTGAAAATATACATTGCTATTGTATACACTCCTACTGCTTATTCCTTTTATGTAAAGTACCAGAATGTAAATGAGACGTTATTTTTACCTGTTTATTATGATTACATTTCCTATTTAGTTGTTATTGTTCATAAATATTTCAACATGTTATCACTATCCTTATTATTTTGAAAACATTTCAAGAATATGTTACGAAAATATGATCAAAATAACAATAAGTTAATAATATGTTTGTAAAAGTAACCACCAGAATCGAGAACTCTCATTTTAGACAAATAAGGTTAATATCTTTATTTCTGTGCAGTTCTATCTTTTTATTCTTTGATAACTGTATTGGTAAGACCTGTTTTATCCCAGACAAACCTTTCACCATCACATGCGTACACAACAAAGTACTTTTATTCTAAAAAGAACAAAACAAATCGGTTAAGTGATTTTTAATGTTCCATTTAAACCAAACCACGGCAGTCCTTGGCGTCCACAAACCTTTCGATTTTTACCAGGTGTTCGGGATAACCGCTATTTTTTTTTAATTATTCTCGATTAGTTCCATTTTCTCGAGACAGACAAACACAGACCAGTTCTCCACATTCGTTGTTGCCAGAAATCCATTATCGAATATTACTCCTGACTTACTTCATCGGGTAGTAGTTACTTTTAATTTCCTCAGATTTATTTTGTTTGAACTTCTTCCAATACGGATATAGCTCAGTAACAATCCTGCAAAAACAGTCAGATAAATTAGAAAATTAATAAGAATGGTTAATCTTACACTACCGCACATATTTGAATAAGCGAATGAACGATATAGGATGTTAAAAAATTAGAGTTTCAAGTGATGAAGTGATAACTTTTAACCTGTATAATGTGATGTGAAATTAGCATAGTAGTGAGAATGAAATGTACATATGGTATGGGTGTGTGAAAGAAAATGGGAAAAATGATTTAATATGGAATTATGTGAAAATAATGAAAGGTTTGTAAAATATGAGACGGTAGGGGAAATAAATGATCATAGTGTGTGATTCAGGGAGGAGACGTATGAGAGAGTTATGATATGAATTATTTTCTATAGACTACGAAAACATAAGGAAAAAAGATGTTACATTTAATCCAACAGTGTCTTTGATTTAAAAACAGCTTCTGATCTGCTATATCAAAAACAATGTAAAAAATTAAAAGCGGTTTTACATTTGTAAACAATTGTCTAGGTGGATCGAACCGATTATAAAGACTTCATAAGAACCTTATTCCGTAAATTAAAATAATCTTAAAGAACTGCTACTTCTTACTCTTGGTCTTAATAAATAGAACAACAACCTTTAAGCCTAATATTTAGGTGTTAGTAAATAAAACTAAAATCTTTCGGCCTAATGTTCGTGATAACATTACATCAGAATTCAAACGTTTGCATTTCACATTTCTCAGGTTATTCCATTGCTGAATTTAAATCAGAGGGTGGCAGAAATATTCTATTTCGTATGACGTCTTGCCTTGATAAGTTCTTATGTACTTTAAGTCATCAGACAATTAGTTGCTATTCTGTTTTCTGTAATGTCTACCAAAAAGAAGGTTTATTGTAATGTTAGTACAATGAAATCTTTTGCTATCAATGTTTATTTTTTAAGTCTTTGATTCGTAAGACCAGAGGTAGTTTGATAAATACGAAAAATCATAAATTTCTTAATAGTGAAAGGTGATCTATAAAGTATATAATCATCACATTTTTTTATCTGCTGCAATTTTTAATATGCATCGAAAGAATTCAACATGTTGAAAAATAAAACTGATCCTTATCGGATTAAAATTTTAATAATATAAAACACGATATCTGTCGTTAGTAAATTAAAGTTGTTACCATTCTAGCCTTTACTATGTGTTTTATAGACCTAAATTCCAATAAAACGTTTGCATGTGACAGAAATGTTCCCATAACTTTGACCATTTTAAAAGTAAATAACTAATTCTATTTGAACGAAGAATCACGTGGTACAAGAATGTTTAAGTTTCAGTATGTTTGTTAAAAACAAATATATTAATAAAGGTTAAAAAAGCGTATATTAATAAAGGTTTAAAACGAATATATTAATAAAGGTTTAAAACGAATATATTAATGAAGGTTTAAAACGCCCACCAACATAAGTGGTACCATCAATATACATATATTTAAAATTAAGAAAATGTTCCGCCAAGATTTGTTTGTGTTGCACACAAAGTTGCACAACGGGTCATCTGTGCTGTGCTAACTGTAGTGATCGAGCCCCCAATATTGTGAAGATTACCGCTAAGCCACCACGGAGCCAAGATAATTTATATAATAACATTCATGTCGGATATGTAACATATGCATCTCTAGATAGGTACAGAAATATACATCAGTAAATACAAGTGTACAAAAATATACGTGACATACACAAGTCTTCACGGATATACACCTATATGCGCATTTTATACATAGATATGCATTAATAAACAAATACACACACGCATACATATACATATATACGTAAGCAACTATACGGAGATACACATAGCTGTACACAGACATAAAGAAAAATACAGGTGTACACAAATAGATATACATCGATATAAATAGAAATATATGAACTATAGCCAGCTCAGTATGCAGGAAGACGGAATGGTGAACAGAAGTGTAGACAAGCAGGCAGATATAAATGGAAAAACAAACACAAAATTACGTATTTAAATATACAGATATTTATAACCAAGAAGTACTATTACAATTAAGCAAAATTAACTTATTTGTTTATTTTATCTGTAAAGAAAAATTTAAGCTTCTCTTTTTCTTCCGTTTCGTAACACCGAGAGTTTCAAGATTGGAAAAATTCAACAACCAATATTTCGCGAGGTCATAAAAAAGTATAGAATTATTCGAGGGCTGAGAACAAACATTTTCCCTACACCTGTGGAAGTAGATAAACCAGACATCGTGTGAGTCTACCACTCTACTCACAGCTTCCGATCGAGCTAAGTAATGCGTTTTTGTTCTTTGGTGGAAAACCAAAACAATGCACAAATCAGATACAGTTATTGTTCTCTCGTCTTGACATTAAGAAAACAAATAATTCAGTTTTGTTAGAATTGATGAAACTTAATTTTGACCCAAACTTGTGAAATTCACATTAAGAAACTGTAAATAAAATCACGATTTCAACAAATCCTCAAAACAAAGGTACAAATCAAAACATACAAACAAGTGTAAAAATAAAGCGTTAAATTACATTTAAGATTGTTCTGTCACTTACCAAGATAGTCTGACAACTACGATTTATATAAGGTTTACTTAAGAAATCAATATTTAGTGCGAATGTGTTTTTTCACATCGGGTTATCTACTGAGTCCACTGACGGAAATCAAACCCTGATTTTAGGATTGTAACTCCAGAGACTTACCGCTATCTCGGCGGAAGACGAAAAAAACACACAAAACATTTAGACAAACAATCCTATGGTGTGCAGATAATAATTTACCTATTAGGAGAATAGTTTGGTGTGATTGTATTAAGCTTTATATATATATATGTGTGTGTGTGTGTGCAGACTTTATGTTTATTATGATATCTATTATTAAAAACAATATTACAGAAATATTAAGGGGTGTTTATATTACAAGAGAATTAATTCTAAGCGTTGATCTTCGACCATGATTGACTTGTAGATGTTTAAACTAATTTTGTCTCATAACTTTTATTAACACTTATCCTTAATTCTAAAAGTCGTGGCAAAGCAAAATTTTAATTTTGAACAAAATGGTTTGTTTGTTTCTTTTGAATTTCGTACAAAGCTCCACGAGGGCTACCTGCACTAGACGTCCTAAATTTAGCAGTGTAAGACTACAGGGAGGGAAGCTAGACATCACCACCCATCGCCAACTCTTGGGCTACTCTTTACCAACGAATAATGAGATTGATTGTCACATAATTACGCTCCCACGGCTGAAAGGGCAAGTATGTTTGGTGCGACGGGGATTAGAACCCGCGACCCTGCGATTACGAGTCGAACGCCTTAACTCACCTGACCATGTCGGGTCTAATTTACAGAAAAAGGACTATAGAACTGTTTACATGGAAAGAAAAGAAAAACGAGACATTAATTTAATCCTAAAGAAGAATGTTATTACACAAGGTTAATTGGAAGCACTGCTTTAATTAACAAACTAAAAATACTCACTCAATTTAATTATTATAAGTTATTATTTCGGCAAATGTTTCCTCTTGGAAACCCTCACTTAGTAGAACGATAACGAATTATTGTTTCAGTATAGTGCTTTCTCTTGATAAACCCATTTAATAGAACCAAAGCAAGTTATTGTTTCAGCATAACATATATATCCAGATTTCACCTGTATCATTACGAAATGGTTAAACTAAATATAATGATCGCATTAACAAATCTATATATGCAAAAGCCGCTCTGTGTTCGTAACACTATGTTTGTCGAAAACGCTCGATTCTCTCTTTTTTGGTGACGTTAAAAAAGGCTAACAATAGTCAGCGGAAAACATCCGAAACTGAACAATACTAAATTTTTAAATATAACTCCGCTTATTATCTATCCCTTTAAAATCAGAAACATTTCACAAATTCTGAAAAATTATTTTCATCTCCTACATCTTAACATTCGCCTTAAACAGATATTTGCTGAATCTCCTGTTCTCCTTCCAAAAAAAAGAAGCAGAACTCTAAGATATCCTTATGCACACAACAGTGAATTACGTCTCATTCAAAAATGGTTGTTGTCCATACAGTAAAACCCGTTGTCAAACCTCTAAGTTTACAAAAAATATTTTTCACCCTCTTAGGTGTTATGAAAATCTACTGCTTGAAATTATACTCGAGAAAACAATCTGCTGAGTTTTATACAATATTAACTGAATGCCTGTGATAAGACGGCAAATGTTGAATATTAAATCTAAATAGGTGTTTTATGAACATTTTGTCTAAAAACCCATTATATTGCGGTAACAATATATATATATATATAAATATATAGATGGAGAATAATTATGCTGTTTTTTTCCATTATTTCACGAAAACAACTTTCTTTTGTGTACACTTTGTCATCTCTTGTAAGATGTCCTTGATTTGCCCCCCTGTTGGAACAGCGGTAAGTCTATGGATTTGCAACGATTTCCCTCGGTGGACACAGCATATAGCCCGATATAAAAGAACACCAAGCGCGTAAGGCGTGCGACTCGTAATCCGAGGGTCGCGGGTTTGCGCCCGCGTCGCGCTAAACATGCTCGCCCTCCCAGCCGTGGGGGTGTATAAAGTGACGGTCAATCCCACTATTCGTTGGTAAAAGAGTAGCCCAAGAGTTGGCGGTGGGTGGTGATGACTAGCTGCCTTCCCTCTAGTCTTACACTACTAAATTAGGGACGGCTAGCACAGATAGCCCTCGAGTAGCTTTGTGCGAAATTCCAAAAAAACAAACAACCAAAAAAACAAAAATAAAAGAACATACACAAGGTCTCCTCGGTTATAATTTGTTTATGTTATGTTCAAATGTTGTTTCTTAAACCATGTAGAAAAACTATCTCTCGAAGAAATATTCCAACATCATTAAATGTCTGATCCTGGAATTTATTAATATTAATGGTCAGGACAATATCCTCTCATTAAAATAATTATAAATGTTTTGATTAAATTCCTAAAAGTTGAGGACATCAGTAATGATACATATTTGATAGTATCGCCATCTGTTTGCGTTAAAAAGACATTTAAGTTGTTTTTGACACATACAGTTAATTGTGTTAATCATCTAATATGATATTGTTCTCTAATTAACCTACAATCGTATTCTTATTTTTCCGAATAGATAAAACCTAAATGTAAATTTGGTAGTAATATAAAAAGAATATAATATTTTAAAAAATTGAAATAAAACCCTGATTTAATTGAACTTAAGACTTTCACGTAACAGTTAATGGTATAATTATTATGACAACCAATACTGCTCTAAAATCTTAATAAATAAGCCAACTCCATAATGTAAACCATCATTTTATTATGTTTTTTATAATATTGTTATATGTTTCTCAAAACATGATGTGTTAAAAGGGTTATAAAAAATTCACACCCGAATGGGATCTGAGCTCGAGACTTGTGTTTGTGACAAACCACTGGACAAATTTAAGACATGATAAAAACTCTATAACTCTAGTGTTTTCAAAAGGTGAAACTTTTTCTTCAAAAGATAAACTGGGAATGGTGATGGAAACGACTATATAAAGAGAATTGAGCGACGTCACGAAGGTTCAATGGTCTTCCAAAAATGTTTAGTATATTTTTCCATGTACTGTTGTAAATTCGTTCCATTTTCTACACAGTGTTGCCAGATCGAAAGTGTTATGTAAAATGGTGTTAGGGACGTCTTGCTTCGGAAATGATTAAAAGAAGAAATAAATAAAACTATAGTTAAATGTTTAGTTAAAATAAAGACGCCATCTGGAGATTTATAGAAAAAGAGTTCTTAAGCTTATTGATTTATTCTAAAAGATATGGAAAATTATCTTAAATAAATAGTAAGTTTTAGAAAAATTAGTGTTAATGCTGTATGAAAGAAGTAAGCAAAAAAAATTATTTTTCTGACGGACATGAAACCAGTGTTCGGAGATGACTGATTCCAGATTGATTCCATAAGGTTGAATACTGTTTAAATGAGCGATCTAATAAGCTTTTTTTATCCCTCTATCAGCTTTAGTTTTCAATCCTGTTTCAATGCTGATGAAATCACAATCGTTAATGGAATGACTGGGTTGTGTTAAGACACAGTGAGATGTTTTTGGTGTTAATAAGAGATTTATGGTTGCTAAAATGTTCTCTAAGAGTTGTTTGTGTATGTTCTACCTAATGGTAATTGTAGTGGTTAAATTATATAAGGTAAATGGTGTTTTGTATTTCACAAGTGATTTCTTTGGAAATTTTTAAAGTTTCTTTGGTTGTGCTTGTCAGAAAATGAGTCAGTATTTTTTGTGAACTTACAAATTTGACAACGGGTTTTACTGTATGGACAACAACCATTTTTGGATGAGACGTAATTCACTGTTGTGTGCATAAGGATATCTTAGAGTTCTGCTTTTTTTTTTTTTGGAAGGAGAACAGGAGATTCAGCAAATATCTGTTTAAGGCGAATGTTAAGATGTAGGAGATGAAAATAATTTTTCAGAATTTGTGAAATGTTTCTGATTTTAAAGGGATAGATAATAAGCGGAGTTATATTTAAAAATTTAGTATTGTTCAGTTTCGGATGTTTTCCGCTGACTATTGTTAGCCTTTTTCAACGTCACCAACAGAGAGAGAATCGAGCATTTCCGACAAACATAGTGTTACGAACACAGAGTGGCTTTTGCATATATAGATTTGTTAATGCGATCATTATATTTAGTTTAACCATTTCGTAATGATACAGGTGAAATCTAGATATACATGTTTTGCTGAAACAATAACTTGCTTTGGTTCTATTAAATGGGTTTATCAAGAGAAAGCACTATACTGAAACAATAATTCGTTATCGTTCTACTAAGTGAGGGTTTCCAAGAGGAAACATTTGCTGAAATAATAACTTATAATAATTAAATTGAGTGAGTATTTTTAGTTTGTTAATTAAAGCCGTGCTTATAATAATAAGATGAGTCTTCCCGACTTCAAGTACACACCTGCAATCTTGTGCTATAACATTTTTCTTTAGGATTAAATTAATGTCTCGTTTTTTTCTTTTCATGTAAACAGTTCTGTAGTCCTTTTTCTGTAAATTAGGCCCAGCATGAACAGGTGATTAAAGCATTCGACTCGTAATTTGAAGATCGCGAGTTCGTATCCCCGTCGCACCAAACATACTCGCCCTTTCAGCCGCGGGTGCTTTATAATGTAACGGTCAATTCCACTACTCGTTGGTAAAAGAGTAGCCCTAGAGCTGGCGGTGGGTGGCGATGACTAGCTGCCTTCCCTCTAGTCTTACACTGCTAAATTAGGGACAGCTAGCAGATAGTCCTTGAGTAACTTTGGGCGAAATTCAAAAAGAAACAAAATTTCTGTAAATTTATTTTACATTTTGCATTTCCTTTTGGATTTTATTATACTTATTGATAAATTACTCCTCAAAAATATTTTTTCTCTTATTATTTGTTTTTACAGTGTTAATGGTTTGCCTGAAAATTTCAGATTTTTTTCTCTTGACAACACTATTAGTAGTAAAACATTTTTTTATTTATTCTAAGTTGTTTAAGGTTATAATGAAAAACACAATTAACGTTTTTTTCCTTTGTACTTTAAAGATGTTTTAAGTGTGTTTCCATTTTGTTGAGGTTCGCCACGGCCAGGTGGTTAAGGCATTCGACTCGTAATCCACCGGTTCGAATCCCCGTCACACTAAACATGTTTGTTCTTTCAACGTGACTTTTAAGGAAAATCATATTCTGATCTGGTGAAAAAATCAGTAATCGTCTTCTGTATTATTAAAAAAATCTGTGGTGGTTACGTTAAAATTTAGAGCCTACTGTTTAAGACTAGAAAAAGAAAAGTACATTTAATGATGGTTAATGTTAGCCAAATACGAGGTATCGCCTCAGTTGTTGGAATGTGATTGTTGTTATGTTTTTAAAAATAGGTAGCAGAAATTGTTTTTGTTACTCTCTTACCTGTTTTTGTTATGCAAAACTACACGGGGCTACCTGCACTAACCGTCCCTAATTTAGCAGTGTAAGACTACAGAGAAAGCAGTTAGTCACCACCACCCACCGCCAACTCTTGGAATACTCTTTTACCAACGAATAGTAGGATTGACCGTCACATTATAACGTCCCCACGGCTGAAAGGAGGAGTATGTTTGGTGCGACGGGGATTCGAACCCGCGATCTTCACATTACCAGTCGAATGCCTTAACCACCTGTTCTTGATGAAGAAGCAAAGTAAACAAAGGAGGACACACACTAAATAAAACTCCACTGGTGTATTTTAATTTTGAACTAGTGTTTTAAAAACTGAAATATATATAATTGTGTGTTGAGTGCTTAGAATGGATGGCCGTATGCATTATACTCGCGTGTTGAGTACTTAGACTGAACGACCATAAAGTGTGATAGATTTAGCTGTGGGTTGAGTTCTCGAGCTTGTGAACTTTAATGTGTCATAGCTTGACTCGAGTGATGAGTGCTTAGACTGAAACAATTTAAAATGTGATTAGTTTAGTTGTGTGTTGGGATCTTGAACTAGACGATCTTAATATGTCATAATTTATGACATATTATCTTGACTTCTCTTGTGTTATTTAAATTTAGTATCTTTTTATGAGGTCAACATTAGTTTGATTGTGGTCTTTCTGTCATTTTTGATAATATTTTATTTCATTGTATGATGTTATATGTAGGTGTATTCTTCCATGTTCTAAGAGTTATAATATCACGGTCAATCCCACTATTCGTTGGTAAAAGAGTAGGCCTAGAGTTGGCGGTGGGTGATGATAACTAGCTGCCTTCCCTCTAGTCTTACACTGCTAACTTTAGGATGGCTAGCGCAGATAGCCCTCATGTAGTTTTGCGCGAAATTCAAAAAACAAATAAACAAAACAAACTCTTTAAGAGAAGTCTTCTTGTGTGTATATCACATCAATAAAGAAATAATAGATGTTGTATCTGTCTTGGTAGTTTCCACTTTAAGTTTGGAATTTCATTTTCAATTGATTAAAACAAAGGGGTCTGTCATGACAAGAAGTGATACAAAGGGGTAAAGTGCGTAAGATCGAGATGTAAAGATAGGAAGTTAAATAACAAAACTAAGGAAGACTTGATCCTTGTTTTCATAACAACTGGAACAAACAGAAATATAAAAATAAGAAGTTTTCCTTTTTTTTTAATGAAACAGTTTAACATTACATCTTTACAGATGGTTGACCTATTTTATCCTAACCTGGCTGTTGTTTTAAGTGTAAAACGTTGGGATCAGGTTACTAACTTGAATTATTTTTATTTTTGTTATCAAATCTGTAATGAACTGGATCATTTATTAGACCTTAGTTGTTGGAAGACATTTTTATAGGACTAACCTTTTTGCTACAATTTGGTTGTTGTTATATAACATTTTGAGTTGATTACATAACATGACCAATGTAAAATTTGTAATCGAACTGAAAAAAAGAATAAGAAATCTGATAATTCGACTTTACGCATGACGAAACGCTGAGTCTCGAACACAGAACAGTTCCATTAATAAAAACCATGAGTTCCTGTTACAGCCGGTAAAAAGTTGGAGGATATCTTTAATAAACACTTCATAAAAATAAACTATTTAGGAAGCAGTGTCGAAAAAACAACAACAAACAAAACTAGATGCATATGTAGTGCCCCGGCATGGCCAGGTGGATAAGGCACTCGACTCGTAATTCGAGGATTACGGGTTCGAATCCCCGTCACACCAAGCATTTTCATCCTTTCAGCTGTGGAGGCGTTATAATGTGACGGTCAGTCTCACTATTCGTTGGTAAAAGAGTAGCCCAAGAGTTGGTAGTGGGTGGTGATGACTAGTTGCCTTCCCTATAGTCTTACATTGCTAAATTAGGGACGGCTAGCCCAGACAGCCCTCGTGTAGCTTTGCGCGAAATTTAAAACAAACAAGCTTTGCAATTGTCCTTCTTCTAGGTAAATGTGGGAGCTCGTGCGTATAAACGTTAGGAAATAGAAACATCGCCAAGAAAATAGTTGATAGGTAACAGATAAAATTTAAATGACCGCATTGTTATGATCTTATGTTTAACTAAACTGAGACTGTTTTTAGTAAACAAAAAAGCCAAGGTCAAAGGTCAAATGCCTTCAATGCTGATATGGCTCATAAAAACTGGTGCTAAACACCGGACTATTTGCCGTAAGTAGATGAAAATTACAACATATTACCCCTAAACGGAATGCTGGTAGTCTTGACCAAGTCTAAGTCTTGCTTAACATAAGGATATAACAACACGACAAGAGACAACCATGACCTCACATTAATCTCATTACGAGTTCAAAGATGACCCTGAGCTTTCTAACAAGCAGGTATCTAAGATTAAGTTTATAAATCGTATACTCTGAAAACTTCTTGTCTATATAAAGTGCATAATATCTATGGTTACAACGTTTCACCAGATCCTTGTACCTGACGATGCAAGGTTAACCTGACGAAACGTTGTAACCATAGATATGATATTGTATATGTCCGACAATAAACAAATTACACGTTTTATATAATTATAATCGTTTACTCTGTTTTAGACAGCCAGGTGAGTTATCAAGTTCTCAAAATCAGTTGTGTTTCTGATATAACTGAAACTTCAGTTCTTAAGATTTCTCTGTCAAACGATAACTATTGGTTGTTTTGATTAGCAACTTAATGAGTCGGCTATTTTTTGTTTTTGATTCTCAGAAAACAGTACATTTTAACGACAGAAAAAACAAACTTTTGGTTACATGCTTTTCGTTAGTAAAGATCTTTAACGTAATGGATAAACTTACTGGCTAAACGAAATTTTAAATCATATAGGAAACATTTACTTATAAGAAACTAAACAGTGTATACGTAAACCTATTTATCTATCCATTTATCCTGTAAGTATATTACATGGAAGAAAGAATAACTGTTATCGACATTCTGATGGTTTTGTGTTTTTTTTAATTGAAGGAAGAGCAACTGATACAAAATGATGAGTTGATAGACACAAATCTTTCTCTTTTGAAGAACTGGAATTTTGTACATATTTCACAAAACGGCCACATATATGAAATTATGAAGTTAAACAGTAATTGTGAATTGCTATTACAAAAGGAACATTACACCCTGCGAAAAGTTTTATATTCTAAAATCCTTTAGACACAATGCAGTGAAACCTTGAGATAAGAAGTTAGATTAAAGACTACACGAATCGCTTCCTCAATTGAGGAAATAAAATAACACTGAAGGATAATAAAATTTCCTACTATCGATGTAACAAGGGAGTTATGTATTCTACACTCTGCCTTGACAAGTAACCGTACAAAATTATTTCAAAGAAGATGTGTGCTGTGGTTGGCTAATTCAAAATTACGTCACTGCTTGGTTACTTGTAATGCGTGAAATGCTATGTTTGACAAACGCGGAGTGCTCATAGCGTCCACAGCTGGGACGGCGGTAAGTCTTCAGATTTGCAACGTTAACATATGAGGTTTGACTCCCTCGGTGGACACACCAGATAGCCCGATGTGGCTTTGCTATATGAAAACACACACACATGGCAACAACTATTTTAATGATTATCACTACCAAAAATCAATACATGATATTTCTGCAATCATTATTTTAGTCAGAAGTTCCAAGAAAGTCTTCTTAAAAACAAAAGAACAGTTTGATGGTCTCGCATACAGACTTGAGTTCTAGAAACTACAAAACGGACATGCAGTGAAAAATATTGTTAAAGCAACCATTTCACGAAAGAATGATGCATCTATTGAGTTTATGCAACTCATACCAGACAATTTAAAACGCAGACATCACATCCAACACATTATTTTGATTTGCCAAATGGTACCATCTGAAACAGTTTAGTTGTTAGATAGGTAACCTAGGTGAAACATTAAATAACTGAACAATGGGGGGTATTTTTACCATATGTTATCAGTTGGTGCACCATTTTGCTGAGTTCTTAACACTTTGTCCGCAGCATTAAGAATTCGAATCCACCTTCTTTCGTTCTAATATTCTAGTTCTTTTACATTTATCACCTTCTTTTCCCTGCTTTTTAATAGTATCTTAAAGTTTCATCTATAAATTTATGTAATTTGAAACCGAAGAAGAGTTTTGATTGCATGCTTCAACACCAGCTCCATTTTGAGAAACCGTGGAAGATGATAAACAGATGCTATCGTTTATGAGGTTTTACTTTTGTCGTTTTCCCATTCCATCTGCGGTAACTCTTCATTACCATTCGCATTCTGTACTCGATCATATCAGTTATTATAGGGAAGGAATGGCACCTGGCTTTAGTTTTGGTTTACTTTTCAACCAAGTAGTTTAACTTCAGTGTCTCCCTTAAAACCATCTCTAGTAAAGTAGTCCGAACACAGACGTAAGATCTTATTAAATGAGCAAAATTTGTCTGCTCCTCTTGTATCTAACAATCAACTCAAGTTTCAGGCAGTTGTACATTTTCCACAAGGCATCTACGGAAACTAACATTAGTGATTTTACCACATTTGAAATAAACGGCCATAACACTTCTACGACATCCTGTCACGATGATATCTTATTGTTAGCAAAGGTAAAAGAAAGCTGAACCGGAAACAATAACAGATTTAGTGATTTCATCTTAAATGTTTCAACACGGGTGCATGGTACGAACGATGGCGCGTAGCCAAGCAATGACATATCATGTCTCAATCTACGAGTCCCATAACAGATACTAAGAGCAAACTTCGTAATGTAATAATCTTGATACAAGTTATTCCTAGTTATCACTATCGTTATACGGTAAACCATCGTCTTTAGCCGGAGTAAGTGTTTCCTCTCTGCGAGGGTCCCAGCAAGTGGCTAGTATAGTTTGGTTTTGTTCCTTCAATCTTTGTTCGTTAACAACCAAAAACCCATGTTCTAATCTTGGAATTAATATTTCAGGACAGACTCAAAGATGTATATATAATATCTGCAATATAAACAAGTTGTTGCACGTTCTTTGTAAAAGGTGCAATATTCTAATGGAACTTTATCCCACTACACATATTCTCTATTATGACAAATGAAATGTATTCTTTTCTATCTCTTTACATCCATTGCACGTACGTGCAGGCATGTTATAGCTCTCTATTCGCAAAATGCAACTCCACCAACCTCATAGTTTTTCAGGGTACAACTGGTCACTTGCATAATTTAAAAAACAGTTTAACTGTCATTTTAAAACCGAGTTTCATTACAATAAAAATAGGTGTATTAATTCCACTAAAACAGAGGTTCCTTGTATGTGTTCACATTCCATCTCTCCTAAAGTACCCACATTCACGGATTAAATAGATAGGCATGTTGATTAAACAATGTGACAGTTTTAGTACTGATTCCATAATTCGACAAGACAGTATCCCTACCCTTTTAAAATCAATGTATTGTGGGAGTTTGTCCACATATTAACTGAGATCTTCCACAGATCAATATGGATGAGCCATGCCACGTGTGTTTTGAATACTTTAAAATATACAGTGTATAATGTATATGGGTTGGCGTGAAAGAATATATTTCGAAGTCCTTATATATTTTTGTTATCATATAACTGTAATATTTATTTTCAGTTTTCAAATAAATATCAGTGCAACGTTTACCTCTCTGAAAAAATGTTTTCTGTGTTAACTTCTTAAAAAGCGCAGATTCACAAGTTGTAAATTTGACTCAAGTGTTGGCGTTGGTTGAATGTCCAGACTGTCTGATATGACAAGCAAAATTTACTCGTGGCAGTTGTATGAATTTCTTTAGAAGAAACAAACACCCATAATAATGAAGCCAAAACAAATCAAATAATTGTTCATATAAAACATATGCTGCTGCCATCTGTTGAATATAAAGCACAGCTCAATTAACACCATTTTAAAGAAACTTGTGTAGTTGATCTAATAAATAACATAAGGGAGAATTATTAAACACTTGCCACTGAAAGGAAATAAATGAAACTTAAACAGTGAGTTAATAAAGAGTAAGTTGTGCACAGATTTTAATAAACAACCTAAAACACGTCCTTTACAAACAAGAAAGGTCACCTTAGATATGTTACTTTCCTAAAATATTTTGTGACTGCTGTATTGAAATAGTTCTACCTGTTTTTCGGAATTAGTTTCTCCAAACTCACCATATTTCTGTCTCTTTCTTCTTTTTTCTTTCTCTTTTAATGAACTTTACTATTTACTTTCTGTTCTTTATTTATAATCTCTAGGTGTATAAATAGTTTTCAAATGTTTGAAACTTAACAATTGTTTAATAATTAATAAAATAACATTTTGAAATTAACTTTTTATGATTATACGGTAAGAGATAAGCCTATCAGATAAATTCAGCATATCTGTAAAGCTTGTGCCTTTTTTCGTTATCTAGCGTAACTTCCATATATTTTATGAAATACTTAAACACTTCATACAAACGTCCTATATTTTATTGTATGTAGCCCTCCTTTGGTACTCTAACACAACCTACGTTTTGTTGTGTGTACCTCCTTTTTGGTATTTAACACAACCTATATTCTTCTGTATATATCCCTCTTTCGATACTCAACACAACTTCTATTTTACTATGTGCACCTATTTTTTGATAATTTGACACAGCCTGCATTGCGCGTACGTACACCTTCTTTAGTATGTAACATAAACTACATTTACTCTACCTATATATCCCTGTTTTGATACTTAAAGTACATTCTATTGTGTAAACTCTTTTTTAAACATTAAACATAATTCACATTCTGCTGTATGTACACCTCCTTCAGTGCTTTAACAAAATCTACATTTTACTGTATGTACACCTCCTTCAGTGCTTTAACAAAATCTACATTTTACTGTATGTACACCTCCTTCAGTACTTTAACAAAATCTACATTTTACTGTATGTACACCTCCTTCAGTGCTTTAACAAAATCTACATTTTACTGTATGTACACCTCCTTCAGTGCTTTAACAAAATCTACATTCTGTTGTATGTACACCTCCTTCAGTACTTTAACAAAATCTACATTTTACTGTATGTACACCTCCTTCAGTACTTTAACAAAATCTACATTTTACTGTATGTACACCTCCTTCAGTACTTTAACAAAATCTACATTTTACTGTATGTACACCTCCTTCAGTACTTTAACAAAATCTACATTTTACTGTATGTACACCTCCTTCAGTGCTTTAACAAAATCTACATTTTACTGTATGTACACCTCCTTCAGTGCTTTAACAAAATCTACATTTTACTGTATGTACACCTCCTTCAGTACTTTAACAAAATCTACATTCTGTTGTATGTACACCTCCTTCAGTACTTTAACAAAATCTACATTTTACTGTATGTACACCTCCTTCAGTACTTTAACAAAATCTACATTTTACTGTATGTACACCTCCTTCAGTACTTTAACAAAATCTACATTTTACTGTATGTACACCTCCTTCAGTACTTTAACAAAATCTACATTTTACTGTATGTACACCTCCTTCAGTGCTTTAACAAAATCTACATTTTACTGTATGTACACCTCCTTCAGTGCTTTAACAAAATCTACATTTTACTGTATGTACACCTCCTTCAGTGCTTTAACAAAATCTACATTTTACTGTATGTACACCTCCTTCAGTACTTTAACAAAATCTACATTTTACTGTATGTATCTTTCCTTACGTACTTAACACAACTACATTTTACTGTATGTATCTTTCCTTACGTACTTAACACAACTACATTTTACTGTATGTATCTTTCCTTACGTACTTAACACAACTACATTTTACTCTATGTATCTTTCCTTACGTACTTAACACAACTACATTTTACTGTATGTATCTTTCCTTACGTACTTAACACAATACATCTTCTACCGTATATATCTCTCTTTTGATACTCAAACAACATTCTTTTGTTCGCACTCATCCTTCAACACTGAACACAGCATTCTACTGCATATACCCCTTATTTGATACTTAACCTAAGTTTCTACCTTATACTGTACATATCATTCTTTCAATAATTAATTAATATTTACTTTTGATCAAAGCAAGTTACTTATTTGTATCAATAATGAAACTGAAATCAACGCTGTATGGATATAACTAATTAAATATATTGTTTTCCTCGCTCTTAATTATAAAGATTAGAATGAACTATTTTATCAGTTGGGTGCTCTCGCTGTGGACGACACTTTTGGCCGTAAATCCATTAGTGTCTCACGAGGTTCAGTCAGATAAAGATAATTATGTTAGTCTGAAATTTGTTTACTAAGCCAAATATGCCAATCAGTATGTATAATAAAATAGGATATTAGAAAATAAAAACAAGAAAAACTGTCATATTAAATATTTTAGCCATTTTAAAAAGAAAGAAAAAAGCATCAGAAACATACAAATACACACACCACCTATATACAAATACACATACAGCCATTATACAAATACACACAACACCTATATACAAATACACATACAGCCATTATACAAATACACACAACACCTATATACAAATACACGCACCACCTGTATACAAATACACACACAGCCTATATGCAAATATACATACCACCTATATACAAATACACACACCACCTATACACAAATACACATACAGCCTATATACAAATACACATACCATTTATATACAAATACACACACCACCTATATACAAATACACATACAGCCATTATACAAATACACACAACACCTATATACAAATACACGCACCACCTATATACAAATACACACACAGCCTATATGCAAATATACATACCACCTATATACAAATACACATACCATTTATATACAAATACACACACCACCTATATACAAATACACACACCACCTATATACAAATACACACACCACCTATATACAAATACACATACAGCCTATATACAAATACACATACAGCCTATATACAAATAAACACACCACCTATATACAAATTCACATACAGCGTATATACAAATACACACACCACCTATATTCTACTGTGCGTAACCCTCTTCCATTATTTAACAAACCTTTTGTGTTGTACTATATTTAGTATTAATATAACACTTAAAACAATTTATATTCTACAGTGTGTGAACCTTCTGAAGTATTTGAATTAAGCTATATTTTACACTCTACTGTAAGGCGCTTTTTAGCTTCTTCCAGATGCTCTCTTCCTTTCATATCAGATCAAATATAAATTCTACATTATGTTATACACAATTCTTCTTTATATTTTGTCGAAACTTGTCTCTTATATTCAAAGTAACTAGCATTTCTATGGATAAAAAATCGCAATAAGCTCTCTATTACGAAAATGTGGTTCAATTAATAAAAATACAAAATATTTGTGTTCAAGATTTCAAACTCTATGAACTCTACTGCCATCTACTGAGTAAATTTGGAATATCAACTATAAAACAATATATACGTATTATATTTATGCGACACTTTGAACGAAGCAACACAGTTTGAGGTGAGAAATACAACCAGCAATTTTTTTTATCAAACGCTTTTCAGTGTGAGAGCAGAAAAACAACTCTTATGTGTATAGAGAGATATGAATAGTCCAAAGTCGGGCTCAATTAACCGTTTAAAGCACAAGGAAGCTTTGTTGCATAAGCAACTTTTGGAAAATAACGTCCTATGATATCAAAGTTAACTATATTCCAATCTCGTGTTCCCTAGTGTGAAATAACTTGGAGTTACTTTTGACTCCATCTCACGTGGAAGTCCCAGATGTTTTCACCTCAACAATAAGTATCCCTCCGCCTTAACCTCTTTCACTGTTTATCCGGTACTTCTTGGATTTGAATACTTTTTATTTCTTTGCCGTCATAAAACCTTCATCAAATCACTTATGATATATAGACAAACCATGTAGATTCCTTCTTCCTCTTTTTACTTTTAAAAAATGCAGAATTCTGAACGGCATTCACATATAGATCCCCACCAAGGATCCCTATACCCGTATACATTTTCGACCATTCCCCCTTCACGGACGTGATCTTCGTACCCAATTTATTTCTGCTCGGCTTTCTTGTTGTAATCCCATCTCCTATGACGTGTTGTACCTCCAATCCTCCACGACGCCCCCTACGGCCAGTTAAACGTTTCATTAATTAGTATACTATGTCTCTTCCTGTTCATGATCATGGTGTCTCTTCTATGGCAAATTTATTCCATTGTATTCATCCTACCTAATGATGGTTCTATCGCTTCCGCTGTAGCGGTCTCTTCGCTGTTTTTATCCGGACATAAAGTACGAACTCATTATTACTCATATTGGCATGAAAACCTCCTTGTCTCTGACAATAACAACAATAAGTTATCCACTAATATCTATAATTTCACGACTCGAATCATGAACTAAAGTTTTATCTCCCTTCCTTCCTCCCCGTGTACGGTACATCCCCATTGTACCTGCTACATCTCTCGGCCTAACAGAGGATGTATTCTTCTGGTGAGCCGACAGTCCTATGTTATTATGTTTTTTTCCTTCACTACTTGTACCACCTGCATTTTGTGTTCTTCTATAATGTGATCAACCCATGCGTTGTATTTTACTTTGTGTTCTTCTTTCAATATCTGTCACAACGCGTATTCTGCATTTTACTGTGTGGTTTCATTTTGTATCAGATACAGTCTATATTCTACATTTGACTTATATTTTTTTTTCAACATCTGACCCACAGTGTTTTATATATTTCGTTCGTATTTGTTCTTCGATATATGGCACTTAATTACAGTGTTTCTAATTACAAGTAACATGATAGTATTAAATATTTACAAAGCAAAGTACAACATTCAAATTAAAGTGTCTGCATTGGCACACTACAGGTGATAAGTTATTTTTTGTTGCTGTCATTCTGACAGTCTGTGATATGAGGTAGTTTCCCTCGATGACTATCCATTTGTCAATTCTTCATAGAAATTATGTATATCCCTCTATTATTAGTCCTGTGTCAATCCTTGATACAAAGTACGTATGTCAATCCGTGAGGATTCCTCCGTCGATTGATGATATGCAGTATGTATATTCTATTGTGCGTATCCCAACATCACATCTTGATATAAGATATATTGTAACTTATAGAATGCTTGTTTATATTACTTGACTTAAGCTATCTCTCTTTTTCTCTTGAAAGTATTGGGTCTATATACTATTTGTGACATTATTCTACGTCATATGTTAGTTTTTCAATGTTGTTTATTTTTTTCACCATCGCTTATTTTTTTTTTCTTCAATGATATGTGTATTTTTTTCTGTGGTTGATACATTATGTTTCGAATAGCTCGAACTTTTATTTACTGTATATCTGTTTTTTTTTCGGTTGGTTACACATTCTCCCTATAGCATTAATTCTTTATTAAACAATATGCGTTCCTTTTTATATTTGACACGTGGTAGCCTTTATCCACGTGGAACACGATATGTCACTCAGCTGAGTAAGTTTCTAAATGTACTTGTTCATATAATTTAATCGGGTAATTTGCGTGAAACAGATAACAGACTTGCTTTAAGAGGTAATTAAATTAACTCGGAAAACAGATACAGTGTACTTAATGTGCACATTACGTTACACATGCACCTACACGCATCCACAAACATGGAATTTTCGATGCATCTCGATCTAAGGCTACCGTCCATTGTTTGTGCACAGTAACCTCGCTGTATTTACCATAAACACACAAAGAACAGCGGTGTTAAAATATTCACCATTCATGTTTCGCTTTCTCAAGATTGAAGACTAATGGGGGTAGCAGAGAGTGAAGTTAACACCGTACGATTTTACTAACCAGTGCTTTCAGGTCACACAAAATACAGAGATTTTATTCATCTTTTTTTTTTTTTTGTTCTTAAGCACAAAGTTTTAAAATTTGCTGTCTGTGTTGTGTTCACTTCTCATGGTTGGTATCAAAATCTCAGTATAGGCTCTTTAGACATTTCTTTTCCACCAATTGGTGAAGCGTGCCTTTAACTAAATGTATATGAAAGTGTAAATAGACATACGAACATCATTTTTGTTTCTAAGATTTAACCAGCGATTCGTTATAATAATATCTGAGTAAAATTAAATAGGTAAGAGGACTGGGCTTGATTCAGGAGATAAAAAAGACTGAGATAGAGTAGGAAAAGTGAAGTATCAGAACGTATTACAATAAACGCTAAATTACAAATATTCAAGACCAGTCGAATGAACATTGAGGTTTACCTAAATATTAAGACTTATCTAAACAGGAACATTAAGTTATACCTAAACAGGTATCTTAAGCATTGTCAAATTATAAACATTAAGATCTAATCACGTAAAAATAAGATTTACCCAAACACAAAAATAAACAGGAATATTAAGGTTTTAATACAGAATTGTTAATGTCTACCTATACAGGAACCTTAATGTTTATCCAAACACAAACATTAAGATTTATTCAAATAGGAGCTTAGTAACTTAAAATTTAGAAATTGAACTTCGAAAGATATTTATATTAAAACAACGGACACTCTGATTTAGAAATTGGTTAAAAACATAAAACCAAACGTTCCGTCTCCAGTTTCACTAGAGACATTTGTCTCTTGTTTTTGAATTGTGCGTATTGAATCTGCTTTTTCACGGATAATGGATATTTCTTGACAGGTTTTATTACTTGAATATGAAGAACAGAAGACACTTACCAGTTTATTTACATATCACCGCGGTGTCATAACAGAAGACATCTGTTTTTAGTTATCACTTAGGTGTTAGAATAGAAGACACTTACCAGTTTGGTCCGGCATGGCCAGGTGGGTTAAGGCGTTCGACTCGTAATCTGAGTCATGCTCACCCTTTCAGCCGTGGGGGTGTTATAATGTGACGGTCAATCCTACTATTCGTTAGTAAAAGAGTAGCCCAAGAGTTGGCGGTGGGTGGTGATGACTAGCTGCCTTCCCTCTAGTCTTACACTTCTAAATTAGGGACGGCTAGCGCAGATAGCACACGTGTAGCTTTGCGCGAAATTCAAAAATAATAAATAAACTTACCAGTTTATTTAGCAATCAACTAGGTGTAAAAACAGAAGACACTTACCAGTTTATTTAGATATCACCTAGATGCTAGAACAGAAAACACTTACCAGTTTATTTAAATATCACTTAGGTGTTAGAACAAAGAACACTTACCAGTTTATTTAGCTATAAATTAGGTGTTAGAAAACACCAGTTTATTTAGATATCACTTAGGTGTTAGAAAACACTTACCAGTATATTTAGGTATCACTTAGGTGTTAGAAAACACTTACCAATGTATTTATATATCATTTAGGTGTTAGAACAGAGGACACTTACTAGTTCATTTAGATATCAATTAGGTGTCAAAAATGTCAGTTAAATTACCAGATTCCTTTTTTCCCTTGCACATGTCTACCTTTAATGCACTCTCAACCTCTTAGAAGATATTGAAAATATTAATTACAACACAGGACACTAAAGTTTATTTGCACATGCGTACATTTATGTACTCTCGACTTCTTACTTTCTGTTAGAAACGTTAGTTTAAAACACTGGATTCTGTCTTTTGCTTGTACTTCCTTTCTTATAGTGTACAGTCTCTCTTATTTGCTTTACTATATTCTATCATGTTGGGAAACATCCAGTTCTTTGCTACTTTTATTACACTTTGAATTATTCTATCTTCGTGTTTACGCTGGTAGTAACACTAAAGGTCACAACAACCTTATTCTTAACGCTCTATGTTTAAAGATAACGACTATAATTCTGTTTTTGAAGGAGGAAAAAACACATTTGAAGACGAGTCAATATTCTTCCTGCGGTACGCTGATACCTTCTTAATATCACATTATATTTACAATAGCTATACTTAAAAAAAAAGATATGGCAAAATAAGATAACTTTATCTTAATATACCGTATTGCTCTTAATTAATACCACTTCTTAAATTTTCGCTTCCCGCTTGTGTCACAGAAATAGTAATAGAACATATATAATGCACTTTTATCATCGTATTTTTTATTTGAAAGCACATACACACATACACACGAAACCAACATATCACATGAGAAAAATAAAATCTTGAGTTGCACAAATGTTATCATTAGCACCTCATTTTGCATTTTGCAACACTTCCGGGGGCGTTAATTAGGGCAATACGGTAATAATTTTATTTCTGATGTCATGTAGTATCAATCTTTCTCTTATAGAGATCTGTATCTAAGGGACTGTAATTGAATTATCAACTTACATGTACTTACTGTGTGCATGGGCAAGTCGAAAACCCTCATGATTCAGGTGTTGTCGATCCTAATTTGGAAATATTTAACAGCGATAAAATAACCATCAGCAGCACTCGCTGCCACCAGGGGTCGGTATCTATTAACTGAATGAAATGATTGACCTCTTTTACAAGTGAAAGCACAGAGGATGTTCAAGGACATTAGATCTCTGTTTAAAAGGAAACGTTGTAATGAAGTTACGTTGACAGCTAAATCAAATTACACTTGAAACGTTTTATTCACCACATTGCTTGGAACTATGGGTAAAGGTTTTACAAATAAATACGACATAAATAAAATTTCATGGTTTATTGAAACCATAACCTGTTGATATGTTACTAGCGTGTGATTTACTGGTTCATCTTACACACACGAATTTTATGTTGGTGGGTGATATGCAGAGATCTGACTCCCTTGTGTTTATTCTGTTGCTAGTTTGGTGTATTAGTACGTTTCAAGTAACCGTATTTTATCTTGAAGCATGATATATTGAGATATGATTTTGTTGTGTGGTTTTTGGGTTTGTTTGTTTCTTGTTGCTAATTGTCTTGTTGTATACAGTTGTTGGGACCAAATTTGCTGGTACACTTTTTGTGTGTAGAAATTGTTACATTAATCCTGATAAAACAAACACTTTGAAATATCTAAAACAATATGCCGGTAACGTTGAATACAATATCATACTAACCGTTGTTTATAATTACGGTGTTTTACTCTATTTATGTGTATGGTTATTCAGGACGTCATTTGTATCATTATTTTGTTTATGCCCATTCTCTAGTGTCAACTTAAGTGCTTTTAATAAGTATTTTTCTAGTTAATTGTATTCCTTTTTGAAGGTAACATTTACAAATGAACTCATTACTCTTCAACTAATTACTTGTCGTCTATTAGATTTTACTGTTCCAAAAAGCTTGAAATCCGTTACACGCATGGGAATACTAACTATTGGTTATTAGCCACCAGGTAATCTGTCTTACAAAATATATTTATTCATGAATTACATACGAAATGACGTAGCTGTATGAACAACAAATTACTTTTTGCTATGCTCAATGACGAAACAGATCAACTAAAAGTCACATTATTTTTGTGTTTTTTTTTTTAATTTGACAATTAAACTTCATTTTAATAGGTTTTGTCTTTCAATACTGTCTTTTCCTGTTTCCATAGTATTAGTTGTGAAAGATATATTAGGTACTTGGGAGTCCTGGCATGGCCACATGGTTAAGGCATTCGACTCGTCATCCGAGGGTTGCGGGTTCGAATCCTCGTCACACATGTTCGCACCTTCAGTCATGAGGGCGTTATAATGTGACGGTCAATCCCACTATCTGTTGGTAAAAGAGTAGCCCAAGAGCTGGCGGTGATGACTAGCTGCCTTCCCTGCAGTCTTACACTGCTAAATTAGGGACAGCTAGCGCAGTTAGCCCTCGTGTAGCTTTGCGCGAAATTCAAAAACAAACCAACGAAACAAACAAGGTACTTGGTTGGTGTTGTTTGTATACTTGAACAATGTATTCTAAATGTTTTGTTGGTATTTATTATTAGACTTTTATTCTAAGCGTTACGATTAGCATTCCATTTAAGCTGCGCAGCCGTACAATAACCAATCAATTGCTGCGCACTTTATTATTTCAGCCGTGCATATCCTCAGTAGTGGTGAGGAGCTTCAACACATTAATGACCTTAATGGATATAGTAGTCGATAAGTCTAAAACTCAAATAACTAGCAGATAGCATTGCAAAGCGGCCAAATTATCCAACAAAGTCGATGGTCTAAAAATAGCACCACTACTAAAAATCTAGTAACGCACATCTACACATTACCTTGATGCCGGTGCAATGACAAAAATAATCATTCCGCACATGGATTGAAAAAAAAATAGGGAAACATTGGTTATGATCAAGGGAAAATCTCTAGCTTGAGTCATCTTCTGAAGAAAATATATAAAATTTGTCGATTTTGTAACGTTTCTTAGTTTCTCTATGTTTATCATCTAAGTGATTAACAATATTTACTTAGTTTCTCTAAGTTTGTCACCTATATGGTTAACAATATTTACTATTTTTATAGTAATTAGTAAAACTATCTTTAAAAGCAGGTCAAGTTTTTAAATGGGAATAGTGATACCGAGGAGTTGTAGTACGGCAAATTGGGTCATGCTCGACCGATTAAAACCTAAGTGTTTTTAAACATGTCAGTTTGTTTTATACAAGTAGGAAACTTATTTTTAAACACAGGGTCAACAATGAACCGTTTGAGACAAACGTTTAGAAAATTAAAAAAATTAAAGTAACTGGCCCTTTGAGCAGCAAATGTAAAATAAGAAGTTTTTTTTTTTTTAATTTCGCACAAAACTACTCGAGGGCTATCTGTGCTAGCCGTCCCTAATTTAGCAGTGTAAGACTCGAGGGAAGGAGCTAGTCATCACCACCCACCACCAAATAAGAAGTAATTTACTTATTATATTTTGATTATTTTATACTTTATCTTAAGGGTGGATACTAGTGCAACTTAATCGTTATAGGTTGCAGTATTTTTGTGTATTTATTTATAAGAATTCCATTTTATAACCCAGTTTGGTAACAGTTAAGCAGATCTACGTTACTGGTATGGTAGCTTAGTGATGTTTGTAATAGACAGAACAAAAACTGTGGTCCGCGATGGTACTTAAGGGAGCCCGCAGTTATACTCAAATTTATGAAATTACCATTTACTGAAAGGGTAACGAATAAAATGAAATGCCAAGACATTATACAACTCATATAGTAATATATACATCGCAAATTAATAATTGTAATTAACAAATATTGAATTATGTAAATTCGTGGTGTGCCTGATACCGTTACCTGCCGATCGCAAAAAAACTACAGACTTTTGATTTTTAGTTGGATTAATGAATATAAAATTGAATTACAGAAATTAGATAAATGTGGGGCTGGATCCTCGTTTGGAACTGTCAGAAATTCACAAGATTGTTTCAGCAAAACAGTATCATGGTATCATCCTTCACATTACAGTATTGTTTGTTTTTTTTTAATTTCGCGCAAAGCTGCACGAGGGCTACATGTCCCTAATTTAACAGTGAAAGACTAGAGGGAAGGCAGCTTGTCATCACTGCCAATTCTTGCGGTACTCTTTTACCAACGAATAGTGGGATTGGCCAACACATTATAATGTCCACACGGCTGAAGGGGTGAGCATCTTTGGGGCTGAGTTGAGCGTCCTGACTACCTGACCTTATATGATAAAAATATTACCATTAATTTTGTTATATTAAAATACGTTCGTTAATATATATATTTATTGTAATTGTAGTGGTCCTTATATTAATCTTACTTTTAAACCGAAGCCTTCAATCTTATGTCATAATTTATTCTACAGCAACATTATTAAAGTTTTGTTGTTGTTTTTTGGTACGAACACCTTTTGTAAACGAAGCTTGATTACAGTAAATGAAATCTAACATAAGGTAAAGGTATTGTGTTTTTCTTCTATTTTTAAACACTATATTTTTTATGCGACCATTCAGCGTTTTTTGTGTATTTCAACCACACTATGTGCGCCATATCCATTGCTAATGATGCGCGTCGCTCAATACCAGGCCTCATGAGGTCAGCTGGGATCCAGCAAACAATTGGGTGGTCGGAACGCTACTTTTATAAACCGTTTGTTGGAATAACCACTGTTATGGTGTGAATATCTCTGTGCTGGCGAAGCGTAAATATAATAAACTACGTTTCTTTTGAAACAATAGTTTCATGTTTATTGTATTTTTATAAAGTCCATTCTTTATTAGATCCTTCAGAGTTTCTTTTCCGGGAAAAGTGTATAATAATATTTTAACCACATTATTTCGCCATATCCAATGTGTCATAACAAATACAAATAAATGTCAATGTTTTGTCGATAAACAATGGTGGTTTGCATTTTACTGTCTGGAATAATTTCTTCAAAACTACTTCTTATATATAGTGGTCGGGCTTGGGTTGTAATTAGCCTTTTCGTAGACTGTGTGTCAGATGGTTTATGGTTCACGACCCGTTATCGCAAAACCGTCCTCTGCACTTTGGAGTCGTGGTTGCTCTTACGATTAGACCAGAACCAGTGAGGTTACTACACTGACCAGCCGCCTTACTGTAAAAGAACTAAATCACAACAGACTTCCTCTCTAACAATCCCAGTGGTGCATCGGTAAGTCTGAAGGCTACCAACCGCTAAAAATAGGGTTTTTGATACTCGTTGTTGGCACAGCATAGATAGCCCATTGTGTATCTTTATACTTAATAACAAACAAACAAATTCTTTATAAAAAAAATGAAAAACTTGGTTAACCCAATAAACTATAATAACCGAACTTAATACTTGTGGATAAACTGGTACAAATAGTACCAGTACGTAAAGATAAGTGAGAGAAACGTATGTTATCTTGTTATATCACTATTATATTTTCATTGTCCCAGTGTGAAGTGGACTATGTGTACTAGAGTAGCTCTGACGTAAAGTGCGTCCATTATCACCGAAAACATTTGGCTGAACGCTTACTGTCAAATATATGATATTGCTGTAAGTGCTGCTATGTAGTCCTATAAGATACTGTTGGGTCGTCGATGTTCATGTCTGATATTGTTATCGGTGCTTCCGTACACTTCTGGCCCGGAATAACATTCTGCCTATTATTAACCTTCAAAATTGAAGGTTGTTAGATATTTGATGAGTCTAAATATGGAAATATGTTTTAGTGCAAGTCTTAAAACGATCCAAAACAACAAGGCACTTGACTCGTAATCTGAGGGTCGCGGGTTCGAATCCCTGTCAAACTAAACATGCTTGTCCTTTCAGCCGTGGGGGCATTATAATGTGGCCGTCAATCCCCCTATTCGTTGATAAAAGAGTAGCCCAAGAGTTGGCGGTGGGTGGTGATGACTAGCTGCCTTCCCTCTAGACTTACACTGGCAAATTAGGGACGGCTAGCAAAGATAGCTCTCGTGCAGTTTTGTGCGAAATTAAAAAAACAAACCGCACAGTTCTATAAAATATATCTAAATAATTAGTGCCCTGGTAAATGTGTAGTTATATAAAAGGTTGTTGTCAATTCTAGATATATAATATGTTTTGAGCATTTCTATGTAGTGATATAAATGGTTACTTGGTAATCAATTACATATATGTAATGTTGTCGTGAGCTATTCTTTTTAGTCCTGTAAAATATGTTTGATATTCAGTTTGAAATATATGATAGTGTTATTGGCACTTTAGTGCAGTTATATGAAGGTTGTTGGGTGGTTAGTTGAATAATGATATTAGGAAAACGCGTATATGAAATTAAACGCAAAATTACCAAACCCTTATAACGTTCAAAAGATGGATCTTCCTTCGTCATATGCAAACTAGAAATGAAAAAAATAAAATTAATCTAAAAAATAGACGAAATTATATTATGCTAAGCTCATATCACTTTCCAGAAGTGTTTTGATCAGCTTTCAATGAAATGTTGCCATTGTGACATACGACAGGATTGGTTTGGTTTTTGAATTTCGCGCAAAGCTACTCAAGGGCTATCTCCGCTAGCCGTCCTTAATTTAGCAGTGTAAGACTAGAGGGAAGGCAGCTAGTCATCACCTTAACGAACGCCTTAACCCACTTGGCAATGCGGGCCACCATACGACAAGAAAGATGAAGGTTTGATAGATAAATCTTAGAATTTGTTTTTTAAAAAAAATCAAAAGAAACTATACTGAGTATTGATCAAGAAAAATCAAGCTGTGACAGAAAAACCGATTAACAAGAAATGTTAAGTATACAAAACTAACAAACACGGAAAATTGTCATAAATAAATAAATATTAATATAAAATAGAAGTAAAAATAAAATTCTTCCATTCCGCATGAGAAAGACCAAAAACAGATTAATTAATGGTCGAATATTATTGATTCCAGGGTCTAAGTTTATTGCGAAAGGTTGAAAGGTAGGTATTTAAAGTGTCAATCCAATAGGCTTCCTTTATATCTCTATCAGTTTTAGTTTTGAAACCGGTTTTAGTGCCTATGAGTATAACATCATTGATAGAATGACTGGGTTGTTTGAGGTGTTGGGCAGCAAAGAGGTGTTTGTTTGTAACAACTCAAAATTTATGGCTATAGAAACCTCTCTAAGAGTCGTTTGTATATGCCCTATACGATGGATTATTGCATTGTTTACACTACAAGAGACACTTGATGTTATGTGCTGTGCAAGTAAATTCTTTAGTAGTTTTGAATTGTTTTTGTTATACTTGATAGAAAAAGATTCGAAAGTTTTACGAGCATGCGGTGGTACACGAATTATTTTATGATCTTCCTTTTATAAACATTTTGTTACGCCTTTCCTTCCTCCCCTCGTATGAAGATGAAATAAGTCTTAAAACGATACATAGCATAATACGTACAGTTTGAGTTCACTTAACAATTTAGTGTAAAGGGGTGACTTGAATTTAGGATAAGATGAGGTCCATTCTTGGCTAAATTGATGGTAAAGCAACTCGTAGAACCTCCTCTACCAGAAAGTGAGACCAATGTCTTATTTTAATTATCTTCAAGCAGAATATACTGATTCAGTATATTGATACGAAGGTCCAGAAAGCACTTCATTCGCTTTTCTTGAGAAATCAGGGTATTTTTTGGAAATTAGGATCCAGAAGTTCCCTAAGCGTTTTGCCTTAAATATCTGCCTGAGCATTTTTATCTTTGTACAGCTCTAAGAGCTATTCTTGAACTTTGATTGGTAGATGGAATGTTATGTTGCAATGAAATAGATTCCAGATACAATCGTCTTCCCCCTTTGATTCTTGGAATTGACCTGGAAGTTGATACTGAAGGTTTTCGAGTTGAATAGAAACAACGTCAAAAATAAGACTATAATTTAACTCATTATCTTCCGTCAAGTTTTTGTGGCAAGGATCCATTTCATAGTTTTTATTCTCAAACTGGTTTTTCATACTTTTTTTTTGTTGCAAAATGCAGACATTTTATCGCTCATGTGCAAAATATTGGCAATCTGACCTTGCAGTAACGAGCTAAATACGTTGAGTGTATTGAAAATATCAACCAGATAGTACAGTACTAGAAGCCAATTTTGATTAATTTGAAGTTGCAGTCTAACACAAAGCAACTAAGTATATTGCCATGAAACGATCAGTGCGCCTCTATATGCAGCATGAGCTTGTCATATAGAATCCTATTTCTACATAAAGAGTGAAAGTTAACCTGTTATTCATAGCTCTTTATTTCACAAAATTCACAACATTTACAGCACTTTGTTTCAGCTGCAAATTCTCTGAAACTGGTACTTCCCTGTGTAAGGTACAATTTGTAAATGTTACACCTGGAGCAAGAGCACTTTCTTTGACTCTGAACACTTTCTTGTTTCCCATAATGCAACTGCCACTTTACCCCCATACAATTAATCCAGAACTGTTTGTGTTGAAAAACTCAACAACAAGGGAGATTCTTTTTAGTTGTCCCTTCCAGCGCTTTGCCAAACAAAAACCTTTTCACACATTTTTCTTTGTAAAAGTATTGTAAAGTTATCAGAAACTGAGCTAAATTTACAACATCTATGATTTCATCAAGTTGTATGGACCGTTCTGGATGGGTAATATCAATTGCATTTTTGTTTCAGTAGAGATTACATCTATACACCTCACGACAGTGTCACATGATAAAGGAACAATTTGAGAGCCTCACCATATCTTTCACCATACATCATCTCACATATTTGTATGGCAACAAGACGAACTAATGTCACTTCTATATTGTGTGGCTTCATACTTTTCCAAGCAAATAAGATATAGGTAAAGGTTTTTTGTTGAAACAGTGACCTGCTTTCTAAACAAGATCCTTTACTCTCACAATTGTTTCATTTGTCGCTTGAAGAACTAGACAGTTTTATCAACATCCCCAGGGTGTTGACTTCCAAATGCTTTGTAAGTATATTTGGATTTATAGTAACATTAATCAAAATATCTACGGACTTATTCCGCTAGAAATCGGGTCTCGATAATCGTGGCGGGCAGTACACAGATAGTTCTTTGTGTAGGTTTGAGCTTAATTAGAAAACAATAACATTAATCCAAATTTGCTAACAAATAAAGTATCATGGTTTTTCCTTGCAATTAACAAGCCTGTAAGAGAAACCAGGTTTTAAATAATCCTTCTGGTACCAATGCACAAAAGCGATAGAAACCGAGGAAGTGCCCTGTCTCGCTACAGACTTATTAATTTGTTGTTTATCATTGTTGCTATTATTTAAGGGGTTTCTTTTGTTTGTTCACTTTTGAGCTATCACCTGAAGAAACATGGGACTGTTATTTGACGATATGTAACACCTACTGTCCCAAGTTTTGGAGAAACTAATAAACGTACACCAATGCACAAAACTTGAAATTAACTACCTGGTAATTGTGCATAAACAATCTTGTGACACCTTTACTGTTCAATCAAGTCGTGTTTGTTTTTCCACGAAATATAGTTACATTCCCTTATCATGGGTTTATAAAAATTACAGTATCATAACTATGGCTTCTGGCATAATTTATCAACGTCTCTGCATCATGTTAACAGGAAGGTATTACTGTCGAAAGTTTTGAATGATTCTAATAAAGTTATACTTACTTTTTAAACGTTGTGTTTGTGATGTGCAAATAATTTAAACGGCTACTTTATGCTGAATTAATTAAATATCCTTCTTAGATGGTGGCTAAAATAACAAACGCACAAAAACGTTGTAATAAATAGAACGGGGAAATGAAATATTAGTTGAACAGGTTGAAAGACGACTGATCAGCGTCAGTTGTAGTCTCAAAGACAACTAACTTCTTTCGTTACTTACAGATTTCATATTATTGCCAGTAAACAGCGAGATGCGGGTATTTGGAACAGCAATCCCCTCCCTAACCTCCCCAAAAAAGTACCAGACTTTCCATGCTGATGATACTTTTGTCCGTTTGTACAAAACTGTCCGAAGGCCAAACTACTTGTGTATACGAACGGTTAATTCCACGCTTAAAATAAGAATAACGACAGTGAAATACACAACGTTTCGGTGTTTCGACTGTGTAACCTCTCGCTCTATTCATGTTTCAGTGTAAAATTAATATCTATTTGTTCGTTTTGCAACCCGCACATTGCCGCAACTCCACACTCCAATGTATATTCCTTGCATGCCACTTTCTAATATTACTTGTTATTATTATATTACATTATAGTGGTAATATTTATGTGATAGTTTCTAAAACTTCATTTTCGAATTTGTACTTCCAGATATAACATACGTTGTTACAGTCATAGTTGTGCGCTTCACAATTTCCACACCATGTAGACAGACAACGAATTTTACTATATATATACGAGCCATTTTAAACTGGAACGAGACAACGCAAACTTCATGAAAAATTTGCCTCGAGCGATCATTCAATTGTAGTAGATGGAAATGCTTTTCTGTTTTATTTTTTCATAATACGCGAAACGTCTCTGAGTTTAATGTGCTGGATAACAGCAAAAGGAGTTGTGTTTGACTCTTTATAATGTTTTCTCGTATAACTTGGTACCTTTTCCTATGTATCTGTCAATTTTGTTATCCCTGTAACCTCTTTGTAATGTGTTATGTTTCAGATCTTCGGTTTATTTTCTGTAATTTGGTTCATCAGAACAGGTTCTCTTGATCCCAAATTCTTGACTATACAGGAATGGAAGAAGCATGTCAGTTCTAGTAGGAATACTCCCATAGGAGAAAGTTTGAAAAATAGGTGCTCTGAGATTACGTTTCGTGTTAATTTTACGATACCTTACTTAACGTAATAATCATCTGTAATCACTTCTTTATGATCCACATAAACAATTGCTTACTGGCACTCACATTCACCATAGATATAAGCAAGCTTAAACATGCATACTTGCATATTACACTTACAATTTATTATGCATTGTTATACATACAAACGGCTAGAAGTCTAGATATTTATCTGGCCAGGTGATTAGAGCACTCGCCTCGTAATTCGAGGGTTGCGGGTTCGAATCCATGTCGCATCAAACATGCTCACCCTTTCAGCCATGAGGGCATTATAATCTGAATGTCAATCCCACTAATCGTTGGTAAAAAAGTAGCCCAAGAGTGGCCGGTGAGTGGTGATGACTAGATGCCTTCCATCCAGTCTTACACCCCTAAATTCGGAACGGTTAGCGTTGATAGCCCTCGTGTAGCTTTGTGCGAAATTCAAAACAAACAAACTAGATATTTATCTAGAGATAATTTTGAAGTACAAGTTAGAATTTAAAAAAAAAAACTTCAGTTTTGTCTGACAAATTGCTGGTCCACGAGCACATGCTGAAAAACTATGAGTAATATTTCGTTTAGTGCTGGCGGAGTCGAAACTTTTATTATTGTGGTTTATCAGTACGTTTCATATATAAGGCAGCGTGGAAAAATTTGTGACTTAAAAGATAGTAACGTCTCAGAAAGTTAGTTTTGATAGGAGAATAAATAATCCGGGGTAAACTTGATAGTTTCCTGAAAGGCGTTGACATAAGAAAGAAATCCGGTTTATCAAATTAAAATATGCCATCTATATATCATTTCTAGGTGTGAGGTTTCAAAAAGGCTTTATACTCTAAGAGCTGGCTTTCGTTACGGCTCGTAAATATGTTAGCACAATTAGGAGCCATCTAGGAATCCACTGTAATATCGTTAATGTAGAAGTGATGTTTGTTGTAGAATTTAAAGCTATTTAGAAATAAGACAAGCTTGTTGAACAGCGAATTTTAGATATGTAATATTGTTGTGACAGTTTCCACGTAGTCCTATAAAACGTACATATTATCAGTTTTAGATATATGGTATTGTTGTGAGCTTTAAGGTTACTCTAAGGGCCCGGCATGGCCAAGCGCGTTAAGGAGTGTGCTTCGTAATCCGAGGGTCGGGGATTCGCGCCCGAGTCGTGCCAAACATGCTCGCCCTCCCAGCCGTAGGGGCGTTATAATGTGACGGTCAATCCCACTATTAGTTGGTAAAAGAGTAGCCCAAGTGTTGGCGGTGGGTGGTGATGACTAGCTGCCTTCCCTCTAGTCTTACACTGCTAAATTAGGGACGGCTAGCACAGATAGCCCTCCAGCAGCTTTGTGCGAAATTAAAAAAACAAACAAACAAACGTTACTCTAAACAAAACATTTCCAAATAGTCAGGGTTACTGTGTTTCACATATTCACAAAGCTTGATAATAAGGCCCGGCAGGGTCAGGTGGTTAAAGTGCTCGACTCGCAATCTGAGGATCGCGGGTTCGAATCCCTGTCGCACCAAACATGTTCGACCTTTCAGCTGTGGAGGCATTATAATGTGACGCTCAACCCTATTATTCGTTGGTAAAAGAATAGCCCTAGTGTTGGCGGTAAGTGCCTTCCCTCTAGTCTTACACTGCTAAATTAGAAACGACTAGCGCAAATAACCCACGTGTAACTTTAACGCGAAATTCAAAAACAAAAAAACTTTGACGATAATAAGTGTTAACTTAAGTAGTTGGATGTTACAACTAACAACGACTTTGAGCATTGGTCGTTTTTATGTTTTGTTTTTAATATGAGTAGAACAACGTGCCTAAAAATATAATGTAATATTGATGTTGACATTTCTGTTCTTAATGTGTTAAATTTCATTGAAAAATCTGCGCCATTTCTCAGGTGTTGTTACGCATATTTTTATCGCAACTCCATAACGTCTCATTGAATGACTCACGTGTGATATACGATATTGTTGTTACAATTTATGTTGATGACGTCTTAAATCTTATTAGAGAACCAGCGAGAAGAGATGAATATTGTTCTATGTGCGTGTGTTGTTTGTTTTGAATTTCGCGCAAAGCTACACAATAACTATCTGCGTTAACCGTCCCTAATTTATCCGTGTACGACTAGAGAGAAGGCAGCTAGTCATAACCACCCACCGCCAACTCTTGGGCTACTCTGTTACCATGTTGAATAGGGAAGAAAATACCATGACGAGATTCATAATGTTTCTATGATAACATCTGTTGACTTATTTGTTGACTAAAGCAATATATTTTTACAGACTTTTACATCAGGTTCTGAAGCAGATTTGTTTGTCTACAAGAGCTAGTATTTAATATAGGCCATGAACATGTTGGCATAGCTGATACCATTAATTTTAAGGTACTGTTTGTCGTAGAATTAAAGGTTATTTAGATTTACGATTGGCAAGGTCGGTTATGTTACGAGAACTGAAAGGATTGGAATTGTTTAAGCTTATTTTAGAATTTCAATTATTGTCATCAATTTTATGTATACGATACTGTTGTAAGGGACCCGGTATAGACCTATAAAATGTTTCCAAGTGGTGAGAACTTTGTAAACCATGTAATTGTGAACGTTTTATTGTTGTGTGAATTTCTGTTGACGATATTTTAAATCTTATTAAAGAACCTGGGATAAATGATGTATGTTGTTAGCGTGTTGAATCGTGATAATGTAATAAACTACGTGTTTAAAGCAAAATCTAACGTTAATGGTATATAAAAAATAACCCGAAAAACATACTAAACCCTGTTTTTAAACAGAACTAACTAAGCGCATATCACGAGCGTTTTCAGAGTTTTCATATGGTCGGGATCTATTACACGTCAAGAGCATTACTGAGTAAATAAAGAAACCCATTATTTTATTACATGCTGTTACAGGAAGGAAGAATATTTTAAAAACAGGTTTAACATTTCTATTCTAGTAGGATTATTTTCTTGTACACAAGTTTCAACGATAAGGAATTTTATATATCAGGTTACCCCATAAGTAATGTCCGATTTTAGGTTCAGAAAAAGAAAAATGATTTCAAACGCTTTTAAGGTTATTTAATCAATAATGTATGTTCCATTATTATTAATTACTTCCTGCCAACAATTCACAAGCTTCTGAATGTCACTTCTATAAAATTCTTGGAGTTTGGAGGAAAAGAATGTGAAGAGAGTATTTTTGACATCTTCATGTGTTTCGAGCTCTTTTCCATCAAGATAGTTCTACAAACTTCGAAATAGATGATAATCAGATGTGGCAAGGACTGGAGAATAAGGAGGATGTGGACGTTTTTTCCATTCCAGCTGTTGTCTTGGCTGTATAGGGTCTCGCATTATCCTGGTGTAACACACCTTTACGATTAATCAAACAGGCCTCTTTTCTGTCAGTGCAACATTCAAGCGCTCTAACTGTTGACAATAGAAGTCTGATGTACTCGTTACATTGAGTGGCAGCAATTCAAAGTGGATCACACCAACAATATCCCACCAAACGCTTAAGAAGACTTTCCTAGGGCAGAGGTCTATTTTGGGCTGTGCTTTAGCCAGTTTATCTGCACTGAGCCATTGTCTGCGGCGCTTAACATTTTTTGTACAGGTTAGTGACGTTCACGAGAGTGTAGAGAAGTGCAAATATCCACTCTTGCTCTAAGGCTGGCTTTTGTCAAATCATTTGGGCCCATTTTTCAAGTTTTGACACTTTTCAAAGCTGTTGCAGATGATGGTGAATTGTTGAATGGGTTGAATTAAGCTTCTGGGCTAGTTCTTCAACTGTTACAACGCAATCTTCATCAAGGGCAGTCAGCAGCAAGTCATCATTAAACTCAACAGGACGACCTGAGGGTGGCGTATCGCTTAAGCTGTAGTCACCTGATCTGAACTTCTGACACCTGACCCAGCATGGCCAAACGTGTTAAGGCGTGCGACTCGTAATCTGAGGGTCGCGGGTTCGCATCCCTGTCGCGCCAAACATGCTCGCCCTTTCAGCCGTGGGGCGTTATAATGTGATGGTCAATCCCATTATTCGTTGGTAAAAGAGTAGCCCAAGATTTGGCGGTGGGTGGTGATGACTAGCTGCCTTCCCTCTAGTCTTACATTGCTAAATTAGGGACGGCTAGCGAAGATAACCCTCGAGTAGCTTTGTACGAAATTAAAAACAAACAAAACAAACTTCTAACACTATACCTTCCACATTTTCTTCCATTGAGAGACTCCACATCATAAAAACTTTGAAAGTTTCGTGTAATTTCAGCTGCTTTATTGCCGTTTTTAAACTCATAAAGCATTATATGCCTAATGTGCTCCTCTGACACATCCATCTTCATAAGAGTTTATTTGATTAATGATCTGAAAAAGTGTAACTGGGTTAGTTTCTTTTACTTGTCTGAACACTTATATACACGTCCTACTACATATTTTAGTCATTAAAGCTTTCTACAAAGAAAGAAATAATGATGCACTTTCTGTATTAAATTTTCGGACATTCCTTATGGGATGATCTGATACTTGCGAATGATCGCTCCAGTGATTGAAACGTCGAATCTGTTTTTAAAATATCCGTTACTGTAAAAGCAGCAACTTGTAATAAAATAATAATTTTGACCAGTAAGAAACTCAAAACAAAACAATAGTCACACATTACTGTTATTAATGTGTGAATATTGTAAAAGGTGATGGAGAGTATTGTTAAGCTCTGGGGGCTTTGTTTTATATTTGAGACTAAATTAACATTACATTTAATTTCCAACAAAGACAACGTATGTTGAGCTTGAGGTAAAAGTTTAACCCAGCATTAGTACCTAATCCGAACAGGAAATCATAGTTCTCTTGTTGTAAGATTGTTTGTTTTGAATTTCGCGCAAAGCTACACGAGGGATGTCAAAGTAGTATTTAGTAAGTAGAGTAAGACTAAAGGGAAAGCAGCTGGTCATTACCACCAACCGCCAACTCATGGGCTACTCTTTTACCAACGAATAGCGGAATTGACCGTCACACTATAACGCCGCCACGGCTGGAAGGGCGAGCATATTTGGTGTGACGGAGATTCGAACCCGAAACCTTTAGATTACGAGTCGAGTGCCTTAACCACCTGGCCATGCCGAGCATTGTTGTAAGAAGAGGAAATCTACTATATGCTTCAAATAAAAATCCGGAGACACAGCTTTTGATTAGATTATTATTAATAATAATCCACATAAAAACTGTATTACTGGACTTTTATTTAAATTCTAGTTTAATCTTATTGTGCCCGAAAGAGAACGAGAGAAAATAAATTATATACATACGTGAAGACTATTGTGTTTAGAGACCACACCATAAAACTAGGAGATACACAAGAAAATATTTGTGAAGTTTTCTGGAGCGATAACATTCTCATCAATTTTGGGAAAAAAACATACCAAGCACGAAAATCCATAAATATATTTTCTTCACGATCTTTCTCTTTCTTTCTTCTTCACGTTTCACGGCATTCTGTGTGCATTGAGGCTTAAATTAAATTCCTTATGCCAGCTCGAAGATTAATATCAGTATATGTTCACAACTACTTCTACCAATACGTGTACACCTTAAGAAAATTGTAAACTCTCTTCCTGACAAGAATTAAAACGAGGAAATAAAAAAGTAGAGAGGACTCAACTCTATACAAAAAACAAGAAAACTTTTACCTGCCTTGAAGAGTAAAATACTGCTTGAGAAAAAAGGATACATTCTTCCTTCTTCAAAAGACTTTTGAGATCCTAAATTTTATTAACAGTTTTTATTTCACTAATAGGCATCTTTACTTAATATATTTAGATCTCGGATGGCTTAGCATTCAGCTTAAAGTCTTATGGTTCTGAAATTTAGATATGTACGATGAGTACAACATAGATTGGCTATTGTGGAGTTTTGTACTTAAAAATGGAAACCGACTATCTGATAGAAGCATACAAATGGATTACAAATTATGTTATATATTAAATGCCTCTTATTATAGTATTAGCTAAAATACCCGTTTAAACACTCAGTGTTTGGAGTTTTGTAAACAAACTCGAGGTACCCCAGCTCTTCCTTCGGCGAACTTTATTTACCAAACTTATCATTTCATCATAAAATAAAAACAACCACACATAAAGATGTTTATTTGAATTAATAGAAGCAAGAAATCCTGGTTTTCTCTCACAAAGAAACATTTTTAGACTGAGCGTTGGTTGCTAAATATTTCGGAGTGGAGTTTGGTTACTGAACATTTCAGAGTGGACGCTGATCACTAAATGTTTTAGGGCACAATTTTATTATTAATTGTTTTACGAAAGTCTGCTTTCAGTACTGAGAATAACAATAATATTATGTTATACTTTTATTGCAAAGCAACATAACATAAAAGCCATAATACTTATCCATAATAGCTTTAAAAACTCCTCTATAATATCTCATAAAGATTAAAACAAAACTTTCTAACATCCCATAATAGTTAAAAAAAACACCCTATAGCATCTCATAATAGTTAAACAAACCATTCCTATAACGTCCGATGATGGTTTTAAAAAGGATTGTAACATTCCATAACAGTTAAAAACACTTTATACATTGCATAACAGTTAAAAACTATATATTATCCCATAACAGTTAAAGCCACTTTATAACATTCCATAACAATTAAAACACTTTATAACATTCCATAACAATTAAAAACACTATATAACATTCCATAGCAGTTAAAACCACTCTATTATTTACAACTTTTACTGTGAGGAATAGTATTTTTTAGAATAGGCATAACGTACCAGTGATCAAAACGTTGTACCTGTTTCTAAAATAATCTTCCTTACTGTAAAAGCTGTAGCTTGTAATGTAATAATAATTAACCAGTAAGTAAACTATTAAAATTCCATATACATCAACATTGGCCTAAGAACAATATCAAGTGATAGTCCTCTTGCCAAAGAAAGGAGAGTAAAAAAAATAATAGACACTAATTTATATATATGTACATACAAGCAAAAGTTCCCATCATCAGAGATGGGAAAGGTTGAAGTTAATTTATCACTCTAAATTATTTCATGGACTTTGAAAAGGTTAATTGTGTTGCACTCTCAGTTTCTCTCAGAGGCAAAGCAGTCGGCATGGCTAGGTGGTTATAAAGTGATGGTCAATTCCACTATTTGTAGGTTAAAGAGTAGTTCTAGAATTGGTCGGGGGGTGATGACTAGCTGTCTACTCTTTAATATTACACAGCTAAATTAGGAACGGATAGCGCAGATAGCCCTCGTGTAGTTTCTTGCGAAATTCAAAACAAAGAAACAGAACCAAAGCTTCGAGCTACTTATATTGCCCACCGCTAAAAGTAATTGTTGATTATTTTATTAATATGTTGCACTTTGAAATAGGAATGATAGTGAGATTAGTTTCTAGTAATTTAGTGTAAAATATTCTGCTTACGAAATAAAATTTGGTGTCAACAGTATTCACACCTCTTGTCCCATCATTTCAAAGGTGAATGTTGAGCTTTGTCGTCGTGCGCAGCTTTTTAAACAAAAAAAACGAAGTACAAACAAATACCATGGTTCACAAAATCCATGAGATTAGATTGTTTGTTTCTAAAATTTCACGCAAAGCTATTTGTGGGCTAGCTAGTTGCGCTATCCGTTCCTTATTTAGAAGTTATAGACTAAAGGGGAGGCATTTATACTACGCCACTCACCGCCAACGAATATTGGGATTGACCGTCACATTATAAAACCCACACGACTAACAGAACTATCATATGCGATGAAATTATTTGAAGTCGCGACCTGCAGATTGCGAGTCGAGCGCCCCAAGCATCAGGCTCTGCCACGACTTTTTATAGTTATTATAGTAGTAGTTCGTTTGTTTTATATATAGCAAAGCCACATTGCTTATTTAATGTGTTCGCCGCCGGGAATCGAACCCGTATTATTATCGCTGAACTATTGAGGGACGTTGCTATAATATAAAGAAAGAAATTAATTACATAACTTTAATATGTAATTAGCAAGCAGGATAAAAAATATTTTTCCGAATTACCTGATATTCAGATATGTCTTATCATTATTCACTTTCTATATTTAAAACCAAGCAACTCGATAAAAAATATTAAATTGAAAAAAAACATTTCATTCACAACAAGTGTATATTGTAAGAATGCTACAGTTTATTCTTTTTAAAGTTCTAAATAAGCTTTTGTTAGATTTCTCTTTCAAAAGTTATTTACATAATTCAAAATATCCTGCATCTTGTTCTGTTTCAAACATCACTACGTAACCAATCTTAATATTTTATTACTCACAACACCGCGAAACATGTTTTCTGTGTACAAATGTAAATAGACATGGGGAGAGGAAGTGGCTTACCCCTCTTTTAATTTGTATTTCTGGTGATAATTCCTCTCCTGATCCTTATGAATGCTTTTTTGTTCCAATATACATTTAGTATCCACTGCTGATCTTTGCTGTCTATCGAAAGTTTTTTTTTAATCAATGAAGCACACACATACATCATTCACCCAAGTATCTTTTGCGATTGTTCTTTAAATTAAATATTCATTCTCTTGGTCTTTTTTTTTCTGTCATAAATTCATTTCGCGCTTCATTTATTTCTTCTTCAATTGTTCGTCGATTTCTCTATAGTATAATCGTCAATATGTGACTCACCCGATTTAGTGTCCTGTAATCTGAAAAGATTGTGACTTTTGCTTTCTTTGGTATTCGAACAAACATTGAATCATTCACATCAGATGGACTGTATCCAGTATCGTAAAAAAGGTTGCACACTTCTGTAATTTTCTTATACTGCATCTTCTGATACTTTCAACGTTTCTGTGGTGATGTAATCATTTCCACTTGTTTGCCACTTTTCATATCCTCAATAATCTTTTCTACTTCTAACTTCAAAATGGCTCTTCCTTCCTGGTTGTCAATCTTAGCTGAATCTCTTCTCTCATCATAATAGACTCCATTCACATACTCGACCCATCTGTTGGTAATTTCTTCTGAATCAAACAGCATCTTTCTATTTGTATTACACATACAGATGTTTCCATCTTTAGATCTTTTTCAGGTCATCTCTTTCACCTTTTCATGCTGTTTTTTGTTTTGTTTTATACTCTCTGTTCAGATCTTTTCTCTATTTACATTTCTTATTCCACCAGCCATCCTTGGCCTTTTTACACTTGTTCCTGATTTCTTTATTTATTTATGCCTTTTTCTACCTTCCAACATGTGCAGTATTTCATGTCATTCATGCTTTTTTTTTTACATTTTTATTCTTTGGGAGAACTTTCTCTACAGATTCCACCATAAGTTTCTTTGAGAGATATTCATTTATGTTCACCTATTTCCTTTTCAGTACTTTGTGTGACCTCTTTATTTTTGAGTACACCAGACCAGTTGCATACTTCTACCGCATATCTCATTTTGTATTCTGCTTCTTTCAGCAGGTCAGGTCTATTTGATCATTTACACCTCGTTATATTGGCTTACTTAGGCCTTTTATACTTTTCGTTCTCAATCACTGTAGTTTTAAATATTAATTTTGTCCTTAAAGTTCTAATGAATCTGTATCTACTGTGAAAATGTGAAAGTAATATTTGAAAAATTTGCTTAGCTAATGTAAAGAAAAGTAAATGTGTTAATTCTAAGCTGGGTTTGCCCTGTTGCTACAACTTCGATCAGCGAGTAGCATTCTTTATCTTTAGTTCATTATATTAAAAGCGTGATATCCTGTTGTTTAGATTAGAAAAATTGTCTAAATAATACATAATAATAATAATATTAATAATTTAATTAGTTAACAACTAAATAATATATATGTGTGTATATATATACAAATATATATATTACGTATAACAATTTCAAACTGCCTAAAATTGAGGTAAATTGTAACTTAGATTTAGAAGTTGAATTAATGTAGAAATGTATCCAATTTTTGTTACTTTTCAACAAGATTATTACAACAGTTTATTTTTAATACAATTTACAATAATGATTATTAAAACAATGATCTATGAACACAAACGTTTTACAAACTTACAAACAATATTTAGTCTTCTTTTTGGTCTGAAACTTTCCTGTTATCTTATTGATGGTTCATAACGATCGAGTTAATTTCGTGTTGATGTAGTAACAATTCAGTGTTTCACGCGCTAAAGCTATATAATGTTTTCGTAAAAATATTAATATCTGGTGTAAATCTGCTGAAGTTAAATGGTTTGTAATTTTCGAAATTTATAAATGTTCCTGGTCAAATATTTATAGTTTCCCAAATAATAAGCGTTAATCACAATTATAGATTCCGAGGCTTATAGTAAGCCAACTGAAGCAAAACAATACATATACTGTCTTTTAGCGCGTCGCATCGGTTACATCTTTTGGCGCGAGAAAAGTTTCTCGAAATTTCAGCCTGCACAACAATACAGATGGCGCACCAGTGTTCACGTGCACACATATTTTGTTGATTCTTACACACGAAAATCTTCTACAATTTTGGTGAATAGACGGAAATTTCACAGTGTGAATTATGTACATTTCTGAATATAAATTTAAATTAAACAAATATCGATATTAAAACAGGTATAATATACTAAATCTGCCAGAAATAGCAGTCGGTTGCAGCCCATAGGAGGCAGACATTATTTAGTCATTATTCCAAAAGACTAAACACTTTTACAACGGAAGCAGTACGAAGTTTAAAATAAGAAAGGGTAACTGATCAGAAATTCTTTCAAAACTTGATAGGATCATTAAAACTGGACGATAAACAACATATTCAGTCTTTGTCTTTAAAAAACAAACAACACTTTTTAAAGCTGTATGTTGATGATACAAATGCTGGATTTACATCTACAGAAAACACATTTAGTTTTTCAATCACGTTAACTCGATACACCCGAACATTAAGTTTGCCTGTGAACAGGAAAAACAAACCAAATAGCATTAATTAACCTCAAGATCACTAGAACTGATACACAATTCAAAATAGAAATTCACAGAAAAATCACTCACACTGGATTATTCATTCTCTGGGACTCAGCACATGAAACAAAACAAAAACTTAACATATTAAGAAACCAAATAAACACAGCCACAAAAGTATGTTCACCTGATAAAATTAACGATGACATCAACAAAATAAAACAACACTTCATCAACATCAACAAATTTTCACAAAAACTGTGGAATAAACTATATGCACACACCTAGACCAACAAAAAACAAACAACAACAAATCCCAAGATACAACAAACTACAAACCTTACACTGTTGCATACCATATGTTCCCGACATCAGCGAAAAAATGACCAACATTTGGAAAACCTTATAAGAAGACACAACATTCCAGTAAACACCAAATTTATTCAAAAACCAAGTACAAAACTAAAGTCCATACTATATAAAAAGTACACTGACAAACACAACACCAACATAATTTATATAATACAATACAACAACTACCACAACTTCTATATTGAGAAGCAAGCAGAAGAATGGAAATTAGATTCAAATAACAAAAAAAAAAAACACCTTCACACGTTTTTGAACATTGCAAATCAAATAAACACAACATAACCATAGAAAACACCCAGATATTAAGTAGGGAAACAAATATAAACAAACGTAAAATCAAAGAAGCTCTATTATACAACAACTAAAACCAACATTAAGCTAATATAAAGGAACACCTTTATACCTATACTAATTAATAACCTAACATCCACCTGCAACGCCCCTACAGTCCTGTACCCGTTTATACTCTCGTCCCTAAGACATGTGTCAGGCAACGGTCACTTGCAAACTCTCTCATTCTTAACCTGAAGGTGACCTAGGAATGTCGAAACGTTGTTATCTCTTTATCAATAAAAGTGTTAATACCCATACCAGCTGTTCTGAGATACATTTTTGTATCTTATTTGTTTGTTTTGAATTTCGCGCAAAGTTATACGAGGGCTATCTGCGCTAGCCGTCCCTAATTTAGTAGTGTAAGACTCGAGGAAAGGCAGCTAGTCATCACCACCCACCGCCAACTCTTGGGCTATTCTTTTACCAACGAATATTGGGATTGATGGTTATATTATAACGCTCCCACAGCTGAAAGGGCGAGCATGTTTGGTGTAACAAGAATCCGAACCCGCGACCCTCGGATTACGAGTCGAGTTTCTTAACCACCTGGCTATGCTGGACCTAATTTTCTGAACTTTGTCCGTTTAAGCTTTCATTTTACTTGGTAAAATAAAGTTCGGGAAAAAACAACCTTTATTTTCTCGTGGCCCGGCATGGTCAGGTGGTTAAGGCACTCGACACATAATCTGAGGGTTGTGGGTTCGAATCCCCGTCACCCCAAAATGTTCACTCTTTCAGCTGTGGTGGCGTTATAAAATGACGGTCAATTCCACTATTCGTTGGTAAAAGAGTAGCCCAAGAGTTGGTGGTGGGTGGTGATGACTAGCTGCCTTCCCTCTAGTCTTACATTGCTAAATTAGGAATGGCTAGCGCAGATAGCCCTCGTGTAGCTTTGCGTGAAATTCAAAACAAACCAACAAATCATTCTCTCCTTAATATACCCCCTTTGTACAGGGGTAAGTCTACGGATTTGTAACGTTAAAATCAGGGGGTTGATTTCCATTAGTGGATTCAGCAGATAACCCTCTGATGCTTGCTGTAAGAAAAACATACATAAAAAAACGTTTTATTTCAACAGCGTTTCTCAGGGGCGACACAGTGAGTCAAAAAATACATAAAATAATAGAGAGACAATATCGTTTTTTTTATTATACTTCAGCGTCAAAATGTCTAAAGACCTCCAGTACAAATTCTGAAAAATAAAATATGCAAGACATTATTTCTTACGTTTATATTGTATTGTTTGCGTACGTGACACGGGCCTTGTAATAATAGGAACAATGAGTTGAATGATGTCCTATTGTGCTTGGATTAATTCTTAGAAAACAACCTCTGTAATTATAGTAATAGCGTTTATTACAAAAAAAACTGTTTGTTTCTGATGAAACGTAAAACCGAATTTATTCTTTTACCAACGAATAGTGGGATTGACCGTCACATAAAAACACCCCACGGCTGAAATGGTAAGCATGTTTGGTGCGATGGGGATTCGAAACCACGACCTTCAGGTTATGAGTTGAACGCCTTAACCCACCTGGCTGTGCCAGGCCCTGTATTAGACTAGTGAACAAACAAGGTTATAGCGCTCAGTGGAGATGTAAAAATTTAAGAACTCATATTTAACAACAATATGAGTTCAATGTGCAGGAAACCGTTATGAACTTAATGAGCGAACAACAATATATGAGTTGAGTGTGCAGGAAACCTTTGCGAATTTTATGAGTGAACAGCAATATATGAGTTCATTGAGTAAGCAATAATATAAAAGTTGGGTGAGGAGGTAATAATTTAAGAGCTCAGAGGGTTAAAAATAATATATAAAGTCAGTGGGTAAGTAACAAAGCAGAAGCTTAGTACGATAAAACAACAATATATAAAGACAATGAGCAGGATACAATAGAAGAACTCATTGGGCAGTCGAAAATTGTGTAATTATTCACTTCTACAGACTCCTAACCAGAATTCGATGTCTGTTATTTGTAGTGATTTTTGTTCACCAAAATGAGATAATATTTTTTATCTTTGCTCAATAAATAACATAAGAGTAAAACATAATTCCTCAAAGCTATCATTATAACTTATCTGCACAATACTTACATGCAAACGAAGATAGTTGAACTTCTTAGTATTTTTGACGTTGTCATTCGAAACTCTTCTAATATATTAGAACGTGTAGTTTTGTAAAAATACATTAAAACACTCTCAACAAAATGTCTAGAAACTAATACTTTATATGGAACTGAATTTCCATCTACTGGTTTGGCGTAACTTAGAATTATTGCGCGTCTTACCAGAGGAGTGGACCAGAACTAATGTTGTTGTTGTTTGTAATTAAGCACGAAGCTACAGAATGAGCTATTTGTGCTCTGCCCAATACGGGTATCGAAACCAGGATTCTAGCATTTTAAGTTCGCTGTGTCACTGGGGGTCCAGAACAAAAGATAGAATAATCTTTCGCATCGCTTTTTTCAAGAAAAAGTAACGAAAGGAAAAATTATTAATTCTACGTAATGTTTCTAAGCGATATTGTTGAAGGAGGAAACGCTTCCAGTGAAAGCGTTGTTGAATTGGAAGTAAAAAATTCATTACGTTTCCGTTTTTGGAAAAAACAAACAGAAAAAACAGAAAGATAAAAAAAGAAAATGAGTGTTTACCTTAAGTATGTTTTAAATTTAAATTTTAAAAGTGGTTAAGTCTTTCTTCTTTAAAAAACAAATAATTTTCGTGTTTCTGTTGATAATTTTATGATGTTTTTATCAGTATATAATTAAAATTTTTATAGATCTCATTTAAAAGGCATGCAATTGGATGACAGCTTCTTTTCAATGTGCTTTAAATTTCCGAGTATGTATTTGGTGTGAGATTGACTCTGTAATTTCTTATCTTCATTTTAAAAATTTACGGTTCATCCTGTCATTTTAGATCTTCTAAGTCCTTCACTTCACTGATGTAAATTTCGGCAGCCAAATACTTTTTTGCATCTTGTAATTAACTAGAAATAATCACATACACACATCTTCTTTAACGTTTAAAATTGACTTCTTTTTGAAGTACGTAATAGAAAGGTCTTTTCGACTTTTACAGAAAATTATGGATCTTACTTGAAATCAATTAAGTCTTTCATACATAAATATGCAAACCGAGACGCTAGGAGTTTAATTATTTTTCCACAACAACGGTTTCACTTACCAGGCAAGTTAAAAATTCCAAATATGTTTAGAAGTTTCAGTTATACTACTAGGCCAACTGCTTCATGTACATTCATTAGAAAGTTTAAAGATATAAAATAAAATCAACAGGCTGTGCTTTGGTATATTATATTAGGTACCGCCATTTATCTCGGACGAGTCTCTGATTTATTATATTACGTATGTTACGTATTACGATTTCAAATAGCCGGGAATTTTTATTTTAATTTAAAAGTTAGTTCACTTTCGATATGTATCAAATTATGATATTTACCAACAAGATTGATATACAAAATGTTCTTTAATAACACAATTATATTTTAATATATAAACAAGTACAATTTATAATAACTGTTAATACTAATAGTTAATACAAATAATTATTTATATACAAAAAATTTACAAATTCACAAACAATATTCAGTCTTCCATTTAGCCTAGAACTAAATATTTTATCAACGGTCCAGGTCCACAAGGCACAAATAACTTTTATGTTGATACACATATACATTTTATTTGATGGGGATGCTAGCTAGTTCTATTCTTGTTTGGCCTAACGCGGTTTATAAACTCGCTTTTTATCAAGAAATGCTTAGGTCTGAAGTTGACTTTCTGAAGTTAAACGGCTCGTAATGTTCGAAATCTATAAAAGATTCTGCTCAAATTTTTTAGTTTCCCAGTTAATAAGCGTTAATCACAATTATAGCTTCCGAGGCTTATAGTATACTGACTATAGCTGACAAATAATATAAAACCGTCTCTCGGCGCGTCGATTTATATAGTCTACGGCAAGATTCTCGAATGTTTAACAATGTTCGAAGATCGAAGACACACTAGCGTTTTCGCAAAAGAAATTCTGTTGCTTCTTATTCACGAGAATCTTTTAAACATTTATGGAACAGGCGGGACTTGCGCAATACTCATCCAATAATATACGTCACACGCATCAAACTGAAACAAATGTAGGTATTAAAATAAACGAATAACGGTAAATCCGTTACAGGTATGATAAAATATATCACGTAATTGTTTTTAACAGATTCAGAAAGACTGAGTCATGTCTCTTGTATCATTATGAATTAGTCTCTCTGATCCAAGTATTATGGTATGATACACACATTAAACTTTAGTGTAAATATGTCAGGTCTTAGAAACTAAGTAAACAGTCGTAAACAGTTATTCACAATGTTTTTGCAGCACTAGTTTGACACCTTAACGTCAGGGTGCAGCTTCATTTAAACACATATGTGTAAACACGGTGAATAAAATCTGTTAAAAACTGCGACACCACTGGAGTAAATTTATTGTTATTACATGATGATTTATATTATTTAGTTTGAGTAATGGCGTAACAAAGCAATTTACATTATAATATGATGGTATGATGGGTTTAACGTTTGTAAACATATTTCACGGGAAACACAATGATATATATTAATACTTTAAAATAATGACATATTATAAAAGTAAGCCAAGTTTACAAGTGATGACATAATCTGTAATCCGTGGACATATCCAATATCCACCACAGAAAATTGTGTTTCAGTACGATAGCATGGTCAAATTTAAGTTGTGAATGTACTTTTCAAATAAATCACGTTTTAATATAATGATATGATCATTAATCTGAGGACATATCATGTGTTTTTTGTTTTGTTTTTTGAATTTCGCACAAAGCTACTCAAGGGCTATCTGTGCTAGCCGTCTCTAATTTTGCAGTGTAAGACTAAAGGGAAAGCAGCTAGTCATCACCACTCACCGCCAACTTTTGGACTACTCTTTTACCAACGAATAGTGGGATTGACCGTCACATTATAACGCCCCCACGACTGAAAGGGCGAGCATGTTTAGCGCGACACGGGCGCGAACCCGCGACCCTCAGATTACGAGTCGAACGCCTCAACCCACCTGGCCATGCCAAGTCAACATATTATATGAGGAAAAGCTCTGTACAATATCGTTTAAAGAAAATCATATTTTAATACTGACATAATCAGTAACATTTGAACATATTCTTCAAGGAAGGTCATGTTTTAATTCGAGAACATATTCTGTGCCTAAGTAAAATAATTTAAGGTGATTTGTGTTGTACGATAGCGCAGTCTGTAATATAAGTAAAATAACCTAAAGAAATTTGTGTTATATGACAGCATAGTCTGTATCCTCGGTAAATATTGTAAGAAAAACAATCTAGATAATTTAGGCTTTCCATCTCTTAATTCTGTTTTCTCTTCTCGCTAATTAGTACTGTTTTAAAAGTAAATAAAAATTAAAGAGTTTAAAATAAATCTACGTCTTCTACTTTCCAAAAGTCTATCCTAGTTTGTTCTAATGAGAAAAGAAAAATTAGTTGTACCTGTTTTTTAACAGATTAAGCTCACGATGAAAAAAATGCTAAAGAAGGTTTTCTGATATATATTATCAAATCTCTACTTTAAAAAGCACAAAGAAACAATCAATATGACGTAGTGGAAATAAGTATTCAACAGAATATCTGTCTATCCTAACATAGTGCATAAGCTGAAAACTAAATCTTTCAGTCAGTATCCATGGTAACCAAGCGTTCTGCTCTTCTGTATATAAATATTACTAAATAAAGAACCACTAGAGTGACAGCTGAATGAATTTAAATCGTGTACTGCGTGGTGATAATAGTCGTGTATACGCCACCTGTGATTGGTCATTTCTTAGACTTGCAACAGTAGAATATTTTTAAATAAAAAAACCTGTACATAGAAAGCAAGGCAGCTCTTTTGTCATAAAGCATTATCTGTGTAGCTTCATTTGTACAGGGCTAAGATTTTAATATAAAGGTAGAAACTTGTAGCATAAAAAACGTTGCTAAGAAGATATTTAGCATGAAAGTTCCAGTTAATTACACTATTAGTTGTTCATTTTTTGTGCAATCAATAAATGCTCTCAATAATTTTTCCTTGTGACATTTTTTCACTAGTTTCTCTTTTCTTAATTCGCTTTTCTCTCAGCACATTTTCTTTATAACTCTATTTGATGCTCTTTAAGTTATCTTATATTTTTTACTCACCTCATGTGCCAAACCAAGCTATTACGAGTTATCCTGATTACTTTAGTTATAACTCTTTTTCTGTCAAATACCTTCTAACTGAATACGTATATCTGCTCTCTATAAAATCTCCTTACTTTTATCAAAACGTTTCTTTAGGTTCTTCTCATCTCAAGTCCCCACTAGATTTTCTTATTTACGACGTCCATTATGTTTCCCGCCCATACCTCTTCTGTTCTTCATAATGATTCATTACAAACAATCTTCCATCTTCTAATAACTACCTGTAACAGCGTCGAAAAATTACACAGGACAACCTTCAAGATAATAAACCAATTATGTGGCAAAAGCCTTGGTGGGAGAAACAAATCTATCAAAGATAAAAGACTGAATATAATACAAACAAAAGAAGAAACAGCAGAACGAAAGGTTGAATATTTGAAAGAGTTAAACCGACAAGGTTGTTATTGTGAATAATATAAATACTGGTGGAACAATAGAGGAGAAACAATAATTAAGACTGAACTGTTACAAAACTAAAGTTTGGATATCAACCAACCTTCAGGTCACTCTGAATGACTTTAAAGTTACAGTTGATCACCCACTTACTTTTAAACGTGAGCTTATGTTTACCAACCAAACAATTTTTTTAGCGAGTCTTATAATAACTGTCTTAAATTATTAACTTTTTATTTCAGTAGGTTTGTTTGTTTTGTTTTTTCTTATAGGAAAGCCACATCGGGCTATCTGCTCAGCCCACCGCGGGGAATCGAACCCCTGATTTTAGCAGTGTAAATCCGGAGACATACCGCTGTACTAGCGGGGGGCTATTTCGGTACGTGGAGAACTAACTTGGTGTATGACAGGTCTCATGTTCGATTGTGAGCCGAAGGCAAAATGTAAAGGATTAATTATGCTTCTAACAAACTCTTGCAATTTTGCACAAGACTCTAAATTTCTCCTACTGGTGACAACTTCAGTTATTCCAACTTTTACTAATAACTCTCAGTTTGTAACTATGTACATTATTTTCTTCCTGGTATCTTACTGTATGTATCTTAACTTCTCCTAAAGGTTTGGAATACCTCTCAGCTTTCTGATGAAAACATTTTACACAGCTACCGACCCTCGGATTCTTTCTTTAAAACTGAATCTCAGATTTCACGTATTAATAGGGAATCTATCAAAGTTGGCGAGATTTCGCAGCAAAAAGGAGCTTATAGTGTGATAATTTTTTCGCTGCTAAGGAGATATAAAATGGATCTGTCGTTTACATTCCGAACCGGTAGCACACACACAAAACAGGCGCATTTCATTATGTGTAGCTATGAGAGACAACTGGGAAAGATATAAGCAACATTACGTTTTTTTAGCACAAAATCTTTAAGAAGAAAGACGTGGCAAAAAATTAGGAGTTTCGTGTGTGTTTCAAGGGGAAAGCCTGATAACTTTGGTTGATAAAATATTACTGATAATGAAAACTGTCATTGCTATCGTGTAAAAAAAAGAAAAAAGAAAAAGAACGTGATTGAGGTGAGACCTATTTTTTGTCGCGCATTGCTTTCGTCTTAAATGTAAACTGTTTCTTGAAAACAGAAATTTAAATGACCTCTGAAAGCCTACTGGAAGCCCTACTATCTCGGAAATTAATAACAAACTAGCATAAAAGAAGTTAGCCATATAGTTAGAATCTAACTTTATCGAACAAAAGCTTTAAAGAAAAACTTGTATAATCACCTGACTGCAGATTTACAAAAGTAGCGAGCTTGAAACTTATAATAATAAGATTCTGGGTTCAATTCCTGCAGTGAGCACGGCACATATAGCCATTAGGCACCTTTGTGCTTAAAAACAAATGAATAAACCGGTCAAGTTCATGAAATGTAATAAAGTAATTAAAAAATGGCCCCTCAATGACTTATAGTGCTAAAGGATTTCAATATCCATAATGAAGAAGGTACACTTTGATTATTGTGTAGTTTGTACTCAAGCAAAAACAAAGAAACAAATCAAAATTAGCCTTTAAGTAATAAAACTTCCAGCACATGTGCAAGTTATCTGTAAAGCAATTCAATTATCTGCAAGGTATTTAAACTATCTTTAGTTTATTTAAACTATAGGCCTGGCATGGCTAAGCGTGTAAGACGTGCGACTCGTGATCCGAGGGTCGCGGGTTCGCGCCCGCGTCGCGCTAAACATGCTCGCCCTCCCAGCCGTGGGGGCGTTATAATTCCACAGTCAATTCCACTATTCATTGTTACAAGAGTAGCCCAAGAGTTGACGGTGGATGGTGATAACTAGCTGCCTTTCCTCTAGTATTACACTGCTAAATTAGGGACGGCTAGCACAGATAGCCCTCGAGTAGCTTTGTGCGAAATTCCAAAAACAACAATCTAAACTATCTGTAAGATATCTTTTTGCGGTAAAGTAAACGTTCGTTGAGATATTTTCATCCCGTCCGTTTTGCTCTAAACAAAATTAAAGATTTTGAAAATGATAGTGCAAAGAGCACATACCATTCTATGCGAAATAGAATTGAAGTATATTGATGTCGTTCCGCAAGTGTAGCATGCACGGGTACCATAAAAACATACAATTAAAGGATTGCACAAATAGTTCAGAGCGACCATTAAATGACTCAATGTAAGAAGACGCATTGCTAATCAAAAATTAAACAATACAGGAATTGACTTTACCTGTTACATCTTAGTGGGCTCAAAAACTTTGGCTACTCTTGTTTGCCCAGGTAATGAGATTCAACTCTTATAAAGCACCCACGACTCCGACCTGCGGAGCGAGTTTTCTATAACATTGATAATTAGACTACGACCAGCCCACAGGGAAGACAGAATGATTAACGTTTCCATAGAGATTTCGATTTTGTGTGTTTTTTTCTTTTTTGAAATCTGAAGGCCGCCTTCTCGAAAGTATTCTTTCTTACCCGTATTAGACATATATAACAAAACATATTGGTTAGAGAACTATAGCAACTATAGGTCTATCAAGCATAATATGCAACACAAACTCGTAAAATTACAACAAAGAGCCTCTGGTGAGAAACAACATAATAAATCCTTTCTCAGACAATTCGGTGACTGCGATAACAAAACTTGTTCATAACCATAATGTTTTAGGGCTAATGTCATGCTATTTCTTGGCCTGTGGTTTATGAGAGTCCCTGAAAATATAATATCAAGCTCAGCCGATTTTGTGTGTATCTTCATCATGTCTGTAATTATAACATTAATGTCATATCACTTTTTAGTTTACTTGAGGTTTAGGATTAAATGTCTAATTCTGTTTTTTTTTTTATACACCTTGTTAACGTAAGCTCCTAGGTTATTTCGATTTCAATAAAAAAAGTTTAAGCTCAGATTTATATTATTTCTAATTTGTTTATTTCTGTTATTTTTGTGCATATGGAATCTTACTACTTGTTTTAAATTATTAGAATTCTAAACGTCGAGTTATGACGTGACCCTTGGCCATTCTTTACCTCACGTTATTTCACAGTTTATTACCACCCATTACAACTTTGGATCAAAATTATGTTATGTTTAACATTATGCTACTTTATAATTTATATTCGCCCTCAAAGCTAAGTCTTAACGGCATGCTATTACCTGGTTTATAATCAGCACTCATATTAGTTTGATGTAAAACACGTATCATGTTGTGTTCTTCCCACTTTAATGAGTATTAGACTTGCTTATTTCTATACATCGTTTAGAATGAATTAGATATTCAATTTCTACTTTAGCCTTACGGGACTAAGCAAACAGACATTGAAATTATCAAAAGTTGACAATGAGTAACAGTATGGATCTCTCCCACTCAGTCTAATGGTTCTTGTTTCCGGTGAAGGAAAATGTAAAGTTAAACATTTCCTGAAGCATATGCTGTGGTCCAGCTAATTAATCCATTAAAAACAAACGGAAATGTTCAAGACTTTCTTCGTTATGTAACCAGGAGGAAATGGACGGTTGTAGGGCACTTTAAATTCGAAATAAGATAAGTAAATCTATTGGGCGAATACATTTTCCTACCGTTCTCTAGCAACGGTACTCCACAGTTTACTTTCTGGCAACAAAACTAGTAGAAGTAATATTAGTAAACTAAATCAAGTAACAATAGTAAACTACAAATAGATTATTAAGTAAAAACTGATGACAATATCAGTTCGCTTCTTTACATATATGAGAAAAATGTTGTTTTTTACATTGTAATAAAAAGTTAATGTAAGCTCTGCTAACTAAAATATTACATCATTTTGTAATTTCAAAAATTGGCCATCATACATATGAGCAAGTGTTTTTTTTTTCGAATCTAGTTGAGCGACAGACTTGTAACACAAATATCATTTTAAATTTTCAACTAACTTAGAAAATTGAATTTACGACGTAATTTTCTCTTAAATTGCTTATTGTATCTTTTTATTTCAAAAATATTTAATTTATCTTTAACAACAAAAAAACTATCAGATTTAAAACGATATTTTCTAATATTCAAACTTCTGTTTCATCCTTTAGAAGTGTATTTACTTGTACCGCAATGACTCAAGAAATAACTATTTTTGTACACATCTCCAATGTCGGTTTTCCTTTTAACCAGTTTTTTTTACCGCCCACAATAATTTATTTAACATTCTTCAGTTGTTCCCTCACTTTATTGGGATTGTGTTTCGGTTTTGATCCGGATAAAAGTGTCTGACTTGTAGAATAATGGTAAAAAAGAAGATATAAGGACAAATGCACAAAGAGAGTTATCTTTCTCGAACCTAGAAAGCCTTAGTTTCATTAAGTCCTCTTGTTTCAAACTTGTTGAAGAAACCATTCTGAAGCTACTGAGACCAAAGATCTTTCCGTTCTCAAAAACATTTCAAGAATTCTTTAAGCAAGATCTTATAAACAAACTCCTAGAATTAAACCTAACTTGATTTTGTAATACTTTGATATACTTCTGCTGTAGTTTAAAATGTTAAAAAGTGCCTTAAAAGGAAAACTAGTAGGTTAACCTCTAACTCAGTGAGTAGAGCATTCGACTGTAGTGCGAGGGATCCGGGGCTGAAATCCTACTCACAAGAAACAGAAATTAGATTACTTCGCATCTAGTCTGTAATATTCAGATACATCAATATTCAACAGAAAAGAAATCGAGTAATTAAGAATGCAGGTCACGTAAATCATAAACAGGGAGTTTTAATGAACTAGAACAGCGAAAGAAAACAAACAAAAATAAACAAAGAAAAACTAATTTGTGTTCGCAATAATAATGTGTACTAAAAGAAAATTGTGCTGTTTTCATATTCTCTGTGATGGAACTAAAAGAAGATTTTCACAAATATTTAAACAGAACAAAGTTCAATGAATTAATCAAGTAATAACACCACACATTGAAGTCGAGGACTCTAGTGGAGTATCCCAAAAGCCTTAATTACCTACTTCAACGACTATTACAAATAACATATGCTAAAAAATAAGAATCACCAGTTCAATCCAACTTGCTCACACATGTGTAACTTCTTCAGAAAATAGCCACAGATAAAGGGACGAAGTGGCACAAGCTTTTATGGAAGAGCCATTGCCATATGTGAGGTTACCCGAGGAAATGGATTCGACTTTTATGCGTCTGATTAATACATATTTGACAATTATGAAAAATTGCCTAAACACACCATACAACAGATTAACAGATGTATTTGAAATTAGTTATAAAATGGTGTAATTTCAGGTATTTCAACTGTGACACTGTTATCATATTACATTATCTCAGCTCTTGAGACACTCAGGCCAAATTTATTTCTGTTACTTTTTTATACATTTAGACAGAGCATAATTATCCTTTTCATTCATGAACCTAGGCCTAGCTTAAGCGTAATATTTCTTTAAATAGTTCTAACTGGCTTCGTCTGTTCTTCCATTGTTACTTAAATCTAACTTGATTCTGCTGTTTAATTACATGTTCAGAACTGGCTTCATTCTGTCCTTTAGTTGCTACATCGTTCCCTTTCCTGCTCTTTCTAGCTCAATCCTGTTCTTTCTTTTCGTATTTATACCAGTGATGGCTTATACTCAGGATGATGCCTGCAATATATTAACCTCAACCACAAAACAGAAAACACAAAAACAGGAACTTATATATCTCAGGATGGCCGGTATGGATATTAACACTTTAGCAGGAACTTATATATCTCAGGATGGCAGGTATGGATATTAACACTTTAGCAGGAACTTATATATCTCAGGATGGCCGGTATGGATACTAACACTTTCGTAAGAACTTATATTATCTCAGGATGGCCGGTATGGATATTAACACTTTCGCTAATAAAGTAAAGAACAATGTTTCAATCTTTTTAGGTCATCTTCAGGTTAACAAAGAGAGAGTTTGCAACTGACCGTAATCGGGCGCATGTCTTAAGGGGCGAGAGTGTAAATCGGTACGGGATTGAGAGAAGTTGCAGTCAGTTGTTCGTTATCACGGAAAACAAAAACTTGTTTTAGGCATCTCGATGTGTTAGTATGTGAATTTGAGTCGGCATCCTTTCATAGCTGCAAATACTTTGGTAACGTCACCATGCCAGACAAGAGCTAACTATTGCCTGAACTGTGAAATGCATGGTCTGTTCGTTACAGTGATTGTTCATCAATTTCTAGGTCATGGATACGAATTCCATATGGTACATTATTACCATGGTGATGGTCAATCCCACTTTTTGTGGGTGAAGAAGAAACCTAGAGTTGGCGGTGTTGACTATCTGACGTCTTTCTAGTCTATCACTTCTAAATTAAGGATGGCTAACGCAGGTAACCTTTGAGTAACTTTGAGCGAAATTCAACAAATAAATGTGCTGTAAGTCTTGGAAATAACCATTAAATCAAGATGATGCTGGTTGTTAACCAATTACAGCACGTCATGTGGATAAATTCACCTTTAATATCGTAAAAACACAAATAATCACAGAATCATGAAATCTGTATCAACTTTGGATCACCATGACCTTTTTAGACTTGCGCAAGCCTCATTATTCTAAACCTTTCTTAAAATTATTTTCATTGGTTGTTTTTCACATCTAGTTAAACTTTAACTTTTATAGAAATGCGCGACTCCCTCTCGCGTTTTTCTGTGGCAGCATAGAGAAATTGCTTTTCTTAAAAAAACATCGAGAGGTACAAGCACTTTGTGTCTCACGACGTGAAATGTGACCGTGACGAATGCCACAGAGAGGGACAAGATATTTTAAACGTTATGCTAGAAAACGTATAATTTCTCAAGAATTTGAGATAAAAACGAAGAAACTGCCTATTAATGTAAAAAATAAGAGACATTTTATTTGTTTAAAAATTGTGTAGGCATAGCCTCCTTTTCGTTCACTGACGAACCGCCACTGAGTTAGACAAGTCATGTTATTTCATACTCACAAACAACTTATTTCTGTCCTTTCTTGTTACATTTGGAGTTAACATAATACAATTAGCTCTTTTAATACTCGTAACCAGCTTAATGTTGTTCTTTCTTTTTTATACCTAGCTTAATGCTTTGATTGTTTTTATTCTTATATCTACTTAATATATATATATTTTAAATACCGGTTTGGTTCGCTTTGAATTTTCGCGAAAAACTACACAAGGACTATCTGCGCTAGCCGTCCCTAATTTAGCAGTATAGGACTTGAGGGAAAGCAGCTAGTCATCACCACCCACCGCTAACTCTTGAACTACTCATTTACCAACGGATAGTGGGATTGACCGTCATATTATAACGCGCCCACGTCTTAAAATGGCGAACATGTTTGGTGTAACGGGGATTCGAACCTTCGGCGTTATAATGTGAGGGTCAATCCATTATTCGTTGGTAAAAGAGTAGCCTAAGAGTTGGCGACGGGTGGTGATGACTAGTTGCCTTCCCTTTAGTCTTACACTGCTAAATTAGGAATAGCCTAATAGCCCTCGTGTAGCTTTGCAGGGAATTTAAACAAACAAACGACTAGCACAGATAGTCCTCGTGTAGCTTTGCGCGAAAATTAAAAACAAACAAACAATAGAAAACTGGTCATTTATGAGATGCTATCTTACAGATATTCCGACATAACATATTAATACATTCAGGTGATAATAAAGATTAGCTTAGATTGAGAGATGGAGGTATCCCCTATTTCTAATGATTTTGGAATATAAAAACATATGGTTCAACTAAAACAAAAAACAAAAACAGAACATTCAGAAAATGACATGCAACACGTCGGACTGCATCTTTGGTAAGCAAAGTGCAGGTCTTGTAGCAGATGAGAATAACCGAGAAGGATTCTCGTCTGGAAAAGCGACATAAGTCACGTGTACATAAATTCCTTCGACGATGTATCAATTCAACATTTCCTTACTTCAAGTAGATGAAGAATCACACTATTTCATATGAAGACATAAAGATCAAGTCGTTTATGTATTTTTGTGCGAATGGACTGTTGAATGAGACAGTGAGAAATCGCCGCACTCGTAAATTAGATGGGTTATGGAAAGCATCAAGAAAGAATGGTGTGTTTTAGACAAAACAGTATCACTATAGAGCCTTTTTTAATAGATGCGTTGCAAAGCCATTGTCAAAATTTACGATCGTCTGATAGACCAGGGTTTATCAACCACCAGTCCGCAGACTGGCGCTACTTCATCACAGCCACCTTGCCAGTCCAAGAGATTTCACGAAAACAAAAACTGGCAGAATATACGTATGAAAATCATAATATTTTTTGCGTTCTACTTGTATATTAGTAGTCCGCGAGCCGTTCTCTAGTATCTAAGAGGGTGCGAAACGCTGAGACAGAGTTTGATGTACGAAGCGATGTGGTGAGGTTCCAAAATTGTTTTAATATAGGCTACTTAATCTCGATAGACCTAGAATGAATGACTTGTTGTTTCATGTAAAATATTGATCTAATTTAATTCTGTTTTTTCTTATTAAAATAAAGTTTAGTTTCATTTTGGTTGTATAAGGGCTAAAGTAAAACTAATTACTAGCTTGATTTTGGTGAAGAAAATAGTCCCTAAGAAAACTATGGTGTTTTAGAAAAATGGGAGTATAGACAACTAAAAAGAAATTCGTAAACCTGATTGCTATTAACAAGTAAGGTATTCTGGAGTTTGAAAAATATTAATAAGAAGAATGACCTTGTTCAAGGAACGTCCAACAGCAAAAAGGACCTGATAAAGGAGTGTCTGGAAAAGTATTGTTATTTTGGGAGAAGTGCTCTTTTATTATCAAGTGTTTTCTCGCAACCTCCGGGAGTAAATAGGATTTGATCGCTTCAAGAAAAGCTCTGGTTATTAATTAATTTTTCTTTTATAACTTTCAGAAGAAGAAAAAAGATTTAACAAAAGAGTGTTTTACTCTTTTTAGGTAAATAAATTTGTTTCGCAAATATTTTTCTCTTGTGACAAATGAAGGTATACTTCTACTGTACTCGTATGTTTAAGTAACTTGTTTATCTTGTGATTTTTCATGTTTATCACATACTGATAATAATTTGTCATTTTTACTATGATTAATTTTATCTAAATAATACCCTATAAATAAAAGAATTAAGCTTAAGACTAACTGTTTGAATTTCCTATTTATAGATTGGTAGATTTAATGTATGAACATGATATATTATAGGCACAACACTTCCTTTACGCAAGTGATCTGTATCTTGAATTAATAACACATTTAGATCTAAATCACTACGAACCAGTCGAATTATAATATGTACATCTGTCTAATACAAATCTTAAATCAAACCAACATGCGGATATTGATGGTATGTACGAAGGAGAGAAGTCAAGGTTCTATGGATTAATTGTATTCAATAACCAAATCAAACAGGAACATCTCTACGTTTTTAATAGAAACGTGTCTCACCTCTAAAGTCGATCACTTGGTGTTTGTTTTTGAATTTCTCGCAAAGCTACACGAGGGCTATCTGCGCTAGCCGTTCCCTAATTTAGTAGGGTAAGACTAGAGGGAAGGCAACTAGTCATCACCACCCACTGGCAACTCTTGGGCTATTATTTTACCAACGAATAGTGGGATTGAACGTCACATTATAACGCCCACACGGCTGAAAGGGCGAGCATGTTTTGTGCGACGGGGATTCGAACCCGCCACCCTCAAATTACGAGTCGAACGCCTTAACCCACCTGGCCATGCTGGGCCCACTTGGTGTTTTTTCAAATATTTTTATTATCAGGTCGATCAACAATTTTTATATCAATAATTTATATCCGTGCTTCTTGCTTTTAATTGTTCGAGATGATTAACAAAACAACAATACGGTGTTAAAGTTTGTTTCTAAAATATTCGTTTCCAACATCTGTTGTGGAACTAGTAATTATGTAATTAATACCGATATATTAACGTTCAAGTATAATGTTGATTGTTGGTATGCTGTAGAAACCAGAGACGTCTATCTATCTGTCTCCCAAGAGTCTTGAGTCATGTTTTACTATATAAAACAATGATTATGTACTGAAAACAAACAGACATCATTAAGTAATTCGTTTATCTGGATATGCTGTGGACTTATAATGAAGTTATTAGCTATGTGCTATATATCAAAATGCAGGCGCGCGCGACAGTCTCTCGAGCTTTTCTAACTTCTTTCATAGATGACTTCCAATAAAATATTTTGTCACTGTGCAATGTATGCCTCCCAGGGCGACAGCAGTATGTCTGCGGACTTACAACGCTATAAACTAGCTTTCGATACCCGTTGTAGGCAGAGCACATATAGCCAATTCTAGAGCTTTGTGCTTAATTAAAAAACATCAAAAACTGTACATTGCAGTTAAAAACAAATCGTGTTTAAGAATTTTCTTGTTCGGTTGGAACATATAATGGCGATTAGCCCGACAAATTGTTTTTAAACTAATTTTCACTTGGTTCTATGGCATAAAATCAAAGTTTAGCTCAAAAAATATTTCAAGGTTTGATTTGTGTATGTCTAGTTATAATAGACTTTGTAGCGTTTATTTATCACACAAATTATACATTATTGCCAAGGAACACGAAATAAATAAACTTTTCTTTTCTCTAGTGATTTTGTTTAATATTATAAACATCGAAATTATGGTAGATGTTCTCATACAGATTATATAGTTTCCTTTAGTCCTGTTACCGTGGTATTTTGGCACTAACTGCAACATGAGTATTATTAGTACAATAATTGTTGACACTAACACTTCCGTAGTTTCTTTTACTCCTTATCGTTTTCTTTGATGAGAAGGTCAACTGAATTTTGATAGAATCAAACCAGTATTTTCTGCCTTTATTCCAGCTTCATTTGTTCCTTAAGAACATTGTAGCTAGCTGTCCACTTGAAACAGCTTGGTTTAGACGCATATGAACATTTATTCCATATAGTCTATCTTTGATAAAACTAGACACAATTCTATCAACTTCTAATGGACTAAGTTATCTTTTTTTTCTCAGTGATCTTTTTAAACAGGCCAGTCTGTCACAGTCCTGAAGGAAGTATTTATTTTATTGTTAATTTAAATCAAGATATTAATAGCTTGATGTATCATTTATTTACATGTTAGTTATGACGTCTTTTCACAATGTACAGAAATATTCAGGAATTGTTTTACTGATCTTTCATTTTGTTTAATTTTTCTTTATCCATGCTCCTCACATTCCATTACTTACAAGTCAATCTATATTTGTCAACTGCAGTCTTTTGTATTTCTGTCTGGACTGAATTTTACTCTCATTTACTGCTCTTTTAGTGAGTACGTTGCCATTTTTATTTGCTTAAGTGTTTAAATATATATATATGTACGTGTGCTAATTGTTTCTATATGTTTCTTTTAACTCCAACTTTATCATTAAATATTCCTTGTTTCTCTACCGCTACTACTTAGCATTTAAAATATTTTATAATTTTTCTCATTCAATATTTTCTTTCTCTTCGCGGCTTTTCTAATTATTTTATACCGCTTCTAAATCCCCTCTTTATGAAAAATGAATTTTAAGTTTTGTGTTTGTCGTATAAACCAATGTCATCAGGCTCGTTTTCTACATTAAGAATTGGAAGATATATTTCTTTTCCTAACTCAATTACGTCCTGCATGAGTTCATCTATAATGTGGTCTTTCAATCTTCTCTTGAGGTCAAGAACTTTCAAATACAGAGAAACACGGGCTGTGGTTTCTGCTGCAGCTGACGGCTGTTTGAGATTGTACGCGTTGTTTTGGTTCCTTAAGAAGCAGTCTAAAGTCATGTAAGAGATAAAAAAAAAATAACTTCAGCACTGCAGTATAATAGTCAGCCTTTGTAGAAACCGTACATAAACTACGGAACAATACTAAAGGTATGAAATAAATGTCTTTATATCGATGCCTAATTCGAAGAAATAAAGACTAGCTTCAGCCAAGAAGAAAACTTTTACAAAGTTTGATAGTTTATTTTTCCATGACCACGTGGAATTAATAAAGAAATAATAATTTATCAACACATGGACTTAATAAACAAATAATAATCTATTTATCCATCAACATGTGAATTTAATAAACAAATAATAATCTGTCTATCCATCAACACATGAATTTAATAAACGAATAATAATCTATTTATCCATCAACATGTGAATTTAAAAACAAATTATAATCTAACTATATGTCAACACATGAACTTAATAAACAAATTATAATCTAACTATATGTCAACACATGAACTTAATAAACGAATAATAATCTATTTATCCATCAACATGTGAATTTAATAAACAAATTATAATCTAACTATCTATCAACACATGAACTTAATAAACGAATAATAATCTATTTATCCATCAACATGTGAATTTAATAAACAAATTATAATCTAACTATATGAATGAACTTAATAAACAAATTATAATCTAACTATATGTCAACACATGAACTTAATAAACGAATAATAATCTATTTATCCATCAACATGTGAATTTAATAAACAAATTATAATCTAACTATCTATCAACACATGAACTTAATAAACGAATAATAATCTATTTATCCATCAACATGTGAATTTAATAAACAAATTATAATTTAACTATATGTCAACACATGAACTTAATAAACAAATTATAATCTAACTATATGTCAACACATGAACTTAATAAACGAATAATAATCTATTTATCCATCAACATGTGAATTTAATAAACAAATTATAATCTAACTATCTATCAACACATGAACTTAATAAACGAATAATAATCTATTTATCCATCAACATGTGAATTTAATAAACAAATTATAATCTAACTATATGTCAACACATGAACTTAATAAACAAATTATAATCTAACTATCTATCAACACATGAACTTAATAAACGAATAATAATCTATTTATCCATCAACATGTGAATTTAATAAACAAATTATAATCTAACTATATGTCAACACATGAACTTAATAAACAAATTATAATCTAACTATATGTCAACACATGAACTTAATAAACAAATTATAATCTAACTATATGTCAACACATGAACTTAATAAACAAATTATAATCTAACTATATGTCAACACATGAACTTAATAAACAAAAACCTATTTGCCCCTCAACACGTGGACCTAACGCCCGTAGAGAACACTGAATATATTTACCTATCTTTAATCATTAAAGTAATTTAAGTTTTTGCCACTTGTGTTCCTATCACAGCTCAATAATTACAGTTGTTTGTTTGTTTTAAATATTCACAAGAGTTCTATGTATTAGTCGTTCCTAATCCGAATTAATAAACTAGAGGAAGGCAGTCAGTCAACAGCATCCATCACCAAACTTTGGGTTACTCTAATTAAATAAACGAATTTGACCTCACTCCTATAACACACGCAGGGTCTCAAAGTGTGGAGCCGTGATTCTCCAGCAAGTCACTAACCACTGACTTCTGATTAACAGTCCACCCCGTTACCATTCGTTCTATGTCCGCTCCACAAATTACAAACATAACAATTAAATTCATTGACAAATTGCAACAAAAGAATCAACTCTTAGTTTTATTAATTCTTATCGTTACCGTATCTCTGTTGTACTACAAACGTAATACATTTTCTTACCGTATCTCTGTTGTACTACAAACGTAATACATTTTCTTACCGTATCTCTGTTATACTACAAACGTAATACATTTTCTTACCGTATCTCTGTTATACTACAAACGTAATACATTTTCTTACCGTATCTATGTTATACTACAAACGTAATACATTTTCTTACCGTATCTCTGTTATACTACAAACGTAATACATTTTCTTACCGTATCTATGTTATACTACAAACGTAATAAATTTTCACAACAGAAACTTTTCCCAGGCTGAATAAAATAAACGAATATTACTATACAACTTTAAAAAAAATTACATTGAATTAAGAAATTATTAGACTTATTTATTTAAAAAGAAACGCCTATTTTAATTATTTTTATTTATGTGTGTTTTGTTATGATGATGGACAACAAAAACAAAAATGGTTTCTATTCTTTAAAGCGCTGCTGTTCGAATATGAGAAAATACGTTTTTCTATTTTTGGAATATCTGAATATATACCATCCTTGACCATTGAGGTGAGATTATAGAAAAATTTAGAAGAAACGAAGACTTACTTGTTTAATGACTTCATTGGACATTAAAATTGTTGTTTATTATCAAGATTGTATCTATATGTATGTTCAGAGAGTTGTTGTTTATTATTAAGATTGTATCTATTAAGAGTTGTTGTTTATTATCAAGATTGTATCTATATGTATGTTCAGAGAGTTGTTGTTTATTATCAAGATTGTATCTATATGTATGTTCAGAGAGTTGTTGTTTATTATCAAGATTGTATCTATATGTATGTTCAGAGAGTTGTTGTTTATTATTAAGATTGTATCTATATGTATGTTCAGAGAGTTGTTGTTTATTATCAAGATTGTATCTATATGTATGTTCAGAGAGTTGTTGTTTATTATTAAGATTGTATCTATATATATGTTCAGAGAATTGTTGTTTATTATTAAGATTGTATCTATATGTATGTTCAGAGAGTTGTTGTTTATTATTAAGATTGTATCTGTATATATGTTCAGCGAGTTTCTGTCCTTTCAAAAACTCTGTGTTCAACACTACACCAGACCCCCCATAACACAGCAGTACATCAACGGACATAAATCTAGAAAGCGGGTTGCGATACCGGTGGTAGGAAGACCACAGAGAGCCCATTGTGTGTCTTTGTGCTTAACTTCAAATAAATCAGCGTTACACCAATGTTCTAAATAATCCAGTTTACAGTGCGTTTTGATTTTGTTCAATATGAATAACTTTTTTGTTATTCAGTAGATGAGTACTACATGAAATACATTAACTAAAAGAATGAAAATGTGTTATGGATATGTTGAATTCCTAAACTTATCTTAGGAATTCTATATAAATATTGTTTAAAAAATTTGGAAAGGTTGGCTAATGAATTAATTTAGTTCTTTAGTTCATTGGAGAAATCTGACCGGTAACACCTAAGTTTTCTAGGTCCTGATTATAATATTTATGTTATTTAACCATGATGAACTTATGATCCTGAGAAGTGTAAACCGAGATTATACTGTGATTTTTAGTTCCACAAGGGTGAATTTCAGGTTATTATTTTTTCATAAGATTATATTACCCTTTTTTCCAGACTTTTTATGTAGAAACAATGGAGAAGATATGCAGTTATGTTGAGAAACAAGCGGTACAATGAAAGTGTGTGACTGAATATTGTTAAGTTTAATACCATCTGTTCCATCAGTAATGCTCTACCGCCTGGACAAAGAAAGACGTCAGAGAAATCTGATGATCCGTTGAAAACGATATGACCAGGGGCTTTTTTTCTATTGACACCACATCCTCAGCAAAGGGGTGATTTAATAAGACCACAGTACAGTGGTCAGCTGAGTGCGAGATACTGAGAAGGGAGAGTGATCAGGCTCAATTATCACTGCAACCTGTCGCTCAGAGAGCTCGAGGCAGGCGTGTATCACGTGACGATCTCAGGCATTAGCAGCCGATTCGGAGGGTGAATGAGAGCTAGTCCTACTGCGGGCGATGATAGTTGGAGTTTGTCTTCTAGTGCACGAAGCGAGAAGGTTGGATTTCTATCCGGTGTCTAGCTGGGATGGTGCGAGTTTTAAAGTACTTGAAAACAAATAATTCATCCTGCAGCTTTCAGAAACTACAGCTTGAAGCAAGGAGTTTGGTGTAGTTAACCAAAAGTTGTGGAAGGCTGACTGTAGTCGTTCAAACTGTTATAACGAGTGGTAGTCGTTCAAACTGTTACATCGAATATAAATCGTTTCTTTTGTTCTAAGGTTCACTAACCGATTAGTGGTGGCTAACAAGAAAGAAATATTGGCCAATGAAACTTTGTTTACACATATTATATGACCATCGCTTTTCAATAATCCATTGCATCCGTGCGCTAAGCGACGGTAGTTTCAGCAAAATATATTAGTTCTGCAGTTACGTGAACCATTTGTCAACTGTTTCCTTATCTATACAGACTGGTAATGGGTTATTTACACATATGCTACCAACTCCATAGCTAATCTTCTATATCAAACGTGAAAGCCAAGACATTTCAGCTACCAGCATGTGAAATAGACGTTCAAGATCATTCAAGTATTCACAATGTTCACTACTCTCTCGTTTCTCTGTTGCCTTGGATATTGTTACCGTATGTAAATGATTTTGTTTGTGTCTCGTTAGGGTAATTTTATTAATGTCATTAATTATTAAGCCGACGTTTGTATCTTTGTTGTAAACTTCAATTTATGAAATAAGTTATTTATGGATGGTTAAAACGTAGTTTACTAAGACAAGCTATTCGGTAAGTTTCTAATTCTTTCTATTACAATAACAGGTGTCAAAGTAAATAATTCTATGTCAGTTTTTCTTGTGTATCCTTTTCTATGAGAATAATTTTTATTCTAATTTTACAAAAACACTTGACATTTTTTAACATAAACATAGACTGATCAAACATATAAAGAGTTGTTTAATTCTTATAGTATGATATACAACAAAATTCTGAAGATATTCAATATAGCATTACAAACTCTACCTCTAAAATTATATAAAAAGAACCTGAACCTGGATTAACATTGGTTAGTTCATTTCCTGTGCTATTTCCCACAAAGGTTTTAAGTAACTTCTACGTATTAGCTCGTAACTAATAATGAGCGTTTTCAACAACAGGGAGCGTTGAATATTGTGTTGGTGTAATATTGTCAAAAAAATGAACGTTTATTAAAAAAGCGTCGGTGTCTTCGTATAGATAATTTCCTAAAAAAGTTTCAGACAAAAGTAAATTAGTTATTGTATACAAGTAACTTGAAATAGCATTGTTTTTAACGAAATAATAAATTAATACAGAGAGTTGTTTGAAAAAATGAATATTTATCACAGGTCCTCAATTACTTCGAAATTACGCTCCCAAAATAATTTCTTCATAAGATAACATAGTTCATGTATTAAATATAAATAACTCTTTGAAAATGAATTTTTATCCACGATGAACAAATATTATGTAAGTCCCACTATATGAATATTCATTACATAGTTAGCAAAACAAGCATCTTTAAATTTTCATCAGAATTACTATCTAGAAATGATTGTTTAATATATTCATAAGAGGAGAACAATTATTGTTCAAAAGTACATAAAAATGTTTATTAAGATAATATTTCAAAACAACTCTAAACTATGAACGCTTATTAGTGAAGATTATTTAACATTTAGAGAGAATGGTGCTAATTAGAAAAGATAAGTTTTATGTTAAAACAGCTCTTAAGCAGTGAATAGCCACTTGAAAGGAAATTTTTAATGTTCAGGGACAACTGTTACAGGAATTAATGTTTGTTAGAACAACCATGTTCTTATGGGAAGACAGCTCTAAGCATTGAATGTTTTTTTAGAGGAATTAAGTTAAAGTTTAGAGATAGAAAAATAATGATTATGTAGAATAAACCAAGCCTTAATATGAAAAAACAAATCTCTGTACAAATTAATATTTTTAAATGTTGCAGCAAAAAAGTTGTTGATAGAATATTTTCCCTACACAAATCCAGTTATTACATGAACGCAAAGCTTTATAATCATCCAGTTATTTTCATGGTTTTAAAACAATTCAATCAGAAACATAATTTGTAAGAAAAACCAAGAAATTAATAAAAATTATTTCTAAAAATGTTGTGATTACTGGAAAATTTTAGCTGTTACTGAAAACATAGAGACGATGATTTGAATTTCTAGCCGTTCCTAATTTAGGAGTGTAAGAATAGAGGAACGGTAGCTAGTCATCACCACCCACCGCCAACTCTTGGGCTACTCTTTTACCAACGGATAATGGGATTGATCGTAACATTATAATGCTCCCACTGCTAAAAGGGCGAGCATGCTTGTTGCGACGGCGATTCGAACTCGCGACCTTCAGATTACGAGTCGAACGCCTTAATCCACCTCGCTATACGGGGCCTAGAGACGATGAACCGTATTTAGAATTCACCCTTTAATAATTGTGTATAGTAGAAAACAAAATCGGGAAATAAACATTTCTTTGAAATAACTGATGTTCAATACCAGGTTCATTACTATGTAGAAATAAATCGTTCACCAAAACTGTTACTTCTCAGATAAATTCCTTTTTTTTTAAAAAAAAGACATAATGAATGTATCTTTATCGGTGGGTTTGAGTTAGTTAGTTAGGAAATACAAGTGTAATCTTTTATATCTAAATTTTACAGATGTGATTAGCTGTTTATTGTCCCTGGATGGGAAAGAGGTAAATTATGGAGTTAAAATAGTAACATCTCGGGTTTGATTTTCTTGTCGGTAGATAGAACAAATAATCCATTTGGCTCGGTCTAAAATAAAATAAATAACCAAGCACTTAGCTGATTGTTTTACACATGCATTAAATGTAAAATAAATAATACATACGTTATTGTAGCGTAGCCAAAAAATATCTGATTAAACCTTTGATTTAAATCAGTAATATGTATTTAGTTCAATAACATAACAAAATACTAGTAATCCACACGCCGTTTTCACGATCTGTTTGTTATCTACAATGTTGTACTTTTCACGCAAAGTGTTTTTGCTGTTTAGTTTGAGAAGAAAAGTTCAACGTAATAGAATTAGGTGAAATATCCTATTGAATTTGTTAGGAATTCTCTGGTTTTATAGTGCAATATGTTGTGAAAGGGCTTAGAATGAAATGTTGTGAATGGTATGCTTTATTAGATTGGGTTTGGGAAATCATTTCAGACTGTCTGTGCGTTTTTATTGTCTCTCTGAGTTCTTATCTAGTTGACAGTATTTTTAGCCCCCAGTGGCACAGTGATATATCTGCGAAATTATACCACTAGCAATTGGTTTCGACACTTGTGGTGGGCAGGGCACAGATAGCCCTTTGTGTAGTTTTGTGCTTGATAACAAACAAACAAACACCACAACAGTATTTTAAAGCTCTGATGTACATGTATTTTGTTTTCGTTTTTTCAGATTGTTAGTGATTTTTGTCAGATCATGTATTTTTGTCATGTTGTTAGTATCTGTTTCTCAAGTTTCATGTGTTTTAGTCAAGTTTTCAGTGTTCTTTTTTCTCAAATAATCTTAGTTGTTTCTACGTTGTCAGTGTTTTTCAGGTTCAGTGTACGTGTTTGGGTGTGAGGTTGTCAGTATTTTTCATCAGGTTCTATCCGTTCTTGTAAGATTCATACATTCTAGTCCAGTGTTTTTTTTTCAATATTAGTATGGGATTTGTTAGATTGTTAAGATATTTTCTAACTTTTTTGTATTTATGTAAGGCTGTTAATACTTTTCCCATATTCTGTACGTTATTATCAGATTGTCACTATTTCATCTCATGTTATACGCCTCCTTATAAGGTTTTGAATGTTTTTATCAAATTCTTGATATTTTTTATCCTTAGTATTGTTAATATTATTTCTTGGGTTCTATATGCTATTGTTAAATTCTGTTCGTACTTGTCACGTTGCTAGCGCTGTTAAGCTGTAGCGAGTGTACTTTTGCCAGCTTATTTGGGTTTTTGAAAGATCTATATGCTCTTGTCTGATTTTCTGCGTATCTGTCAAATTGATTGTGTTTATCAGCTCTTAATTTATGTGTGTGTATTCCTTTCAGAGCGGAAGTATTTATTCCTAGGTTCTATGTGTCATTGTCGGGTTCTGTGAATACCCTCTATGTTTTAATATTTGCATATTTAGTGGGTGTGATTTTGTCGTGTTGTTAGTATATTTTATCAAGGTTTATTTGCTTTTTTAAGGTTTTATGTGTTTTTTCATGTTTTTAGAATTTCTTCTTCGGTTCTATGTGTCATTGCCAGGGTTTGTGAGTTCTGACCAAGCTGTTATTATTTTTTAACTTTAGCATGTACTTTTGTCAGGCTGTTATTTTTTCTCAGATTCTATGTTACCTTGGCAGGTTGTTGGTATTTTTTTTCAGATTTTATGTGTTTTTGCCAGATTGTTGGTGAATTTTATCAGATTCTATATGCTGTTGACAGTTGTTTTTTTATTGTCCAGTTCCTAGTGTATTTTAGCTATACTGTGGGTGTTATTATTAGATTGTCAATATTTTTTATCAGGTTCTGTGTTCTGGTTACGTAGTTACTGTTTTTCAGCCCAATTGTGTTTTTTTTGTGAGATTGTTAGTCATATTACTAGTGTTTGGTTTTCCCGGCAAATTTTAGTGTTTTGCATACACTACTATTAGATGTTGTTTGCACTTATCACTTTGTCAGTGCTTTCTGAAATTTCATATACCTTGACAAATTACTAATGTTTTATGTGTGTGTTCTCTTCAAATTGCTGGAGTGTTCTTGTCAAGTCTTTGTGTTCTATCAATATTCTAGAATCTCCGTCTTCTAACCATTTTAGTTATTGTCAGTTTCTATGACTTATATGTTTTTAGATATGTGTGTTTTTTAAGAAATTGTCTTCTTTGTCACTATCATTTTCTATATGTTTCTATCATTGTAGTTTGCATTTTTCTCAATCTGCTAGCATATTCTTTTCAGATTTGTGTGTTCTTTTGCGGTTACGTGCACACTTCACCAGTTGTCTGTGTGTTATTGGGATGTTTGAATAATATTTACTTGTATTACATGTTTAGTTTATTGTGTGTGATTGTTAGGTTGTTTGTGTGGCTTATGCTGTTCTGTTCTTGTCAGAGTGTTTGTTAATTTTAGTTCACGTAGTGTCAAGTGATTCGTGAAGGGTTCGTACAATATTTGTTCTAAATATCAAAATATGAATTAACGATACGATACTTTTCTAAAAGCCTGTTCAAATCAACGGTAATTATTGTGGTCCTAACAAGAACAAAGTCTTAATATGGTTAATTGTGACGCAGGTAATCATTAGCTCAGCAACTTATTATTTTATTGAAAATATCTGTATAAAAGTTGATAAAATTCAAACTAACATGAGCTTGTATTAATGGATCACACGTGTTATTATGTAATCTATTGACGTTGTATGTAATGGTTAAATTCTGATGTGAACTGAAAATAAAAAAATTGCAAATAGCAATAGCACATTTTCAAAAGGTTTGTCATCTAAAATATGTAGTTGTAAATATCCTATACAACTTTTTCACGTAATATTTTATGACTTTTTATTTTTTAAGTGCATCACTAAAACAATGTTGCATAACTTATCAAGGTCTCATTTTCAAGTACATGTCTAGAAAAACATTGTACGACGTAAGTGGGAGTACCAAACTTACGTACATGACAATGAAAAGCTTTATACACTTTCTCGTGTTTTATGTTTAGCTTATAATTATTGACAACAGCGTCATGAATGTGATATTTGACTACATGGTTTATTGTACAGAAGGCTGAAATATTGTGATTAAATACATTATTAACATAGTGTTGTGCTGGTTACCAAGATTTCATGTTCACTTAGTCGTTATAACAATAATGTATAGATTGTCGAAGTCTTATGACTAGTTACATGGTTATAACAATCTAATAAGAGCTAACATAACATATAACAAAATGTTTAGGGACAGAAAGAGTCCTATTAGTGAATCTCAGCTTTCCTATCTTTTAAGTCAAACTAAAATTATTAAATAAATTAGTTTAAAAAATTAAATCCAGCCTTTTACATTCATATATCTATCTGTCAAGTTTTCTTTTAAACTTTCTCAAATTTCCTGCCTCTCCAACATCCGAAGGCAACCTTTTCCATAGGCCAACCACACTATTTGAAAAATAAAATTGTCTCAGTTGAAGACGGCTTCTACCTTCTCTAAATATATATTTGTGTCCCCTAGTTCTTTAACTCTCGCTGTTAAATATGAAAAAATGTTTATGTATAAGTATAATAGTTCCTTTTACAATATTAAACACTTCAATTAGACTCCTTCTTACTCTTATTTTTCAAGAGAACACTAGTTTAAGAATATTAACCTATCCTCATATGGCCACCCCTACATCGCAGATACCATTTTAGTAACCCTTCTCTAAACCCTTTCCAATAATTCAATGTCTTTTTTTAAGGTAATGAGCCAAAGATTATACACGATACTCCAAATGTGGCCTAACCAGTGGTTAAAACAATGAAACTGAAACATCTTTTGACTTCTATTCAATATTTCTGTAGATACAACCTTAATTCCTATTTGCTCTACCACTCGCAACAGCACATTGCATGGATGGCTTAAGAGACTAATCAACCATTAAACCAAGATCCTTTTCTATCAGACTCCGTTAAGGTTATTTCCATACAAATTATAAAACAAGTTATGATAACCCACATGCAATATTTTTCATTTGTCGTAATTAAAACCCATCTGCGATTATTTGTCCAAATAAATAAATGATCTAAAATCTTTTGTAAAATAGTAGCATTCTCTTCACAGATAGCAACACCCAAGACCTTGATATAATGGTCCTAAGACTGGGCCCTGAGGTACACCATTTAGTAGATAAATCCAGTTTGACAGAGCTCCATTTATAACTACCCTTTCTTTGCTTTCCACTTTTCTATCCAATTAGTTAACTTATTCCCCACACCTATAGAGATAAGTTTCTTTATAAGCCTTTTATGTGACACTCTGTAAAATGCTTTCGGAAAATCTAGATACATCAAATATACACCCATACCCTCATTTACATATGCTGTAGCATTTTCAAAGCATGTAAAAAGGTTTGTAAGTCAAGATTTTCCCTTAATGGAACTATAAACTTCTAAACTTTTTAAAATGACTTTGTAAAGTATTTTTATCACACTTCCCAAAATAATTCCCACAACTGATTTAAGACTAATAGGCCTATAATTACCGGGACAACTTCTATTACTGCCTGTGAGGATAGTAGTGACATTAGCTAACTTCCAATCTGTTGGTACTTTTCCATTATTCAAGGACTTACAAACATTGTGGCAAGTGACTCACCTACCAAATCCTTTAAAACCCTTGGGGAAATATTATCTGCCCAGAAGCCTTATCATTCTTTAAATTTCTCAGTATTATTTGAAAAAGTTAAAAATTTATGCAATTGTCTTGTTCAACTTTGTTTTCATATATCACTTGGTCAATATGAGAAATACTAATTAAGCCTTCATTAGTAAAAACTAAATAAAAATAAAATTTGTAACCCAGCCGTTTCATAATAATCAGATACAAGCTTTCCTTTGTTGCCATTTCATGACCTAGTTGTTTCATAATAATCAGATACAAGCCTTCCTTTGTTGCCATTTGATAACCTAGTCGTTTCATAACAATCAGATACAAGTCTTCCTTTGTTGCCATTTGATAACCTAGTAATTTCATAATAATCAGATACAAGCCTTCCTTTGTTGCCATTTGATAACCTAGTCGTTTCATAATAATCAGATACAAGCCTTCCTTTGTTGCCATTCTTCAAGGAACCTACCCCCATTCTCACATTTTGTTTACCCTTAATGTACTTTAAACATTCCATACTGTTTTAAGCCAAATTATTTTAATATCTTTCGGATGTCCTTATTTCCTGTTTGATCGATTTTCTTGGTCTTCTATAATCTTCTAAAACTTATATAATACAGTTATCAAAGTCTAGTATTTAACTAAATTACTTTAATTTATTTTTATGAACTGTCGGGATTTTATGATTAGCCACGTGAACATAACATTTTTGTACAGACCGTCATAGTTTCAGGCTAAAGTATACTACAATAACATTGTTATACGCGTAGTGTTTATGTACATTATCAGAGCAATGTAATATAGAATGTCGGGACTTATGATTAGCTACATGAATATATCAGTATTATACATTTTATCAACACTTAGTGTTTAGGTGCATTGCTACAACAATAATGCTCACTACGTTTAACGAAACCATTGTAACAATTATGTTTTTATTACATTCTCTAATATTTAGATAATTGACAGGAGCTTTGTTGTTCATATTGATAGCATCTTATATTTAAATACATGATTATGATAATGTTACCCAAACTATTGAGGCCTAATGTTTATGTACATGGCTGTAAGAATGCTCTACACTTTGCTAAGACTGGGTACGTAACTAAATATGTAAGATTAATAAACAGGTTTCCTGTGTCTGATGTTTCACTTGAAGATTATGCCATAGTTTTAAATCATGTTCAAGCTCAATATTTAATTACTTTTCTGTACTTAATATGATACTTATATCAGTTTAGACTTTAAAAAAGAAGGAACATTGTTATGTACAGTGAGATAATGGCATGTAAGTTACATTGAATTATATCATTGTTTACCAGAATAGTAATATTCGTAGTAAACAAGACTGTAACGTTGGTATTTTTACTGCAATTAGCGAAAGAAGTCACTAGGCTTTTACGAGCAATGAAATAGCGAAAAATACGACGATGATACAATAAAAAATGGAAATATATAACAGATCTTATCAATGGTAACAGGAAATGATGCTGTCTGCTACCGTGTTATAGTGGGAAGAATGAAACCATTGGATTTTTTAAAATAAGATACCACGTAATTCAGTTATGTCATTATAATTCATGCCATTCATGAATCGTCAGAAAGACAATAATACTTTACTTATTTTTAAACCTAATAAACTTTGCTAGACATCAAAGAACCACATCTAACTACGTTTACATCGATCGATTTGTATAGTTAAATCTTCATGTAGTACAGAGATAATCTCGAAGGTATTGCAATGCAAAAGCAACTTCGTCTAAGTGAACAACCTCGCCCAGTTAATAGCATGTTTCCGGCGAAACGACTAACGAAAGGGAGTGGTTTATGAGTCAACGTGTTTATGCGAGAAATGTCAGACAGCGTGTTATGGCAAAAACAAAATCCACCTCTTGTTCTTTATAGCTGTAGCCGTTAAGCTTGAAGATCATATTATTTTATGGTAAAAACATCATACACCCTTTGTTCTTTATCTCTCTAGCTTTTAACCTTGAATATCATGTTGTTTTTGGATTTTCCATTATTTTACGAGTTGTTTCTTGTGCTCTTAGGTTTTGCTGATTGTTTAACTCTCTGCTGTTTCATGTTTTTTATACTTTCTAACTCTATCGCTGTCTCCCACTCTCTGGTTCTTTAATTAATAATGTTACCTAAACCTCAGAACGCCTTTTAACTGTTTCGTTTTCTCTTGTTTTCTGTCTGTTTATTTTTACATTATCTTCTGAACTTCTCGAATGCTTTTTATGAGTTTCATTATTTAGAGGTGTTTTAGCATCCACAATTATCCTTAAAAGGCCACTGCTATTTTGGTTTTCTATATCTTTTTATTTATTTATCTCAGAGTATTATCGTTGCTTTTGCAAGTCACTCTAGTTGCCAACTTATCCGTTTCATTTTTATTATCCTTCTTATTGTTTTCTTCTGTTTCAAACTTTCAGTCGCTTCAGCTGGTAATGTTCTCCTAATTTTCATATGCTTCATTATATGTTCACCTCAGTAATTTGTGCTTATCTTTTTTACGTTATTTACTCTCAAAAGCAGAACCTTCTGACAACAAGTCTTATTCAGTTTTCATTTCCAGCCTACCTTTATTTATTTTCAATCAACACATTTTTCTTTCATCGTCACTCTTGATACACTATTCTTTATTTACACATAAATGTATTCGTAGTAATACATCTGATACACTCTTATGTGTTAACACACATTTCATCCTTCTGTGAATACAAATGCATGTGTTTGTATTAAAACACACTTTTATCTTTACGCATTCATTTGTGCTATTCATCACTATTGATACGTCCATCTTTGTTAGTGCTGTTGTTTAATTTTCGTGTGTTTACACATACACTTGTGTTTCTTTGTGTCCGTTATATTTACTCGTTTATCTGTGTTGAACGTTTTTACTGAGACATCCTCTTATGTGTCATGTTCTTCCCTGTTTTAATTACTATTGGTATATCTTTTGATGTGTATATATATGTTTATGTCTTTCTGAAGCTACTGTTGATAGAAAATATGTGCTCGATCCTTCAACGTTTATGTTAATCTGTTGTGGATCATACAGGTGGCGTGCGGTACGAGAGCTCTCAATAAGCGTGAAAGCTAACTGAACTAAATGATGAAAAATGGGTTAAATTTAATAGTAAACACTAAACGTTTTATTCTCTGCTGTACAAACAGGTTATATTGTAAAACACAGGTGCTGCGAACTATCTTGCCAGAGGTTAACACAGGGCTCAATTTAGAATAGAGATCGTTGGTTTACTGGTGTTGTGATAGAGACTGGACTTATATGACAAACAAGGTTTTTATTCATATTTAGAAAGCTAGAGAGACTGTTTCTCCCCATCAGAATAGTCACAATCGAACTCAGAATAAAGATATTCAGAATGGATAGAATGAATAAAAATAACTTCCATAACACTATGATAGATACAGTAATATAATCAGACACAGCAACTACTTTATATGCCAATGGAACTCAAAGTGAAATCCATTTGAACTACTTCTACCTTTGACTCCGATAAACAGACGAAGGATAAATATTACAGGATAATTGGTGCCAACACTGGTCACTAAAGTACTGTTAAGGTAACACTCTAGCTAATTGGCCTTGCAATGAAGCAGCCTCGTGAATGCGTTTGAAAAGTACGTTAGAGATATTTTAGTTCTCGTGTCTAATGTCGAAACTAAGACAGAGTTAATTATAAATACATAGATATACATGTATATAAAATAAGAGTTACAGAAAAGTGAAGAAATATGTATCAAAATACTAAATCTTCATCGAATCCTTCATCTTGGGACGGTTTTTTTTATCTGACTTGAGTTTAAGCTCGTTCTAATTTCAAACACAAACATATGACCTTCTACGTAAACTTCGATCTCAGGTAGACAAAACATACAAAACTTCTCTTACGAATTATGACTCATAATAAAATGGTAGGACAATGTGGAAAGTCTCTTCAACTGTTTATAAACACTGAACAATTTACAAAAAATTAGTCACACAAAGACAAAAAACCACGAAAAACAGAACATGATAACAACGAACCTGACGAAATAAAACATAGCAGGCAAATACTGCAGCAAAGACACCTTTACAGGAACTAAGTTAATTTCATTAATTAATTGTTTGACAATAATGAGACTTAATAATCGTAACCAGAAATAAACCATGACTTGTAAATAACGATTTACATATTTATCGTCGTAATAAAGACCAATAATGGTATCATGACTTATTTTACATATCAGTATAACGTGTTTCGAAGTGATAATAAATTTAGTATTCATAAGTAATCAATATATATATAAGAAACAAAGTAAAAAAAGTCGTAATTGACACTACTACTAATGTAATACCGAACTAATTACAAATGCTCTCTGTATTTACAAGCAATAAGATATTTCAGCTATTCGTCTTAAACTAACCTGCCCATAATAATCTATGAACAATGACAGACTAAAATATACAATGGATATGCTATCTCTTCCTACACCTTGGCATCTATAGCAATGATAAAGAAAACCAAAACCAACTATAGTAAATGTGCCCAGTTCAAATCTAACTAGTGACATTATTTTACCCTGAAACATACAAAGTTGACCGCAATATGCACTTAAAGTGACTTACTTAAACTAACCTAGCACGGATCATCTAGTCATTACAAATAATGCAGAGAAACAAGTGAAAAGATAATAAACATTCACTGAAAATTATAAACGCACGTAACATCACAAGAATAATCACTAAATACAGTATTGTGGATAATGATACTAAATATTCCCAAGTGGTACTCCACAAAGTAAAAAGAGAAAAGTAAAAAAACGAGCAAGTATGCGTGTGTGTGTATAACACCACATTACAACGTTGCACATTACCCACAATCTAATACAAAATATATGTTTAAATGTAACTTAATTCAAAAGCCACAGTTAACATTCAAAAACAGATTGTTTTACTAGAAAATAAGTGGTAACTTTAACCACAATCATAAGGAGAATAACTAAAATCATACTCTCGTGCATCGTAACATTTAATTAATGAAACAATCGTTATAAAGCAGATGGTAGCAAGGAAATTTTCTACATCTTAGCTCAACATTACTAACACTAAGACCCTGGTTTTTGTAGATTATTTTGGCCTGATGAATGTCTGCCTGATAGTTTGTACATCTTTGCCTAATCAACTACCTGAAAGCTCAACGCAGTAGCATTTTTTCCAGTCTGCTGTCTAACATACTCTGTGTGATCTCTTTTAATTAGATGGATGATAAATAAGGTTTTTCTTATGTAGCATCTTGTGTTTCTCATGTACATGAATACGTGTTGGTTCATTTAGGTTATCCCATCTACTGTACAGTACTCTAAACTAAAAGTAAAACACTCAAAATCAACGCGTGTCAATCAAATATTGATCAAGGCTTCCTTTAAATCAACTGTATCTAACCCACCTGAAGACAACTCATTTCAAAATCCAACCACTCCGATAGAAAAATAAATGTATTTGTTGAATACGACTTCTACCTTGCCAAAATGACGTCCATGTTTCTTAGTCTAACTCTTCTCCTCTTTAAATACGATAAAAATGATATATCAATTCTATCAATTTCCTATGTAAACTTAAACACTTCAATAAAATCCAATTTAACTTTCCTTTTTTATACGAACACCAATTCATAGATCTTAACCTATCTTCGTATGACAACATTTCTATCATATGTATATTCCAGGTAGCCCTTGTTTGAACCTTTTCCAACAATTTGATGTTCTTTGTAAAGGAGCCCAAGACCGCATACAGTACTCCAAATTGCATCTATCCAATGATCTATAAAATTGCACTATAATCTCCAGATTTGTATTAAACATTTCTATAGATGCAGTTTAATGTTCTATTTGCCCTACCATTAACAATAGTACATTGCTTGGAAGACTCAAGAGTCTAATAAACCAGAACACCAGCGCCATTTCCTTCCATAACATTGTTAAGGCTAATCCCATTATTATTCACCCAACTCAGCAAATCGTCCAAATCTTTTTGTAAAGATATAACAGAATTCTCAGAGCCAGAAACACATAAAACTTTAACAACATCAACAAATGTAAATAATTTATAACCATTCCTTCATCTATGCCGTTGAAATAAGTTAAAAAGAATAAAAGTTATAGTACTGAGCCCTGAGGCGATATAAGGCCAGTTTAACTGAACTCTATTTATAACCAACCTATGCTTTGTTTGTTCGAGCCAGCCAGTTTTCCATCCAATGAGACAACTTATCCCACACACATAGAGGGATAACTTTTTAACCTCATATGTGGCACCTTATCAAATACTTTATGGAAAATCGTATGCACCAAACCCACACCTGTAACCTCATGTAATAAGCAGTGATCTTTTCCAAGAATGCTAAAATAATAGAAAGAGAAGATTATTCCCTAATGATCAGTGATGACGAGAAAACCCACTTGTAGAAAAAAATATGTAAAAAAAACGGCTGGTTTGGGTTGAGAAACAATTTTATGTAGAGGAGCGAACATCGTTTCGACCTTCTTCGGTCACCCTCAGGTTCACAAAGAAATAAAGAGGTAACTGACCAATAGCTGACCGCATGTTTGAAGGGAGTTGTGTAGCTGAGTGTAGGAATGTAGAGGGCATGCTTAGATGTTTGATTATATTTATTAATATAGGTATAAAGGTGTTCCTTTGTATTGGTTTATTTTGGGTTTAAGTTGTTGTATAAGTAAGGCTTCTTTAATTTTACATTTGTGTATGTTTATTTCTTTATTTAGTATTTGAGTGTTTTCTATGGTTATGTTGTGTTTATTTGATTTGCAGTCTTCGAAAGCGTGTGAAGGTTATTTTGTGCTCTTTGAATCTGGCTTCGTTTTTTTCTGCTTGCTTCTCCAATATAGAAGTCGTGGCAGTTACCACATTGTATTTTATAAATAATGTTGATGTGGTGTTTGTCAGTGTAGTTTTTACATAGTATAGACCTTAGTTTTGTGCCTGGTTTTTGAATAAATTTCGTATTAACTAGAATGTCATATTTTTTACTAGTTTTTGCCAAATGTTGGTTATTTTTCTGCTAATGTCGGGAATATATGGTATGTAGCAGTATATGGTTTCATGATTTTTTGATTCGTAAGATATATTTACTTTTGTTGGTTGATTTTGCTTTCTGTCTAGGTGTGTACGTATAAAGTTTTCTTCGGTTTGTGGAGGAAACTTATTGATGTTGATGAAGTATTGTTTTATTTTGTCTAATTTGTCGTTAATTCTATTTGGCGAACATAGTTTTATGGCTGTGTTTATTTGGTTTCTTAGTATGTTGAGTTTTTGTTTCGTTTCATGCGCTGAGTCCCAAGGAATGTATAGTCCAGTATGGGTGATTTTTCGGTGAATTCATGTTTTAATTGCTGTCTTAATTGCATATGTTTCAACTTGTGTCATAAAAAATATTGGCTAGAACTGGTGATACTGGGTTGCCCATGCTTAAACCATTTGTTTGTATATAGTTGTAGTTGTTGAACATGAAGTTTGCCTTCAACGTGGTAAATTCTATAAGGGTTACCAATTGGTTGCTGGGAATGTTATAATCTCATATATAGAATTCCAAGGCTATCTTACATGCTTCAGCGGTTGGGACTTCTGTAAAGAGAGATATAACATTGAAACTGAGTGAATCCACCTTAAGTGACTTTGTAAAGGATCTTTTAACAGAATTTTAAACACACTTGACATCATTGTTATGAGATTAATAGCCCTTTGAAAAAGGGATTAACAGTAACAAACTTTCAGTCTCAATCGTTCTATAACCAAGGGGTTAATACTTTAGTCACAGAACTTATCTAGGATTGGAGGTTGCCATATTGCTTCTAACACTATTGCCAATTCTTGTTTCTTAATTGGTTTAAGAAGGTTCTTTAGGGAGTCACTTGTAATCATGTTTAACACTGAGGAACACCCACTTCTAACTAAAATGGAGCTGTCTAACTGAGCATTCCTCCTGGGAAAAACATATTTAATAGTGAATAATTGTATAGTCCACTTCATTAAAACATATAGCCAGTCTTTCCGAGTTCGAACCTTTGTTTTCACAATTTATCATAATATATTGTATATCATAGAGTCGTGTGAAAAAGTTAGGACACCCTATGAAAGCCTGTGTATTTTGTAACATTTTTAGATATATAGATATTTAATCTCAATTTCAACAATATTGAGATATTATAGAATATAACTAAACAATTAAAACTAAAGAAAAGACCTTTCAAGATATTCTGTACATGTAATTCTACAAAAATGCATATTCTAACTGAGGAAAAGTTAGGACACCCTACCCCTAATAGTTAGTGTTACCCCCTTTGGCTGAAGTAACTACAGTGAGATGCTTCTTGTAACCATCTACCAGTCTCTGACATCGGTCTGAAGAAAGCTTGCCCCACACCTCAATGCAAAATTCTGTCAGCTGTGAGATGTTTGAGGGGTTTCTTGCATGTACAGCCCGTTTCAAGTCACCCCACAGCATCTCAATGAGATTATAATCTGGGCTTTTCAGGACTCTCCATTTCTTAGTTTTCAGCCAGTCCTTGGTGTATTTATTGATATGTTTTGGGTCATTGTCGTGTTGCAGGGTCCAGGTCCGCTTCAGCTTTACTTTTCTTACAGATGGTTTCACATGATCCTCAAGCACCCTCTGATATACAGTAGAATGCATGGTGGATTCTATGATTGTGAGCTCTCCAAGTTCTGCTGCAGCAAAGCAGCCCCAAACCATGACACTTCCACCTCCATGCTTCACAGTTGGTATGAGGTTCTTTTCCTGGAATGCTGTATTTGGTTTACGCCAAACATGTCCTCTGTTCTGGTGTCCAAATAATTCAAATTTGGACTCATCTCTCCAAAGAACATTATTCCAGAAGTCCTGGTCTTTGTCTACATTCTCTCTGGCAAACTTCAGTCCAGCCTTGATGTTTCTCTTAGAGAGCAAAGGTTTCCTCCTTGCACACCTCCCATGCAAGTTAAACTTGTGCAGTCTCTTTCTGATTGTAGAGGCATGCACATTCACATCAACAGCAGCCAGAGCCTGCTGTAGGTCCCGTGATGACATGTTAAGGTGTTTCGAGACCTCTTTTAGCATCTTGCGGTTTGCTCTCGGGGTGAACTTGCTTGGACGACCAGACCTGGGCATGTTGGCAGTTGTTTTGAAAGCCCTTCACTTGTTGACTATTATCCAGACAGTGGAATGGCTGATTTCAAAATCCTTTGGAATATTTTTAAATCCCTTACCAGACTCATAAGCTGCTACAATTTTCCTTCTAAAGGCCTCAGACAGCTCTTTTGCTCTCGCCATGGTGCTCACTCTCACTTTAACAGTCAGGAGCACACCAAACTAAATGTCTGAGGTTTAAATAGGGCAAACTTCATTCAAAATGCTGAGTAACGATCTTCTAATCATGTACACCTGGTGTGATACACCTGAGTTGAGTTATTTTAAGTGGAATAAATGTAGGGGTGTCCTAACCTTTTCCTCGGTTTGAATATGCATTTTTCTAGAATTACATTTACAGAAGATCTTGAAAAGTCTTTTTTTCAGTTTTAATTGTTTAGTTATATTCCTATAATCTCTCAGTATTTTAAATATTGAGATTAGATATCTATATATCAAAAAATATTACAAAAATACACAGGCTTTCATAGGGTGTCCTGACTTTTTCACATGACTGTACTGTTCCTTTTCTTGAGTATTTTTATACATACATATGTGCCTCGATAAAAACAGCATTCAACTACACTAAACTCTCATGTTTATCCTATGTCATATTTCATGAATTGGAGGCCATGTTTCAAATGTGAAAGAAATATAACTTCTCTTGCATATGTCAAGAATGTTGAAAGTTAAAAAACAATCATTATACTATTGCTCTATTGTCTTCTGTGCCATCGTAGCATGTGGTTAGCGATCGTTTTGGTTTGTCTGTCCTTCGTTCACAAACATTGTAATCATCCACTTAACATGGTATACATCTCACCCAATCAGACGAAGAATGGTAAGGTGAATTATGTGTCGTCCACTAGATGACAAACTCAGCAAAGCGTAAATTGCCAAATTTCATTGTTTTATTGATAATTATTTCTCCAGATACTCGAAAGAAAATCATTCATTGCATTACTAAGTCACTAGCCACAGACTGTGCTAAAGTGTCAGCGAGAGAATACATTTTAATCCACTTTGTACAGTAATAGATCACAGCCATTACATGTTATTTTCCTTTAGTTGTTTCTGACAATATCATGACCCTTCTCTCCATTGCAGAACTGGCTATTCCGCAAATTCTACACCTGCAAGCATTTTTTATTGTTTAATAATTGCCTTTCCCACTGGTCAGCGTAAGACATTTCATACTTGCAATAATACTGTTTAAATCTCACTATCACTAAAAATGTATCCAGTATAAATTAACACTCTGGTTTAAGGTAATCTAACACTAAGGCATAAACAAAAATGCACTTAGTGATTGAAATTACCGTTACAAATCTTGGAGTACAAAAAGAAGAATCATATTTAACAAATACAGACAGCAGCACTGTTATCTTAGTAAAGTTGGCTACATACCTTAAAACTGAGAAAAATTTAAATTATTTCTTGTTATAAGATGTCATTCTCTCATTGCTTGAACCTTATCAAGAATGCAAGAGATATTGTTCCTGCTTTTCCTTTCATTTGAAGTATTAAGGTCAGATTTTCATTAACAGTCCAAAATGTCCAAACATTAATACCTCATCGACATTTGAAAATTCATTTGCAAATCATCAACTACTTAAAAGTTGTTTACATATTATGCAAGCATAATTGAATTACATGAGCTTCTCATAGGCATTCTTTAGTTTTGAAAGTAGCCCTACATCTATTTTAAACATCACCTTATACCTGTCAATAGCCAAAGGTACTGTACCAGTAGGGCTCCTCTGTTGCATTCGTACATATATCTGTTTGCAAGAGAATAAACATGGCAACACATTCATTTGTCAGAAATTCTTGAAAACCATGGTGTGCCTTTGTTATCTTTTACTATTCTTCCAGGATATGGCCTTACGCGTTCTGACAGCGATTTCAGTAGTAGCTTTCATTATCTACTCTATTATTCTGTATAATGTTTAATTAACAGGATTCGTATCACCACTTCGAAAATGGCAGGCAGCAGGTCCTAAACATAAACCTACACATTAAACCATTAGCTTACTGAATGTGTAACCAGATTGTTACTACTGTCGTTTATCAGCAACCTCCAGGAATCTGTATACTTGTTTGAAAATATAATGATAGCTAGACTAACCATAGCTTTTCTGTTACTTTCAGTTGCTTATTCCTCACATATCTTTTCTAGTCTCATTGCAGTTGGTAACTTTATAGTTGTCTCTTTATAATTACACACATTTAATTAGAATATATCCACATCTCAGATACATTGCAATTTGAGCAAACATATTTTTGAGTTTGGTACTCCCTCACGTATAATTTCCAATTAATTCCATTCACAAATAGCACCACAACTCACTGCATTCATAGTTTACCACAAACTACTACTTATATATTTCATAAAAGCACTCTTGCTATCCATTGCTTCTTGGCTAACATTTGATAACTCTACCATAGAGTTACAACTAGTTCACCTGGTCCACAGTTCGTGTATGCAGTAAGTCCACCATTAAAAATCCTAGTTAGTTTAAAACAACTGGTTTTACAACTATAATAACTTGTTCTGAGCTTCTTACTGCTGCTGTCTGACACTGTGAAAATATGTGTTCTGCAGTTTCCAGCTCTGTATTGAACTTTATATACAAGCAGCCCTTTACTATTGAGGTGTATATTATAACAGTTGTCTCAGTGTTAATCTTTACAGCAAAGTGCGTGGATCCAATCCTCGCTAGCAATCTATAAGTTTATGTAACTGTGGCTGAAAATAGTGAGATTTCTCAGGGGGTGCAGGTGCATCTGGATGTTGTGTTGTAGTTTGCTGAACCATAATAGCTGTTTCCACTAGTGTTTTATTAGAAGCTAATGCTACTGACACAGTTTCAGTCAGTTTCATACGGCCATAGGGTCACATATCAGTTTGTTTGTTTGTTTTTGAATTTCGCACAAAGCTACTCGAGGGTTATCTGTGCTAGCCGTCCCTAATTTAGCAGTGTAAGACTAGAGGGAAGGCAGCTAGTCATCACCACCCACCGCCAACACTTGGGCTACTCTTTTACCAACGAATAGTGGGATTGACCGTAACATTATAACGCTTCTACGGTTGGGAGGGCGAGCATGTTTGGCGCGACTCGGGCGCGAACCCGCGACCCTCAGATTACGAAGTGCACGTCTTAACGCGCTAGGCCATGCCGGGTCTTCACATATCAGACCGTATAAATGAGAATGTCTTAGTACTCACTGTGCTTATGCTTATAATGCCATGTAAATTATGAACATTATTGTCATAATTTGATATATCTTCTTTGGATCTTGTTTGTTTAGTATTTAACTCTAACGTAGCGGTAGTTCAAAGTATGTTGGGGTCAAACCTACAACAATACTTTTTCAAAAAAATTAGACTCAGGTACGTAATTGGTCAACATTTAGAAACTCAGTACAAAAGAAAACCAGACCATTCGAGACTAGTTTATTCTGCATCTAACACAGCCAAAGTATTTTTTGCAACATCCGTATGAAGAGAAGGTTTTATTTGTATCACATTATAATTTCTTTCTGTGGACAGTGACGGAAATTGTCCTGTATTATCTTCCTGCTCGTGTAAATTAGGGTGCAAGCATTGTGTAAATTTGAAATGTCAGCATAAATTAAACTAAACCCTGTACTCTTCTGTAACTGGACATATTGTCGAGTCACTAAATCAATAAATGACACTTTAGCTGAGAGATGATCCTACTCAGATCTGACTTACAATGTTCATCAACCACAATTCCTAGAAGATTAGTCACTAAGATCTCGCTTCCAGTGTTAATGCTTTACTACTTATAAAAGACAATACCACCCAGATCTATATTGGAATTCATTTTCCCTTATTTCTGGAAGATAATGTCACCAAGATCTGGGTTCCAGTGTTAATGCTTCGTTACACATAAAATGGAAAAATAGTTAGCAGATGTGCTTACCCAATACATCTTTATCTCAGGTGCTGTAAACACTTTAGCCCAGTCCTCAGTAATACATGTACTAGAGAATGAAATATGAGGAATATAATAGAGGCAACCTCGTGTACTCTCAGTACATCCTGGCTTACTAACATTTAAAGGTCATCTTACCCTTTTAGTCTTTACCACAGTAAATTATCCCTGTATCTCTGGATTATTAATCCAGCTCAAAGATCAGCTTCTTCCCGTTCCTCACGTATTTCACCTTAGCCAATTCCTAGGATGAATCTTTTCTTCTTGGCTTTAGTTTCACGTTCTGCGGGGAAAAGAAATAGTGTTAAAGATTACGTAACTAAAAACGAAATAGAAGCCGCATGTTAGTCAAAGGTTTAAAGTAAATAAGAAGGTAGAGGTAGGTGTCAGTATGAGAAAGTATGCAAAACGAAATTCTTGATAAGACACAAAATGTGACTAATAAATACAAATATTTTTATTACATATGGCAAGAACCTATGGCATTGTGTATCACAACCTTTAGTACTTACCTTTTCTAAGACTAATACGTAATTCAAGTTAGGACATAGGTCACTGGATGTCTAGTGTGGTAACAAAGAGAGATTTTCTATATTAAAAAAACAACTTATTCCTTCCATGTTCAAAAGATGGAGACTTTCACTGCTGATTGTGAAAACGAGAATGGATCTCAATAGAATCCCATTTTGACACAAACTTAATATAAATAGTTTTTATCAATGAATTTCACTAACACATCCGCTTTGGAGAACAGATACAGTATACCAATCAGCCAGAGCAACCTTACACACCGGTACAACTCAAGTGGTGCATCTCAAATGTACCACTTTACCATGTGTCTCTGTCGACAAAGAATAGGACGGACAACAATAGGTAAATTCCCACATTGGTCTGGAATAGAATGGAATGGGTTAAGATTTTAACAACTCAGCCATGGGTTTTAAGGTTTTCACAGTTAAAGTCGAAAATATAAAAGAACAAGCACGTGCTGGTAAAAATACGGTATTTACCCATCCTTCTGTGTTTACTCCATTATTTCTGTTTATTGTCACTGATGGTACAACCATGTATTTAAAGAATAATTTCGATTTAATTCAATAAAAATTTATCCTTTTGTGTTTACGCAATAATTTTTATTTATCGTTGACAATAATACTTGATCATTCTATGTTTACACGATCATATTGTTTTGTTGTCACTAACGATACATACATTTATATATTATATAAGCCTGTGTTTACACAATCATTTCGTTTATTGTTTGTATTAATACATGACTTTGTATTTACACGGTCCTTTCGGATCATTGTTAATAATAATACGTCTTTTTCTGTTTTCGTGATTACATCTATTTGTCACTGATGGTACAACCTTGCGTTTACATGTGCATCTGTAGTTTGTGTTTGTGAAAGTATTTTTTCTGTGTTTACATATTGTCTTTCTCCGTTAGTTGTTACTTTGGTATGCTGCTTTGTTTATGCGTTCATGTCTGTTGTTACTATAGGTACATTCTCCTATCTACGGACAATTTTTTTTTATTTCTGTATCTATCTGCGTTTACGTTTTCATACCTGATGTTACGATTGATGTATTTCCATATAGTTACACATTCATCTCAGTTTATTACCAACGTATATACCTTTGTGTTTACACATACTCGTTTAATTGCCATTGGTGCATCCCTCTGTGTTTATACGTTACTTGGTTGTTGTTACTATTGGTACATTCTTCCGTGTTTACACCTTCATATAAGTTTGATGTCACAGCTGACACTTTAGTCTGTGTTTACATGTTCATCTCTGCTTTATTTTGATGTTAATGTACCTTTGTTTGTTTATAACATTTCTCTTTGTTATTATCATTGACATATCATTCTCTGTTTACTCGTTGATTTCTGTTTTTACCAATACTGATACACGTTCCTCTGTGTTTAGATGTTCATATTTATCTACTGCAAAATCTCTTTGTTATTACACGTTCATCTTTATGATAGATACCTCTCTAGTTGCACGTGCACCTTTATTTATTGTTACTCAAATTAAAGTTTTCCTGTTTCTAATACATACACACGTATTCTTTATCAGTACAGATTCATTCTAGTTTGCTATAATTGTGGATATTAAATAGCAAACGCAACATATCTAGTTCGTGTATCACCTTCTTTTAACAACTTATAGCATTGTCTAAGAATGCTAGCAAATATCGATCCACTGCTAACAGTGTAAGAGCTTGTTAGTAATGAAACGACACTAGAAACTACTAATGATTTACGTACCAATTGCGCATTGATTATATGAAGTTCCTAGAAGTTTAACAAAGTGATGTACGCCCGTATTGTGTTTGACTAGTAACGACATACGTTATTCAAACTTCAATAACAACAACTGGACGATGAGGTCTATAAGACGAAACATACAACAGCTACTTAACTTCCCTGAGTTCTTACCATTTCTAATTTCTGAATTTTCTGTTCTGTTTATTATTATGGAATGCAAGAAATGTTGAGATTCTTTTTTTATATCAGGGTAAAGCAGACAAAGTTCCAGTTTTAATGGCGGATGACGTTGCTTTCCTAAGTTTATCACTAGCTCCAAACACCGAAGACTTAATAGCAGTTTGATTCTTAGTTGTTACGAGGGCAAAAGACAGTTTAATTTCATCTTACCTTTATACCTCATATAGTAGTCGCGATTATAAATGTCATTTTTGTTCATAAAACAATATATCAGGTAAACTGCTAAATGACACTTTTATTCTGCCATTATGTTTTACGTTATAATTTTAAATGTTTTAACCGGATAAAATGTAAGATGTTAGAAAGAGTTAAAATATGCTTATGTAGCTATCGGTTTTCTAGTGATTTGAATTCTCCATTTGATTTATTATTTTCACTGAAGCTTGATAAACAACACGTTCTACGTAATTAATAACAGCTAATGCCCAGCGATATTGGAAAGAAATTCTGAGTAATGACAAAAGGTATAACAGGTGATGCCCCAATGAAGAGAAAGAACAGAAAGATAATTCGTAACTAGAGACATGGCTTTAAATATATAAATCTCTTTTAGACGGAAACGAGTAGAAACTTTTAAAATTAATATGAAACTGCATTGTAAAGTAACTAAATTGGGAGGAATTTAAATATTAATTCTTATTAAAACTTAGTTCATTAGAACGCATTAGAACAGCTCGTAAGTTTAATCGTTCCAAATGTGAAAACAAATTTATATTGATTTGGTCTCTATTCAAGAAATCAATTGTTACTATTCCCTGAGTGCATGTGAATTTTGTTATCACATTTATGAAACTTATCCTCCAATAGAGTTATCTTTTCAACTGCAGTCAAGATGAGCATCCTTATGACGATAGTTCTTAAAATGTTCATTATATGTTTCGAATCATAGAAAGAAAAGAGCACTTGTTAACGTTTCCATGGTAACAATTTTGATATTATTACAAAGTGTTTAAAGAGACAAGAAACTAAATGGGCCTGAATGACATAATTTTATGGCGAGGTAGAGTACTTGCTATTAAATATAGATTCACCTTCTATCAGCGTTGTTTCCCTCACTTCCAATATATTCTGTCTACGTTCTAAACTCAGAAAATTACGTCACAATTATTAGCAAACTATCGATAAATCAGAATGAAAAACTATCACGGACAATTTCGGAAGTCAAAAGTTAAGAAACTTCATCCATTTCAAAAGACGATAATCAAATTGTATAGCAGCGTATCACCTATCTAGCCATATCAATATAGAAAATAGTAGAAACATATTTTTTAATGTACATAGTAACATAGTTGTGCATAAAAACAACTTTTTTCACCCAGAATCAAACTTCAGTTATAACTCTGTATGTTTTGGCAGTATTTCACTGTCATTGTCGGAGTGTAAAAAAATATTACTTCTGATGATGGCAATGAAATACTATAGAGTTGCAATCACAAGTTGTAATTAAAATTACAGTGCATGAAAAAAGTTTTTATGTGTTTCATTCACATTTTCCTTTTCAGGAACACATATTTTAACTTTTAAAAAAGGCTCTGTTAATGTTTTTCTGTTTGAGAGATTACCTGCACTAGCTGTCTCTAATTTTAAAGAGATAAACCAAGGAAAGGGCAACTAGTCATCGTCACCCCCGGCCAATTCTTGGGTTAGTCTTTTGTCAACGAATAGTATCATTTACCGTAATGTTATAGCGCCATTACTGTTGAAAAGGAAAGTATTTTGGATCGTGGGATTAGACGAGTGCCCTAATCACCAGACCGTGCCATGCTGTATGGAGTTTAATGCAAATAAAATTTATTCGGTGACGAAAGTGGCATTAGGCTAAAACCTGAAAAGGTTACTTCCATTTTTAAGGATATTCATGGACCAAATACACTTAGTTAATAGAATTTTGTGTACACTTAAAGCAGTAAACGTAGTTTATAGCACATGTGATGAAAACAAATAATTTTAAGCTCCACAAACTTCGTCTCTAACCTTACACTTTCTTTAATTTCACGTAAAACTTTTGCAATTCCTCTTTTGTTATTCTACTCAATTGTACCCCGAAAGGTTAGGCAATAAACAGTTACCTAGTTTTTATCAACTAAATTTTCTTATCTTACCATTATTATTTGGCGAGCTTCATATATCGTCTGAAGTTACTTTACCTAACTGGATAATCCCCTGTTGGTTCATTGGTAAGTGTGCAGGTTTACGACAATAGATTGTTTGTTTGTTTTTGAATTTCGCACAAAGCTACTCGAGGGCTATCTGTGCTAGCCGTCCCTAATTTAGCAGTGTAAGACTAGAAGGAAGGCAGCTAGTCATCACTACCCACCCCCACCTCTTGGGCTACTCTTTTACCAGCGAATAGTGGGATTGACCGTCACATTATAACGCCCCCACGGCTGAAAGGGCGAGCATGTTTGGCGCGACGGGGATGCGAACCCGCGATCCTCGGATTACAAGTCGCACGCCTTAACGCGCTTGGCCATGCCGTACGACAATAGAAATCGGGTTTCTAAAATTTCAGCAGAACAAATATAGTCCATTATACAGCTCTGTGCAAAACAACAACAAAAAAACTAAATGAATGTATTTTATGTTAAAACTGTAAACCTGTTTAATACTCCACTAGATCGGTTCACTGTTTTGTTTTTCATTGTTTTCGCTGACATGTAGATAAAATTTTATAATGTGAAATGGTAAAACAATGTAAGACCGAAGGGTCTGTTGCTCGGGACGTGATACCACTTAATACGTTCCACACTTTATCTGTGGAGACTTTATAAAATCGATATTCAAACCCGTTGCTTTGTTCAAAGTACTATACAAAGCGTTTGTGGCGGCTGTTGCATCTATTACTCTCTTCCTAATCAGCATTTCATAATTAAGAATACCTATACTCGAACCTCTGATCCCTCTGACCTATACGTTTAACCCATGAGTCATTCATTTGAAAATTCCAGGTTCATTACAATTTATAAAGAAAGAATTCAACTGTTTTAACGTGCATTTTCGTTACGTGAAAGATCCGGCTAAAACATGAATCCTTCGTCGTGAACGACTTATAGTTTAAAAGTTGTAAAAGTCTGTTTTTTTGTTCGTTTTGAATTTCGCGCAAAGCTACATGAGAGTTATCTGCGCTAGCCGTCCCTAATTTAGCAGCATAAGAGTAGAGGGAAGGCAGCTATTAATCATTACCCACCGCTAACTGTTGGGGTACTATTTTACCAACGAATAATATGATTGATCATAACTTTATAACGCTCCCACGGTTGAAAGGGCGAGCATGTTTGGTGTAACGGAGATTCGAATCCATGACCCTCAGATTACGAGTCGAGTGCCCTAACCAGCTGCTGGCTATGCTAGGTAGTAGTGAAAGTAATCTTGTATTATTAAGTTGATCTTCTTTCGTGACTGTCTTATAAAAAATCTAACATCTGGTTTGATTGTATTCCATTGATAATCCAAAGCGAGGAATATTTCAATAGATTGAGTGCAATAGAAAAGAACCTAATGCCAGTCAAAGTTGATGTCAAACAATCTCTACCAACATTCTGTAACTCCAAGCTATGAAAAAAAAAGTTCTTTGATGGCACCTGATGGGAATTTTATATCGCAAACTTTAAATGTTCTAAATAACCACATTTATCGATTCACTGTGTGAAAAAGTCATAAATTGAACCAGACACCGTAGGCAAAGTCCGCTTTAATTAGATAAGCGTGTAACTTAACAAAATTTATAGGGTTGTAAAGCTGAGCGAACGCTATAAAGACACAACTTAGTAGCAGTTACAATATAGCTTGATAACGTAAAGATTTAAAAAAAAACATAGTAAGAAGATGGAACTTACCTACAGTGCTTATATTGAGTATAATGTTTAAAGTATCTCAATATTCACGGCATTTAAAATGAGATCGCATGTTACTCGATATCCTTTCTATACCACAACTTTTGGTATTAAACTGAATTTTATTTTACTATGATTTATACCAGCTGAAACCAAGCAAGATCGTATTTTTAGTAAAGGTTCTTAATTAAGCAAATTCACCCAAAAAAAGTGAAAGTGAAAGGGAAAAAAAATTGAATATCACATTTTTCAATCGTTTCTGTTTTCAGTTTTGCTTACAAAGGAATGATTTTTTTTTAATTTCGCGCAAAGTTACACGAGAACTATTTGCGTTAGCCGTCCCTAATATAACAGTGTAAGACTAGAGGGAAAGCAGTTAATCATCACTGCCCACCGTCAAATCTTGGGCTACTATTTTACCAACGAATAGTGGAATTGACCGTCACATTATAACGCCCCTACGGCTGAAATGGCGAACATGTTTAGTGCGACGGGGATTCGAGCCCGCGACCCTCAGATCACGAGTCTACTGCCTTAACCACCTGGCCATACCGGGCCACAAAGGCATATAACGATGGAAATTAATCTTTGATATCCAATAATCCTCAGTCATAAAACACAAACGTTCCTTCAATTTTTGTGCTTCGCAGATCTATAAAAATTTCAGTCTATCAAAATTCCTGAACTACAGCTTTGTAGCCACAATACACACACATACAAAAGTCCATTTATATGGAATATAAATAAATAAGAAAGAAAACAGTAGTCTTAATATGTTGGTATTCCCTTATCCTGAAATTACTTAAATAAAAACAAAATTGAAAAAGATGACCATTTTATTTGTAGACAACCATCGAGATGCGTTATATCAATGACAGATGAGGCTAGTCTAGCTTTTAACAAAGAACCAGTTCACACGCAAGATTGTATGCTGTACATTTATACAACTACCACACTCAGTTCCAAATCCAGGACTGTGACCATGAGTTTTGAACAGACTTCACGGAACTCTAAATTAGATAATGCTTCAGTTTAATGAACATTATTAGATATTTCATTAATCTCTGCTGAACGAGTCGAATTGTTATATAATTTCCAGAATAAAATAAATCAGATTACGAAACTACCGCTAAATAACAGTGATTTTGAATTCAACAGAAAGCTCAAGTTTAGAGTGTATTAGCCGAAAGTTGATGTCAATTTTGAAAAACATAAATGAAAACAGGTTAAAAAGATAATTTAAACTGTCTACACAATCTTATCAGAATATATCAAAATATGTGAAGGTCTGACTTTAAATTATTTTTTTATTTTTTCCTTACACTTATCGTAAACTATCTTACACATTACGTTATTTTTAGGTCCAGGTTCAAGTTTGGTTAAATTAAGTTTTATGAAATTCGATAAATATATATATAATGTAGATAACGTTTACTTTCTAAATATTCCCCCCCCCCAGTGTCACGGCGGTATGTCTGCTGACTTACACCCCTAGAAAACCGGGTTTCGATACCTGTGGTGGACAGAGCAAAGATAGCCCATTATGTGGCTTTGTACTTATTTCTAAATAAACAAACTTTTTTAATAAAGTAGTACGTCTTTAAATGTATTATCTTGTATCCAGTGTTTGGATAGTTCATAAAGTTTGGTATACATTTTATTTGTATCGTTTATTACTATATTACCATTTTGGATCTAACAGTTTGAAAAAAACGTGACTTTTACTTCCACATTTTCACTAAAACATGATCTTCCCTGTAAAAAATGTCGGGTATGGATAATTCCGAAACTGAAATCAGTAGACGAATTTACCAATATTAAAACTTTGCTTGATAATTACGTCGATTTTGATCATAATATTATTTTAAAATGTTCCTTAATACAAGTTCTGAATATTTACTCCTTTAATTAAAGTTAATTAATACTCTTTGTCATACTCTAACAAACAATGGTCAGCAAAAGGCGTTTTGATACGAATGTAAATTTGTGAACGGTTTCTGTTGCAGTTAGTTTTATGGTAAAATGTGTTTGAATATAAATGCACAACCGATTTTCTTCTATACAGCAAAACAACTACAGTCTATAACTTAAACAAAATGTGCGAAGTATTTAACGTCTTATTATGAGAACAACAAGAGTTAATTTTAAAATGTTTGTAAAAAATTCCAGACACAATGAAATAATTATTAGATATTATGGTTGCTCACTTCATTTTATTGTGTCGTCTCTTTCGATGAAGGTAAATACCTTATTTACGTACAACATATAATTTATCTCCACTTATATTTACATAATAGAAAGTAATATTCCACAGAAATGAATGTTTTATTACTTTATTATATGTGAATTAAAATCACCAGATTAACAATACTACGATTGTTTAACAATAAGCTTGTAGTTTTATTTTGAAGAAGTGAGAAAAGTTGCTAAGTTTATCCTTCTATAAGAGAAATAAATTTTAAGTTTTACTTTAAAACAGACGTTACAGTCGCTGTGGCCCGACAAAAGGGACCTGGTTTTCTTCAAGAACCTCCACATATTATTGACTTTTCAAACACAACTGGAGCTGTTATTCAATGTTTAGCACACGGTGATCCTTCTCCTACGGTCAGTTGGTCAGTGAATGACAGGATAGCGGTCAGCGATGTTACAGGTCTCCGTTACGTACGTAGCGATGGAGCACTCGTTTTCCCTCCATATCGAGGTGAAGATTTTAGACAAGAAATCCATGATACCACCTACCGGTGCATTGCTTCTAATTCAGTTGGCACAATAGGAAGTAGAGAAGTTAAAGTCAAAGGTGGTAAGTAAAATGGGTCTTATGTTTGTGTTGTTTTTGAAGTCATTTTCCTTGTACAGTTTTCTTAAGTTAAAAGTATTGTTAATTAATATTTTCAGATGATGTTTTGTAAAATCTCGAAATTCGATCATTTTACTATTTTTTCAATCCTATTTAACATTTATGAATCTTGCCCCCCTCCCAGTAGATCAGCGGGAAGTCTGAAGGCTTGTAACGCTAAATACCGAGTTTCGAGGACCATGGTGAGCACGATACGGATAGCCTGCTATGTATCTTAGAGACTACCAACAATCAAACCAAACCTTTCTCTGCCTAAAAGGAGAAAAGTTCCTTATCTTAGTAGACTGCAGCCATTAACTGAGTTCTCTTCACTGTAAATGTGAACAACGAGACTCGTCTTTGAAGCTTCCCATAATTTTAAATACTGGATAAGGTTGTTCCATCAAGTGCCTGAAGTTCAAAGAAGTTTATCTGAGCATATTAAAGATGTGCATACACACTTATCAACAATTTAGAAACTACACTTAGAACGCTAGCCATAAGTTAAGAATGTAAAACAAACGATAAGAAAGATGAAAAATGTGAACAATAAATATTTTTTGTTATTAAATTTTATTCACACGGGTGTTATACAGCGAATATGATATAAAAACATGAAATTATTTAAACTTCGATATGGCTTCAAAATAGAATAATAATAGAGCTTACATCAAGTTTCAACAATATATTTTTTGATCTAAATAAATAAAGCTTTAGAAATAAAAGATAAGTCAGAAAAACCAGACACACAGCAAGACGTGAATTTTGAAAAGTGTAATAAAATAAATAAATATAGTACGAGTTACAAAATAAAAACATTCGAAGAATGAAGAATTACAATGATGTAAGATTCAAATATTACAGGCTAATCTAAATACTCTGTGTTAACAAAATGGAGCTCTTTCTCATAAAATACCTTACCCATTGATGCTTAGTGGTAAACTTGAGGGTTTATAAAACTAAAACCTTGAAATTCAATCTCTGCTATGGGCACAGATAGCGTGTTTTGTGTTTTTTTTCTTATAGCAAAGCCACATCGGGCTATCTGCTGAGCCCACTGAGGGGAATCGAACCCCTGATTTTAGCGTTGCAAATCCGGATACATACCGCTGTATTAGCGGGGGGCACAGATAGCCTACTGTACAACTCTGTACTTAACAACAACAACAAAATTATACTTTAAGATGAGGGTTGGTGAAATTTGGCTCCTCAATCAATGTAAGAATTTTGGCAATGCTTTGTTGCTTGTAATTTCCAACAATTATAATATTGTTTTTAATTATTGAGTGTGAATAGACAATACATAAAATATTTGTGATTATCAAGATACATGCAGTACTGTGCAAAAGTGTTAGAACAAAGTCGAAAATGAGATTTCAGGCTAATTTCAATGAACAGTAAAAAGAAAACTCTATTAACCTTCATACTTAGTACAACAGAAACTCAGTGGAGATGCTTGAGTTCAGCAAACAGTTAATGTTTTGTGTGTCCTCCTTTTGCTTTAATAACTGCAAACAGTCTTTCAGGAATTGTTACAACATATTTAATCAAATTGTCCTTTGGGAGTTTACTCCAAATGTCTCTAATATGAAGTTTATTTGAAGTTACTTTTGATTTGTCAAGTTTTTGATCTACCAAAACACAGATCTTCCAATGTGTTGAGATTGGAGGTGTGTAGGGGCCATCGCATTCATTTCAATAACTCCAGCAGTTTCTTTCTCACTTTCTGCACAGGTTGTACAAGTGTTTGAGGTCGGTTTCTTCTATGTAGTAAAATCCTTTACCAATGATAGGTAAACCACCGGATATACCATGACGGATCTGGTGTTATTTGTACTTGTCCATTATTAGATCTATTTTGCAAGTATCTCCTGTCACCTCAGCACAAAAATACCCTCAAACCATCACACTATCTCCACCATGCTTCAAGTGAGTTTTGTTTGTTTGTTTTTGAATTTTGCGCAAAGCTACTCGAGGGCTATCTGTGCTAGCCGTCCCTAATTTAGCAGTGTAAGACTAGAGGGAAGGCAGCTAGTCATCACCACCCACCGCCAACTCTTGGGCTACTCTTTTACCAACGAATAGTGGGATTGACCGTCACATTATAACGCCCCCACCGCTGGGAGGGCGAGCATGTTTGGAGCGACGGGGATGCGAACCCGCGACCCTCAGATTACGAGTCGCACGCCTTAACACGCTTGGCCATCCCAGGCCCTTTAAGTGAGTTATGTATTGAGTTAAGTATCTTTTTACCTTTTTCTCTGCCGAACATACAATCCACATTTTGAGCCAAATATTTCAAAACTGAGCTCATCCGTCCATAACACCTTTTTTTTCCAATCATCAAATGTCCTCTTTTTTAGCAAATTTCAATACCTTGATAATATTTGGAGAATATTACAACTGCTACACAACCACGTTTCATCTTTGGTGAGTCTTCTTGATACTGTAGATCTGAACACTTTTTTGTCATTTGGTACATGGTTGTTTATCTCATGTTTGAGATCAGTGGCAGTCGTCCTTCTGTCCTGAAGGCTACATAAACGAAGATACTTAACATCAGTATCATTGAGTTTATGTGTTCTGTCTCTTCCTTTCCTATTTTCAAACTAACCTGTTTTGATCTCATGATCTACAGTGTATTCGACAATGTTTGGGGAGCATTTCAAGTCTGCAATAATTTGTTGGAGAGTTCAACCAGCCTAAACTTTTTTATGCAAACTTTGTGTTATATTGACAATTCTTTACCCTTTTAGGGCTGTGGCATGACAAAAAAACTTAATATACAGTGTTTTTATGAAGGTTTATTTGTGGAGTACTTTTCAATTGACTTCCTCTCGCATATACCAATACAATATGCTAGCTCCTTGTTCGCTTCTGTCTATATAATTGAAACATGGGGTAGCATAATAGTTCCTTCAGACCCTAAACTTGTTCAGTATGTTCATTCAACTAGAACCATTATGACATGCCCATGGTGTAAGTGAACGTGTATTCTAAAGAATTATGAGTATTCTCACTCTGGCTCATTCAATTGTCAATAGGGATCAGTGAAGAATAACCATAGTGCTGAAATTTGCATTCTGTAACGGCATGGTAGAATGAGTCTCATAAAATGGAAAGAATGAGAAAATATTCTGTTGTCCTAACATTTTGCACAGTAGTGTACATATACGAACATCCACTTTTATGTAGGGGTTCTGTCCACTGCTTATAGATGTTTCGATCAACCTCGCTACAGTAACTGTAAAAACACTTAATGAACAGCGGTGTTAAAATGTACGTCATACACGTATCACCTTCCCTGCGTTTGGAAACTAATGGAGGCAACGGAGCGTGAGGTGACACCATACGACTGTATTAGCTAGTACTCCCAGGTCACACTAGGTATACAGTTTATGCACATCTATTTGTATCTATAGGTGTATATATATATAAAGACACTTACGTGATTGGAATACACTTACTTGAGAATTTTATTAAAATAGATTTTTATTGACCTCTTTAATATAAACTCCTATAATCAAAAGCATATGGATCCTACTTGTACAAAGCAATGTTTAATGCTGATTTTTCGGTAGTATCTTTTAATTGATCTAGATACGTTTGGGAATGAAAGCAAACATTATATCATGACTTTATATTTTGTTGCTATTTTAATATGGTCAGTGCATATAATAACTGCACTTAGAGCAATAAACTTCAGTTCAAATCAACATTTTGGTGACGCCGGAGCACTAACTTGGGAATTTGATGGTTCACTTAGTTCAGTTTCGAATATTAAAGGGGTATGGAGAGTCAGGTCTTCCATTTCAGGCCACAGAAAGCAGAGCTGTCAAAACACATTCTGCTATACCTCTAACAACCACGTGACTCGTCTCTTTGAGTTTGCTGTTTGTTTTGAGCTCCGAGTAGAAGTGGCATCCGGAAATGAGTTTTCTGTTCATTTCTCTTCCTCCCTGAACACCGTGTCGACCGCTTCCCTTGCTTCTAAAAATATTTTTAATCAATGCAAATTTCAGCGAAATATTAGATTTATTTCTTCTTTCATTTTCTTTTGTGTGTATGTGTGTGTCCCCTGAGAAACTTAACAAATTATTGTTTCGTTATTGCAAGAACCATTTTATATTTATAGATGTCGCCATTATCGCGTGCAAATCTAAGGTAAATATCTCAGAGTAAACTATCTTTGAATTAAATATTTCTAAACCCGTTTTAATTATACAGTTCATTTGGAATGGTGTTTGATATGGAGAGTTCATTGTAAGTTCATTATCAGTAACACAGCATGCAATGACAAATATTCACACTGTCGAAATTATCTTGATATAAGAAAAAAATCAGTTAAAGAAAAATTCTCTTCTATCACAAGACGCTAATCTAGACTGACTTTATTGGAATGAGCACCTACGAATCGATTATAATAAAGGCATATTTAAAGAAAAGTGGGCTTTTAATAAAGCGTCTCTAAATTACATATTTATGGAATAAATTTTTTCTTAATTTAAAATAATGTTTTCTTACTTTTATAAAAGACATACACATTGTCTATATAACTCATTTTTAACATGATCTAATATAATGTGGCCTGGCATGGCCAAGCGCGTAAGGCGTGCGACTTGTAATCCGAGGGTCGCGGGTTCGAGCCCGCGTCGCGTCAAACACGCTCGCCCTCACAGGCGTGGGGACGAATAGTGACGGTCAATCCCGCTATTCGTTGATAAAAGAGTAGCCCAAGAGTTGGCGGTGGGTGGTGATGACTAGCTGCCTTCTCTCTAGTCTTACACTGCTGAATTAGGGACGGCTCGGTGCAGTGGGCTAACAACCTGCTCACTTAAATACTTGTTGAAGAATCCGCAAGCGATTGCGGCCCTATGTTCCTTGATGGAATCTAATGGTGATAACTAACTAACTAATTTTATGTGAAGCTGTACATAATATATGAAACGTTAATTTTATACTTAATAATAAGTTCGTTGTTGCAGTTAAATATAGAAATGTGTGTGTTGTTAATGTTTTAGATAGTTATATACATAGTAATTCATAGTATGTTATCTGTCACTCGGTCAATAAAGGACGCTTAATGTTGCAATTTGTACTGTCGTAACGTCAATAAAACTTGTGCATGCCATGAATCACGAGAATAATTATGCACTCTATAAGCTACAAAACAGCACGAAATATCATTAATTTTGGTTTCATTTACTCTTGAAACAGAACACTTTGTCAGACCCTATGGAAGAACGCCTATTATATATATTAAATTATATTACACCTTACAGTACTTTTATGTATTAAATAGTATTACATCTTAACTGTGCATGTGCATATTAAATAACATTACAATTTGAAACTACATGCATATATATAATATGGTATTGCACTCTGACACTAATTATGTGTATTAAATGGTGTTACAATTGTACAGTACACGTGTTTATTAAAGGTAATACACTTTAGCAGTACATCTTTTAAAATATATCTTTTATCTTAGAGTGATAGATGCTCTTCAAGATTCTTAGAATTGAGTAGTTAGTTATTAGCATATTCGTTTATCTATCTATCTGTTTCCCCCACGCTAGTACAGCGGTAAGTATAAGAATTTATAAAGCTAAAATCAGGGGTTTGATTCCCGTCGGGGAGCTCAGCAGATAGCCTGACGTGGCTTTGCTCTAAGAAAACACACTCTATCTGTCTTTTTGGAAATGATATTATCTCTATTTCTCTGTGAGAATTTATTACATCCTTGAGTTCACAACTAAACCGACTCTGTTCCTTTCGAATGTGTAATGTTGAACAACTAATATTCCGTGTTTTAAGATATTTTTAAACGCTGTTACATGTAACTGATTGGCTCATTGTTTTGTGTATGTTCAATGTAAAACTCAACACTCGGTAATAGGTTTTTTTAACTTGTTTTTAATCTCACAGTTTATTTAGGTAGATAACAGAACATATCTGTCAACATCATAGTAATCTTATGTATTAAAACAAGTAGTATATATATATATATATAGTTATTTATTTGTGCGTGCACACGCGCGCGCGTATTTATACTTCACAAATGTGGGGGGAGCTATCTGCTGAGTCCACCGAATATTTGACAAGAAAAATATAAATTCCCTCGTCTCACCACAGAAACGAACAAATGAACTACGCCCATGTCTTTATTTTAGGGTTTTGAGAACTTATCTTGTTCCTGCTCGTGTCATAAATGATTAGAAATCTGAAACAAATAATATTTCTATATATATATATGTGTTATATCTTCAATTAGGGGAAACACTTGTTAAGAGACCATAGTAAAATGAGCATTATTGAGCATCACAACAATAGAAAGATCAGTTATGTCTTAGTTACGTTTTTCACACATCCAGTCTTGTTATATCTACCTTTCACACACAGCCATAGTAAATATAATTAGTTACCCCAAGTTTGAACAACGTTATATAGCATTACTTTAGAGCATGTTAAACGATGTTGATTAATGATGCACGTGAAAACTATCCCAGATTATGTTTATCACTACACCTAAATACTGGTTACAGTCAACATAGAAACGAGTATATAATTATATTACGTTTAAGATAACAAGCTCATAAAACGTGTAATTTTTTATTTGCGAAAGCTGTGTTAAATTTAAAATATGTTATATATGCACAGTTTGAACAGAAATATAATATTTTATATTAATATCGTTAATAATAAGGATACGCAACTGATAAAACATTGAATTTTAATATTTACGAATAAAAACGTACAAATGGTGTATTTTATTAACTTCACTCATTACCGAGGTAATTTAATTTATGCAACTAGGTGAATTTGTTTGAGCGGAGTAATGCTAACATTTTTTACCAAACAATCAAAGTTAGGTTTACAGCCAAAACATTTTAGGCTTCTAAACCAAATTACAATGAAACTAAGCTTTCGTCTAGGTAAAATCTAGACCAATTAGTAAATAAAGTGGTAAAAATATTGAAAATAATAAAATAAATGAATGTATAAGTTTAAGTTTGTGAGATGCTCAAAATAGCACAAAACCTAAGATAATGTGAACAAAGTGCATGAAAAACAACAACTAAAATAACAGAAGCGGATGAAAAAGTTAATAATTGTAGAAAGTATTCAAAACAATTGAAGAAGAGAAGAGAGTGGATAAAGTTTAAGAAGTATTCAAAACAATAGAAGAAATAAAGGGAGTGAACAAGGTGCAGAATATACTCAAAACAATACAGCAAGAAGAAAGATAACATAGTGCAAAATGTACTAAGACAATAGAACAAGCAAAGAGAATGAAAAAGTTTAAATTGAAAAATACTCAAAACAGTTTAACAAAGGAAGAAAGTGAGAAAAGTGTAGAAGGTATCCAACAAATAATACAAACTTCCTTATCTTTTATTACTATTATTACTAGAGCTACAATTCATTGAGTGTATTGTAAGTTTCAACAAATTAGCTACTCTTTATATATACTATTCTGCTTCGTTGTATCATATATCTCCATCTGCGGTGATTATATAAACATAAGAAGGCTACTGCTATATGGGTATGTTGATATATATTAGGAGCAACTCTCTTTTTTTACATAACATCGTCAAAGTGTGTTCTATAAATTTTTATGTTAATGTACACTGACGCATTACCTTTGTTGTTTTTTTTTATCGTAATTCTAATCATCTTTATTATATGAACAAGCAGTTTTATCTGGTGAATTCTTGAAGGGCCGACATAAATTCCGTGACAAAGAAATACCTTTGTCTGAAGGGCGGATCCAAGATGTAGTGATGTGCTCTATGCCTTTCTCGCTCATTCAACACATTAGAGGTAGAAGAAATTAGTTTGAACTTTTAATTAACGATATATCTTCAGATGAACAGATAATATATTACTGCAAGTTCATTAATTTTCTTTCTGGGATAACGCCTTTCTATTAAAGGAAATATTAAATTATATAGATTGATGATAAAACAGCAAAATGTTAGCTTCATAATTAGCAAGGTAGCCTCCTAAGGATAATTATTTGTTAATTCAAGATGAGCATACATTAATAATTAAAATATGAACAGAAACATCAAATAAATTACAATTTTCATAATATCGTTTATCAATATCGATAAAATGAGATGGTAAGTCTTGCCTTTGTTTACATACACCTTTAGGTGGAATTGTTTTTAATTTGAGATTAAAAGTTGGTTAGACTGAGCATTTAAATAATCAGTCAAAGCAAGACGAGTGCCTCGTCTGAACAGATTAGAACCAAGGTTGTATCGCAATATTGACTAGCATAATATTTGAATCGTATTTAAGCCTGGACTAAACTAGGACCTGAATCGAAGCAATATTTGGGTCTATACTTTATATCAAACCACAATCTGAGTTGGATAAGACCACTACCTGGACCAAATCGGTATCATGAACTGGATTTGTATTTCATGTATTTCAATGGCATGAGCTGAACCATAACAGTTGATGTTCAAAGGATAAGGACATGTACCATAGAAATATACGGACCAGTTCTGAACCAGGAACATAACAAAACTTGATGGTAGGTTAGGAGCATGGACTAGAAGTGGTCTAATATCCGACAAAAATACCAGATACTCAACCAAACAACAACCGAAATATGGCCCGAAACACCATCAGACCAGGACATAGCCAGTAACAAAACAGAATCTTATCTTAAACCAGAAGAGGGCATAACTCAAACTAGGACCATGTCTGAAATTTACACAAGCCAAGACTCAGCCAATGCTTTGTCCAGAATAATAAAAGAACTTTAAACAAGCAACTCCTGGACTAAAAACAGATCCGTATTTTGGTTAGTATAATCTAGTTTAGTTATTTGCATGAACTAGATCAAATATTTTGAACAATATAAAAATATATTCGAATAAATACTCAAACTAACCTTTCTCTTTCAACAAATCCGTTTTAATATACGCACGTCCCCTTCGTTCTCTTCCAATTCAACCCAAATAAAATCACACGTTATCGTACATTAGTTTAATAACAATGTTATGAAAACACACAAACGTCTTCAACATTCTACAACTATAGTTTAAACTAGTGCTGTACGTATTCGAGTCTCTTTTCATAATTTTAAACCAATGTATATAATTATGTACAAATCACAGTGTGAATAGAATTTTATCTTATTGTTGAAAATAGAAACAGTTCCTTTGCTATCACTAACTATTTTTGACATTTTTTAACTCTCTCACTTCTACAAATGGAAGTTGTATCTCCTAAAATAAAAGTACAAGAAATTAGATAGTGTCTCTCTGCTTACCTCCTGTTGGTATGTACCTAAAACTACCCCTTTTTATAAGTATTTATTCGTGTTTGCTACTATCTACAAGTCCTGGGCAAAATTTTGTAATAATACTCATAAATCTTTGATATTTTCTTAATGATAATAGGATATCACATTTCCTTAGTCCACTTAAAAATTTAATCTCAAAAAACGTTATTATTATAATAATTCAATTAATGCAAAACAATCGAGCAATTCTGCATTTTTAGACTTCAATCGACTTCAACTGCTACCCATTATCTATTATAACAATACTCTGTTTTTGTCTGTCCTGAAAATGTGTGTGCACTTATATATCAACAAGTGTTAAGAAAAGATAGATGTAAACTTACAAATAAACATGTTAAAAGCTTATCTAAATTTTACAAAAGTCTAACGTTACGATGTAGAATAATACTATAAGTCTATTTATTGATAGTTTTAAGTAAGGCAAAGTTTAGCCGTAACTAATGTAAAACAACGTACACAAGTTACAGTGTTAAGGTATGTCTTAATCAAGTATAAGCAGTAGTTAAACAAGACGTAACAGGTATTAGTCCTAAGACTAATGGATTTCGGTGTCTACGAGTAGAATTACTTTGTATTATTCTGTAACTTCTGTATTTAAAAAAGTACTATTGCACTAAAGATATTAATATGTTCGCATATGTTTTGTGGGTTTCTTCTAGTTACAGTTGTTTTCCATACTTTTCGGAACATTCCTCTTTCATTTCAATAGTCACATAAATCTTTGTTCTATGTTTGAATATATGGAACCATTTCGGACGTTGCCGCGCTCTTTATTGAACATTGGCTTCATTTTTATTGGTTGATTAGATAGATAGGACAGATACATACGTTTCAACAGCTTTGAACAGACTGTTACACATACCCTTTTAAAACATTCTTTTCAATTCCTTTTAAAGCTATGCTATGTATACGCGTCAACTATTTAATTTTACAATAGATTTAAGCCTATTGTTACGCTTTTCCGTGGCTATAGAGAGATAGACTGATTTATAAAGACCCCACCATACAAAGCATTCATAAACAAGTGATGGTAGAACAACTTATAATCGTAGGATGGATCTGTAGATTGCTAGAATTATTGACCTTAAAATGACCCTGTTTATTTCTTTAGTTTCAGCGTATCTCAACAGACGCATGGTAATTTAGCGTTTACTGCATTCAGCTTTGTAATAAATAAGCAGATACCCACTTCAGAGCAACAACTGACAAGTATTATAAGCATTTAGTGCATCTACCGTTCGCAATATTTAAGGTAAGATACGTTTGCATATCTATGTATAAGACCTGAATTCTAGACCAGTGGAACTGTGCACCGCCCTTAATGAAAAACTTAGATGAGGATATTTGTAAAAGTTAGTTTTTTTCAGAATGTTTTAACAAGGCTCGATCAAGGATGGACTATATACACTCGATAAGGTTGGAGATTGGGTTGGCCAAGCCAATGTTAATGTTCTGACTTTCATTACATTGTTTAATAACTACAGCAGAAAGAACAGAAACGAGCCCGGCATGGCCAAGTGGGTTAAGGCGTTCGACTCGTAATCTGAGGGTCGCAGGTTCGAATTCCGTCACACCAAATATGCTCGCACTTTCAGCCGTAGGGGCGTTATAATGTTATTCGTTGGTAAAAGAGTAACCCAAGAATTGGCGGTGGGTGGTGAATACTAGCTGTCTTCACTCTAGTCTTACACACCTAAATTAGGGACGGCTAGCGCAGATAGTCCTCGTATAGCTTTTCGCAAAATTCCAAAACAAACAAACAAACGAGAACAAAAAACAACTTTTGTATAAAAGCACTGCTTTTTCCTGTTAGCTTGTGATGCCCACTGCCACCACTTGATATCGCTTAAAATGAAGAGTAAGTGTTTTCCGGTCAGTTACTCTTTTGTTATAGCCAATACTACTATGATAATTTCTTATGGTACCTTTGTTTGTTTGTTTGTTTTGGAATTTCGCACAAAGCTACTCGAGGGCTATCTGTGCTAGCCGTCCCTAATTTAGCAGTGTAAGACTAGAGGGAAGGCAGCTAGTCATCACCACCCACCGCCAACTCTTGGGCCACTCTTTTACCAACGAATAGTGGGATTGACCGTCACATTATAACGCCCCCACGGCTGGGAGGGCGAGCATGTTTGGCGCGACGCGACGCGAACCCGCGACCCTCGGATTACGAGTCGCGCGCCTTACGCGCTTGGCCATGCCGGGCCCTTATGGTACCAGTGCACACTTTTGCCTGTCCTGCAGCAGTAATATCTACTTGTTGTAGGTCGTTTTCCACACTTCTCCTTGGAACATAAGAAGTTGATTCTGTTGGTTTTAGCCTCCGCAGCAGTGCTAAAACTGTGTGTGTGTTTTTTCTATTTGACTAAACGTCACTCTGCTCACAGTGGACAGTGGTATTGCAGATGACCTATTGATTTCTCGCTTTGACCATCCTCCCATCGTCCATCTAAGTGGTCTCGTAAAAATAGGGTTAATTACTAATATTCTTTTGTTCATGGCGTGGCTGTTCGTATTCTGCGGTTTCCACAAGATACATTCATGTTTAAACGTCGGAGTTAATTCCACATGGTGTTAACAGAGACAGTCGATTTATATTCGCAGGTGTGTCTATTTACTTACTGGTAAGCTGCGTAGAGCCCGTATTTTCCTTTACTCATTCATAGTTAAACATTATGGTGTTATTGTTTTGAACGAATAGGAAGCTGTTAAAATTGTCCAAATAAATAACCTCAATCTCTTTAATAACTGTTATCGCTTTATTTTACTCAGTTCTAAACTGTTTAAAGTAAGTGAATTAATGGTACGATAAAATAAGGTGAAAAGTTCAATATAGCGTTTATTTTCAATATTTTCATGAAAAAAATTCAAATACTAATCTATGTTATAATATTCCCCAGTTGTTCTATGCTAGTACTACAAGTACAAGCGTCCTAGATTATCTTACAATAGGTTTAGAGTGTTATACATATACCTTTAAGACATTGTCTTTAAACCCTTTTAACACTATGCTATACATACACATCTGGTTTCTTTTACCATAGATTTCAGTCTGCAATTACACAGTTGGTTTAAATTACCACTACGTGTACACTTATATATCTTTTACCACCCCATACAGTAGTTATAAATACATTGTTATACATAATTAAGTCCCTTACAGTTCTATATAGTAGTTTAAATATTAGTTTGACAAATACACACTTTAAATCATTATTCCTGAGTTGTTTTAAGCTAGTGTTATACGCACTTGTGTTTTATATACATTAGTTAAACTAATCCTTCTCAGTCATGTAAACTCAATATTACTCATACACACTCTAAAACGTTCTCTGTGGGTCGGTTTAACTAGTGCTTTAATTACATTCTATTTCAGTAGTTTTAAAGTCATTACTAGTCAGTCATACTCACTATGAAACGTTCTCTGTCAGTCAATTTAAACTAATGCTTTAATTACATTATATTTCAGTAGTTTTAAAGTCATTACTAGTCAGTCATACTCACTATAAAACTTTCGATGTCAGTCAATTTAAACTAATGCTTTAATTACATTTTATTTCAGTGATTTTAAAGTCATTACTGGTCAATCATACACACTCTAAAGCGTTCTCTGTCAGTTGTCTTAAACTAGTGCTATATGCAGAGGACGCTTCCAGTAGTTTTAAACTTATAATTCTCATACAAGCTCTTAAAATATTCTCTGGCAGTCGTTTTTAAACTAATGCTACACACACACACACAGCTCTCAGAATAGGTTTACACCCATTGTTACTGAAACACACTTTAAAAATTCCCTGTCAGTAGATTTAAACTAATGCTACACACACACACACATCTCTCAGAATAGGTTTACACCCATTGTTACTGAAACACACTTTAAAAATTCCCTGTCAGTAGATTTAAGCTAATGCTACGCACACGTGTCTCAAACAGGTTCTTTGAGTAAGTTTAAACTCAGTGACACACATACTCTCCTAGTAGTTTTAAACCAGTACTAGCATACACATGTTTGTTCTTAAACCACCGCTACAGTTTCACACGCATAATCTTACATACATCTGAATAAACGTACAAGTCTTCCAGTAGAACAGCTTACTAAAATAGAGCGCTATAATGCAGGGTTCGATTTGTCGTGGTGGACACAGCATATGGCCTAAGATGTTTTTGCTCATTAAAAAAAGCAAAAGTGACGTATTTGTTAAAAGCATTTCACAAAGCACTTAAGTATGTTTTAGTATTTAAGTATGTTTTAGTAGCTTCGACGTCATAGGTGCAAGATCAACTAGAAAAACTTGACACCAGTGACGTTGACAACATAAATGCCTGGAGCTGATTTAGAAACCGTAACAAAAGAACGTTGCTAATTATAAAATTACTTTTTTATCCAGTAGAAAAAGAGTAGAAACAAAAAATAATGGTGTAATTAATCTAGGTCTTTAATCAAATATGCTTCGTTTGGTAATATATATTTTGCTGTATTAAGTTTCTCTTTTATGTGATCACCAATCTAAACCAGACCTTTCAGTGAGTTTACATGATAAGCAAGCGGTCGTTTCTGGTTTCTATGGAAACCGTTGCCATGTTATCAAAGTGCTACACTTGCCCAAGTTGCAATACTGTAAAGGAATGTTATCTTTCATACGATAAAATGTCTTAACCGCATAAAATTGTTCTTTTTACGACCGTCATTTCATTATACACGCGAAAATAAACCAGTAAATGTATCTGCACCAGTAAATGTATTATAGATATAATTACTTAATGTAAATTTATGTAATTTTAATTATGTCATTAACATGTAAATTTAAAATCATGATTAATAACAATGAATTTTAGGAATTACATGTTAGAGTCACTTCAAAGACAATGTAACAAGACGTGTAGACCTCTATCTTATTTGTTGCATATCTGATCATACAAATCATATACAGAAGAACAAACAAGGATGATTGTAAGGACAAACAAATAAGATAGCAAAAAAATGTTGTACTTGAAACTTGGACCTTTACTGGCAACGCTCAGAGCCATAAGTTGTACTCAGGATGTATTACAGAGAATTACCAGAAATAAAAACAAGACTAGTTTGTGATCGAAGCGATGGTTCGGAAGCAACATTTAGAACGTCCAGATTATTCTGGAAAACCTTATTTTCAATGTGTCTCTGGTGATATGTAGTTACTATATGACAAATATATTTTTTTAAAACTATAATCATTTCAAATATACAGTTTTCTTTGCTATCACCCAATAAATATATTAACATATATTGACCAAATCTTACTTGTGAGAATTATGTAACACCCTTGCTTAATTTTGTTAATCAACTTTAGATGAACTACACTCATGTTGACTAAAACGTATACTGGGTTAGTTTGTTGTAAAAAAACTTCAAGTAATTTTTGTTTCTCGTATGATGGTTCTGGTTCTTTTAAAATCGCAACATCTTGTCAACTTTGACGATACAGAACAATGACTGATTTTTCTTTTAATTAATTCTAATCTGTTGTTGCTGTTGTTTGCAATTAAGCACAAAACTACACGATGCTCTGCCCACCGGGGGTATTAAAACTCGGATTTTAGCGTTGTAACTCCGTAGACATACCGCTGTGCTATTGGTGGGGGCTGTTTTAACAGATAGTCGCACGTTAAAACTAATCTTTAAGAGCTTCCAACTTTTCAGTCATCTGAAAATTAGCATATGTATACGTATATGAAATTTAAGTTTTAGTAGTACTGTGTCTAAACTGAGATAAAGGCTAATTAGTTATTTAATTTCATGATAACTTATTCTAGAGACCAGTGTCCATTCTATTCAAAGTACGTTTATTGAAATGTTTATTATAAACGACAACTAACTCTTCCTACGGTTTAAACATAAACTTAACTGAATTATTAATGTGCATTATTCTTTCCAAATTTATCTTCACTGCACAAATTAAATACCGTTATTAAAAACAGTGACGGTAGTTTAAAACGTTGACTGTCATTCCCCAAAACCTCTTTGTAACTAAAATAAAAATAACTGCTTTGGATTGGATTTCGCAAAAAGCTACACGACAGCTATCTGAATTTAGCAGTGTTAGACTAGAGGGAAGGCAGCTAGTCATCATCACTCATAGTCAACTCTTTTACCAACGAACAGTAGGATTGATCGTGACATTATAATGCCCCCACTGCTGAAAGGGCGAGTATGTTTGATGTGACGGGAATTTGAACCTGCGTAGCTCAGATTGAGAGTCAAGCGCTTTCACCATCTGGCCATGCTGGGGCCAGTAGTAATAATAATTTCATTATGTTTTCATGGACGAAACATAAACTTACAAAAAAAATACTTGAGAAATGTATATCTTAAAGTAAAAGTAGTTCGGCATCAGAGATTCATTTTATTTTTCATGATGATTTCTGGAAAACAACCAAATTAATCAAAATACAAACCTAACATACATGAAACTATACAAAAGATTTAGCGTTATTATTTACTAGAAGCAAATGATAAAATTCTGTCTGACGTACGTGATAAACCTGAACACTTCGAAAGAGAGGCGTGTTGATAGTAATTTTAATATAATAAAGCAAACTTTATTTATTTTGTAGAAGAAAACTAGATGGAAGCATGCCTAGCGTTCTAAATAGGATCACTTTTGAATCAAATTTGTTTGTAATGCTGTGAACTCACAGATATATATATATATAGTATTATACATTTTTTAAAAATTCATAAGTCTCTTGAAACTTTGACATTTGTGTTTCTAACTGTTCCATCCGTAAACACTTTTTTTCATCGCTATTGAAATACATATATGTAGAAATATATTTTTGTATTAATTCGAAAACTACTATGAAGCGTTACTATCCACTTATTTATTTTTAAGAGTATTTCCTGGGTTGCTTGTTTTTTGAAAAATATGACGCTAAATTTACTGCGTTTTAAAGGTTATAAAGTGAGTTATAAATGCATAGGTTAAAGCCACCAGTGCTTCATGAGGTTATAAAGTAAGTTGGTGTGTATGTTATAAGTTTATTCATATGTATGTTTATGCATATTTAAAATACGACAAATACAAGTTACAAGTGATAGAATATTATAATATTATTTGATCATTATAAAGAAAGTTGCAACAGGTCCTAGAAATCCTTATCTGTGTTATATTTATGCGAACAACTCTGAATGTTCTTGAGTAATCTCTGGAATTTAGAATGTTGTAAATGTTCTCTAGTTTAAATAGCCCCAAAACGTTAATTTTCATATTTTAGAAACTTGACGTTTAGTACTGAAATTTAGAAACGTTGACTGTTATTTTACTGTATACCAAAATATTATAATACGAGTTATGTCATTACTTTTGTAGGTACGGTATTTTAGAAAACTGCAACGTGTGAATTAATTTTTAAAGAGTAAAATGTCAATTTCATGTAAGTTACAGACGCTGTAACTTCTTGCACGTATGTTTTAGTTGTGCTACAAAGCTACGTGGCTGAAGTTTACAAAACATATGCAGTCAAAGGAAACACAGCTGTAGTAGAATGTCACATTCCTGACTATGTCCGTGAATACGTTGCGGTAACGTCATGGCTGAAAGATGGCTCTGTTGTCATATATCCAACATTCACAGAGGGTAAGTCAACCTTTCTTACTTCAGCTTTCAAACTTTGTTAGGTCGTTATGCTCGTTAATGGTTCAATCTGTAAAAAAATAATTCCAAGCATTTGCTATATTGTTAGTACTCCTATAATAAATTATTACAAATATTAAGGTTTATTAAGGTTAGAATTAATAGTTCAACTTCAGTGACGTGCACAGAGGAGGAGAAATCAAGGTCCTGACTTTGTGTTCTTATGCCCTAAGAGTGCCATTTTTTCTCTGACACAAAATTATCAAGTATAAAATTATACACCTGATTCTATTCCTTGCTAGCTATGAATTATTAGGAAAGACAGAGAAAAAATTAGTTTCAGCTTTAAAATAGATGGAAAATTCGGTCGTGTAAGATTTTAATATATATATATATAATTATAGTACGCTATTAAGTAAGTGTTCATATGTAAAAAGTCATTATTTAGTTTTAGTTCAACTGAATAGAAATAAAAGAAGATGTGTTTAGTTTTCATAAAATTTTATCCCGTATATACTAAAGACACGGTCCCCACGGTCTCCTCTAAAACATACAGTCCCCTCCCAAAAACAGTTGTCTTACAAATGTTGAAAAGTGCCCATTTTGTTAACGATCCACTGCCCTTTTAACGTTCTCTACATTTTACTATTCAGTGTAATTTATCCGTAACTATAGCCACATTATATGAACAAATCCACATTATGGTTTGTAATGCTACATATAATAACTACTAGATGAATATCACGAAAAAAGTGTTATTACTCAACGAGTAACTATTCAACAAATCATTTATGCGTTTCGAAACATTCGTCTATCTTGAACACCTAAACAAGGAGAACCAATGCAGAGCTTCAAAATGTTTTTTGTTGTGACTAAATGCTATGATACACTCTAACATAATTCTTCATGCTAAGTGTGAAACCTTATAATAGTCCAATCATTCTTTAACCAGGTCGATACACTGTCTTTCCGTATGGAAAACTATATATTCGACAAGTGGAGTCCTCTGATAACAACAACTGGTACCAGTGTCAAACTCAACATAGACTGACTCAAAACATCCACACTAGCGCTACCAAGGGCCAACTTGTGGTAACAGGTGAAGTACAAACTTATTTATAATCATACAATAATCCATAAATAGCTTTATATTTATTTATTTAGCTTTATTGTATTTAAAAAGGAATATTAGCTTTCACCACTTCAAACTAAGATGATTAACGAATACATGTAAAAATAATATTATTCCGTATGTTACAGAACCTACTATTATGACACCAAAAATCATAGATATTAGACGACGTGTGGTGGTGAAACAAGGTGAAACAGCAGAACTACCTTGTGCAGCAAGGGGTTATCCTGTACCCTCGTATTTCTGGTACAAACATGATGGAGTCCAATTGAAGTCCATAAAAAATGGTGTCAGGCCTTTTCTGGTGGATGGAATATTGAGGATACGAAGCGTAAGAATCGAAGACGGAGGAAGATACACTTGTCTTGTTAACAACAGTCTTGGCTCAGAACAAGCAGAGACTTATCTTATTGTAAGAGGTTAGTAGTCAATGAAGATTCACTTGATAACACTATGTAACAAAATTTATACTTTTTCTCGTTCCTGGGCAGAAAGTGTTATTTCTCAATTGCTTATGCCTGAAGTAAATGGAAAAGACTTAGTTTTCTCTTCATATTTTGCGTTTCTGACCTGGGAGCGTACAACGAAAACATGATGGTAGACTGTATTTGGGGGTTGATACGTGAAAGTGATATACATTACAGTCGCAAATCTCGAAAAACTACTCACTTCTAAACATTTTTGTATAACTTTAGTATAAATACATGTAAATCTTGATTCATATGTTGTTTTATTCAGACCTTATGTAAATGAAAATGTGCAAGTTTATCCGTTTTTACATAGAAAGTAGGTTAATTTCTAAATTTCATTATCCACGTCACAAAAGCAAAGTTTGAAGAGAATAATGTCCATTTTCTGTACTTTTACAACATAAGCAATTAAAAAATAACACGTACACTCCAGGAACAAAATTTGTGTTATAGAGTGTAATCAGTAGCTTCTAAATTGCAATCATTCATGTGGCTGTTAATGATAGAAAAATAGCATAGGTTTACCACTATTAAAGAACAGATAATTAATTGATTATTTTAGAGTTATTAACAGCTGACTTTTAGATGTTAGAAGACAGCAGAGATTCACATGACTGCTAGAGGTTAGAGAAAATTAAGATATTCATATGAACGTTAGATATTAGAGTAAAATAAATATTCATACGAATGTTATATGAGATCATAAATTCATCTGACTGCTAGAGACTATAATACAGCAGATATTCATACGACTGTTAGAGTTTAGAAGACAGTAGGGATTTATTGAAACTGCTAGAGATTATAAGACGTACTTTCACGTGGTTACCAGAGGTTTTATAAAAGATGTGAATTACTTGATAATCGAATGTTTCTTAATAGCAGACACTCTTCTCAATGTTAGAAGTAGAATACGATAGAAATTCATTTTGTGGTATGAAGACATCAAAAACTCGTCTGATTAATAATTTATATAGTCGGTTTTGCTGAATTATTAGATGTTTATAGAGAGTAGAAAATTTTTGGTGGTTAATCGTTTTAAGAGAAATGAAATTTACGTGATTATTATAGCTTTGTATACAGCGAAAATTCAACTGCTTTTTCAACATTAATACAGGGCAAATATCCTACAGTGGAACTTATCTAACAATTACAGATTACTAAACACCAGGGATTAGTTTGATGGTTTGATATCTTCAAAATTAAGATTTTTCCTGATTATTAAAGGCTTACATAAAGCTGAAATTTATTAATATAATAAAATTATTCTGCAGAAAAGTCTCATCTAATTGTCCCAGTTTTTAGAGAAAAGGAGAAGCACTTCATTGTTAATACAGTAGAGTGAAGATGATTGATTGCTAGAGGTTAATAGACAGTAAATTATTACCTGATTGTTAAAGATTTGCAAAAAGCTGCGAAGTCTCTTGATTGTTAGAAACAAGCAGAAAACAATTAAGACTCGTCTGACTGACAGAAATTCGACTAATTGCCATTGTTTGTAAAAGCGAAGACTGGTCTGATTGACAGCGATTCAACAAATTATCTTTGTAAAGACCAAAGGCACATCTGATTGATAATAAATCAACTAATTGTCATTGTTTGTAAAGAGTGAGGAATTGTTGATTTTAGTACTAGAAGTAAACGACCTTATAAGACCATTGAGATTTGATTAGAATTTATTATTTGAACTATATTTGGTAAAAGTGTAATTAGTTCTAAGAATCTAATCACGAGATAGTTTCTTCGCTTTGTTCGTATAGAGGTATTTTGAACGGTTTTACTATACTTTTCAAAAGAGGAAAATTCTGTAACAGTGTTTACTAAAGATTTACCAAGGAGACCAACGCAAGTCAACGCTATATGTTTATTGGAACTCTCTGGCTTCCTTTTCTTGTGTTGTATGTTGAAAAATGTAATAACTAGTCTTGAAATAAATATCATAAGTTTTTCTATAACCTCGTATAACTTATGAGAAGGGTGATTATAGAGTTATTTGTCCTGCACACGTGGTTATTACGACTCTAGAAGAAAACATTTTTACAGGTAGATAATAGATTTACATTTACTAATCACAATACTAGAACGTCCACTACAGCGAGACGGCTATGTTATCGTATTTCATTGATCATTTTTAACAATCAAACGTTACATCGTCTCATATTCTAGAGCCTTTATCGGTCGAAGTACACCCTCGACACCAGGTGATTGACATCGGAAAATCCGCTTCGTTTAACTGCTCCATCGTAGGACAACCCATTTCAAACGTGGAATGGAGAAAAGACCAAAAGCCACTAAAAGGAGAAAAGAAACGCCAGTTAATATCAAGAAATGTTGTATACATTTCATCAGTTGGAAGAGACGACAAGGGGATGTACCAATGCTTTGTGAGCAGTGACTGGGAATCTGTGCAATCGGCTGGAGAACTGAGTCTGAAAGGTAAAGACGTGAGAAAATAATGAACATTGGTAAAAATATATCTCACTCACTAAAATATTAACACTTACACGTATTCAATACACAAAGACTTGCATGGTTGAAATTCTTGACGAAATAAAAAAACAAGTTAATATTTATAACATATAAATTTATTAAACTATTATTCAGAGCACTACCGTACTAGTAATATATTAGAATAGCATAACAATAAGGCCTGGCATGGCCAAGCGCGTAAGGCGTGCGACTCGTAATCCGCGGGTTCGCGCCCGCGTCGCGCTAAACATGCTCGCCCTCCCAGCCGTGGGGGTGTATAATGTGACGGTCAATCCCACTATTCGTTGGTAAAAGAGTAGCCCAAGAGTTGGCGGTGGGTGGTGATGACTATCTGCCTTCCCTCTAGTCTTACACTGCTAAATTAGGGACGGCTAGCACAGATAGCCCTCGAGTAGCTTTGTGCGAAATTCCAAAACAAACAAACAAAGCATAACAACATGAAAATTCTTGAGTAATATTAACATACTGATGCTAACAGAAGAAAGGGGAAGGATTTTATAACAACGATAGTAACAACAATACAAAAAGGACCGTAAAACTAAAGAATTTCTTTTATGTTCTAATTAACATATACCAGTTGCTCGGATATCGTATAACAGTTATAACCTCAATTAAACAAATTTTTTAACAGTCACCCATTTAAATTAAACATACTTTACCAAACACTCACACGAGCTGATTATTCAGAACTTGTCGCTTAAACACATTTTATTAAAGATTCACCAAAGTTGGTTATGAACTTGTCTCAGGAACTGTAATTGTTTATGAATCTTTAATAGTTACGAATTTAAGACCGGAGTCCAAGTAAAAAACAAACATTTCTTCTGTTTATTGAACGGAATAAAATTGGGAAAACCTAAAATTAAAAAAAAAACTTCAAATAAGCAAGAAAAATAAAATTTGCACAACTCCTTACTTAGGTCACAGTCTGGTTTGTAAACTAGTCTAACTCCGATATGACTCTTTATGTTGTTGTTGTATTTTCTGGTATCATACATATCAACTCTATATCACTGGCCAGAAATATATACCAAGAAACTGAAAAGTTGTCTCTGATTCTATAAAACACTCAACTTTTAAGAATTACAATCACATACGAACAAAGATAAAGTCCCATAAAACAAGAATTACCATAGTAATTCTGAACTGAGAACAGACATGTCAAAATTAATAATAAGTGTGAATTACCTTCAGCCAGTGTTATCAAATGGTACTAAACTCAATTGAGCAACCGCTTGATTCCTTGACAGTATGTAGAACGCAAAAGTTCAGATTATCCGAATATTTTATAATCTATACCTTAGCCATTTACAGAATAAGTACAACACAAGTATTCTTATGTCACTAATCAGAAAAATGTAGTGTCTGTAGACACGCTAGTTACAGGAGGATAACCAGTTTACATTTCTTCCTGTGGTGATCATAATAGAAAGTCTTCTGGAAAACATTATACACAAGTTACTTATAAAATATATATATAGTTATATGCTAGCTATGTTTTAGAATATGTACAGATATGTCGACATCTCTCCTCAATTACAGTTGTATCTAATTATAATTCATCACGTAATATATTATCATATGGTAGATAAGTCAACATTCTAGTGTACAGTCATGTAAAAACGTTAGGACACCCTATGAAAGCCTGTGTATTTTTGTAACATTTTTGGATATATAGATATTTAATCTCAATTTCAACAATGCTGAGAGATTATAGGAATATAACTAAACAATAAAAACTGAAGAAAAGACTTTTCAAGATCTTCTGCACATGCACTTCTACAAAAATGCATATTCTAACTGAGGAAAAACTTAGGACACCCTACCCTGTAATAGCTAATGTTACCTCCTTTGGCTGAAATAACTGTAATGAGACGCTTCTTATAGCCATCTACCAGTCTCTGACATCGGTTTGAAGAAAGTTTGCCCCACTCCTCAATGCAAAATTCTGTCAGCTGTGAGATATTTGAGGGGTTTCTTGCATGTACAGTCCGTTTCAAGTCACCCCACAGCATCTCAATGAGATTATAATCTGGGCTTTGACTCCGCCATTCCAGGACTCTCCATTTCTTAGTTTTCAGCTAGTCCTTGGTGGATTTACTGGTATGTTTTGGGTCATTGTCGTGTTACAGGGTCCATGTCCACTTCAGCTTTAATTTTCTTACAGATGGAATCACATGATCCTCAAGCCCCCTCTGATACACAGTAGAATGCATGGTGGATTCTATGATTGTGAGCTGTCCAGGTTCTTCTGTAGCAAAGCAGCCCCAAACCATGACACTTCCACCTCCATGCTTCACAGTTGGTATGAGGTTCTTTTCCTGGAATGCTGTATTTGGTTTACGCCAAACATGTCCTCTGTTCTGGTGTCCAAATAATTCAAGTTTGAACTCATCTCTCCAAAGAAGTCCTGGTCTTTGTCTACATTCTCTTTGGCAAACTTCAGTCTGGCCTTGATGTTTCTCTTAGAGAGCAAAGGTTTCCTCCTTGCACACCTCCCATGCAAGTTACACTTGTGCAGTTTCTTTCTGATTGCAGAGGCATGAACTTTCACATCAACAGCAGCCAGAGCCTGCTGTAGGTCCCGTGATAACATGTTAAGGTGCTTGGAGACTTCTTTTAGCATCTTGCGGTTTGCTCTCGGGGTGAGCTTGCTTGGACGACCAGACCTGGGCATGTTGGCAGTTGTTTTGAAAGCCCTCCACTTGTTGACTATTTTCCGGACAGTGGGACGGCTGATTTCAAAATCTTTTGGGATCTTTTTAAATCCCTTACCAGACTCATAAGCTGCTACACTTTTCTTTTTAAAGGCCTCTGACAGCTCTTTTGCTCTCACCATGATGCTCACTCTCACTTTAACAGTCAGGAGCACACCAAACTAAATGTCTGAGGTTTAAATAGGGCAAGCCTCATTCACAATGCTGAGTAACGATCTTCTAATCATGTGCACCTGGTGTGATACACCTGTGTGTGAGTTGAGCCATTTTAAGTGGGAATAAATGTGGGGGTGTCCTACCCTTTTCCTCAGTTAGAATATGCATTTTTGTAGAATTACATTTACAGAAGATCTTAGAAAGTCTTTTCTTCAGTTTTAATTGTTTAGTTATATTCCTATAATCTCTCCGTATTGCTAAAATTGAGATTAAATATCTATATATCGAAAAATGTTACAAAATTACACAGGCTTTCATAGGGTGTCCTCACTTTTTCACATTTATATGCTAATATAAATAAATTATTCTTTAAATGTCTACTAAAAATTGTTAAACTAATCACTACTACCTGTTTCGCAGGTGTTAATGCTAATATCTTGATCTTGAAATCAGTCACAATCAAGGTAATAAGGCCTGGCATGACCAGATGGTTAGCACGTTCGACTCCACGTTCAAATCCACATCATATCAAATATGCTCGCCCTTTCAACCATGGGTGCATTATAATGTTTCAGTAAATTCCATTATTCGTTGCCAAAAGCGTAGCCCAAGAGTTAGCGGCGATGACTATTCTTACACTACTAAATTAGGAACGGCTAACACAGATAACCTTCGTGTAGCTTTGACCGAAATTCAAAACAAACAAACAAATTAGAGTAATAATCTTTTAAAATTGTTGGGGCTGGTAAGCAAATGACTTAAAGATTTGTGGTGTAAAGAAACTTAACGGGCCCGGTTCGCGCCCGAGTCGCGCCAAACATGCTCGCCCTCCCAGCCGTGGGGGCGTTATAATGTTACGGTTAATCCCACTATTCGTTGGTAAAAGAGTAGCCCAAGAGTTGGCGGTGGGTAGTGATGTCTAGCTGCCTTCCCTCTAGTCTTACACTACTAAATTAGGGACGGCTAGCACAGATAGCCCTCGAGTAGCTTTGTGCGAAATTAAAAACAAACAAACAAAGAAACTTAATAAGATAAACGTCTATATTTGGTGTTTAATGACGACACAATAATATTTACTCTTTACAAAATAAACCTACTGTATCAGAGCCTATTTAACACGGATTGAGTCGTTATCGTAAAATTCTAGATGAAATTCCTTGAATTTCGGAGAAATAGGCCAAGCCTTGTACCCCTTCCTATCGTCTCTCACATTAAATCTGTGTAATCATAATAGCCATTAGAGTAAAGTCATGTTAATTTGTGTAGTCACAATAAAATTAAGCCGCGACAATTTGTGTAGTCACAATAGCCATTAGTTAGGTCACGACAATTTGTGTAGCTACAGTAACTATTAGAGTTAAGCCCCGACAATTTGTGTAATTACAATAGTCATTAGAGTTAAGTCACGACAATTTGTATAGTCACAGCAACCATTAAAGTTAAGTCACGACAAGTTGTTTAGCCATAGTAACTATTAGAGTTAAGGTATGTCAATTTGTGTAGTCACAATAACCATTAAAATTAAGCTGCGACAATTTGTGTAGCCACAATAGCCATTAGAGTTAGGTCACGACAATTTGTGTAGCCACAGTAACTATTAGAGTTAAGTCACGACAATTTGTGTAGCTATAATAGCCATTAGAATTAAGCCACGACAATTTGTGTAGGTATAATAGCCATTAGAGTTAAGCCACGACAATTTGTGTAATTACAATAGTCATTACAGTTAAGTCACGACAATTTGTGTAGCTATAATAGCCATTAGAGTTAAGTCACGAAAATTCACTTTTATTTTTATTTTCGGATGTTCGGAATCCAGACTTTTGGAGAGTTTTTAAAATATTCTTTAAATCTAACTTAACTGTTTCTTTCAATATTCCACGAGACCGTAAACCATAAACTTATTCGACTTGTTCCCTTTCACTACCAGAGGATGAGCCCTCACTTCAAGAAAAGTTTCACGGACAGACCTTACAGCCTGGTTCGTCCTTGACTTTAAGGTGCGTGGCACAGGGTGTACCTCTGCCTCAGGTTACATGGACCTTGGATGGAGCATCCCTCACCGACAGTCCTCGTCTGCGTATGGGGGATTATGTCACTCAATACCAACGTGTCATAAGCTATGTTAACATATCTAATATTCAGCCGGAAGATGGCGGAAACTATAGCTGCAAAGCAAACAGTGACGTTGGAGAAGTCATTCATTCAGCCAGAATCAATGTGCTTGGTCCACCTTTTGTAAGGCCGATGAAGAATGTCTCTGTGGTGGCCGGAGAGATTATGATACTGTATTGTCCGGTTGGTGGCTATCCTATTCACTCTATAACATGGGAACGTGGTAGGTTGAAAGTAATTTAGTTTCTCTATTTTTTTTTTCTATTTTAGGTAACTTAAAACTTCTAGTTAGACAGTACTAACACTAATTATGTTGCTGACATCCTTCTGTAGTTTATAAGTGTTTCATACTTTTGTTATTATTTTGTGTTACTAATTAGATCATTATTGAAATTAATAAGTTATTTTTAACCTGTATCTAAAGCAGGGCGTGCTGTGATTTGTCCTAAGGGGAAGCAATAGCATAAAAGGTGGATTATAAAATAAAAATAATTATATACAGGTCGGCCAATAAAAATAAAATTAGTTATTTGTAGACATTAATCATATTTAAGACTAAGTGCTTCCAATTAAAGATAAAAACAACATATTCAGTTACTTACTTCATTTATATGTTAATTCCATTCTTCTTTCGTTTTGATTGAATATATTTATTACATCTTCATAGAAACTATCAGTATTTATTTCCAGATAATTCTGGATTATATTTGACAGGCCAGAAAATCATTTGATTTCTCTACATGAGACTTCAGTAATAGATCATATTTCTTGCACAAATTTACTAATTTCACATAAGTGACTCAGTTAGCAGACTCTAGTGGTTCATAATAAACCCTAATGCTAATTTTTGTTCACCCAAATAGCAAACTACGTCGATTAATCTTTTCAAAATGTCTCTACTTCTGTTCATCTCTTTATTGTGCATTTATACATTAATTTTATGTTGGATATTTAGTTGGAATTCAACCCATGATTTTCCAAATCTAGCTAGGCCTAGAGTTAAAAATATATGACTGGAGGAATTTTCACGTCTTTTAATTGCCTTATGCACATTATATAAATCATCAAATCTGCTTGAGTTCCATGTCCCAAGTTCACTGTTAAATAATAAACACGACCAGCAGAAAAGCTTCTGGAAGTTAGGACAAGCAGTTTACCTGTCACATTGGTTTACATTAAATTTTCGAACGCACTGTTTTGTTTTTCCAGTCAGGCTTAGAGCTGGCATCAGTTTACTATTTTTAATGTTGCTTCCTTTATCTCTAAAACTGTTTATACCAAAGTTGTTTACTAATAAGCTTTCAATAACACAGTTACAATTTCTCTTATTATCTTTTTTAATCCATATCCAAACCTTGAGGGTAACACTTCACATAAATTTTATGCACACAAAAACTTACAACATTATTTAATACAATGCCGGAAGCACCTGCGAGGTGCAGGTCATGAAAAACAAAAGTTTTCAAATATCTCAAGAAAATTAACTATATTTTTTTCTTATTATATTTGACTTATTTGTTGTACATTTTAATTTATAAAATAGTAATTACGAAGCACTTTCATATTTATAATCTTTTATTTCGATTTTTAATGATTTAAATAATTTTATACATAAGCTATAAATTGTCAATAAATTCCAATTGTGTGTGTATTTTGAAGTAAGATGAAATGGTAATTGTTTCCCTTTATACCATAGAAGAGGGTAATATAACATTCAAAATGTGTTTGTTTGTTTTTTAAATACAAGTATAAATTTGTAAGTTTTTATTCAGAAAATTATTCATGTAAGCAGCGTTTTATAGTTTAAAGATTATATATGTAACAAAAATGTTGTAATTTAGAAATAAAGCCTTTTCTTGTAGGAAAAAAAGCTAAAATCAACTCACAAAAGGAAACATTTTGCGAGTTGTTGTCCAGCTTCTTTCGCCCGTCCAAAGCGATTACTGATTACGAGGTCTGTTCAAAAAATACGCGGACTGTTTGAATTGCGCGGCTCCAGTAGGTTCCAGGGGAATCCGCTTGGTGTCGCTAGGTTTGCACAGATCAGCTGATTACGATGCCATTTTCCGATTGCAGATATCTTCATTTGTGTATTAGCTACGCGGTTTTAAGTGAAGTGCGATTTTTTCGTTTGGCGGATTTCAGAATGAATGACCTGAAGAAGCAACGACTTGCTGTGAAATTTTGTGTTAAACTTGGAAAATCTGCGACTGAAACTATTGCTATGCTTAACACGGCTTACGGTGATGTTGCTATGAAGCGTACGGCATGTTTCAAGTGGCATGAACGTTTTAAGGATGGTCGACAGTCCATTGAAGATGATGAGCGTCCTGGACGTCCTTCCACGTCAACTGACGACCCACACGTCGACAAAATCAACACCTTGGTGCGGGCAAATCGACGTCTGACTGTCAGGGAGCTTGCTGAAGAGTGTGGGATATCAGTTAGATCTTGTTACGAGATTTTGACCGAAAAATTGAAGATGCACCGCGTTGCTGCGAAATTCAGCCTTCAGAACTCGTGAGTTTTTGGCCAAACACTCGATCACTGTTCTTTCCCACCCCCCTACTCACCTGACCTTGCTCCTTGCGATTGTTTCTTGTTTTCCAAACTCAAGAGACCCTTGAAAGGAAGAAGATTTGAGACGATTCCCGAGATTAAGGCAAATGCGACGAAGGAGCTGGAGGACATTACAAAAGAAGCGTACCAGGACTGTTTCAACAAGTGGAAACACCGTTGGGATAAATGTGTGCGTTGGGGAGGAGAGTACTTTGAAGGGGTTCCAGACCTGTAACTTCTAAATAAAGTACATTTTGTTTTATGACGTCAGTACGCGTATTTTTTGAACAGCCCTCGTACGCATGGTGTGGTAGAGTGCTTCCTTATGAATTATTTGGAAGCTCATAACGTCATATTTAGCTGATACTTAAAAATGAAATTTGTTAAACATATATATTTGGGAGGCACTACTTCTTTTGCTTCCACAGACCTCGCGCCTTTGATATTAAGTTAACAATTATTGACATTATCGAATTCTACAACTGTTAGCAAACATACAGTATATACTTAAAGTTAGTAAAGACTGGTTAATTGAGAGAGGTGTAGCTCAAACTTAAACATACCATTTTTTACGTGTTTGATTTACAGCTTAATAAATTAGACTGTTAAAGTTAACAGTTTTATCATCCACTCTTTAAGTGCCGGAAGCTGGGAAATATTTAAAACCTATAATTTAAAAATTATGATGGAATCATGTTAATTACATAAAAATGTTTGATATTCCTCTTACTTCGTCCATTGCAAATTGGAAATATGACGCTTGTGAAAATGACATTTAGATATATATATATACTCTTCAAAAAAAGAAACGCAAAAGGCAAAATTTGAGACAAATTGATAACAAGTTTATTTCGGGTAGTTCTGTATGACATGTGTAAAACTTTGCATTTTCACTGCTGAACATCCAAAGTCTGCAAAGGCGAAGTCCACGCTCACTAGTTGAAGCTCAACGTCAATAACAAGTATGCCCCCGTGAGCATCAATAACTGCTTGGCATCTCTTGCCATGGAAGCGATGAGATGACGAATCACATCCTATGGAATGGCTGTCCACTCAGCCTGCAAAGCTGCTGCAAGCTGAGGTAGAGTCTGCGGTTGAAGTTGTCGCCGTCGCAGACGTCGCTCCAACTCGTCCCAAAGATGTTCGATGGGGTTTAAATTTGGTGATTTGGAAAGCCAGGGAAGAACGTTGATGTTGTGGTGTCTCAAGAAAACAGTGGTGAGTCGGGCTGTGTGAGGACGGGCGTTGTCATGTTGAAAAACGTCGTTGACGTTCACCATGATGGGTTGCACATGGGGCCTGAGAATCTCGTAGACGGTTGCGTACGGTCTGATCGGAAATCCTACGCAGCCCTGGTATGATTGAGGCGGTAGACGTCGCAGTGGTGGTCCTATCCCGAAGGTGACATAACCGGATGTAGCGATCTTGTGCGGGCGTGGTCACACTAGGGCTGCCAGATCGTGGACGGTCACGAGTTGATCCATGTTGTTGGTGACGATTCTATAGCCTTGTGATGGTGCTTGGGCGGACATTCACAGCTCTGGCAACATCTGATCGAGATTCGCCTGCTTCCAAGCGACCAATGGCGTTGTTGCGTTGTGCTTCAGTCAGTCTTGGCGGAACTGTATTGCGTGTCGGTGGCTTAACACTGAGCTATGGAAACCGAGAACCCGTCACTTTTATAGGGATTTTGCACATGTTGCACTTGCAGAACATGCAGATCTCTCAAACAAATTTATTGGACACGAATGCGTTTTGGCGAAATATTCGTTGTTGTCCTCCGTTTTCAAAGTGCACAACTTTTATTGTCATTTTGGTCTGACAATCAGTGCCTTAACACGTGTAACATTACATACTCTGAGCTTGTAACGTTATTACATATATTTCTCTTTAAAATAAAAAAAATATCCCTTTTGCGTTTCTTTTTTTGAAGAGTATATTTAGTTTTCTGCATGTCATTGTCGAATTGCCTTTCGTAAATACCAGAATTCGTCAGTGGGGCTGAATGATAAGAGGCAAAATATTAATGTGTCCAATATAATAATTTAAAATTTATAATTTAAACGCCGAAAGATGTCGAAACATTGAGAACCAATAGGCCTAACACTTATGATAAAAAAGGCGTTAACTGTAATGGTTTTTACCTACATTTCTCTTAATTTCTTTACTCGCGGATTCAAAATGAAAGACGCCTTATTGGCTGTGATTTGTAGGAGGAAATACGTAGATCTGAAATGCTATTTCTATATTCCCACTTTTCCTGATTTTGAATACACAGTTGGCAGATTAAAAGGAATTTTATATAATCATCAGTAATTAATATGGTTTTATCCCGAAGTGTTGATATTGTTGGATTATATGATTTAGTAATACCTTGTATGTAGTGTTATCTGATGGTTAAGTTATATTAACTATTTGTATTCAAATTTACGTTTATTGTATTGATTAATTACACGAATTATTTGATTAACGATTGTTATTTATACTGCATACTGCGATGGTAATATTAGTACATTCGAGTCTACATTCTCTTATTAATACATTGAAAACATAGTTTTAAAACAATAACATAATGGAATAAGTTCATGTTTCATGTTTTGTGAGTTAAAGTAGCAGACAAAATTTAGAAATACAAATGAAACGACCTCCAGGAGTTTAAAATATATTTATAATACAGTATCCAGCAGCTTTGGAGTGTAGTTATTTATAATAATGATATAACCTCTAATAACATTGGAGTATGCGTATTTATACTAATAATACAATATTGAAAAACTTTGAAGAATTTTTATTTATATTAATGATACAATATCAAACAACTTTCTAATGTATTTATTTATACTAAAAATACAATATCCAATAATTTTAAAATTAATGATACAATATCAAACAGCTTTCTAATGTATTTATTTATACTAAAAATACAATATCCAATAATTTTAAAATTAATGATACAATATCAAACAGCTTTCTAATGTATTTATTTATACTAAAAATACAATATCCAATAATTTTGAAATTAATGATACAATATCAAACAACTTTCTAATGTATTTATTTATACTAAAAATACAATATCCAATAATTTTGAAATTAATGATACAATATCAAACAACTTTGTAGCATATTTATTAATATTAATAATACAATACCCAAAAATCTATAGCGTGTTTATTTATGTCAATGAACAACCTTCAACAACTTTGGAGTATGTGCTTTTTACCTCTCTTTAGTTTTAGTACTGGTTAAAATTAAGTGTTTTTATCACAGCTTGCTAATGAACCATCAAAGTTGTGTTCGTTAATGTACAACTTAGATTAAATACCGAATTCTCGAGCATCTCTGGTATCTTACTTCATTAACTAAAGCTAAGAGAATTTTGGGATATTCATAATAAGATAATTTAATCAATTCAGCTACAAACAGACACCATAGTGGATTTCATTCCTCCACACATGATTTCTCAAATGTCAAATACAAATGAGGTATCAAATTCTATTCCTTTGCTCTAACACAGTGTCAATAAACTGTTAAAACGCAGCGTACTGTGTAAAAATAAAAACTCTGAAGGACTTTAAAACTGCTTGACAAAAGTTTTAATTTCGCGTAGCTTTGTTTCATAGTTCTATTTTCTCAATTTTCAGTTTCATGTTCCAACGGACTGTAAACTGTGAGAAACACAAAGGCTTAATAATTTGTTCATTATTGTACTTATTTTTCTCCTGTATGCCTTCTAGTAAATGATAATAAGAGAAAGAGAGGTTGTTTCTTTGTCTGCTTCACAGAAATGTTACTTTTGTTCATCAACCGTCTAGATAGTGAAGTGGAAGTCAAACAGGTGTAAAAATCCTGTATAAACTTTAGTGTCACTATGTTAAATATTTTATAGTTCTCTAGGCGTTGCACTCCTCTAGAAGGCTTACTTATTGGAACGTTGAAATTCTTTAGAAGGCTTGCTTATGGTGTTACACTGCTCCTTAAGATCCGCTAATTGAGGTATTACTATTCTCTCTAAGATCCGCTAATTGAGATATTACTTTTGTTTGTAAGATCCGCTAACTGAGGTGTTACTCTTGTTTGTAAAACCGCTATAAGCTATGTTTACTGAGGTGTTACTCTTGTCTGTAAAACCGCTATAAGATCTGTTTATTGAGGTATTACTCTTCTCTGTAAAACCGCTATGAGATCTGTTTATTGAGGGGTTACTCTTGTCTGTAAAATCGCTATAAGATCTGTTAATTAAGGTGTTACTCTTGTCTGTAAAACCGTTATAAGATCTGTTTATTGAGGTGTTACTCTTGTCTGTAAAACCGCTATGAGATCTGTTTATTGAGGGGTTACTCTTGTCTGTAAAACCACTATAAGATATGTTAATTGAGGTGTTACTCTTGTCTGTAAAACCGCTATAAGACCTGTTAATTGAGGTGTTACTCTTGTCTATAAAACCGTTATAAGATCTGTTTATTGAAGTGTTACTCTTGTCTGTAAAACCTCTCTTAAGATGTTACTCTTTCGTGTAAGACATCTTATTGACATCTTGCTCTTTTTAAAAGACCTTCTTGTTGATGTTTTAGCCCCGTATGTAAGTCCTCTTATTATGGTGGTGTTTTTCCTTATAAACTGCCTACATGAGTGTGAAGTGATTTTTAATCTGAGCAATTTTGACTCTTATGTGTAAAATTTTGTTTGGAAGTTTCTTAGACAAAGATAGATGTTATTTTTTATAGAAGAACTGAACAGCAATGATCTTTTTATTAGTAAAGCTTTATCCATAAGTGTACATCATCCTAACAGCCTGTTGATACCTACTTTTCATGTGGTGGTTCTGGTTACTATCACTTGTGTACGTATTTCATGTTTTATATCATACTTATCTCTTGAGTGAGTCCAACTACTTGGAGGATGGGTAATTTTTCTCTATAATATCTGTTTTGAGATGTGGTTGAATAGTTGTTTACATTATCTTATGTGAGAAAGTGTTTAGCCATAATATCAGTTCGGTCATTAATTATTGCGTTGATACTCCAAGGAGTCAGTGTTAAAGTCCGTCCTTCTTTCCAGTTGCTGTAGTAGGCTTTTCTGAGGGTTTGGTGTTAAACTCTGTTATCGTTTCCAATGTTTGTACGAGTAAGATGAACCACTCAGGTTAATAGTTTACAAATATATCTGATTTTTGTGGCACATCTGTTTTTCTGTTGACCGTATGTATGAAGAATTGCTTCAAGATTATAATTTTCTTTAGACTAATGCTACATTTCTATGTGGAATAAGGCACCCTTATTCTTCTGCGTGAACGTTTCTGTAGTGTATATCGGGTATTATATTTCTCTATAACACTTTGCTAGAGAATTGGACGGATACTAGTTTTACAGTTTGTTTGTTTTAGTGCAAAGCCACAATGGCTATCTCCTGTATCCGCCGTATGGAATCGAACCCCGGAACTTAAAGGTGTAAGTCCTTAAATTTACCATTGCCCAACCGATAGGCCAGATTTCTAGCGATATGGATAATGTAGCGATTCTAATCTACAAAATATGTCTAATAGATTGTCTGTAGCTCTTCTTACTACAACTGAAAGCTTAATTGTAAAAACTACTTATTAATAATAACACACCAAGTCTTTCGAGTTTTTGGAATTGAACTTTTAATATCTGTCTAATATAAATCACTGTCGAGTTTCTCACCAATTGTCATATTGGTTATATAACAATATATAAGTTATATATATATGTATATATATATAGTTTTTGATTTATTCCTGTTGTCACGAAATTTCTTTTAAAATTCAGAGGGCGTCCGTCTTCCGTACAACCACAGACAAAAGGTCTATCCAAATGGCACTCTAGTGGTGAAAGACATCGAAAGAGCAACAGACGAAGGAAAGTACACATGCCAAGCAAGTGATAAGGATGGAAACTCCGCACAAAGTAGCTTAATAGTTTCGGTTTTAGGTAGGTCTTCTATTACAACCGGCACGTTTGTGGCCTAACAGATAAGGCTGTTGAAATATATTAGTTTTGGAATTTAGAAAGTATTTCACTTGAAATAATTACAATCATGTTTTTATGCGATGAATGTATATATATGACTTTGTCTCTTTTGTTATATCAAATACGTGTATAGAAAATTGGATTTCTTTAATCAGGCAGAACAGGGTGTTCAAACATAATTAATTCATTAAAATTGACGACATCTCACAAGTCAGCTACTTCAGTGATTCCAAAAACTATTCCTTGTAGCTTTATGTGCCTTTAAGAGGGACAATTAGCTTGAGGAACATGCATAAATCTACTCTATAGTTTTATTTGCTTAATCTCTCAAAGTAGATAGTAACTTTTAAAAAAAGAGAGATCATAGTTAAGACTATGAATATGCTTAGTAATGAAGTATCTCATGGTTTTCTGGGAATCCTTAGAATTTTAAACAGAACACATCTTTACGGAATGGTGTGTTTAGAACAGTAATGTTAACATGTACGAATCTGGTAATGTTGACTTTGTTGCACAATTCTGAAAGAGAATTAAGTTCAAGTTTTTTTAAGAATAAGTAAAAAAAAACTTTATTCTTTTTGTATTTCTGATTAAAGTTCTGTCTTTATGAGAAGATACTAGCGTCATTAATACAGAATAGTTCAGCAACGTAATCCTGGTCATTCTTTTTACTGAAGAAATTACTTGTTAATGTTCCTACGACGAAAAAAAAGTGACTAATACCTGTCTCACTTTAGTACCTGTCACACTCGGCATTTTCTCCATTATTATTAATATCCTTACAAAACGAAGAGAGAAAGGTACTCTTTTGGATTTCACATTTCAAACACTAGTGAGCTTCCTGTCACCAGCTTCTGTCCGTAATCCTTTGGATTAAAGATTGTAGCGAACACTTGAGTAAAAAAGTAAATATGGGGAATCTTTGACTATAAAAAATACCGAATTTGTCACACGATGCAGATACTGTCGATCAAATATACAAAAGTCTCTTATTTCTGTAACTTCAATAACCTTTCAACACCATTCAAATATCCATGATCAAAATAAACCAGAATAGTAATTTGTTTTCTTCTAACTCAACAGGAAACGTGCTTTTCATATCAAGTAACTTTTAAAAGTAACAATATAACTGTAGCATGAGAAGATATGAAAAAATTACAGTCGACTAGTGGTCGTTTTAATATTCACTGACTCAGTAATATCCCTTCATTGTTAGATATGTTTCACCACAATAAATCACGTGCCTCGCAGTCAAAACGTAATCTTGTTCTTAACAAAGTAGTATGATATTGTGCTCGTGCATGAACAGTTGAGAATTTGCACTGTCACGCGATTCCATTTTACGATCTTTTCAAGAAGATTGGACAAAAATTCCAGACAACTAACGCTCTAGAAGCAGCTGTAAGCAAATTGATTCGTAATATCACACCTATAAATTATAGACCTTAAGTTCATTAACACTGGTGGCCTATGTCTACTGCTTTTGAACTGATATGGCTGGTTTACAGGAATAAAACTCATTTCTGTTTGAAACAATCTTCGAGCTTTGTTACCTCTGAAGCCTCAGTAAAATAGGGTTGTTATATCATGTATAACTATATGATCACTGTATATACACATACAACTGGAGAACATCCTTCATTTTAAGGTAGTTAAGGCACTTGACTCGTAATTTGAGGATCGCGGGTTCGAATCCCTGTCACACCAAACATGCTCGCCCTTTCAGCCGCGGGGACGATATAATGTGACGATCAATCCCACTATTCGTTGATAAAATAGTAGCCCAAGAGTTGGCGGCGGCAAGAGATGACTAGCTGCCTTCCCTCTAGTCTTACACAACTAAATCAAAGACGGCTAGCGCAGATAGCCCTCGTGTGCTTTGCGCGAAATTCAAAACAAACCAAACATTCATTTTAGTCTCTCACTGGTATAACAGTAAGTTTACGGATTTACAACGCTAAAAACAAGGGCTCGATTCCCCTAGGTGGGCTCAGCATATAGACTAATGTGGCTTTGCTATTAGAAAACACATACTCCATCATTTTAAATCGTATACCAGCAATAATTTTACTTTCATATCGCTTATACACTCGCGAGAGAAATAATATGTTTCTTCCAATGGTTTTGTTTGTCAGTGCACTAAGTCTACCGTCACGATTCCAGAGATGCCAACCATTACGATTTGAGCGTAATCATTACGATTTTGGTGTATATATTACGACTGTACGCTCATACAGACAAATATTACGACTTGTTGCAACTCCCAAATTATTATATATTATATAGGCCTATACAATAAAGTGATAAATTGTTCCCCCAGGGCTTGAAAGGGGTGAAAAGAAAATTTCTAGTGAGATACAAATAAATTTTGATAATAAATAAAAGACATAGTTCAGATGGCTACTTGCGATAATCATGTTTGTGCTTGAAATAATAAAAAATATTTGTATCTCCGACGTCTACCAATAGTTTGAGTGCGGTGCTTCCCCATACTGGGTACGTGGGGAAATCCATAGTCACGTCATCAGTGCTTGTCAGCCAATCAGCGCTCGCGTAGATGGGTATTTGTCGTTTTCTAAGCGGCATAGAAACTCCAATGCGATCGTTCACAAGTTGGAAAAAAAGAGGTCTCGTTTACCAGATTATCTTGCTTCTGGCAAATCTAAAAGGACTAAAACTTTGAATCAAAAATTTAGGAAAGAGTATAGTGCAAAATATCTGGTCATTGCATCAAAAGTCAGTGACAGTCATGCGTTTTGTACAGTTTGTCACATCGATTTTTCTGTGGCGCATGGCAGGATAAACGATTGTTCCAGACATACAAAATCGGCATCTCACCAACAAAAGGCTGAGGCGAAGACAAAAACAATGCAGATAACGACATTTATGAGTACGAATTCAGAATATGAAAAAGAATTTCAAAAGTATTTTTTTTAAATTTATTTATTAAATACACAAAACACAGTCATAAATGAGCGATCTATAGCAGTAATAAATAATAGTTATAATAATAATATAATAATAAACAGCTTAGAGACATTGGTCAGGCCTATTGGTCAGTTATTTGAAATAGTTGGCATTTCTGGGATTCATTATTCTTCAACTTCAGGTACTAACCCAAAGAAGTCTCCAAGTGGCAGAACGGTATGTCTGCGAACTTACAACACTAGAAACCGGGTTTCAATACCAGTGGTGGGCTGAGCAAAGATAGCCTATTGTTTAATAAAGTTCACACAAACAAACCAAGGCTCTAGGAACATTGTCATATATCTATTGTTGTTATTGAACATTGTTACCTTTACAATGTTGTTCTTATGTTAAGTGACGTCGCCGTTTTTCTCGTGGTTAGTTCTACAACAACTGATGTTGATTTTTCCTAATCACTAGAGTGTTTGATGATGTTAAATCGTTTCAGTCGTCAAATATTTTACTCTTAAGTAGTTGACGTTTTAACTTTGTAATTAACAGAGTGATGTTGTTATTACGTTTTGTTTCGTTCAGCAATTTACCCTTCACCAAGTTAGAGTTGTTATTAATTTATTTCACCTATGCAGCGATTAACTCGTTAATAACTTATCTTTGGCTGGTTTATTGGCTACCTTCGTGTAGAATTCCACTTTTTAATTACCGATTGTTTTTGGTTTGTTTTGAATTTCGCGCAAAGTTACATAAGGGCTATATGCGCTAGCCGTCCCTAATTTAGCAGTGTAAGGCTAGAGGGAAGGCAGCTAGTCATCACCACCCACCAACAACTCTTGGGTTTCTCTTTTACCAACGTATAATGGGATTGACCATCACATTATAATGCTCCCACAGTGAAGAGGGCGAGCATGTTTGGTGTGATGGGGATTCGAACTCGCGACCCTCAAATTACGAGTCAAGTGCCTTAACCACTTGGCCATGCCAGGCCTCCGATTAGGTTTATTTTCTAGTTTATCTAATGATTGACTCCTGTAATAATAATAATAAAATCACTGGAAATGAAATTTGTCTGATGACTGAACCTTTTAAAAAGTATTTTGTTATTTTTATTTCTAGTACGTCCAGTAATTGACCCCTTCAGTTTCCCAGCCTCTGTCCACCAAGGTCAACGGTTCACAGCTATATGTACCGTCATCAAAGGAGATTCTCCTGTTCGGTTTACTTGGCTTAAAGATAAACATCGGATTGAAGACTACCTGGACATTCGTGTTGTCGGAGTTGGTGAGTTTTCATCTACTCTGATTTTCAACTCATTGCGGCCTGAGCACCATGGAAACTACACGTGCATCGCAAGCAACTTAGCAGGTTCCGTGAATCACACAGCAACAATGATAATTCACGGTACGGGTTGTTCACGTTTATGAACCTATGGATGTCGTAAAGTTTGTTTTAAATACTTTAGTATTTAGATTAGTTTTCAGTGTGTTTCTCCTAAATACTTATTCATAAATTTATCCGTAAAACGTGTAAGTGTTGATCTTTATAAGTGTTAATTATAAACTATATCTTTTTTATGATTAACAGTAAGAACTTGAGCAAGTTTTAATCTCAAACTTAAGCCCTAGGTCTAGTTTAATTTTTCGTATTTCGAACTTTATTCTTTTAATTATGTATGGCTAAGTGGTTAGTGTGCCTAAAGCGAATTAGAAGGTCCAAGATTCGAGCAGGATTCGTTGCAAAGTATGTTCCTTACTTTGAATTGTAGGAATTTAATATTTATGAAGGTCGATTACCCTATCTTATGAGGACAAGCTGTGTAGGTGGTAGGTGCTATTAACTGAATGTCACCTCTTATCAGCAGTCCTAAATTAGGAATGGCTATGCCTGGATCGTGGGACTCCTGTCCAGTTTATTTAACATGTTTGTCGTATAAGGCGCCGTTCAGTATCAAATGTTAAAAGTAGAAAGTTTAGTCTCAAACATTAGCCTTAAGATTAGCAGAAGATCTCTGAATTTTAAACGAGGCTGGTTATAGCCCAATTGTTAGCGAGACCACACTGTGAATTTTAGGATTTCGATTCGTGTCCCGTTGGCATATAAACACGCTTTCTACTTTGTAGCAGTGGTTAACTAGCTTTTCTTTCTATGATCTCTCTATCATTTCAAAATGAGGCAGGATTATTCGCAGATAGCCCCTGTGTGGATTTGCACAAAAACTGAAACAAACATACAGTTTCAAATCTTAGTCCTAGGATTCAAGTTTGGAAATTTTAACTACAAAATTTAATCGTATGGAATCAGCCTGGGTGTAGCTTAGTGGTTAATGTGCCAAGCAGAGTATCAGAAGATTCAAGGTTCGTATTACATATACCGCTGATGAACATGCTCCACGTTTTCAGCGTTATAAGTGTGAAATGTAATTTAGCTATTTAATTAAGATTAGTATTATAACTGTGACAGGCAATCCAACAATTTCATTTATATTAGCATTATAACTGAGACTGGTAATCCATGTATTCGATTAATATTAGCAGCGCAAGCGGCAGGTACTTCTGATTGGTTTCTCTCCCTCTGGCCAACATTTCTTGGTTAAGGATGATCATACCTAAACCTTGTTGGCTTGTGGCCTGGCCGCTTAGACCTCGTGTCGCATACAGTACTTATAGGAGTTTGGTTTAGTTCTAAATTAAATACAATAATTTTAGTTTCAGATTTTATATATAGGATTGGATAAATTAGTTTTAGTTTCCAATTTTTGTTTGAAAATTAGTTGTATAAGTTCTACATCAAGCTTCAGTTATAGAATTCAGTACACTCGTTTTAGTTTCAATCTTTGCTACTTGCAACAACTATAGAGTTTTAGTTTCAAACTTTTGTGTGTGAACTAGCTGTAAGGGTTTTATATCAAACGTTAACCTCTTATAAGCTATTTAAGGTATTGGAATAAGCCTTAGTTTCAGGACGAGGTGTAGAAGTTTTAGTTTCAAATTAGCATCGGTATACCGAAAAGTAGAATATGAGTGTAAACATAGGATTAGTTGTAGATATATGTCAGTTTTAGTTTCATTTTGATTCTTACAGTACCTCCTAGATGGAAAGTAGAACCACGTGATAGTTTTGTGATTAAAGGTCACTCCGCCCTCATAAACTGCCAAGTCCACGGTTTTCCACATCCCAGAATTCGCTGGACTAAATCTTCAGGTGAGAATAGTTTCAATAACATTATTACTCAGGTCTCATAACCCACTGTATATGTCTAGGTCCTTGGTTCTTACATTTCAATTAAATTAATAGAAATACCCGCCTTCCGAGTAGGTATAACTGCTAGTTCCTACAGAAAGCTGTTAAGCCTGCAGCCCAAATATAGAATCACATCCTTCTGGAATTGACCGACAAAACAAGTTTGTTTTTTTATTGTTTTATATTTGAAACTTACTCCTTTTCTGTTGGTAATTTTTATTAGTTAAATCTGAAACGTATCATTTTTGTAGAAATTTAAATTGTTTTATTTATTGCTCAGCTATAAAAATACTGTCTAGTGGTAAAAATATTACCCATTTAGGGCTGATGACGATCGGTGTGATAGTTTCCGAGATCCGAGTTTTGAATGCACATAACGCAAGCTCCATCATAATAAAATTATCCTACGAATAGCTAAAGTTAACAAAAATGAAAATTTCACCACTGTTTGAGCCTCGATAGCTTACCAACCATTTTTAACGAGTTATCTTTGTTATTTCTTACCAAACTTTGACAGGTACGTCTACTACTTTGTATATACTTTAAAATAAGTAATTATTAAATAATTAATTATAGTTATTTGAAGCTTTGAGACCGTTTTCATTTGGTGCGGGTTTACAGAATCTAAAATATAAAGTGTTATTTAGTAAATGTGTACTTTCAAACACTATTAGTCTACGTACATGCGTCATACAGTCTGTGAAAAGGATGGAAAAACATTAGATTGACCAAACGTATATGAACCGAAAATGCCACTAACAATGAGGTTATCCAACTGACTTATTTATCTAAGGCAAAGTGGTCATAGAGGCTTTTCCATGACTTGATGACATAAGATTGATCATTGCTAATTATAATTTTCATTGAAAATGTTTAGCAACTTTTCTGGTGGAAGTTATTACATGACAGGTTGTATAGGATTTTACAAGAAAATCACTGTCAGGACAGAATGATATTATCTCTAGTGTTCAACCTACCTTTATGTTTTTTTAAATTACTTTGATCTGTTATGTATATCGAAGGAAAATTAAAAGATTTTCACTTCGTTTCATTTAAATCTTAAAGGATAAAACATGAATACAACACATTATATAGAAAGAATAAAACATGAATGCAACACATTATGTAGCAAGGATAAAACATGAATACAACACATTATATAGCAAGGATAAAACATGAATACAACACATTATATAGCAAGGATAAAACATGAATACAAAACGGTATATAGAAAGGATAAAACATGAATACAACACATTATATAGAAAGAATAAAACATGAATACAACACATTATATAGCAAGGATAAAACATGAATACAAAACGGTATATAGAAAGGATAAAACATGAATACAACACATTATATAGAAAGAATAAAACATGAATACAACACATTATATAGCAAGGATAAAACATGAATACAACACATTATATAGCAAGGATAAAACATGAATACAACACATTATATAGCAAGGATATAACATGAATACAACACATTATATAGCAAGGATAAAACATGAATACAAAACAGTATATAGAAAGGATAAAACATGAATACAACACATTATATAGCAAGGATAAAACATGAATACAACACATTATATAGCAAGGATAAAACACGAATACAACACATTATATAGCAAGGATAAAACATGAATGCAAAACAGTATATAGAAAGGATAAAACATGAATACAACACATTATATAGAAAGGATAAAACATGAATACAACACATTATATAGCAAAGATAAAACATGAATACAACACATTATATAGCAAAGATAAAACATGAATACAACACATTATATAGCTATTGATCTGAATTTTTTACGATTCATTTTATTCTCAAAAACCATAAAAGCGATAAATAGATAAAAAAACCGATAATTATAGCAGATAAAACCTCCACCGATGGCTCAACCAGGAACTTGGAAGTTTATAAGAATTCAAAGTTCGATCTAAAAAATAAACGCTGCATAGATAGCCTACCATTCTCAACAGACGATAAACCAAATAAAATTATGAAGGGTAAAAAATAACATTCATATGTTTTGTTTTTACATAGTAAATAGCTTATTAATAAGGATATAATCTGTAGGTAGCCATGTTGCTAATCACATAAACAACGTATCTGTTCTTAAAGCAATCTTCTATGGTTATAGTAACGCGTAGAAACAGATACAGCAGAGGTGTAGTAGTAAAGAATGATCAGATAACCAAGATTTAACTGTGTACATGCTGTGTATCTTAGGAACTTATCGATATGAGGTTCACGAATTTCTGATTTATAAGTGTAGCTTCCCTATAGTATAAAATTATTCAACGGTTGTTTGAATGCAGAGTATGATGTGAAGAGTGAATCATTCTCCCGAGGGTTTCAAATTTTGTCTTTTACGAATGATGATGGGTTCAAGTGAGGTTATGTAAACTGTTACATTAGATAGAATTTAATGTTATGAATTGGAATTCCTAACCTGAACGGTATATTATTAGCAAGTGGACATAAAGGTCACACCAAGAAAGTCAATGGAGTTCAGATCTAACAATAATTAATTTTGAACTACTGACCAGATATAAGGCAGCACCATCTGCAGCGATGTATGTGTCAGAAACTTTGAATCAACTTAGGGGCTTTACTGTCATTTTAATAGCACATTTATAGTTGAAATTGTAGAGTATATTTGACAATAACACACCTCGAACCCAGGACCCATCGTTCCACTGCTCTGTATGCTAATCACTTGGCCACATTGGGCCGTTATCTCTGTTTTGAAAACACACACACACACAAAACAGATCGCATACCAACCCGCTTTTACTTCAAGATCCTTCATAGCTACGATATTTTTCTCCTCAGTAGCACAGCGGTATATTTATGGACTTACAACCCTAGAAACCGAGTTTCGATATCTGTTGTGGGCAGAGTCCAGATAGACAGGCTGTAAATAAAGTGATACATTCATTTCAACTATTTTATGGCTTTTATTTGTTCATGCGTCGCCAGAAGACACACCCAGAGACTACCGACCCATCAGTAGTAGCTCTCGTCTGTACGTGTACGAAAATGGTACAATGGCCATCCACAATGCACAGAAGGAAGATGCAGGGTTTTATTTGTGTCAGGCTTCTAATGGAATTTCTCCGAGCATCAGCAAGATCATCAAATTAAGTATACATGGTAGGTATACATGTTTAGACCTTTTATTGTGTCTCAGATAGACTAAAAACATAATAAACTCCTGAGAATTTACGATAAAACATTAAAACATAGATCACGATAATCAGATTTTTAAATAGTCAATTTCGCCATCTATTGTGGGAAACTATATCTGTAAAATTAAAACTTGAGCTTTCAGTGCCTGAGCGTTATTGTTTTTTCTAATTTATTTAATATTAATTTATTGATTTAATTTAATAATGAAAATTTTATAGGAAAATTATTCTGTTAGTTTTGGCTAATTATAACCCTTATTGTATAATTTTGCATCTGTGCTCAGTAGTATTATGATTTGGCCGAAATCCAAACCGAATGAAACTAACCCAAGCTTAAGAAAACATGCTTGTAAATAATACAGATTATTATAATAGAAGCATTACTAACTTTTAATTCACCTTAATATAGAAAAATATTCAAAGCTTTGTAGATATTTTTTCAACATACTGAGCACCCAGGATTACATTGAGTAATTAAATTAATCTCGAATTTTATAATTTGATTTTACTACATTCACAGAAGTAAAGATAGATATCTTCTAGTAATTCTTAATTATATGTCTCTTTCAAACCACTTTATTTTAAAGTAATTTTCCCATATTGACATGTTACTATTAACTTACAAATATAAAATATAAAAAAGTACTCGAAAGAGTCTTTGATGGAAACATTACATTTATTTTTGGAGTACAACGTTTCATCTCAATGACCATAAAATTTACAGCGTGTTTCACTTTTAAGCGACGAAACGTTGTAATATTTCCACGAAAATCTATTTCAACATCATACAAGTTAAATAATTAATCTTTAGTGCCACCTATTAAAGAGTTGAAGAAGCTCATATGTATCTAAATAATCCAAAATACATTTCTAATTTCTATAGAGTGTTTGAATCCGTTTTACTTTAGCATATAGTAATTTAAATTAATTAATCCTAATTAATTCAGGTATGCGAATAATGTGGCGCCATCTTGTCGAATTTATTATCCTGCGTTATATAATCGTTTCTCATTTGCTTTGAAATTGTTTTCTAATCACTCCAATAAAAAAAAAAAAACTACCTATTTGCTTTCGGTTTTCAGTTGCTGCTCATTTCACTACAAAGTTCCGAGCTGAAACAGTGAATAGAGGCTACAACGCCAAATTAAAATGTGAAGCCAGAGGAGATCGACCCATATCAATTGTGTGGATGAAAGACAAGCATTTGTTTCATCTTCAAGATTCCTCAAGGTTGAGTAACTTCTTAAATTCAGAAACACAGAAATACAAATAAAGTCGACTACAAACTAACAAACAATCTATCTTTAAGACCTACCGAAATTACGCAAGTTTTGATGAGACAAATGAAGATACGAAGAAACAAGCAGAAAATTAGAGATGAATAGATAGATAAGAAGCGAAACAAAACAAGTAAACAAACTGAGAGTAAGGAATAAATTTAGAATCCTGTTTTTAGGTCTGATTAACTCTTGTAAAGCACATGATTCGTAAATTGAGAAAAGTCCCAAGACGCCTCGTGCTTAAATATAATAATGTGACACGTCACGTTAAATTATTTCCTAGTATTGTTGTACGTATGAATAAATATCGTAGTTAACATATTACTTATAAACAATTACGGCGTATTTGTTACATAATGACTGACATAAATATATTTGAATGTGGTTTTACTAACATATTCATAAACTAATGTTAAAGTTTACATTAGAGACAAACTTTCTGCAAATGGAAAGTAATGCGAGTGAACTTGGAGCTCTATTTCTATAATGTTCTAACTAGAGGTTCGGTTTGTTTGTTTTGAATTTCGCGCAAAGCTACGCGAGGGCTATTGGCATTAGCCGTCCCTAACTTAGCAGTATAAGACTAGTGGGAAGGTAGCTAGTCATCACCACCCACCGCCAACTCTTGGGCTACTCTTTACCAACCAATAGCAGGATTAACCGTCACATTATAACACCCCCACGGCTGATAGGGCGAGCATTTGGTATGACGGAGATTGGAACCCGCGATCCTCAGATTACGAATCGAGTGCCTAAATAAATACAATTAATTATAAACGGTTAAATACTTTATTTGAATTTCGCGCAAGGCTGCACGAGGCCTATCTGTACTAGCTGTCCATAACTTAGCAGTATAAGACTAGAAGGAAGGCAGCTAGTCATCACCACCCACCGCCAACGCTTTGGCTACTCTTTTACCAACGAATAATGGGATTGACTGTAACTTATAACGTCCCTACAGATGAAAGGGCGAGCATGATTGGTGCAATGGGGATTCGAACCCGCAATCTTCGGATCACTAGTGTGTGTGTGTGCGTGTGTTTTTCTTATAGTAAAGCCTATATCAGGCTATCTGCTGTGGATCACTAGTCGAGCACCCTAACCACCTGGCCAAATATTTTGTTATGCAATGAAGCTTTCAAATAAGGTGATTATTTTATACCGTTAATGAACGTTGAGATAGTATATATCTCATTATCATGAATATTATTTGTAAAGTAATAAAGATGTGTTTATTTAATAAATTAACATACTATTACATATATCATTACAATTAGGCCTAATATATCATTAACCATATATAGGGCCGGCATGGCCAGGTGGTTAAGGCGCTTGACTCGTAATCCCAGGTGTGTGGGTTCGAATTCCCGTCACACGAAAAATGTTCGCCCTTTCACCCGTTGTGATGGTCAAAGAGAAGCCAGAGAGTTGGCGGTGGGTTGTGAAAACTACCTGCCTTTCCTCTAGTCTTATGATGCTAAATTAGGTACGGGTAGCGCAGATAGCCCTCGTGTAGCTTTGCGCGGAAGTTAAAACAAACATGAACCGTAGATTCTGGTCCAATTGTTTGACCCCTCTTCTACCCACATTTTCCAATGATGTTTGTAACAGATCACACAATTGCTACTGAATTTTCAATCACCAATCTACACAACTTGTCTAACACAAGATGACATCACAGATTGTAAGTGAACAGTCCCACCATCTAGTAATAGTATTAGGAGTTACTCGAGAACTAGTTGTTTCAATTATCCTTCCTTTCTAACCGTAAACAACGACAATTGTCACTTGTATTATACTTATTTCCTTTACTACAACGCGTTGACGGATAAAGAGATAACTAGCTAAATTCAAGTAAGTTATGTATGAGAAACTGTTATAAATATACGCACATATTTTGTAATGGCTGTTACTTGTGTTATATTAGGAATAAACTTATACGCTATTTCCTGTTTTTTGTATGATATTTCAGGTATAACATCAAAAAAACATTACATTCTAATGGCATAACGTCAGTGTTAATCATCCACGATACTGACAGGCGAGATTCTGCTTTATTCACTTGTCTAGCATCTAATCCATACGGCAGTGACGACACGAACATCAAACTCATAATACAAGGTATGAGAGGCAGTAATATAACGAAAAATAGTTTTTAAGTTTTAAAGTATTTATGACGACTGGGGAATGGTATTATTTGTAACATTTGTGATACAATTTAATAATTCTGAAGGTTCAATTTCTGGATTAAATAGTCTGAAATATTTTTGTATACCTGTCAGTGTACTATAAATGTATCGACTAAGCTTAAATCGAGAAGTTTGTGATATTAGTGGAAAATAGGTTTCTATAGGAAACGTGAACATGATATACAACCAAACTAGTTCGTAATGCGCTGATTCACAGCGTTGTTACTACTAATAATAATATTGTTAATTTTATTATAAGGCACATTAGTATATTATAAGAGCTTGACAAATATTAAAGTTATTTATTACTTTTTTTGCTCATCATATTTTCATCAGAGCCTCCGGATACCCCTCAAGACTTGAAAGTTTTGTTGGCCACAAGTAGAAGTGTGAATATAGAGTGGGCGCCACCGTACAGCGGAAACTCTCCGATAATAGAGTACATGGTGCAGTGGAAAGAAAATAAAAGTAAAATTTTTTTTTATCTGATTATCTTAAAATACACGAATTTAATTTATACCGTCATCAAGAAAACAGTAAACTGAATGATCAGTGATTAACAGGTATCGACGTTTCTTGTATTTATCTGATAGTTTATCTTATCAATAATCACAAACTGTTAATTTCATGTTCCTTTCAGCAGTGTTGTTATGATTAAAAATAAAATTGTAAACACAATGATACAATTTTTCACAGATAGATGGCAGGAAGGTCCTATTTCCAATATTTCTGTGCACGGTTCTGATTCGACGACTACAATAAACGATTTGCAGCCAATGACTGTCTACGATTTTCGAATTCGAGCGGTTAATAGCTTAGGAACAAGTGGATTCAGTGAACCAGTTCGTGTAAAAACAGATGAAGAATGTAAGAGCATAATATAATATTATCTTAACATTTTTGTATTAAGAAATCTAGGCATATTTACACTGATTACCTGCTTTGTTTTTGATTTATACGAAATCTGTTGTGTGTTCTATGAAGTATTTGTTACTAGATGTATTTCTACTGGGTCCCTGAAAAATTTCTGTTGGAAGAGTAAATAAAACCAAAATTAGTAGTAACAAATATTTTTATTATTTGCTTTTGGATTTCATATGTCATAATCTGTTGTAGTTTACAGAGTTTATAATTATTCTCGTGATTTATAGCATGCACGTGTTTTACTGACGTCACTTAAATACAAACTGCGACGTTAGACATCCCTTATGTGACATCATTCTAGTGTCTACTGACTGACTGACTGATAGACAACATACTACTGTATAGCAGTGCAAGAAGTTAAAAGGGGTGACCACTTCCTTTGGGCTACTTTCGGGAAAATTATTTCATTTACAGTTTTACATGAAAATAAAAAAATGAAAAACATTATATCTGAAAACAAACAACTATTTAAAGTGTCAATTAATTAAATATTGTACCACTACTTGCAGCTCCGGGTGGGCCTCCTATCAACGTCCAAGCTGAACCTACAAGTTCACAATCAGTGAAAGTTTCTTGGAAGGTATGGAGTTTTAATGTTTATAAAAATGTTATTTTAAAAGAAAATGTTAAATTCAATTTTTTTTTGTGAAACCCCAAACGGGTATAATTTTATATATTTCATTTCAATTAGTTCAAATGTCCGTCATTGGGTCAACGGTAAGCTTACAGACTTACAACACTATAATACAAAATTGGGTTCCACTGGTGAGCAGACCACGAATAACCTGTTGTGTAGCTCTTCGTTTAAACAGAAAGAGCTATTCAAAAACTTAACAACACTTTAAGTAACGTTTTTATTACTTAATAGTAGTTAAAACGCTCGTTCGGAGCCATAAGTAAACAAACATGACCTTCATCCAATTTTGACATGTGTGATGGACATTGACCAATCAACGACATCAGGGAGCGTGTTGCTATTTGCAAGTTGTTACATAGATAATAGGATTATGTCTACTTCAGTGGTCTTGAAAATGCATAAGACGAAGTAACTGTATTCTATATGAGTATGATACATAAAATTTGTTCATGATATTTTTGTTTCATCATATTATCCACAAACAAGATTATCATGTTACTAGAAGAGTACTATCTTCTAGATTATGTAAATTACCCTGACAGCATCTTCAATTTTACAAACATTTATAATTTTTTGTAAAATAAGGATTTCGATATTTGATATACATAACAAGTTATATCTAAGAAATGTTTTGTTACACTCTGTAACAAAACCTCGAACAAATATATCATGTTCATCTTTATTAGATCCAAATTTGGACTCATATGTCGATAACACCAGGGTTTTCCTAGGCGATATAATAGAATTACAGCAGGGGCATGCTTCTAAATAAATTCACATCAGCAATACCACAGGGTGCATTGCTATGGGTGCATAGCTAGGTGATACCATATGAATAAGTCATCACACTAGATGGTACGTTACTAACATTTATGTTTTTTCATATTATTTTATTTCGTTTACAAAACTTATCTTATAACTAATTATCATGAAAAGTTTCTGGGATACTGTAGAAAATAACGATACAGAAAACTAAATGTACACTTAGGGGAATTCTCAGTATTTGATGGTACATTAGGAAATTATGTTCTAAGTTACTGTTTTCTGTGTTTGATCTAGAATTCGCATATTTCTCTTTTACAAATATAACTCCATAATATTAATATAAATAAGCTGTATTTTTTGTTATGCTTTATCTCTGACATTAGAGGACGGATTTTTTCAATATGGTGACATACGAGGGCTGTTCAAAAAATACGCGGACTGTTTGAATTGCGCGGCTCTAATTGGTTCCAGGGGAATCCGCTTGGTGTCGCTAGGTTCGCACAGATCAGCTGATTACGACGCCATTTCCCGATTGCAGATATCTTCATTTGTGTATTAGCTACGCGGTTTTAAGTGAAGTGCGATTTTTTCGTTTGGCGGATTTCAGAATGAATGACCTGAAGGAGCAACGACTTGCTGTGAAATTTTGTGTTAAACTTGGAAAATCTGCGACTGAAACTTTTGCTATGCTTAACACGGCTTACGGTGATGTTGCTATGAAGCGTACGTCATGTTTCAAGTAACATGAACGTTTTAAGGATGGTCGACAGTCCATTGAAGATGATGAGCGTCCTGGACGTCCACACGTCGACAAAATCAACACCCTGGTGCGGGCAAATCGACGTCTGACTGTCAGGGCGCTTGCTGAAGAGTGTGGGATATCAGTTGGATCTTGTTACGAGATTTTGACCGAAAAATTGAAGATGCACTGCGTTGCTGCGAAATTCAGCCCTCAGAACTCGTGAGTTTTTGGCCAAACACTCGATCACTGTTCTTCCCCACCCCCCTACTCACCTGATCTTGCTCCTTACGATTTTTTATTGTTCCCCAAACTCAAAAGACCCTTGAAAGGAAGAAGATTTGATACGATTCCCGAGATTAAGGCAAATGCGACGAAGGGGCTGGAGGACATTACAAAAGAAACGTACCAGGACTGTTTCAACAAGTTGAAACACCGTTGAGATAAGTGTGTGCGTTGGGGAGGAGAGTACTTCGAAGGAGTCCCATACCTGTAACTTCTAAATAAAGTACATTTTGTTTTATGACGTCTGTCCGCGTATTTTTTGAACAGCCCTCGTACTTCCAAGTTTTAAGATCTCGTGACAAATGGTATGTCCTACAAGAAAACACACAATCCTTTACATAAAAATAAAACCAGTTTATAAGAGTGTTCCTATAAATTCACATAAAAGCAGTGTCAGAAAACCAACATGATTAGATTTATCTCTAGTCTCGCGCTTTACATGATAATGAAAACTAAATGTACGTTTATGAAATTCTCAATATTTGACGGTATCATAGGTCATTATTTTAGCTTATTTCTACTTTCTGTTTTCGATTGAAATATAAACTTACAAATATAGTTCCTAAATATTTATACAAATAAGCTGTTTTATTCATTATACTTTAATTTTGACGTTGAAGAATAGATTTTATATATCAGTAAAACACATTTTTCGATATGACATTGTTCTAAATTTTAAGATCTTACAACAAACAACATAACAGAAAAGCACATGTTACTATATCAGTACCACAGAATTCCACTATAACTTATCAAGTATAGTAACTAAGCTGCATGTGGTTCTTTACAAAAATGTGATTTTTTTGAAATCACTAATGTCTTATCTTACTGCTTGAAATCCAACAGAAATACTTTGTTGAGGCTGACAAAACCACAAAGTAACATTCTGAGTTTTCAGTTGGTTAAATGCACATCACTGGGTGAAGTAGTGTACCTAAACAAGTATTTTAAAAAATGGAAGAGGTGGCCAGGACCACCTTGGTTGATTCAATAAATATTTTAATACCTCAAGATATATAAAAGATAGATGATTCTTATATTAAATTTTAGCTTGTCAGTATCGGTGTCAGTGTACTTGTTACATTGTTCACTGATAAAACCCTACAGTCTCTGTAGCCAGTGTACTAGTTACATTGTTCACTGATAACAATTCTACAATCTCTGTAGTCAGTGTACTTGTTACATTATTGTTCACTTAACTTTATAATACCATTTATCAATATGGACATAGCAAGTTTCTGCCATAATCCTGTTATATCGCCTAACAACACACCTCCTGACACTGTCGATGTATGATTGGCGTACATATTCTTTCCGCACCTGTCGAAATTGGGTCAAGGTCATGTTTGTTTACTTCCGGCTGTATTCCGCCGTCTTAACTATTACTACTTGTTACTACTCAAGCCTACAAGAGATTTTGATTTAATTGCTGTTCATATGTCAAGTAATGTAATTACATAGCTTTTATTAACAATTTATAGTATGATTAATTTATTGTCTATATCATTGTTCCAACTGTAAGTGACTTAGTCTGTATCATTTTTCTAAATGTGAGTGACTTGTATAATTGTTCCGACTGTGAGTGTAGTCTATATCATTGTTCCGATTGTGAGTGATTTAGTCTGGGTGACTGTTCCGACCATGAGTAACTTAGTATACATATCATTGTTCTAGCTGTGATTTATTTAATCTGTATTATTGCCTTATCCAATGTTCCTTCAGTGAAGAATAACTCTAATTTGATAACTATTCTTACTATTAGTGGCTATTTTTATTAATGTCTAGACTGAATGATTAGTTATACCATTGAATTTACCATGATTAATTTTGTTAATTTTTATGACTAAAGATGAGTAGACTTAATGAACCATTAGACTATAAGTGGTTAATTTTGACCAACTGCGTGACTTTCAGTGTGTAGATTTGACAACACATTTGGCTGTGAGTGTCTTTTTTTACCAGTCATTTGACTATACGTTCCTAATTTTGACCAACTGTTCAATTGTAAGTGTCTAGACTTTGCCAATCGTTTGACTTTAAATTACTATATTTGAACAAAGTATGGCTTTAACTGTCTTATTTTGACAAATCGTCTGATTTTAAATAGCTAATCTGGACAAATCGTTTGACTGTTTGTGACTAATCTGAACCAGTCTTTTGACAGTGACTTACTAGTTTTGACCAATGGTGTGATTGTGAGAAATAATTTTGAGCACTGTCCTGACCAATTACTGCTCCAAGGCTTAGTGTCCAATACTGAGTGCTCGACGTCTGTCTTAGCCACCACATCCAGAGGTCAGATTTGGTGAACTAACAGGCTACTACATTGGCTACAAGATAGCGGGGTCATCAGATTCCTTCGTATATAAAACATTAAGTCTGAATGATAAATCTACAGTGGAAGAAACTCACTTAACCAACCTCCGTCGTTTCACCAAATACGAAATCGTAGTCCAGGCTTTCAACAACAAAGGGGCTGGACCACCTTCAAACGAAGTCTTTGTGCAGACTTTTCCAAATGGTAAGTTGAGATAATTACTACAGCATACTATACGTCCTAAGAAACGATAAATTAATATTTATTGATGTATTTTGTGAAATGCTAGATTAAGCTGAGCACTTATAAATGGTAAATATAGTAAACAATAAGCTACAACACACACTTTTATTTACTGTTTTTGTTATTTCTTAGAATTATAAGCGATGACTAGAACACTAAATTACAAACGTGATCTAAACCTCCATAAAAACTTGTTATTAGACGATGGCTGTTTAGACTTCGAGGTTTCTTCATGAGTAATGTATATGAACACCCGGAAATACAAATCACCCGTTGCTTTGTCAAACTTTAAGATCATTTAATCATTTTGCAATAACCAAAAAACTCGCAGCGCGTTACAACTGTTATCTGGAAGATGTAATGTTGTAATATTGTTATGACTATTTTAATTTTATTATTATTACTTTTCTCAAATCCCCATTCTATCGCGAGAAACTTTGTAAATGACTCCAGTTACCACAATATGCAACCTTCCATTTATTTCACGTATTAACTCTCCATTTCTGATAGAAACATAAATGGTATGATATACAGAATGACACGTCCACCGAGTGTCCTCCACCATCACCAATGTATCAAATATTGATATTTCTGTTCTGTCATGGATTATTGGTCTTGAAGCCTAAGAACGAGTTTCTAGTACCTCAGTAAATATCCTAATCCATCCAGTTCATATTAGAAGCTGATGAAAGATCTTGACTTGTGTGTTATAAGAGAAAACTGCAATTTGGTTGTAAATTCAACAGAAAATCAATTCATGCCAACATTTTCTTCCGTTATTTTCTTTTCAACCAATCGATAGCTAACAAAAGCTGACGTCATAAGAGGGGTAGAAAGCAAAGTTAGTCTTTTGTCGAGAGTACATTATTTTAGAGACATGAAGATATGTCTTCTACAAGATATTTCAAGTTAAGGGCTAGCATTCATGGCATGTTGAATAACCTCTTGATTCAAAAGAATTGTATGTCGAGAAAAAGAAGACAAGAGCTCAACTGAACTTGTCTGAGTTTCTCTACCCTACGTGTAGAGATCTATTGTATCAAAACAAGTTTTAAACCATGATCGACCCAAAGAAAGATCTTCTGCAGACAACGTTTCTATGATGTAATGTATAGCTTCCCGTGTTCCTCCAAACTAGAAATACGTTTACACCAAATGCACATTAAAATGAACTAGATTATCTTAGCAACGTAGGTCCTATCTATTACCTGAATGTGACATTTCTCAGGTCATGAAATAGCGTACAGAAACATTCACGAGCTTATAAAAGAATCCATCCTAAATAAACACTTGGCTAAATATAGCAGACATAAAAGACGTTATGTTTTGACACTAAATGCTAGGTGTATAAACGCAGAATACATCTTCATTAGACAGCATAGACTTGATGTATCAGAGGTGTAGATAAAGAAACCGTCCCTATTAAACATGGGTGTAAACAGATACTTAGTGTGAAAAGACATCAATTTCATGTAAACAACGTTTATGAAGCTTTCTCTCTGAGTGTTGAATCATAGACAACAACATATAATTCCTCAATAAAATTATTGTTCTTTGATAGAATGTTTAGGAAGAGTATTCACTGACCTGAAGACGAAAGGCGGAAGATTTTCGAAACGTCGTCCTCTACATTTGTGTCTCCACAACAGGCAGTTGCTGTCAATTCTTTAGTTTCATCAAAATTATTGTTGTCACGAAATTCCTGATTAATTAATCAATAGTAACAAAATAACAATAAACATTACGAAACAGTGTGCATACCTACTGCTTCCCGTTTAATAAACAAGTATGCGTGTTTGTGTCATATCATAGAGATGCATGCCAAGTGTTTAATATTATGAACAGTACAGTTTGTCGAGTTTCCTCAAATTCTATTAAAGTATTCAGAGAAAGTTAGGTTTTTATTCTAAGTTTTTATGTCTTAAACATTACAAGTTTCTCCACTTTCAGTTAACCTGGTAAGGTGACACTTTAACAGTAGTGTATCCATGCTGTTTTTTATAGTGACGAAACATTCTAGTAATGTCTCATTTACAATAGAGTATTTTGAGCTTGTCTTTTTCCTTTTATCAGATACATGTGTAAAATTCGCGCTCTGACTCTGTGTCTCATGTTTTACTGATATTTCTGCACTTCATTCAGACCCTCCCGTGTCACCCACACTTAACGTCGTTGGATCCTCAACTTCCAGTATTCGATTATCATGGGATGGGAACGATCTGAGTGACGATTCCATTTCTGGTAAGTTTAATTTTAATCCATATTCAATGTATATATATATATATATACAGTCATGTGAAAAAGTTAGGACACCCTGTAAAAGACTGTGTATTTTTGTAACATTTTTGGATATATAGATATTTAATCTCAATTTTAACAATACTGAGAGATTATAGGGATATAACTACACAATTAAAACTGAAGAAAAGACTTTTCAAGGTCTTCTGTAAATGTAATTCTACAAAAATGCATATTCTAACTGAGGAAAAAGTTAGGGCACCCCCACATTTATTCCCACTTAAAATGGCTCTCACACACAGGTGTATCACACCAGATGCACATGATTAGAAGATCGTTACTCAGCATTGTGAATGAGGCTTGCCCTATTTAAACCTCAAACATTTAGTTTGGTGTGCTACTGACTGTTCAAGTGAGAGTGAGCTTCATGGTGAGAGTAAAAGAGCTGTCTGAGGCCTTCAAAAAGAAAAGTGTAGCAGCTTATGAGTCTGGTAAGAGATTTAAAAAGATCCCAAAAGATTTTGAAATCAGCCATTCCACTGTCCGGAAAATAGTCAACAAGTGGAGGGCTTTCAAAACAACTGCCAACATGCCCAGGTCTGGTCGTCCAAGCAAGTTCACCCCGAGAGCAAACCGCAAGATGCTAAAAGAGGTCTCCAAACACCTTAACATGTCATCACGGGACCTACAGCAGGCTCTGGCTACTGTTGATGTGAAAGTGCATGCCTCTGCAATCAGAAAGAGACTGCACAAGTTTAACTTGCATGGGAGGTGTGCAAGGAGGAAACCTTTGCTCTCTAAGAGAAACATCAAGGCTGGACTGAAGTTTGTCAGAGAGAATGTAGACAAAGACCAGGACTTCTTTGGAGAGATGAGTTCAAACTTGAATTATTTGGACACCAGAACAGAGGACATGTTTGGCGTAAACCAAATACAGAATTCCAGAAAAAGAACCTCATACCAACTATGAAGCATGGAGGTGGAAGTGTCATGGCTTGGGGCTGCTTTGCTGCAGCAGGACCTAGACAGCTCACAATTATAGAATCCACCATGCATTGTACTGTGTATCAGAGGGTGCTTGAGGATCATGTGAAACCATTTGTAAGAAAAGTAAAGCTGAAGCGGAACTGGATCCTGCATCACGACAATGACCCAAACCATACCAGTAAATCCAAGGACTTGACTAAAAACTAAGAAATGGAGAGTCCTGGAATGCCTGAGTCAAAGCCCAGATCTTAATTTCATTGAGATGCTGTGGGGTGACTTGAAACGGGCTGTACATGCAAGAAACCCCTCAAACATCTCACAGCTGACAGAATTTTGCATTGAGGAGTGGAGCAAACTTTCTTCAGATCGATGTCAAAGATTGGTAGATGGCTAGAAGAAGCATCTCACTGCAGTTATTTCAGTCAAAGGAGGTAACACTAGCTATTAGGGGTAGGGTGTTCTAACTTTTTTCTCAGTTAGAATATGCATTTTTGTAGAACTACATTAACAGAATATCTTGAAAAGCCTTTTCTTCAGTTTTAATTGTTCAGTTATATTCCTATAATCTCTCAATATTGTTAAAATTGAGATTAAATATCTCTATATCCAAAAATGTTACAAAATGCACAGGCTTTCATAGGGTGTCCTAACTTTTTCACATGACTGTATATCATTAGTATGAGAAATAACATCACGTTGTCCCTCTTTAAAAAAAAAAAGCTACGATAATTTAATTATAGTTTGTCCAAATGAACAAGTTTTTAAAATTCCTCGGATAAAACTTTTTATAATATATTGCTATCTATTACTCACAAGATAATTATAGATACCAGCACGCTGTCTAACAAAGTCCTATTTTCTGGTACTTTTTCTGTCAGTTGTACTTTCAACTACTTATTGTTTGCTACTTTCTCCAGCAGGTTGCACTTTCAATCATTTATTGTCTGCTACCTTCTCCAGCAGGTTGCACTATAAGAGTAACCATAAAATGACTCTACTCTACCAGACAGGAATAGCCCAAAAGTTGGCGATGAATGGTGTTTACCAGCTATGTTCTTTCTCTAGTTTGGCAGTTCAAAGTTATTTAGCCCTTGTTTATGTCTGTGCGAAATATCTAAACCAGACGATTTTCCAGCTGGAAGGCGTCATGATAGCAACACTCCATTAATTTTAGCGCATGTTTTTGGATGGTTTAGATTATTCTAATTGTATTTTATGCTTTTGAAAACAAGTTATCTGCTTTATTACGAAAAAGGGCACAACATCAACTTCAAACATAAATAATTATTTGAGTAAGTAAAAGTGGGGCAGTTGAGATTGAAACATGTATTTACAAATTTAATTTATTTTTGATCACAGGCTAAACTATTTGTCTACGAACAAGATAGTTAAAATATAAATTATATGTTCAATGTTTTCTTTATTTTTAGTATTTAAAAATTCTATGCAAACAGGAAGTTTAAAATGTAATGTTATGTTTAGTAACTTGATTTTTTTTTTTTCGATAGGATATCTCCTCTATTATAAAGCTGACAATGAAGAATGGAAAGAAAAGACACTCCCTGGAAATAATAAGCACTACACAGTTGAAGGCTTAACATGCGGATGTCATTATCAACTCTATCTCCTGGCTTTCAATTCCGCCGGAAAAAGTGAACCTAGTGAATTAATTAGCACAAAAACTGAGGGCATGGGTAATAAAGCATTGTGTTATAGAAGGTATATTAGCAGGTTAAACAGAAAAAAGGTTGTGAGGTGAGGTACTATTGTACGTTCAGCCGAAGACATTTATGAGGTACTATTGCAGGTTAAACCTAAGACATTTTAAGCTTTACTGAGGCGTTAATGATATACTGCTGTAAGTACTGTTATCGGTTTCGCCGTAAATGGTAGTGCTGTATCATTAGAAGTTCAAACAAATGTATCAGTGATTTACTGCTTTAGACTAATCGCAGATAATAGCTTTGTACTCTTGTATGTTAAACTGAAGACATTAGTGATTTGTCATTTAAACCTGTGACATTAGAGGTGCACCACTTCGCGTTGAACCAAGTTTAAACAGGATACATCAATGAGATATTTCGTAATGTTGATCCTAAGAAAGACAATTTTAACCATCCTGTTCAACGTACACTATCTTTGTCTGTCTGATATTCTTCCAAAATTTAATCCATTTGTCACCAAAACAGTCAAGATAGTAACATCGATCCAAAGCTTAGATATTTGGAAAATACATATCCCACACCCAAACGACTCAATGTTGATAAGAAAGTTCGTCATAGGCCAATAGTAAATGCCTAATTGATAAATACACTGCTTATTATTTCCATAATGTATATTTAGAATAAGATATTAAAGATGAAAGTATATATTAAAAAATTCATTTCCGGTTTGTATCTTATAATTGGGCCCGGCATGGCCAGGTGGGCTAAGGCGTTCGACTCGTAATCTGAGGGTTGCGAGTTCGAATGCCGGTCGCACCAAACATGCTCGCCCTTTCAGCCGTGGGGCGTTATACTGTGACGATCAATCCCACTATTCGTTGGTAAAACAGTAGCCCAAGAGTTGGTGGTGGGTGGTGATGACTAGCTACCTTCCCTCTAGTCTTAAACTGCTAAATTAGGGACGGCTAGCGCAGATAGCCCTCGAGTAGCTTTGTACGAAATTCAAAAACAAACAAACAAACCTCATTTTTGTCATGTCCAATTTTCGTTAAACTTCTAAATTGTAGGAGGAGTCTACTCGTGTTTAACAGTTAATGGTGCAGCTTGAAGTTTTCAAGTTTTGAGACAATTTCTATTCTATACGTTGTAAGGAGGAGTCTATATCATTTAAATACTTTGTTAATAAAGTTTTATAAGTAAAACATTTATGAAATAATAAACACAGGAACTGTTTAACACTGCATGTTTTGTATATTTTCAATTCTAGGCCTAAGAGATGCAAATGTTAATAGTGTAGTACTTCTTGACACCCATAATAAGATTTTTTTTAACAAACAGCTCCCGTTGCACCCGAAAAACAGTCATTATTGAACACCAACAGGACTTCTGTGACGGTCATTTTAACTTCTTGGCATGACGGTGGCTGTCCAATAGGATCTTTTAGTGTTAGCTACAAGGTCCACACAGAAGATTCCTGGAGGTCTGTGTCCAGTAGCATTTCCGGGGACGAGAAACAGATGACCATTTCAAGTTTAATACCTGGAACTCGATACCAAGTGAAAGTCACTGCTCACAACAAGGCCGGCACTACAGAGTCTATGTACTCTTTTGTTACAGTATCTACGTCAAAGAGTAAGTCAGTTGCTATGTGTACAATAAAACTTAAGCAAAAGTTATAAGAAGAGTGCCTGTTTACAGTTATTGTTCCATCTTATAAGTCAAATACTCATGTGTTACATTACTATACAAAATTGGAAGAATAATTTGAATAAATAACATTTCTTGAAATTATCCTTTTTAAAACGTTTCTATAAAGCAAATATATTTAAATAGTTAGAAACTGTTATACGGTTTTTAAGTTATCATTAATAGCATTAAAATATTCACTTTCAACCTCATAAATTGTACTAGTATGCAAAGCATTAAAAACGTATGTGAACGAGTTCAAAGGTTATAAAATAACTTCGCCAGATAAAAATGATATTTTTTAAAATAGTTTAGTACCTTCTCTTCTAGACGTCCGGGTAGTTAATACACTTGACTCGCAATATGAAGGTCGTAGGTTCGAATCCCCGTCACATCAAACATTCTTATCCTTTCAGCCGTGGGGGCGTTATAACGTGATGGTAAATTCCACTATTCATTAGTAAAAGAGTAGCTCAAGAGTTGGCGGTGGGTGGTGGCGACTAGCTGTCTTTCCTCTAGTCTTACACTGCTAAATTAGGGACGGCTAGCGCAGATAGCCTTCGTGTAGCTTTGCGCAAAATTTGAAAAAGAAACGAATCTTCTAGTCATGTCAGTCGTTCATAAGAGTTTAATTTAAACCTGCTCTGAAAGCCATTAAAATATATTAGATTATTAGTAATATTTTACAGAAAGTTATGAAAAATTATTAATTTTAAACACAAGGTTATTAACCTTCCTCTTTAAAACAGTAACAATTATTACCTTCAGCATAAGGATGTTAAATTTCTGAAAATTATTAACTTTTCCTCTAAAAGCTACGATACTCAGTAGGAGACAATAAATTGTTTTCTGTCATAATTATTAATGTCCTACAAGAAGATAAGACTGATCTACTGAAAATTGTTATCTTCAACGGAAGGTTATTAACCTTCCTCTGAAATCTTTTAACCTGTTTCGGGCTCTATTTCCACCCAAAATTGTGAAAACAAATTGACGTCACATCCTCTTCTTTGAATCTTATTTCTTTATGAATGTTATTATATATATGAATTTTATATTGAAAGACAGGGGTTTTGTATTGTAAAAAATATATTTAAAAATTATTCTTGAAATAATAATAACAGAAAACCCCATATTAGTAATTGTTGAACTTGCTGTTTGTTTGTTTTTGAATTTTGTGCAAAGCTACACGAGGGCTATCTGTGCTAGCCGTCCCTAATTTAGCAGTGTAAGACTAGAGGGAAAACAGCTACTCATCACCCCCCACCGCCAACTCTTGGGCTACTCTTTTACCAACGAATAGTGGGATTGACCGTCACATTATAACGCCCCCTCGGCTGAAAGGGTGAGCATGTTTGGTTCGACGGGGACTGGAACTCGTGACCCTCACATTACGAGTAGAACGCCTTAACCCATCTGGCCATGCCGGGCCTTGAAGTTACTAGGCGAATCCGTCAGGAAATACATGGCGTGTTTAAATACAAGTTCCTCAATGTCAAGCGCTGCCTGTATTCTGAAAATTATATCCTCTTTTAAAAGTTATTAACATTGCTTTGACTATTAACTTCTGAACACTAATAATGTTTCTTTAAAGCTGTTAACCTCATAATTAATGCAGTGTCCTTTCTTCAGGTTGTCTTGTCTTGTTTGCAGTTAACTACAAAGCTACACAATGGGCTGTCTGTGCTCTACCCGTCATGGGTATTGAAACCCAGTTTCTAGCATGCGTGTCCACAGACTTACAGCTGTGCACACCAGGGGGAAGGGGTTCGGCTAGTCGAAACAAACAAAAAGCAAACTGAAATGTTTTAACAATCATTTCTTATATCTCTCACTGTTACTGCTGATTTACAACGCTAAAATCAGGGGTTTGATTCCCCTCGGTGGGCTCAACAGAGAGCCCGATGTGGCTTTGCTATAAGAAAAAAAAACACACACTGTAACTGATTGACTCAAACTACCGGTGTCGTTCCACAGTGTTCTCGACGCCTATCCCGATACTTATTGGAGAAAAAGTTCCGTTTTATCTGGATTTAAATATCATCCTACCGACTGGAGTGTCTTTCGTAGTGGTGGTCGTTGTCATGTTCTTGGTTTCTGCAATCGTTCGGCGACGCAGCTCTTCTGAAAGCTCAATAAGTGGTTTGTGTAATTTACTCATAGTTCTCTGGAATTGTAAGAAATTATGCATGTGTTTTAAGTTAATGAATTTTATGCATTAGGTGTAATAATGTATGCATTATATTATATCATTTATCTATATTGAAGTATTACTGTGTACTCGTATATTTTCATTACATACTCTTCTGTTCCTCTTTTGTACGTATGATTTCATAATGTGCTTTTAACATTCGTTTTGTTTTGTTACAGTCTATTATGTAGTCCTTGCTTCTCACCACGTACTTGTAGCACCTCATTAAGTTAGTCTGGGAATTGTATAATGTTATCATACTTTTATTATGTATTCCTAGCTTCTCACCACGTACTTGTAGCACCTCATTACGTTAGTCTGGGAATGGTATAATGATATCATACTTTTATTATGTATTCCTAGCTTCTCACCACGTACTTGTAGCACCTCATTAAGTTAGTCTGGGAATGGTATAATGTTATCATACTTTTATTATGTATTCCTTGCTTCTCACCACGTACTTGTAGCACTTCATTAAGTTAGTCTGGGAATGGTATAATGTTATCATACTTTTATTATGTATTCCTAGCTTCTCACCACGTACTTGTAGCACCTCATTACGTTAGTCTGGGAATGGTATAATGTAATTATACTTTTATTATGTATTCCTATCTTCTCACCACGTACTTGTAGCACCTCATTAAGTTACTGTCTGGGAACGATGTAATGTAATTATACTTTTATTATGTATTCCTATCTTCTCACCACGTACTTGTAGCACCTCATTAAGTTACTGTCTGGGAACGATGTAATGTAATTATACTTTTATTATGTATTCCTATCTTCTCACCACGTACTTGTAGCACCTCATTAAGTTACTGTCTGGGAACGATGTAATGTAATTATACTTTTATTATGTATTCCTATCTTCTCATTACGCCTCATTAAGTAACTGTTTGTGTATTGTGAAGAGAAAGAGAACAGTGTCATAGTCGTACTTCATGCCATAAACGACAGTTTTTCCTTAGTATACACCTGGCTTTATTCGTTTCTTATATTTTACAGTTTTCTTACTTCATACATATATCCTTTTTGATTAAGTCTACACCATGATGAAACATTCTTTACTAAATATTATTTTATTTTTAATGCAGGAAGTTCGGTGTATAACTGTCGGAAAATGCAGAGTCGTGAAACTGTCCAACTAAATAGTTTAGATAACCAGAACTCCATCAAAAAAATCTCAGCTTCACCTAGTCGGGCTAAATCTTTCACGTATCCACAACCATATGCTACTACCCAGCTGTCTGGGTCAGAAGACAAGAAGTTGGGCGATGCCGACGATTACAGCTTAGTAAGTAGAAGTATATATACATTGACAGTGAAAAGACATAATAATTCTGTTACGTATCAATGTTATATCTCGTTTTCTATTTAAATTTACAGCAAAAATGATCTCTGAAGTCTTTCAGTGCACTAGTAAGTACTGTAGTACACGTTCTAACTAATATAATTTTATTCTCAGATGAAATCACTTTTATTTTGTTAAGTTCTTCAGGCTTCTATAAAACGTTATATTTAAAAAGGACAAATTACGTTATTTCATTTGAAGATAAAATAAGTGTTAGTAAAATGTAATAGAACAGTTAATTTTTATATGATAATGGAAAATCGTTTATAAGCAGTATCGAATGCACTTCTCTAAACGCTAAGTAAAACTCGGCATACTTAAAAGTGTTTGTTTGTAGTTCAGTATAAAGATACACAAAGGGTTATCTGTGCTCTGCCCAACACAGGTTTCGAACCCTCATTTCTAGCGCTATAAGTCTACAGACATACCGTTGTGTCACTGAGGGCATTTAAAAAGTGACAAATAACTGTATTTAAGCTTACGCTATAGAAAGTAGTAAGTAACGTTCTTCACGTTTTTGCTGTTTATCCAGTAATGTTTAACTTGTAGTTTTCAAAAGGCTGTTAAGTTTCACTTTTCATGAATATGATGATTTTATTTTTACTCTCCGCCAAACAACGAAGACACTTTAATTTCTTCAAGATGAAAGTAACACTTTACTTGAGTGACAAATGGCATTGTTTATAGGATATGATTAAAAGTCATAGTACCGCTATTATTAAGCTGCAAACTGTTTGTTTTTTTATGAATGAATAGTCAATTTAAGAACTCGATCAGTAGATTTATTCAGTACATTTTTATCTCGACTTACTAAACAATATAATGAAACGAAAATAGTTATTTGTCAGTTTATTTTTTATTTTTCTTTGTGGGTAGAAACATTCATTCTGAAATTGGGTTTCCTTTAGGCTAAAGACGAACCTTTATATGCTACTGTGAAACGAACTCCTCGGCCTCCTCGATCAGAGGTACATGTGTACGATTATGAAAGTAAGTTCATATTTGTCTTAGTAGATGGCAGCACTTACTATTCAGCTTAGCAATCTTGAACTATGGAATTTTGTAAAATACCGAAATTTCTTCAGTAAGAGGTGTTTTTGATAAAAACACAAATTGTTTCTAAACTTAAATGTTTAAAAGCATTTTGTGTACTTGATGCTTTAGAGATGCATTTACGATACTATTCACTTATGAAAAATAATAATTGAAAATTTACTAAAAAATTACAAATCGGTTTATTAGAATTCTCCTAATTCATTTTCTGCTATCTACATGGTACTCACTTCACTGAAAATTTTAAGTTCATAATGAGAGCTGAATGGACTTTGAATGTATCATAAAGAGCATTAAAAATAACAGTACAGGAGTAGCTATATTGTTTAGTAAAAAGTTTGAACTTAAAATGCAAAATTAAGGAAAAATTTAAAGTGGTATATTAGTGTATTCATTGTAATTCTAAACACTGAGCATTTTTATTAACAAGTATGTATCGAACAAAAATAAATGAATCTAGTTTTTACTGTGAGGTAATTCAAATGATATTAGAGTTTAATAATAATCAATCTAATATTATGAGTAACGATTGCAACTTTATACAACATCAAAAGTTAGATGTAAAAGGATATTTATGTATATAACTAATCCAAATGCAAGAAATAAAGTATTAGAAATAATGGATATTTTATGTGACGCATTTCAAGTGTTTTATCCAAAATATAAACATTTGAAATGGTGAAAAAGGACCTTGGAAACAAGCGTTTAGATTTATTTTAGATATATCTCTTGATGACAGTTACTGCAGTAGACACTCATCAGTTATTTTAAAATGTCAACTCTTAATAAGTTTGTTCATGAGACAATAATCTGAAATTTAGTACCTTTTTGCACAAGGAATAATATTTTTTAAATGGAATGAAGATATATAAACTGGTAAACGAACCCTATACAAGAAACCATGGTATTCTATCATTCAATGCTCAATTGCTTCTTAGTATATTATTGATTGAAGTTAGAGTTATAGTTTGGTCTGAAAGTTATTAAAAATTAAAAGAATCAAGAATTAGAAAATGAAATAATGACTTTGGCACAATTTTTGAACGAAAATAATTGTAGACGTATAATGCATTATATAAAATATGCTAAAACAAATGCAACATTATTTAAAAAAATAAAAACGCATGAGAGTTCAGAAACAGCTAAACAAATTTAAATTCTATGGTATTAATTAAACTAGAGATGACTATTTAGAGGATATTGATTTAAATGTACTATTAAGACAAAAACAATTTGTCACATTCTGTATAAAATGCAGAATAGCTAGAAAACGATTCTGTGAAGGCGATTTATATGCTTTTAAAAATTAAGAAAAAGCGAAAACTTATCTAGAATTTAAAGTTTTACAATTCAGTTCTTTAAATTATTTTGGTAGAATATAACCACCATATAGTAAATGCAATAAATGACGCATATGAAGCTAAGAAACATATGGAAACAAGGTATTGTAACTCTTATTTCAAAACAGGATATGTCAAGAAATATATTTTACTGAATAGGAAACAAATTACTTTCATAAATCTTAATTAGTTTCAGAATCTATATCTAAAAAGATGAAAACTGTGTTAGCGTTATTTATCTATGAATGAGAGAAGTATTTGAAAAAATATTAGAACTTTAAATCATAAGTTTTACTAAGAAAAAAAGAGAATATATTAAGACTTTCACTATTTTTAAATTTTTAAAAAACATTTAATCCGCTTTTGTGGATGTTTTTAAATAGTATTCGATGTATTTGGATTTGGAAATTCAAATATACGATGGAGAAATGTTTTTCATAACGATATAAATTCTATTGTTACCCAACATCCGGGCCCGGCATGGCCAAGCGTGTTAAGGCGTGCGACTCGTAATCTGAAAGTCGCGGGTTCGCATCCCTGTCGCGCCAAACATGCTCGCCCTTTCAGCCGTGGGGGCGTTATTATGTGACGATCAATCCCACTATTCGTTGGCAAAAAGAGTAGCCCAAGAGTTGGCGGTGGGTGGTGATGACTAGCTGCCTTCCCTCTAGTCTTACACTGCTAAATTAGGGACAGCTAGCACAGATAGCCCTCGAGTAGCTTTGTGCGAAATTCAAAAACAATACCCACCATGCTTTTAAGCGACTTTTTAAATTGAAAGATGATGCGCTTTTTTTTGTTTGTTTACCTAGGTAATTACAATACTAGAAATAACTGTAAGACCTAATTCAAATATACAAGAAGTAAAAACTAAAGGTGATAATTTATTTTCAGTATTTTTATTGTTGTTCAAAAATTATTTCTAAATTTATAGTTGTCTGTAAATACAATGTTTATGTAACAGTATACTGGGAAATTAAAGGTGGAAAAGTACTTTAATCACGATTAGCAAAACAGAATGGTTAAATTTTATTAATATATTCCTATGTTGAGTATAGGAAACTTTCTAAACAACATAAGGCTTCAACAATATGCATTCTTTTATTTTTGTAAAAATAAAATAAAATTTATAATAGGTTATTTTATTGTTTAGAGTTTTTTTCAGGTTTAAATAATATATATAGTTCTAAATTATCACATTATTGTATTTGAATTAGAAAGTAATGGCACAAGCTGATACTGTCTGGAATTATATTTTATTGGATGCTAAATCTTACAGCTATAGAAGGAAATTAAAAAGAGAATAGTCGGTGGGAACATTTTTCTTTAAATAATTATATACAGCGTATCAAACTGAAAATTATATTTCAATAAAAATAAAGCAAAATTTACAAAAAATTGAAAAACTCGAAAAAATTATTTAACTATTTTTACTTTGTCTTTTTCTTTTGGAATTACTTAAATAATAACACTGAATTTTTTTATATTCCCTGAAAATTCTTTGTTTTTATTTATTTACAAACGATGGCATTTTGTCTTTTATGTTGGGATTTTTTATTGTGTCCTTTACAGTATCCATATTATTTATTAGCAAAAAGTTTTATATTTTTCTTATGTAGCTTCACTTTAATTTCTGTAGAACTCCGAGACTTAATATTAATGTATTCAATTGAACTACATGACCATGAAACGAAGTTGGATACCAAAACACTGTAACAAAATTAACAAAAAATTACTGTTAAACAAAAATCGTATGGATTTTAACGAAGTCTTCTAATTCACTCAGTTTTCCATGCTGATGGCGGTTTTTTTCAGAATGCTTAAATAAGCTAGAATTAAAAACTAGAAATACTAAATAAATGACTGAAAATATATATTCATTTATTTAAATTGGCTAAAGTTAAATACGGTAAAAGAGATATAACTTAACATGAAATACAAAGTAATGTACAATAAAACAAAAATAAATAGTGATTAAACTAGTATAAAAAGAAATGAAAAACATAAAACAAGGAAGAGAAAGTTAACGTATAATGGAAAAATAAGGCAGACTAAAAGAAAGAAATATATCACAATACAGAAAAACTACAAAATATAATACAAAAATAGGATAGAAATACAGCAAAATAATGCATACAAAATGGAATGGATAGAACAATTGAAATTTAACTATTGTATTAAAAACATTTTAAAATAGTTAAAAATGGTGGTAAGAAGAACCCAATATGCTGACGAAATATAAAAGAAGAAGGAAACAAAAGCATTTGAAAAGTTTCACTGTTAAAAACTAAGGAAAACATCTTGGAAAGGAATAAATATTAAAATAATTTTGAATAAATTAAAGTGAAGCAATCTTGAACAAATACTTAAAGCAAAAACTAAAATGAATGATCGAACTAAAGACAGGTAATCCTTACAACTGTAAAAGGAAATGAGTTAAACTGTTAAGGTGTGTTAAAAGTAAATAAAAATTAGTAAAACTTTTAACGTAAAATTTAGAAATATATGAACAAATAAGTGGAACAAAACGAAGCTGTTGATAAAAAAAATAACATTGGATTAGACACTATTAATTCAATTGTGTGAAACAAGAATCTACCAAAGTTTAGGCTTGAAAGTGTGTCCAAATTTCGTAATAAAGATACCGATGGTTACAACCGTTATTTCGTACATTTACTCGCAAGTAAATGCGTCAACAGCATTTCAAATGCGCTACCAAGAAGAAACTGCATCAGTAGCATGCCAGTTACTATTTCACACGTATTATTTACAAGAAAATACAGTTGTAACATTTGAACTATTATTTCATACGTGCTTACAATAAGAAAATACATCAGTAGTATCTCAACTGTTATTTTATACGTACTACCAGTAAAAAATACATTAGTAGCATTCGAACTACCATATTATACATGGCGCGGATAGCCTAGTTGCTTTGCGCCGTAAAACACTAGACTAATCAAACATTTTATACGTACTACCAACAATAAAGAATACATTAGTAAAATTTCAACTATTATTTCTTACTTACTAACGACAACAAAAATACACTACTTATATTTCAATGTAAGAGAAATAAACGGGGAAGAATTTAAACATAATAACAGAGAGAACGAGAAAATCTAAATGATTAAAGTAGTAATAATTAAAGGACTACAAGATACTACGTTGTAAACAGTTTTTACATAAAACACAAATTAGCAAATGAAATGTGTGTGAAAAATATAATTAATATAAAGTTTAGAGGCCTCACACAGGACAGTTATACAATAACGTTTTGATAAATTAAGCCTTCTTTCCACCCGCCTTTTCATCTCTTCATACGAGCGTCAACAGTCGGTTCTGTAGAAGTTTGTATAACAGCTAATTCCCTTTCAGAAACCACGAAGTTTGAAATCTCGTGAAGCAGAATAACCAAAGCACACTTTATGCCTGAAATCTGGAGCGTTACAAATATGAAGAATTATCTCACTTTATCTTCTGCATATAAACGATAACTGTGAGTTATTAAAGTTTTTTATTCGCGTCACAAACTAAAAGTCGTGTTACCAAACATGCACATTTGAAGTAAAAATCATCTCTATTTTTTTTATTGTTTGGTATGTTTTGAATTTCGCGCAAAGCTACTCGAGGACTATCTGCGCTAGCCGTCCCTAATTTTGCAGTGTAAGACTAGAGGGAAGGCAACTAGTCATCACCACCCACCACCAACTCTAGGGCTACTCTTTTGTCACCGAATAGTGGGATTGATCTTCACGTTATAACGCCCGCAGAGTTGGGTGGTGATGACTAGCTGTCTTCCCTCTAACCTTACACTGCTAAATTAGAGACGGCTAGCGCAGATGGCCCTCGTCTAGCTTTGCGCGAAATTCAAAAACAAACAAACAAAAATGTTTTGATTATGATGTAATCATTGTGTTGTAAACAATCACGTGATTGGCAGAATAGCGAACGATAAAAGTTTCTAAATCATTAAATATAACGTTTTAAAACTATAAATATTAAGAGTAAGTAAAGAACTTACCAAAAAAGACTTGAGAGAGTAATGTTACGTTGGAAACTGTTGTGATAACTATTATTGATATGTGAACGTTACACGAATCGAAATTAACATAAGTATTGAAAAAACCAAACATTCAAACAGTACATTCAGGCCTCCAAAAAACTTACAATGCTTGTTTTAAAACTAAATGTGTGTGTGGGTGATCACTTAAGTAAACTACGAACAAATTTTAAATTAAATAAAAGATGGTGTGAAGTTTTCACAGCATATCGAAATCTTAATGAAAAAAATAATTAGATTTAATTTTATAGAGAATGAAAAAATATATAAATGAAAAGTTTTTTTTTTTTAAACCCGCGACCCTCGGATTACGAAGCGCGCGCCTTAACGCGCTAGGCCATGAATGAAAAGTGTACTTGAAAAATAACGCTAAGACACAAATCATAGCCATAAAAAACGACTAATAAACAGCTAAGTAGGTTGATTGTGGTTGATACAGAATGAATAATTAGTATCCTTCATATATAACGAATACAATGAAATGGGTATCTGTTACAAATGTTATAGTAAGCGACCCCTTACGTGTCTTTTTTAATTCTTTTCATCCTGTTTTATATAATTACTCTTTTTGTTCATTAAAAAACATTTATTTATTTATTAACATGAAGTATACGTAACATGTCATATGTGAGACGAAAATCTAGTCATCTACACGTGTACAAAAAGTGCATAGATTTCAAAATAAAAGTAATTTGATTGAATTATAAAACACCAAAATTAATTAGTTTGCATCAGTAATGATTACAACTTTAGAAATCGTTCGAGTAGAAGCAAACAGATTACAAAAAGAGAATTTTCACATTCGAAAATACAAACCTTTATATCTTTATGGTTTAAATTAAGATTATAATGGTATTACTGTTGTAAATTTGCGTAATAACAATTGTATTGGTATTTTACTTTGTGTAGATAGGATTAATAAAAATGTACAAAAAGACAAATCAGAAAAAAAACTAAAACATAATAAAATGGATACGTTTTGCAGGTGTGTGTACGAATTTATATAGTAAATTCTGTGTACTCTCTAACATTCGTAATTACCTCTACAAAAATATAAATATATATACAAACTAAACAGTTAACAGTATTAGCAAAACCGTAAAAACATTTACTTTTGAAACTAACCATGCTGATCAATTAATTTTTGATATTATTGAATTTAAATTTAACATAAATAATTTAAATATATAATTAAGTAATTGCCAATAAGAAAATCGTCACTAATTTTAAACCCAAACTTGTTAATCATTTGCAAATTCCTAAAATTTTCATGGTTCTTTAATAAAAACTATTTTCCTTTAAAATAATTGAAACTTATTATCAATTTGAACTATGAAATTCCAATAGGTTTATGCGTTTGTAATTAAACACAAGACAACACAATGATCTATCTGTGTTCTGCCCCTGTGCTCCTGGGAATGATTCTAATAGGATCACTAATATATAATCATAAATATTTTTTGATTATTAAAAATAAATAATGTACACAGTTTGCCATGTGATTACTACTGAAACTTTTCGACAGATTCTTCTTATATACATATTGTTAGTGGAAAGTTGGATATGATAAAAAAAACAATTCTTTATAGAACATCGTGAGAAAAGGTGCTAAATGCGGAATAGCTTCATAAAAGAAAAAAAATAGACATTTTAAATTTTATAAGGAAAGATATCGATAATTATATATTAAACTTGATAATTTTACACGTTATCTTTCGACTTGATTTTAAGAATGGAGATATTATGTGATTAATAAAATTAAAGATAAATAATTTTCCCAGTTTAAATAATTATCCAACTAATTTAATATTTTTCGAATTTAAAATTAACATCTGTAAAATACAGGAACAATATATTATTGTGGTTGGCGATAATGCTCGTTCTAAATTTGGCTTTATTTACAACTGTTTTTATGCAAAAATTGTAATCAATAAGATAAATGCTAATAAATCAACTTATTTATATTTCTATATAATTAGAAAATTATACTTTTACTACTACTACTAATTAAAACTTGTTCACTTTTTATTTTACAATAGTTATATTCATTTCAATAAGTACATTTGTAAACAAATAATGGGTATACTGAGGTGTAATTATTCAAATTGTAATTTATATCTTTATTATTAATAAAATAAATTTATAAATGATTTTACAAATCTAAATTATTTTCCTTAACATATAAATATAATTATGATTTCATAAATATTAGTGATCCAGTAATGAGCAATTATAGTTACCTTGCAGTTCTACAAATCTAGAATACCTTCATATCAACTACCGAAGTACATTATTTAGATTAAGATAATTAATAATTATGATGATACTGGTATGTATGATAAAAAATGATTTCACATTTCATGTATAAGAACTAAATGGTAATGTTCAAACAAATGCCATACAAAGTATTATATATTCACAATTTCTTGAATATTGTAAAATTTCTAGCAATATACAGTGTCTGATATCTAATATAAATATTTTGGTATACGGAAAATATACCATTTGCGTTTTAAATGGCTATGATGAAAAACCTTAATAATATATTTTAAATCATTTCATAATAAATAGAAAAAAGTATTTACTTAAATTAAAAATAATGACATCAATAAAATTATAATGTATACAATAAAAATAATTACTAAAATTTATTGGTAAGAGGGAAAATAATTAAAATTGCTAGCTTGGACATTTTTATATCTATCTATATATAGATAAATATGTATAAATTGTTTGTTTTGTTAATTTCGCGCAAAGTTACACGAGGGCTATCGTTGCTAGCCGTCCCTAATTTAGCAGTGTAAGACTAGAGAAAAGGCAAGCTAGTCATCACCACCCACCGCCAACTCTTAGGCTACTCTTTTACGAACGAATAGTGGGATTGACCGTCACATTATAACGCATCCACTGGTGAAAGGGTGAGCGTGTTTGGTGTGACGGGGATTCGAACCCGCGACCCTTAGATTACGAGTCACATAAATATATATGATCGCGAACGTTTCTCTGTCTCATCCTCTGTGGGTCTGTTCCTTAAGTACGAGCTCTCCCAGGGGTATAGCGTCATGTTTTCGGACCCGCACCGCTAGAAATTGGGTTTCGATACCAGTAGTGGGGAGAGTACAGATACTTCATTATGTAGTTTCATGTTTAATTTCAGTCAATCAACCTTATGCACAACCACATCTTTTAAGCTGCAAATTCTTAACCCTGCTTCAGCAATATATTTTGCTTTTCTTGCGTGTAAGAAAGATATTAATCAAAGTGTCAGAATACTTCAAGTTAGCATTCCAATATGATATTTGGATTTAAATAGCAAAATGCTAAAGTACTATTATACTAAGCCAAACATTCTGCTGGTAATATAACTCTCGTACTCTACCTTTCTATGCGACTATGTACAAAGATCCGTACAGTAACAAGTATTTTATAGGGAAAGTGATACAACAACAGTAGCCACCTATATAAGACTAGTAGACTACCTGATGTTTCTCGGATAAAAATAGCTTTAAACATTCTAAGTTGTTTTGATTAAATCAACCATATGAATCGTGATTTTTTGCAAAAATATTCAAAATTATTTCTTTAATTAAATATTTGAGTAAAATCAATAAAAATAAAGTTGAATTTAATGAATAATTGATTTATTCTCTTCTCGTTGCAAAACAACTTAAATGAAAATTATCCAATACCAAATGTTTTTGTAAAGTCATCATATAGCTGATTCTTGCGAGTACACGCAAACAAAGCAAAAGACATTGCTGAAGTAGGCCTGCTCAGTTGAGGAAGTGTACGCACATATCCGAGAAGAAACACCACCCTTTTTAAGTTAAGGGGAGTTAGCGAGTAGACATGTATGTATAGAAGAAAGGAGAGGGAGGAAACAAGTAGAAATGAAGGCTTCATGAAGTTTTTAAATCGTTTTAAAACATAATTGATCATGGATAGAATAATTAGGAGAAGTCCTCACACAGAGACGAAATGTAAATAATAGCGTTCTTGATCTCATATTATCAAAAATATCCGATCTTTAGAATTCAATACCAGTTGGTCGTCCTGTTTACCAAATATTGCTATATTGGTCATTTTGGCCTCAAAACAGCCTCTGAGGCCGCGGCCAGGTAGCTCATGTTACTTTCTGCACAAAGTTGTTTTTCTACGCAGAATTAGGAATTTGCAGTTTGAAAGATGTAGCTGTGCACAAGGTTGACTGAGTGTTTGGAATTAAGCACAGAGCTACATAATGGGCTTTGTGTGCTCTACCCACTACGGGTTTCGAAACCCAGTTTTTAGTGGTGTGGATCTGCAGACATACCGCTATGCCACTGGAAAGGCCTGTGCATAGAGAAGAGGCCCACAGAATGAGAGACATTCTATATGTGTGTGTGTGTATATATATATATGTATATATATATATAAAATGTCCAAGTAAGCAGTTCTAATTATTTTTTCTCCTATCAATAAATTTTAGTAATTATTTTTTAAGGAGTTTAAAGCTTGTAGCTTTATAGACGTGACCATATGTAAGGAACAGACGCATAGAGACATTAGCGCTTATACAGAGTGACCAAAAAGTAGGTATATAGTTACATATGGAAAGTTGTTTCTGAGGCATATTCGAGGACAAATGTACAAGAGGAAATCGCGAAATATTTAGTGCAAGAGTTTATCACAAACGCATTTACAGAACTTGATGGACTGACAGACTTGTGTCAGAAAACTTGCAGAAGTGTGACAGCAGGCAGGCTCCAGGATTAGGTGGACAGTAACAGATTTCAATTTGAACATCTGTTGAATTAACACGGAATTAGAAGTGTAGTTAAATGAATTATGAATTATCAACATTATACATATTTTCGGGTTCCCCTGTATGTATATATATATTATCACATTAGTTTGAGATATAAAATGTTAAGCTGCTACTGGAGATTGTCATGGAGATTTGTTTGAGAATATAGTGAACATTTATGGATTCTGCATAACTAATTTTTTTATATATATAATGCATAGTAATTGCAAGTATACACTTAGACTAAGACACAACCCCACTAAGTGCGTATAAAATGTTACCAGTAGAAAAGCAGCCTTTACAAACAAAAATCTGCGTCTAAAATATCTTCTTAAATAAACTTTCATGCCTTTTTAAAGTAGGTATTGTATGAAAGTGTGCAATAAAATTTGACGTTAGGTATATTATTTTTTGCCTCCTTCACTGGTACAGCGGTAAGTCTACGGACTTACAACGCTAAATTCAGGGGCTTGATTCCTCTCGGAGGACTCAGCAGATAGCCCAATGTGGCTTTGTTATAAGAAAAACACCCACACACACCTCCACTTCATATATAATATACTGATTGACTCCTTAAAGACGCCGGTTGTATATACAAAACATTGAGTATCTACGTGTTATAATCATCTTATGTTCATCCTATTATAGGCTTATAATTTCTGTTTCTCCTTGTACTTAAGCTTCTTAAAGGAACACCAGATATATATATACGAAAGCTAACTTCACGAGGTAGTGTTAACATCGTTTACACTAAAACTATGATGTTTTATAGTTTATGTAAACTACAGAAGAAACAAATCCACTTTTCAGTACCCATACGACCTACGTAGTACCTTATATAGTATTTCACAAAAGGTTTGGGTGTAATATACCAATCCGTTTTTGTTGTAGGCTGGCAAGAAAATAATAATAAAAACGAATTTCAAACGGACCGTTTTGAGCGGATTTTCTTTCGTTTGGAAGTTTAACACGCGCTCTTATTTTATTCGTTTTATAGGCATACAACCGTTATCAGTCAACAGTAAAGGTTTTAAAGCGTTGTTTGCACTGAAGCTATACTGTTTAAGGTTGTTTTGTTTTCCCGAACCTTCTATTAAAATCTCTAGCGAACACTGTTATGAAACGCTATCGTGATTTTTAATAAATATGTTAGCATTCATCAATGAAGTAGTGCAGATCGCTGAGAAATCCTGTTAGGCTTAGCTGAGTAAAGTCATTGATAACTTTCTAAAGAGAAACAGCTATAATTTTCATCTATTTAGACAATATCCTAGAGGATATGTTTGATGTTAAACCCAGTTGGGAGAAGATTCTAATGTTCCTAAAAATGATTTTTGCTATAAAAAGATATTTTCACGCAACACTAAACCTTCATGTCATTCCTAGATTAATAAAGTAACCGATAGTTGTATCCAAACTGTAACTGAAGTATAAAAATTTAAAAGTAAAACCTGTGATTAAAGCTCCTCCCCCCAGTGGCACAGCAACTGTATTCTGTGGGCCTACAATGGTAGAAACCGGATTTCGATACCCGTGGTTCGGAGAACACAAACCATTGTATAGATTTGTGTTTAATTACAAACAACAACAAATGAAAGAGTTGAGGATGCTGCAAGAATGTTGTTGTAATAGTTTCAATTGTTGAACAGACTATTTTGGATCATTTGGTAAAATAATAATCCCAAATGTAATCAATTTAACGATAACAAAAGCATCTTGTTTCTTCAACAATAAGTTTACAAGTTAGCTTAGCAACGTGTGCTGATAAACCTATGTTCATAGAACTAAAGTAAATACTAAAACAACTTCTCTCAGCTCTCTTCGTATCTCTAGTAGTTCACTAGAATATAAACTCAATATTCATATAACTTAAGCAGCAAATAACTAATTGACAGATTCACTGATTCAATAATTAATCTACTGTAAAAAAACTCGCTAATTAATAATTACTTGCCCAACTCGTTTTGTTTTGTTTTGTTTTCATACAGCACAAAGCGTTTCCTACACTTTCAAGAAAGTTTTAGTCATATAGCCTTGACCTCGTCGCGTGAGGTTAAACTACCTCCAGATAAATAACAACACAAACGTCTAAATGGTGTCTCCACTCCTTGGATTATGAAGTCTATTGAACAATTTTATTACGAAGATAACACACTGGTTTATTAAGCTTAAACTTCCATAACAATAAAGCAAGAATTAACAATATAAATATTACAATCTATTGTTACTGGGACAGTCCTCTTTAAGTTGAAAGTTGTAGAATATCCCTACTGACTCCATTACAGATGACACTCTGGAAAGTGTCTCTACAAGAGCTCTTCAGTAAATAGGTTTACCTCTGACGTACTTACAAAGAAGACCACAGTGAACAAACCATTGTGTTCTTCGATTTTACTTTGTGGCACTTTATGTTGAATTTTTAGTTATTCTCTGCTTCTATTCTTCTCATTACTGGTTATTCTACATATAGTAATGTAATTATCATTTGGTGTACATGAGCTGTGAAATATTTGAAGATAGTTTAATGTAAGTTCGGTGTTTAAGAGTGGAATTTATTCCCAATATGCAATATTTCTTTGCGTCAATTGCATAAATATTGTATTATAGCATAAGGAGTGCTATAATTCTTAGGACCCAACACATGATTCATCACCGTCTCTGACTAATGTCTGTTATCTACCATTTTTCTCACCTTTTGGAAGTAATTTCTATTTAATACAGGATTTTCTTCTGTATTTCTTGGCAATATGCCCCTTTAAGTTGCAATTAAAACATCATCTGTCTTGTTATACACCACTTTCCATTCTGAGTAAACAGTTTTTCTAATTAATCATTTAAGATTTTCTGGACTTACATTAAAGAGAGTTAATGGTTTCTACACTACTCGAGCTGATAATCTCATAATACTTGGATCGTGCTTTTAGTTGTTTATCTGCAACTTTAATCGACTTTGTCACTAAATGAATAGCCTCTGCCTACGATGCAAACCTAATTTGCTTTAGCTTTATTCACACATTGTCATTTAGTATGGCATCTGGAATTGGCTTACGTTCCAAGAAACCCATTATTTCACGTAGAACAGGTCAGTATGATAATTGGATAAATCTTTGAACATTTCCCACAAATTCACCCAAGTCTCATCCTTCTTTTGTATTCTATTTCTATGGCCAAGCGTGTTAAGGCGTGCGACTCGTAATCTGAGGGTCGCGGGTTCGCATCCCCGTCGCGCTAAACATGTTCGCCCTTTCAGCCGTGGGGACGTTATAAAGTGACGGTTAATCCCACTATTCGTTGGTAAAAGAGTAGCCCAAGAGTTGGTGGTGGGTGGTGATGACTAGCTGCCTTCCCTCTAGTCTTACACTGCTAAATTAGGGACGGCTAGCACAGATAGCCCTCGAGTAGCTTTGTGCAAAATTTAAAAAAAAAACAAATATTCTATTTTTAAACTTTTTGAATTCCTTTATATTTGTTGTTATAATATTTTTTGTAAATCTCCTTTGGCTTCTTCGATCTTTCATTCGATAAAATTTATTTATGTTCATAGTTCTGTATTTCTCATTTTTGTATTTGTTGTCTTCACTATGTGTCTTTTTCTTTTTGAGTTTGCGCACATTTTATGTGTGTGTATGTGTATTTTTTTAATTTCGTCTTTTCTCGATCGTCTGTAACCTTTTCGTCACTCCCACCTCGCTTCGAGCACGAGTTGCTTTTGATGTTAAGTCTAGGTTCTATTTCAATTTTTACAAATAATACCATTCATTACACTTGTAATGGTGTCTCTCGTTGGATTATTCAGTGTTAATAATTAATAATGCAGAATGTAATCTGCTTAAGAAAAACGAAAATGTTTCATCAATAACGGTATTAAAGTAGATAACAAAACAATAATTTCACATTTTTGCTTTGAACTTTCACATATTTAGTAGTTCACTGGAACGTAAGCTGGATATTCACAAAGCTTACGTAACATACAACATGATAACAAAACTTCTAGTTCAATCTACTGGAACAATCCTACTAATCAGGCCCGGCATGGCCAGGTGGGTAAGGCGCTCAATTCGTCATCTGAGAGTCGCGGTTCGAAACCCTGTCACATCAAATATTTTCGCCCTTCCAGCAGTGGGGCGTTATAATGTGACGGTCAATCTAGCTATTCGTTGGTAAAAGAGTGGTTCAAAAGTTGGTGGTGGGTGTTCATTACTGGCTGTCGTCCCTCTTGTCTTACACGGCTAAATTAGTGACAGCTAGCATAGATAGCCCTCGTGTAGCTTAGCACAGATAGCCCTCGTGTAGCTAGCATAGCGCAAAATTCTAAAACAAGCAAACATCGTAATAATCAATAGCATTACTTACCATTTTAATGAGTATTGCCCAGTTCTCTCCAACAGACTTTAAATTACAAAATGTTCTATTTTGATCTGTTTGAAGTTAAGCACAAAGCTATATAATGGGCTATCTGGGCTTTGCCCAGTACGGATATCGCTGTACCACTAGGTGCTTTTGATTTGGGTCAAATAAGGTAGATGATATTTATTCTGAACTTGATAAAAGCTATATTTTTTAAAATTTTCGTTGAGTCAATATCTTTTTAACATAGCGTAGAGTGATTTAACGTTAAAACTCAGTTTATTAATGCAGAATATGTACAAGGAGATAAAATTTAATAAATGGTGTTGGACTGAAACTTTACAAATTTACTTAAGTAACGTTTGCTGATAGACCTAAGTTACAGAATTACAGTAGTCGCTATATAATATTCAGGAAACTGAAGTAATGAATAGTCAATCCAAATCTACTGTTTTAGACGGTAACCTCTAGCCTAACTTTATTTTTATAATATTTTGTGTTTCATGCACTTTAAAAAAATTCCTATTCTTAATGCCACGCATTCATCACGTGACTTAAAAGTCCTTCTCGTCAAACAATTTAAACGTCTTAATTTTTTTTAAAAAGGAAACAAACACATGTTTGAAGCAGTTGGTGAAGACAGAATTTAAATTTTGTGAGTGAAAGAGACTTACAATGATAAACCTAGTACATGAAGTACTTTTTTTAGTGTGTGTTTTGCTGCTGTGTAGGTTATGGTTTGAAAATCGACCAATTTTCTCTTCCGACCCAGGTTCAGCACAACGTTCATACGATGAAAGCCACCCTTCTACCAGTTACTGGAAAGGAACCCATGCATTCGTCCGGATAGAGGAATATCCGTCAGAAAAGTCTCTTGCAGGTAAAAGAATAAAAACCACAGAAAACATAGTAACAATATTTGATGTACTTAATTCTTTGTTAAAAACGATAATGTAAGAAAAATCGGGATATTTCAATATCTTCTTAAGTTATTTTGGGTTATTTTATTTTCTGGTATTAGGGTATGATGGAGTTAATCTGATAATGCTGATACAGCTAAAAATAGAAGTAGAAATTTTGCCTTTTATGTTGTAATCTATTTTTCTTTTTTTCTGCCCGATCAATTTATTGGTTTATATGGTAGGTACATTTTAATCAAATATTTCCAGAGATTGGGTGCTGACGGTTGATTGGTTAAAACAATACAATCATTTTTTTTTTTTTTTATGTTTCCAGTTTTTCTACAGAGGTCCTTAAATCTCGAATTTTTTTTCTATTTTGAATAAAACAGTGTAAATGATATTTACTATGACTTTGTAGAAAACGGTATCCATTGCTGACAGAATTTCAAAACTGGAAAGATGCGAAAATAAAAATTGCGCTCTATTTCATATGTTCCGAAGGTCGCGGGGTTGAATTCCCGTCATACCAAACATGCTCGCCCTTTCAGCCGTGGGGGCGTTGTAATGTAAAGGTCAATCCCACTATTCGTTGGTAAAAGAGTAGTCCAAGTGTTGGCGGTGGGTGGTGATGACTAGCTGCCTTTCCTCTAGTCTTACACTGCTCCATTTGGAACGGCTAGCGCAGATAACCCTCGTGTAGCTTTGCGCGAAACTTAAAACAAAAAAAAAACTATTTCGTATGTTTAGATACATATATATGTATGTTTTACTTTCTGTACGTTACAAATTTTTGATTACTTTTTAAAACTAGAATACAGAGTACAAAAAAGGTAAATGTTAAAAATACACATAAAATCAAATATTATTTCTTACAAAATGGAACTTTACGAGCTTTTAACATGGCAAAACTTTTCTTTAAATTTGTTCGTATGAATTTATCTGATCGTTTCATTTTCAATAGAAATTTTTGCTAGACCAAGTAATCTCTCATGACTCATTGTGGAACGCAAAAATGTTTTTGTAAACCATAGTCTCGAAACATATTTCGCCATTTGCCACACAAACGGACGAAGTTAGTAAAATTCTTAGAAAATTTTATTTGGTTTTTATGTAGATAAAATACGATCATTTCTGGGGCTGATTTTTCTCGTATTCAATGTAATATTAATTTAAGTTCTGCACACAAACTTTCACCATAAATAGTCTTTTGTTTATTGCTTGTAATTATTGTTATAAATGTTTACACTGTTTGCGCCCCTAAAATTATGATGCGGATTCTTTGAGCCCTTCAAACTCGTCTTGAACCAGCTCTAACAGTGTTTTTTTGTTGTTTTAATATCTTCAAACTCGTCTTGAACCAGCTCTAACAGTGTTTTTTTGTTGTTTTAATATCTTCAAACTCGTCTTGAACCAGCTCTAACAGTGTTTTTTTGTTGTTTTAATATCTTCAAACTCGTCTTGAACCAGCTCTAACAGTGTTTTTTTGTTGTTTTGATATCTTCAAACTCGTCTTGAACCAGCTCTAACAGTGTTTTGTTGTTGTTTTAATATCTTCAAACTCGTCTTGAACCAGCTCTAACAGTGTTTTTTTGTTGTTTTAATATCTCCAAACTCGTCTTGAACCAGCTCTAACAGTGTTTTTTTGTTGTTTTAATATTAGCTTATGACGAAACTCGTTTTAACCTACTACGGAATGATTAATAGGGTGCTCCGAAAATTTCATATTTAAAAATATGCGCTTCTCGAGCATTCTTCCGTTAAATTGATCATTCTAAATAGCCCGAGTTATGTTTGAAGTCTTAAAGATCATTTAAAACCTTGCTAGTAGAAAATGGATAATTTAAAATGGTTCGTTATATGCTATACTTATATAGTTAAAATACTAATGCATATACAAAAATCATATTTGCTGTAATCAATATTCAAGTTTGTTTGTTTTGAATTTCGCGCAAAGCTACATGAGGAATATCTGCGCTAGCCGTTCCTAATTTAGCAGCGTAAGACTAGAGGGAAGGCAGCTAGTCATCACCACCCACCGCTAACTCTTAAACTACTCTTTTACCAACAAATAATGGGATTTATCGTCACATTATAACGCCCCCACGGTTGAGAGGGCGAGCAAGTTTGGTGCGACAGGAATTTGAACCCGCGACTCTCAGATTACAAGTTGAAAGCCTTTACCCACCTGGCCATACCGGACATTTATTCAAGTCACACAGTGAGTTTGATAATAACGTAAACTTCACACGACAAAATGGTTCAGATAGTCACAGAAATAACAATTCAGATGTACTGAGAATTTCCTTTGTGAAATCTGGGACATTGCGATGGTATTTTTTTACTACTTGTAATATGAATTACCTTTGCTCTTCATCTTTTGTGCCCCCTAGTGGCAGAGCGAAATGTCTGCGGACTCACCCCACCAGAAATCGGGTTTGAATACCCTTGGTGGGCAGAGCACAGATAGCCCATTGTGTAACTTTTGTGCTTAATTACAAACAAACAAACAAAATAATCATTTGTTAATGTGTTTGCAAAATCCATGATGAGCTTGACTGAAAAAGATCGTTTACCATTTTGATATAGCAGCTTCCCTGAAATCACCATCAGTGGTCCATTGTATTGGTGACAAGCGTAACCAGCCAATGTCGATACCAAAAATGTCAACTACGAGTCATGATTTTCTGCCAATTGCAGACGCCAATTTAGTTGATAAAGATAACTGTGGAAACATCGGGACTCCTTTTTCCAGTAATTTTTCGTCCTTCACCTTAATCAGTCGAGGAGCAATTTCTTCTTTATAAATTCTGACATCAGGATGCATAAAAGCATAGAAGGTGCGACCTCTTGGCCCCGCATGGCCAAGCGTGTTAAGGCGTGCGACTCGTAATCTGAGGGTCGCGGGTTCGCATCCCGGTCGCGCCTAACATCCTCTCCCTTTCAGCCGTGGGGGCGTTATAATGTGACGGTCAATCCCACTATTCGTTGGTAAAAGAGTAGCCCAAGATTTGGCGGTGGGTGGTGATGACTAGCTGCCTTCCCTCTAGTCTTACACTGCTAAAGTAGGGACGGCTAGCACAGATAGCCCTCAAGTAGCTATGTGCGAAATTCCAAATCAAACAAACAAACAAACAAAAAAAGCGACCTCTTCCGTTAGGTACCAGAAATGGCTGCTGAGCGCAGTAATGACTCCAATTCTGCTGTGCATATTTAGATCATTCTATAGCTGAGGATCATTAAAAGATGCATCGATAACAGAAAATGATAACCAAGAGTTTTTACGTAGAATGGAGTATTAATGATGCGATCAAACATACTGTTGATGTGAACATTCTTTGTAGTCACTATGAGAAACCTTTACACACTGGTCCACCCTTGAACTTAGACTTCATGATAAAACAGATTTGGGATATTAAGTTTATTTTTTATTTATTTATTAAGCAGCTACGGTGCAACTTGTCCATTTTGAATTTATCATAATTCAGACTATCACCAAATGCGCATATCTTAGCACTATAAATTACAGCTTTCATTCAGTGCAGTCCAAAAACTGGGATTTCTTCTAGAAAAATCAACATCGATTCAACACATTCTCGATAATCGTCACGAGGCAGTAATCTTTAGAGACATCCTCAGATAAGGCCAATTTTGTGCAGAGAAAATTGATAATAATTTCCCGTTTAAGTTTAAGTTGACCGTAGAAAATATACAGAGATACACAGATATCAGAGATAATCAGCGTCATAAAAATTGATCGTTTCTCAAGAGTTCTCCAAGATTTCTTAAGCTCTTTGATTCCATTGTTGTCCAGACTGGATGTGGCACTAAACTATTCCTACCAAACTTCTTTCCATTATGTGGCGACGGCAAACAAATTAAAAATCTTTCTGGTTAAGCAAAGCTCCTAACTGCATATAAGTACCAATCTTCCATCCAGAGCTTCAAGAGTTAGTATCAAAAATACGTCCGACAACAGGGTTTTCTACCTTCTACTGGAGTCTTTGTTGTCTGGCATTCCTTCTATAAAAAACACTTTCCTCTTCTCATCTCGTGGAACAAATTTTCAGTCCCAGAGAAATATTGCACACTTCGTTGGAATACGTTAGTTTCTCGTACCAATGGCACTCTTCTTTCGATTTTTTTCTGAGCTCCTTGTAATCGATTTAGAATAAAACACCTAAAATAATCATAACATCTGAAATTATTGCGACCATGAATTTTGCTCTTTTACCTGCAGATAAATTTAAGCGATCTAACATTGTTGACATTTTTAGACTTCTGACTGAAGTACTTGGAAGTTCGAAAGTACTAGTTCCTTTTCTCGTGGAAATAGTATTCGTAGACTCAGCACAAAAGTAAGGTGGGAATTCAATATCGTCATCTTCAGACTGTGGATCTAGACAGTCTGTAGAATTTACTGGATCTGAATTTAGATTTTCTGGATTCACACTGACAGTTGCTGCAACACTTTGCTTTCATTGCTTTTCAGGCCTTTTGCTCATCAAATAAGAATTATCTTTCATCATTTTCTTTTCTTTTTTTTAGCTGTTTCTGATGTCTCCTGATAATAAAGACACCTTCATTCAGAAACTTGACATCTTTTTTCTTGTGCAGTGTTCTGTAACCCTCATAAAGATTCAAAACCTGAGCTATGACTTTGTTCTTTTTGTTAAGAAGGTATTTCTGTTTTGTCCCATTAGTTTTGAATATCAATTACGATCTTGTCTGCAACTGTACCATTAAAGTGGGCGTGTTTCTCATGCTTCGTCGTTCTATCTTTTAAATAGAATAACAGCCATAGGATCTCACCGTTTATAGGAATTCTGAAAGCTGAGAGTTCAGTTGCAGATTTACCCATTAACCATGTATCATGAACTTTCCCCAAAACAGGCCGATATATTATTCATCAAACAAACTGAATAAATAAGATTCAATTAATATTATGGTAGTAAATTTAACTTATACATTCAAAATTTAAATATTACATTAACAAACCAGCGTTAAAAACTTAAAAATCAAAAAAAATCAAAGCAGCTTTTCGTAGTCTCAAAATAAAAATAAAAACATTGATAATTATAAAGTTCCAAATTTTAATAGATTTTGAACATGCAAAAATATTTAGTACTAGTAGGAAGGCTATAGCATCTTCAAATAGCCTGAAAATAAACGTGTTTAAATGAAATAAATAATGGAATCAGATGTATGGGGAGCATGCCTTTAAACAATTCTTTTTAACTGTTGTGTATTAAATAATGTTATGGCCCGTTCTTCTGATATAGAGTATAGACAACAAGATATGGTTTAATAAACATGCTGTGGTATGGAATGGCACAGAATCAGTGATGCGACATCATATCAGTAACACTTAGAAGCGAATCTGTTACTGACAATCAACTTCACTATGCCTCTGTCATTTTAACATGTCACACGTGATAGGAATGACTCCACGTTGTGACAAGCTACATAATGTCTGACGTCGTAACAATGTTAGGTATAAACAATGTTTCCAATTAAGTATAGCGGGAGTGTTAAATTTAGTTAGGTTTTGAAGCAATCGATTTGGTTGCTTTACTGTTTATGAATAATATGTTGTGAATTAGCGACTTTTGTATTACTCCGTCATGTTCTTAGAACCTTCTAAAATTTTCTCTTTGTTTTAGTGTTTTAATATTATTACGTTATAATATATTGTAGTGAGTAGAACGTTTTAGGTTTCTGTTGAGCTAAAATACACGTCCAAAATGTAATTCGAGTCAGTGTTAGATAGATAGAGCTCGACTCGTCGATTGTGAGTTTAGCCTTAAAGAGCGTATAAATATGATTTTGGAAGTAAAATTATCACATATTGTTTTGCAATAACAGAGTAGAGAACAACAGTTTGTCTTGTCAATTTTATTAAATCTATGTAGACTTTGACGAAGAAAGAAGCAATTACTTAAAACCCTGGATACAACTGGAGTAACGAACAATTATATTGGTGATTTAAAAGTGAAATTATCACAGACTGTATTATAACAACAAGACAGAAATAATAATTCGTACTATCAAATTGTATTCTAAAGTAACTGAACCGGCTCGTATGGACTTTGACGTAAACGAGACAATTATTAACACTTTAGATACAACTATAATAACTAACGGTGTATCGAACATTTGTATATATGTTTCATTTGTTTAAATACATTGTTTTATGTATTATTATTATTTATTATATGTTGCTGTTTGTTTACTGTTGAAAGTTATCTCCAACAGGTTACAGACACCTACTGTACAGAATATATCCATACGTATGAAACCTGGCAAACAGTACTGAGCTGATAGCTGTAGTTATACACGAAAGTTTCAAAGATATAAAAATTATTAGGAAACCTTCTTATTAAATGTAGTATATTTAAGTAACTTCGTGATTTCTTCAGCTTCTAGCGAAGTTTCATCCTTCATCCTGATCTCTTAGTTAAAATATGAAGTTGCAAAGTTGAAAACGTCGCTCTCTTAACAGTTTTGAAGGACACAGTGTACTCATATATTTCTTACATATCTCGCATTCTGTTATGAGGTGTGGCACTCCTGAAATACATATATTTCGTGTTCCGATATTCGAACATAATTTTAAAAACTAGGTTTATAGATTATTAATCAGCAATCCACATCCATCCTGATTCATAAACATACCAGTTTAAAGTTGAACAGCCCACAAAAGAAATGTAGAGATTTTATACATTTAGATTTTCTAAACTATTAATGGAAAACATTAGATCTTTTATTCCGACTGAAAATTAAGAGTACAACTTGTAATGATGAACAGATGGACAATCCAAAAATTTTTTTGTATATTTGAGCTTTGTTTCACAAATGAATGCTCCATCATTGCTGCTCATACCTCTCAGAACTTGCTGTTAATGTTGCTCCTTCTGGACATGTCGTTATTAGGATTATTATGGTTTGAACAAAATATGTCTACCTGACAAACAACCTGACTAACAATGACAGTGTAGTCTGAACTGTTATAAACAGGAACATTTCGCTTAATTTTTCTTTGTAGTCAATCACGAAGCTACACAGTGGACTATCTGTGCTCTGCCCATCACACGTATCGAAACTGGGGGACATTTCACGTAATGGAGACATAAGCCTACCTCTACGCTTTCCAACTTTTATACGATTATATAAAGGTCAGAGTGTATAAACAGTACAGGACTTGAAAGGTAGCATAAAGACAGAAATGAATGACTTTCCGCATGAAACTTTGACCTCTGCAGTGAAAGATGTCATCATTAAGTCACACCAGTATGTAGGAGCTCATTTTGGACATCAACTGGACGTTATTTTTCATACTTAATTATTGCAAGCAATGAGCTATTATAAGTTTCCTAACTAATAAACACAAGTCATACAAACAGATGCTGTTGTCTGTTACTGCATTTTTAAATCCCTACACATTTTTGGTGGCGCCTGTACTTTAGACTGTGAAAAAAGGTTTGACAAGCAAGTCACTGTAATTATATTCACAAGTGCCATCTGGTGGCTAAAAGATATGCCTAGGAATTTATAACTCTAAAACCGTGTAGTTTTGTGCTTAAACAAAGTTTTAATACAGTATGATTATATATGTATGACACGATATACGAAAAGTACAAGTATATTCTCCTGTAATGGTTTAATACGTTTGGTTTTCTCGTGAGACTTTTTTAAAGTTATATCGCTTCATAATTGTAAAGTTTGTTTGGGAATTTCTCACAAAGTTACTCGAGAGCTATCTGTGCTAGCCGTCCCTAATTTAGTAGTGTAAGACTAGAGGGAAGGCAGCTAGTCATCACCACCCACCGCCAACTCTTGGGCTACTCTTTTACCAACGAATACCAACTTGTACGAAAAGTACAAGTATATTCTCCTGTAATGGTTTAATACGTTTGGTTTTCTCGTGAGACTTTTTTAAAGTTATATCGCTTCATAATTGTAAAGTTTGTTTGGGAATTTCTCACAAAGTTACTCGAGAGCTATCTGTGCTAGCCGTCCCTAATTTAGTAGTGTAAGACTAGAGGGAAGGCAGCTAGTCATCACCACCCACCGCCAACTCTTGGGCTACTCTTTTACCAACGAATAGTGGGATTGACCGTCACATTATACACCCCCACGGCTGGGAGGCGAGTATGTTTAGCGCGACGCGGGCGCGAACCCGCGACCCTCGGATTACGAATCGCACGCCTTACGCGCTAGGCCATGCCGGGCCTCAATTGTAAAGTCTGACGGTTTTAAACTACTGTCCACCGAGTCTTCCAGCTTTCGTACTGACGTAAAATTTTTTGCCCAATCACAATTAAGAACTTCTCCTGTTTAGTAACGCGATCATCGCTTTAGGCTTATAGGTCCTTAGACTACTTATCCGGCTAATTTACTCTTTTAAAAAGTTGAAAATAGTCTAATTAAATTTCTTATCCCACTTTCTCACTTACTTAAAAGTATCTCTTTTTCACTTTAGAACTTTGTAAAATTTTGATAGCGACAACACCAGTTTGGAACGTGTCTGCCGAGAATGCCCAGATTGTACTTTAGTAATGTAGCACTGGATAATATATCATAGTGTTTAACGTGCTAACCTTGGACTCAGAAAGTCCGAAATTCAAAGAGAGAAATGCTTGTGAACAGTATCACAGTTTCAGCTGTGGTGGGTATTATAAATATGACAGTCACTCAACTATTCAGTAAAGATTAGTTGTGTATGAAGCAGTTGCTACTCATCGGTTGTTGTTCCTCTTCTTACCAAAATTTGAAACAGCTTATACAATAATCCGTGATGAGGAGAAAACCCACTTGTAGAGAAAATTATATATGTAAAAACGGGTGGTATGGGTAGAGAAAGCACTATATAGAGGAACGAACAACTGGACTATACATTCCTTGGGACTTGGCACATGAAACAAAACAAAAACTCAACATACTAAGAAACTAAATAAACACAGACATAAAATTATGTTCACCAGATGAAATTAACGATGAATTAAACAAAATAAAGCAATACTTCATTAACATCAATACGTTTCCTCCACAAACCATAGAAAACATTATACGCACACATCTAGACAAAAAGCAAAATCAACTGACAAAAGTAAATATACCCCACGATTTAAAAATCACCATATATTGCTGCATTCCGTATATTCCCGACATCAGCAGAAAAATAACCAACATTTGACAAAAACTAGTAACAAAATATGACATTCCAGTTGATACCAAATTTATTCAAAACCCAGACACAAAACTGAGGTCTATACTATGTAAAACCTACACTGACAAACACTACACCAACATTATTTATAAAATACAATGTGATAACTGCCACGACTTCTATATTGAAGAAGCAAGCAGAAAAAAGGAAACCAGATTCAAAGAACGCAAAAAGTCATCTTCACACGTTTTCGAACACTGCAAGTCAAATAAACACAACATAACCATAGAAAACACCCAAATACTAAATAAAGAAATAAACATAAACAAACGCAAAGTTAAAGAAGCCTTACTTATACAACAACTCAAGTCCAAAATAAACCAATACAAAGCAACACCTTTATACCGATATTAATAAAAATATTCAACATCTAAGCGAACCCTCTGCATTCCTACACAACCCCTTCAAACATGTGGTCAGCTATCGGTCAGTTACCTCTTTCTTTCTTTGTGAACCTGACGATGACCGAAGAAGGTCGAAACGTTGTTCGGTTTTCTTCATAGTGCTTTCTCTACTCATATCAGCCGTTTTTACATATATAGCTTATACAATACTAACCTCTGATGACATTATAAGTGTGGCAATCACTTATCTAATAAATACTAGTCGTTTACGAGGTTGGTGCCAATGACCGATTGTTTTTCCTCTTATTAGCAGCTCAAAATTAGAGATGTCTTATACAATACTGTCCTCTGATGGGTTAGTGGTTACTCTGGGGCTTTACCATGTACATATTTGCGCTTAAGCAATAAACAAACACCGGTTAGTGAGTTAAAGATAGTACAAAAGTCTAAATTTATAATATCACACACCATTAATTCACACTTGTGACCAGCGAGAATCCGAACAGCAGCTATCCTGCTCGTATTAATAATCTATTTTAGAAGTAGCGTTGAGTACCATTAGTGATATTTAATTCTGTGGATTTTTATCTTGAGGTAGGTAAGAAGTCACTTTAAACACAAAAGTTTTGTTTTCTACAATTATTTGACCGTAACTTTCACTACAAGTTAATGATACTACTTTTAACAATAATGTAAATTGTTCAAGAATGATTAGTCGTGAATAAGCTTAACGTAGGACTAACTAATAGAAGTGATTCATGTAGCCAGCATTTTAATATTTTTCTTACGGAACAATTCTTAAATTTTAACATTTTCAAGTTAGTTATTCATAAAATAAATGATATGAAACATTATTGTTATATAAATTCCTCTTTTTTAAGAGACAAAAAATAATCTTAATCATAATAGTCTTAAGGTTAAAGAAATTTGTTAAAGTAAATAGCAGGTGAACTTCTCTCACAATGTGAGCTAGAGATCCTATATTGAAAGACAGTTCACTGAGCTCGAAAAGTGTAGTCAAGCTAACTGCAGCGCTCCATGCGGCAGGTTTGATAAAAAGCAACTGTGCTGCCGTTTTCGAACAAGCTGTCGTATAAAAACGTTCTACAGGTGCATGCATATAATACGTTTGCTATTTATATAAGTAAAAGCTAAGAAAGTGAGTGACATCATTCTAAGTTTTTGTTTTTATGTGTTTGATAAAAACACTAATTATCAACTGTATTTGGTTTTCCTCGTTTTAAGTGATGTGCGACCCCTAGTGGAGGCCCGGCATGGCCAGGTGGGTTAAAGCGTTCGACTTTTAATTTGAGGGTCGCGGGGTTGAATTCCCGACGCACCAAACATACTTGCCGTGGGGTCGTTATAATCTGACGGTCAATCCCACCATTCTTTGGTAAAAGAGTATCCCAAGAGTTGGCGGTGGGTGATGATGACTAGCTGTCTTCCCTCTAGTCTTATACTGCTAAATTAGGGACGGCTATCACAGATAGCTTTCGTGTAGCTTTGAGCGAAATTAAAAAAACAACAACAAAGAAACAAACCCCTTAGTGGCACTGCGGTATGTATATCGAGTTTCGATACTCGTTGTGGGCAGTACACAACGAGCCCATTAAGTCCAAACACTCAATAATGAAATAAATAACGTGCATTGCTCAACATTTGTTACGTTTCTCGAATTGACACATGCATTTTATTTTCCCAGCGGTTCATCACATGAGCAGAAGTTGTTTGTCAAGAAACACCATGTTAGACCATTTCTAACTTCGTAAACTATGCGTTATCAACAGAAATATAAGTATTATAAGGTTCGTATTAGTCTTTCCTATTGTTTATTCAAAGTGTACTAACATCACTAGTGTTTCCTGCTCATTAGGAACAAAAAAAATTATCTTAAAAGTTTAGATAACGATTGTGTCAAATATGTTGTCACCTCAGCTAGTCTCTAGAAAAAGGTCAAGTTACAAACGTTTTTGGGTTGGCTTTTTTTTTTTTTCCAATTCTGAAAGCTTCCTTGATAAGAAACTAAATCGTGAGAGTCTCTGTGTATTGTCAATAAAGCAATTATTTTAACAATACATGATTTAAAGCATCTTAATAATCAGAACAATGTTTAAAGAGAACAATATAAAGTATTTTTAAAATAATTTTTTTTCAGCTGAATAATATTATATTTTAAAATACACACATCCTTTTCCCCTTTTATAAGGCAAACTAATTTTGATATAACAACGTTTGTCGTAAGAAGATACATTTAAATCTTGTTCTTACAAAGACTGCTGTATCATTGGTCGTTTACTTTATCGTTCGTCACACATAAGGACACTGTGTATTGCTCTTCTTAGAAACGCAATCGTATATTTATTATGTTTCTCCCTTTAGGTTGTGTTTATACATTATATAACTTTCCAAATACATTGGGCTGTATTCTTGTCATGAAGTTCTATCTTGAGTAAGGCCCAGCATGGCCAGGTGGTTAAGGCACTCGACTCGTAATCCGGGGTCGCGGGTTCGAATGTCCGTCACACCAAACATGCTCGCCCTTTCAGCTGTTGGGGCGTTATAATGTGACGGTCAATCCAACTTTTTCTTGATAAAAGAGTAATCCAAGAGTTGGCGGTGGGTAGTAATGCCTAGCTGCCTTCCCTCTAGTCTTACGCTGCTAGTTTAGGGACGGCTACCTCAGATAGCCCTCGAGTAGTTTTGCGCGAAATTCAAAACAAACAAACAAATTATCTTCAGTAATATCTGAGTTTAAGATTCATCATTTGTGGTTTATTTTGTCATACTGTTTGTCTGTCATCTTTTTTTCTGTTGTTTGTTTTTTCTCGTGGGACTGAATATTTTTGGAGATTAAGTTCCTGTTGTACTTTACGTTTGTTTTCCTAAAGGTTTAATCTGACGTCGCTCTTCTTTTGAGTCTCCTTTCTTGGGATCACTCATTTGTTGGAAGGAACCTTTAACAAACTGTTCATGAAATAGTCATTTTTTACTGTCGTTCACAACCTCCAGGGTGGTAGTATTGGATCGCTGTACCCTACGGGTATCATCTCTTATTATCTTTGTTATGCTAAATGAGTCTTCACATCAGAATAATCTTCTGTAGTTAACTTATTCTTCTCATAATTTTTTTTAAAACCCTATTCGGTAAATTGATATATTTAAACTTCATATTACATGAGATTATTTGGTAATTCATCTGGTGCAAAACATCTTGCACTGTTACGTTATTCATTAATGTTTCGGTCACGTGTGTGATTAGACGATGGGTTAAAGGACCAACTGATAGCTTTGCACGGATTTAGTGAGCGTGAGTTTTTCAAATTTGTTTTCTGAAATCTTTGTAGGTCATTAAATTCAATTTTTCTGTTATCTTCTTCAGAAATCTGAACAGTGGAAAGTTTCTAATCATTCCACTGGACCGTCGCACTGAAGTTGATATAGTGTCATCCTTATTTGCTTCGGGTTTGAAAAGCCACACATTTTCACAAAATCCTGTATTAAAATTCACTTTCTTGATGACACTATACGAAAACTGAAACTTTAGAAACACAACAACAGTTTAAATTATTACTATAGTTAGAATTATTACTATTGTGTGAACTTCTAGATTATGGACTTCCTCTACAATAGAGGATTTTATAAGATAGTTCATAGATACTACAATGTATTTATTGTCTTAGACATGTAAATAGGCCTAAGCCATCAAGTGATATTTCTTCATATGTGATATAAACTATAGCGAGGACTTTATTCAATGAGATAATTATTTCCTTTAAATTAAAATATACTCTACACCACTCCACGGCGTTTCCTTCACACTTACCAACAGGACTTTACATTTTTTATTCAATTATGACCACTGCTTTCGCTATTATATAGTATTTAGAACGTGTGGTCATTATTTTCTTAGTACAACGAATGGTAGGTACTCGGTTACGTTTATTCACTTCATAGTTCCAGTTTCAGATACAACTTTTCCTGGTAAATTTATGTGTGTGTGTGTGTGTGTGTGCCTTGTTCTTGTGTAAGCTTTATTTTCTGATCTAAGTGGCAAAATTTCTGCCCAATCTGCACATTCTATTCCTCCCTCGTCTTAACCAGTGGTAAATCCAAATCCAGAATAATGTCCTACAATCAAGCTCAGTTTTGCGTGTTTTTTTTATGAATGCAGTCGCCCTCTATTTACACGAAAAGACTCCTCTTTTGTTTAACATCTTGATCAATAAGTACAATCTCAGTAACCCCTGTTCAAGGCTTGCATGGCGATAGTGAGCTGTAGCATTATATGTAAACGTGCGGTTTTCCCATCTTGCTAATTCTCTTTCAGAGTTCTTGAATTTCCTAATCTATCTGTAAAATATATGGTTCGTTCTTAAGATTAAAATGTTTGATTATTTTATTAATTTTTTTGACAAGTCCTTCGAAAAGTAATATATTTACTTAAGTCGTGCCGGCGCCACAGGTGGCAAGGGAACACTTGCTCACCCAAATATTTTGTTGCCTCCTTCCTCCAAAAAATAATCCTATATACACAGAGCATTACAATGCGTATAACAAGAAAGCACCTTCGCACACGCACTACCGTTTTACGAGATTTTTTTTTCTTGTATGCTAGAAATCGATCAGATGTATCCTACAATAATAGGTATACCTTTAACCCTATCTTTTTATGCTAATGATACTACTGGACTAAATGATTATTTACTTTATGAAATAGTGCTTGAAAGAACATTATTTATCGATTCACTTCTAAGAGAACTTGTTATTTATCCTCCCCCCAAAAAAGGAAATGGCTAGTTATGTTAGAATGGGTTAAACCTTTTGATCCTTTCCAAGGTCTTTCAGTACTTCAAAACCCAGTACAGAGTAAATTTTTGGTGCTGGTGCCGCCACTGTATTTAATGATAACTACCTCATCAACTAATCCATGTTTGACCTAACCTGAAGCCACCATAGACTTTCTACTTAGAATAATGTTATTGTCACCTCAGATATCTCCTCCAGAATTCGTTCTTGTAGGCCTTGTCTATTTGTAATATCCAATTTATTATAACTCATACAGAACCTCACATTCCTTTTTTCCTTTGTTCTGGAGCAACGTATGAACCTTATGCTCTTCAGGCTTGTTCCTGTATCTCTCACTCCCTTAATAGTATATAATGTGTCAAAGAAAGTTTTCTCAATCCTACTCATGCGGAACCTTCAGATAATGTGATTAAGTATTTATTTAGAAAATTCTATATTGCCCGTTTATTAATCTCTAACAAAATATTAAGGGTTAAATACTGGATTCAAGCAAATTAAACATTCCTGTCTTCATCACATTGGCTGTTCTAAACAATCTTCACAATTACTATTAATTCTTTATCGTGTAATTAGTCTTCCACTTTAAAAGTGCTGAACATTATTTATCTGTATAATCTCAGTCATAACTACAGTTTCACTACTGGGTTCAGAGTTACGGGTGGCCTAACTTTTTCTAAACAAATAAGTATATCACGCTATCACCTTGATCAGTGCCGTGCTACTACTACGTGTTATTCTTGTTCTAATGTAATCTTTACCGTCTCTGGAGACCGGAATGATTGTTTTGTTTGTTCGTTTTTTTTAATTTCGCGCAAAGCTACACGAGGGCTATCTGCGCTAGCCGTCCCTAATTTAGCAGTGTACGACTAGAGGGAAGGCAGCTAGTCATCACCACTCACTGCTAACTCTTGGGCTACTCTTTTATCAACGAATAGTGGGATTGACCGTCATATTATAACGCTCTCACGGCTGAAAAGGCGAGCATGTTTGGTGTGATGGGGATTGGAACCCGCGACCCTCAGATTATGAGTCGAGTGCCCTAACCACCTGGCCATGCCAGGCAAGACCTGAGTGAATCTTCCCAAAACATTACCAACGAATAATTTGTTATCAGATGTAGTTTTTTCAATCTATCCTCTATCTTAACAGTCACATTTGAGCCAGTTTTAATAATGCAATTATGCAGAAATTCTAACTAGTTTTCAATCTAAACTATATATATTGTATTTGTGATTTGCTGAACCTTGTATTGATATATTTACAGTTTAAGAGATATTTTATTCTTTGGTTGATTATACTTCCCACCCCTAACCCCAAAAAAACAATAATTTCAGTTTTTCCGAGTGTTAATATAGAGAGTTGAGTATGCTATATTCCAAATCTTTTTAATGTATAAATAGCAAGTTAAGTAATAAAAGTAGCCGATATAAAGTCGCGGCGGAACGGATTGTTTCAGAACTACATTTTCATCTTGTTTGGCGTTGTGTAGGTAGTGTGGTTCCTCTGGAAAGGTTATATATTAATAGTAGCTTGTTTTGGTTTGTTTGTTTTGGAATTTCGTACAAAGCAACTCGAGGGCTATCTGTGCTAGCCGTCCCTAATTTAGCAGTGTAAGACTAGAGGGAAGGCAGCTAGTCATCACCACCCACCGCTAACTCTTGGGCTACTCTTTTACCAACGAATAGTGGGATTGACCGTCACATTATAACGCCCCCACGGCTGGGAGCGCGAGCATGTTTGGGCGACTCGGACGCGAACCCGCGACCCTCAGATTACGAAGCGCACGCCTTAACGCGCTAGGCCATGCCAGGCCTATTAATAGTAGCATTTCCTATTTTAAATTGGTTTTCAATACCAGCAGTGGGCACAGTTCTGTGCTTAACAGCAGACCGAGATCTTAGGTCTTAGAGATGGGCTCAGGGTGGAAAAGTCACATTTACTTAATTATAATAGAAAATATAGGAAAATAGATCAAATTGGAACGGTCTAGAATATGATCTGCAACATGTCGTACTTCGGCCGTGGTAAGTGACTATCGTTGTCTTGTTCAAGATGAAAGTCCACGAACACCGGTCAATGGCAACATTCATCCACGTATCGTATACAACAGTTTGCTTGTTTTTGGTTTGTTTGTTTTGGAATTTCGCACAAAGCTACTCGAGGGCTATCTGTGCTAGCCGTCCCTAATTTAGCAGTGTAAGACTAGAGGGAAGGCAGCTAGTCATCACCACACACCGCCAACTCTTGTGCTACTTTTTTACCAACGAATAGTGGGATTGACCGTCACATTATACACCCCCACGGCTGGGAGGGCGAGCATGTTTAGCGCGACGCGGGCGCGAACCCCCGACCCTCGGATTACGAGTCGCACACCTTACGCGCTTGGCCATGCCAGGCCCCAACAGTTTGCAACGTGCACAAACTGCTTTCATAACTTATCCGTTCAGTTGTTGCTAACTTGAAGCAGATGACGAATGAAGACACACTAAAGTCACTGAAAGCAGTCACTATGTGTTCCTAAGTAACCGGACTGTTGAAACTAGCTCATGGAACCTTTATCATCGTATTTGGATAGAAGAGTCGATGGGTAAAATAGTTTTAGTAGGAGTAAAACATACACTTTAAAATGGTAACTTGATAGAAGAGTCGATAATAGTCTTAGAACCAAGTCTTTTTCATTGGAAACTAAGTTGCAAGGTTATTGTCAAGATGCACTGCTATCAGACCATAACTGGACGTGATGAAGTGTACTGTAATGACGTGGTGAAGTTCCAAAATCGTTTTAACGTAAGGATTTAACCTTTGTAATCTACTATACAGTATAATATCTTTCATCATGTGATTAAGTTCAGCGTAAATTGTAAAAAGTAAAACTTTTAGAAGTAAATAAGTATCAATCTCAGTATTCTTGTTCATCGTTGTGTGGTGTCTGCTCCCCTATGGTCAGGAGCTACTCTCCTTGGCTTGGCATGGTAGCATGCCTGTTTTTTATTTTGACTTGTACTCTCGACATCCAAAGCCAGTGGGACTGCTCCTACTTCCTGACTTTTCAACACCAACGAAATCCACTCAGAATTCCATTCTTTGTACATCCCTGCTGGTAGCTTGATTTACTTGGGTTGCTATATAATATATGACTCTCCTTACTGCGAATTGGCCTAGCGTAGCACAGCCGTTAATATGCCAAATTGGTGGGCCCAACGTTCACGTCTCGTTACAAAAAAAAAAGAAGACCACAGTTTAAAGGCCATTGGTGTGTTAAAAGGGTAAAAGACAACTCTCACTATTTGGTTACCCAAGAGCGCTTTTGAGTTAATTTTGGGCGAATATACTATAAAAGAATTAGACTGCGCATTCTGAGTTTATCATTTGTCTTGTCATTTTATCTATGTAAGGCATGTCTCCAGTTCTATGACTAACCCTTAATACCTATCTCATATTGTACTGTTTATTTGTCTTCAAGCGAAACCTAATATTTTCATCCTCGATGGCTTCTAAAAACTGATTTGTGGCTTGGATCTCATTCGTGTTAAGTTGTATTTATGTGTAAGCAAGACACTGTACTTGCGCTTAATCCAAAGTCAGAACAGACACTTTCTCTTCCCTCTATCTTATTTTGTGAGCAAACAGAACTCTAGGGGGCTCTTTTCTGTGAGCAGACTAACATTTCATGTAGAGGACATTTAGTTTCAGATAGTCCCTCAAAGGGAATGAGACTGCTAGTAAACACGTACTGTGTGAGAAAAGCAAAAGATGAGCAATCAATAGGATAGCACAAAGCCAGAAGGCCACTGGTATCATCAGTAACGGAACTGCTTTCTACTTCCTGTGAAGCCGCCAGGAAGCGGCGATCTCCGTGCATATGAGGGGTGCAACCCCTTTGATTGTCAACCGTCTCAGTTCACCAGAGAAAATAGTAGTTTAAACTACTTCAGCTATAAATTTGCTATGAAACATACAGTTTTATCATCACCAGGTATCATTAGGAACAGCCTTGTTGGCATTAGCGTACAACACGCAAAAGTGTACAGCTGAATTAATGTTATACACTTTTCTCACTGGAAACCCATGTAAGACCAGTAGAGAAATGGTTCACTAAAACTACAGTCAGTCTTATACATTATCAGACTATATATTTTAAGTATTCTTACACTATTTACAACCCTCTACTTTTCAATAAGTTCACTCAAATGTAAAATAAAATAAAAATCTCTACATTTCTCTCGTACTTTTATAAGAACATAAACATGGAATTCAGAATCTATATGAATGGATGTCACTATGTGTGTATATCTATTCCTTATAGGTTTCTACATTTCTTGATCAATCAGCACCAAACTTGACACGGTGGTATAGGATGCTTTGAGGAAGGTCAAAAGGGGTTTAACCCTCCCATCTAATTTCACAGTGACAGAATCCTGGAAACAGTATATTGTTCTTTTTAGTATCGATACCTTCAGTATTTTCTTTACATTGTTAATGTTTATTATGTTAAAAAAAATAAAAGTACAATTTCCTATTCGTTGTTTCAAACGAGTTGTTATATCACTCGTCCAACGGACTGACAATCGAGCTGGTGTGCCATGAAACAGATTACAAAAATTGGTAAATCAAATTAATAGCGTGTAGTTTGTTTGTTTTTTGAATTTTGCGCAAAGCTACACAAGGGCTATCTGCGCTAGACGTTCCTAACTTAGTAGTGTAACATTAGAGGGAACCTAGCTAGTCATCTCCACCCACCGTCAACTCTTGGGCTACTCTTTTATCAACGAATAGTGGGATTGACCGTCACATTCTAACGCCCCCTACGACTAAAAGGGCGAGCATGTTTGGTACGAATGGGATTCGAAACCGTAACCCTCGGAGTAAGAGTCGAGTGCCTTATCCACCTGGCCATGCCGGGCCAGCGTGGAGTTACTAAAAAAGTTAGAATTCATAACAACTGATCATTCGAAAATATTATTTGGCAAGTATTGTGAAAGTTGTTGTTGTTTGTCATTAAGCTGCACAAAGAGCTACCTGTGCTATGCCCATCACAGGTATCGAAACCTGGTTTTTAGTAACATACGTTCGCATACACACCGGTATGCTACTGGGATGCAATTTTAAAGACATTATTTTTTATTTAGTAGCATAACACAGTACCTAATTGGGTGTCAAGAATATGCCATAATTAATAAGTTAATTAAAGTATCATTAAGAAACAGAATGTCTATCTTAATGTCCTTCAATGGGACTGTTTGTTTTTCTTATAGTAAAGCCACATCGGGCTATCTGCTCAGCCCGCCGATTGGAATCGAACCTCTGGTTTTAGCCCGTTGGAACTATGGTAATTCTTCAGATTTACACTGCTAACATCAGGGGTTCGATTCCCCCCTCAGTGGGGACAGCAGATGACCTTATGTGGTTTTGCTATAAGAAAAACACAAACAGTTTACCTTAATAAAACAAAACGTCTCTGACAGTTGAATCTGTAACGCACTATTAATGAAACTGGTTTTCCAGGAACAATATAAACATGTTGACGTCCACAAAGTGATGCATGTTCGTATATTAAGACATAGAAGCGACGTACTTCTGTTCTCGCTGGCTTAATTGGAATTAAGAACAAAGCTACACAATGGGCTATCTGTGCTCTGCCCACCACGGTTATCGAATCCCGGTTTCTAGCGGTGTGAGTTCGAAGACATACTGTGCCACTGGTGGCTTTCCTTTTTCGGTTTTTAAATACATTTACGAGCTCTTAGTCACATATGCAACAACTTTCTGCCAATGTTTCAGTCTACGAATAACTGACAGTGAGTCAATTAAAATTAATCGAGCTCTTACATCACACTAAATACACGTCACTCACGTGGTAGTTGTTGCTGTTATAAACATCAAGATGTTACAACATTTTTGAAGATGCTTATTGATCACCGCATGACGTGGAAATGCATTCAAAAATGTGGGAAACATAGAGTTACACCAAGTTACATGGGAGTGACTGAAGGGGTAAGTTTGAAGACTCATGATGGTGGGCATAGCACCGCTTAATAAAAAGTAAGTAACACAGAATGTTATTTTCGACTTAATTGAAGCTATTGTTGCATTAACTTTTGTTTTCCTATACTCATAACATTTTTGTTATAATACTAAGTGTCACGCGATTGACACTACGTTTCAAGTATTTTAAGAGTTATGATATTCCCCATTCATTACCACTGTGTTCAAGTTGAAAGTGATGTCAAAATATCCACTTGAAGTTAATAAACTGTAGAGACACGTAACACCAGTAATATAATAATAATTTCTAGTACACTTCCATACAATTTAGTTATCTTATACAGTATTATTCTCACTCTATTTTGATATCTAACTTAAATTACAACTCGACCAACAATTTTGTCTCTGTACTTTATATAATAAATCCTTATATTACTGTTATCTGATCACATTCATCACATCAGATACTCGCAGCTCAATTCCGTATATACCAGCTCCTCGCAACACCAATAATACCATACTAATATTGTTGTTCTCGAGGCTGGAATGCTATTATTATACTCACATCTAATTCTTGAAAATCCCTAAAGGACACGACAAAGGAAGGACGTAGTGTTTAAACATGTAATGAATCTAATGCTAATGTTTTATGATAATTACAATAATGCTTCACCAACTTGTAAAAGGCAGTCACACCATAACGAAACTTCTCTACAATCGATTATCAACACTTGCAGATAGTTGCAGATATTGTAACCGAAAATTTGAGAAATACATGAAAGAAATATATGGAAGAGAAAATGTGGCTTTTATATTTTAATTTAAATGAGTAATTTGTTTATTTTAAAATAACATATGCACGTGTGTGACTTTTGATTTCATTTGTCTCTCTTATTAGCTCCTCCCAAACGAGTTGGTGCCCAAAATCCTGGAAGGTCACCTTACAGATGAAGTTTGATCTATTTACTTCTAACTACAAAGGTTAGTAGTGAACATTTGTTTATGAGTTTTTTCAGCATTCTTTCTAGCTATGAACTTACCAAAAAAAAAAAAAACTATCAAAACCTGTTACATTTTACGCTAAGCCTCAAAGGTGTCCAACCTTATAAAACATACAGTTAGTTCTCTCTCCATGGCTTCCGAAGCGGTACAGCGGAATGTCTGTCGTTTCACAATCAATCATTCTTTTTCAAACTTAAAATACTTACTTTAAAAGAGAAAAAGACTTGTGATGCGGTAATACGTTATCATTTAACCTGGAAGAGAATTATATTGATTCGTATAATAAAGAAAGCATTCGATTATTTTTATTAGAACGTATTCGAAGGGATTGTCAATGAATGTTTAAAATAAGCCTAACTCTGGTATAGAAACTCACTTAAGTGAAGTTTTAAGTATTTATAACAGACATTTCGCTCTTAAAGATTGGTCCATGGTATCTGTTTGTTCGAGAAAGTTTAGAAATTAATAATTTTTTGTGATAATTATTGATTGTTCACGAATAAGATAGAGCTTATTATTTGCAGGTCTTTTGAAGGAAAGGTACACCATGATTGTTTGTCAAGATGAAAGTTTTTGGACACATTATCATCAAGGATAATATATTGGAAAATATATCAACGAGAAAATTAATTAAAGTAATTATCAATGTGCCAAGTGAAATGTTCTGTGTAACGATTTTTAAATGCTTATGTACATCAAATGCACTGCACAAACTGGTCATATATTGTAATATTTATCAAGGAAATGAGAGAGACATTGATCAGTCACTACAGGTAATTGCAGGTAGCGTGATATTGCAAGTTATATTCCATGGTAATTAATGAAATATTCCCTGTTTATGTATGCAATGTGTACGTGCGTTATGTTAACCATAATTTCTAATAGAAGAACTAAGTTCTATTTTGTTTTTTATGTGGATTATGTTATGCCTTCGTTAGCTTTATTTATCCAAAGTTTTCATAATGTTACACTGCATACCACCTCTTCTGGGTGTTGACAAAGTTCCACAATGGTGAACTTTATATCTAGTCATTGGTCTCAGTGTTATGTTATCTATCACATAGATTGTTTGAGTTAGCCACTTGATGGCGCTAAGATATTGGTACAGTTTTAGTAGCATTGTTATTTATGCAAATAAAATATTTTGGATTCCAGTCATAAGAAATGTTCATGGTATTTATATAAAACGGGCATTATTTAATGATGTTCACAAAATACCCCAACTTTAATAGAAGATATACACAAGAAAAATAACAGAGAGAAACTTACTCAATACGTCAGCATAATTAATAAACTAATATATAATTTGATGGTAAAATTGTATTAATAAATTTCAGAAAGAGAGCGACTTAATAGTTTTACGCACGTTTCCTGTTTCTAGACAATTAAGGCTGATCAAGAGATCCGAGTTGGGATATTAATATATTTGAAAATACTGCTGTTTCATATGAAACCGTAAGTTCGTTAATGTTGATGAAATTTATTTTAAAGCATTCACATTGGGTGTTTTCTGCTGTCATCTTATTATTGGAACGTATGACCAATCTTCTCTCACAGAATAACATCAGACTACATTTCATAATTTAAAAGTAAAAATAGTGTTTTACTACGGTTAATGGTAAAGCTAAATCTTCGTATCTTCTTATTAGGTTTTGTAATTAAATTCTAAATGTAGAGTTCCTTTCTTCTTGAGTTTCTCGACGATAAAGGTGTGTCTAGACAGTGATAATTTATTTTCAAGCGGAGATAAAACTTTTCCTTGCGTGTGCTCATGTAATATCTAATCGTTAGCCTGAGTGTTAACTGTTTAACAGAAACTTTACCAGGCGACCACTTTATGTTGCTGGAAAGTGGATCTGTTATCCCGTGGTTTTTATCTTATGCTAGATGTGTAAAGGTTTCCATTACTGAGAAATATTTAACTTCAGTGTCCAATAATCAAATTTTGTTTGTTTGTTCTTTACGACATTAATCACAACTATTTTGATTCAGCCGGTAATTTTGGAAACCAATTTTTTTTATATATATACACCCGAATAGCTGTCTCAATCGGCAATCATATGGGACGAGTATGTTCGTTTACAGGGAGTTGAACTCGCGACCCTCAGATTGCAAGTTGAGTACCCTTAACCATCACCAGGACATACCAATCCCACGAATTACGTATATATATATTTTTTATTTATCTAAACTAAACTTATATATTATTCTCAATTTTCTTAGCTTACGCTTTTGAATAAAAACAATTTAGTATCTCTTTGTACTTCTACACAGCAGACAAATCTGTAACGTGTTCTTAATGGTTCATTAGCAGCTGATAACAACTCAGTTGAGGAAGGAAGATAAACACGTATTATGAAGTTAAACTAAAATACATATAACTTATCCTCATCAGTAAACCTCAGATCATTCATTGAGGTCTGTTTTATCTTCGTCTTTATATCCTAGATTATACATTGAGTTTTACGTTTATCCTTGTTTTCAAATTCCTAATTTTAAAATGAGGTCTTTTTTACGATGAGTCATCATATAAGAAATATTTCAAATAATTTTATTTACACCTTTAAAATAAATTAGTAATATTAAGTCAAACAATAGTTTATTGTGAACACGTGAAATACATTCACATTTTCCGTTTTAAAGTCCTAATAATTATATAAAACATATTGTTGACGTGAGAATTATTATTCCAAAAAACTCAATCACCCGCTGACACAGCGGTAAGTCTACAGATTTACAACGCTAATCTAAGGTTCGATTCCCCAAGGTGAACACAGCAGATAGCCCAATGTGGCTTTGCTATAAGAAAACACGTAAAAAAATACATTACCGTACACTTTAATGAGTTACGAAACGGGATTCTAGTAATTTTATTTTATTAAAAATATTCTTAACACTTACAAAGCTTATAAGGTATTTGAAGTATAAACATTACAAAGATAATTCTAAAAATGTTTTGTTCCAAAAGTATTTAATCTGAATATAATTGTAACACTTTGGAAAGATGGTGAATTAATTATTATATTTGTATTTGATTTTCCTTATGCATGAACATACATTTTTATGTTGTAAAGGTATATGTTTTTTCAGCTTTAGGAAATAAATAGCTTTATACGTTTATTTTACCAATAATATATTTGTGTAATATTCAAATACTATAAACGTTGCAGAGAGATCGTGACGGAAAATGTTTTTCAAACAACAATAATCGACACATGTTTTCGTGTTACAGTAAACGGCAAAAATCTGGCATTATTTGCCACCAAACAATGGAAAGTGCAGACACGCTGCTGTAATAAACAAAAAAGCGTAAAGTCAAATATTTATTGTCAATTAAATCTAGTTAACAAAACAAAGTTACAACTGAGTGACTGCAAATAGGACAGTAATCTGTTCTAGTAACGTGATGTTAACAAGTGAAGTTGTCAATTATGTAATTAATTTTTATTGTCAGTGTACAGAAAATATCTCGTGCGTTTCCAGCCTAAGAGGCATTGTAGTTTTAAGGAATAACATTGTTATACTTAACATCAAATTACATAGTTGAAGGAAATAAGACGAATTAAAACTGGCATTTTTGCACCAAAAACATTGTATTGTTGCTCTAATCAAAAGCTAGACCAATATTTTATCCTTGTACCGAAAATATTAAGTGCAAAAAATAATGTTATTGTATTAAACATGGCGAAGTACAAATGATATTCTTGTAGTTAATTAAGGGAACTACATATGACATTGTTGTACTTATCAATACTGAAGTACATGGCAGTGCTCTACAAAGTAAGCGCATCAGGAAAGAAAGGTGTATGTTGTGTTGTTGTGTATAAATTGCATTTTTTAAAATAATTCATTGATATGAACATATCAAAAACTTAAATGTAAAGTATAATTATCGCTATTAATATTATATGAAATAACTTCAAGTATTATTCATTCATATGTGAGACATGATGTGATATTGTGCAATTAAACATATTTATTTATTGTAAACTCTAGAAAAAAAGTGTTTGTTTGTTGTTTTCTTTTTCTATACATTAATTTGCCCATAACGTTAAGTGACGACCTGAGTAGAAAGCAATGTAAGAAAACAGTTTATTTCAAATATTCGTAAGTAGTTGTTTATTTTTCAACCTGACAAAACATAGATACGTATTTAATAGGTTTTAAGTTTATGTATGCTCTATATGTTTATTGTCAATAACAGATTGATTTTCACGATAAAACTATTTTAAAATTGTTAACTTTGTCAAATTCTTCTCCAGTTAATTACTGACTTTATTTTGTAACCAACTGTTCCAGTAAACTAATAAATATGTCTTACTTTTGACCGTATTTGCTTGGATGCTTCCCATCTATTTCTTAAAACTAACTGTTCAACTGATGTTACAGTTTTGCTCCGTATTATTATTAAACTGATTTTATTGTTTTTGTTCTGTTATTGTTTTCAGACATTTCTCCAACTGAACATTTAACTTATTGGCTGTATTTTACTGTTCATTATGATTATTAAATTTATGTTTTTAACTTTTCCTTGTTTGCTTATTTTATTGTTGAACCAACTCATTAACTGTCAGACTGAATATCGACCTTTTCCCTGCTGCTGCAGCTGTTGAAATAACTTTATTTTAACCACACTATTTGTTCAAATAATTATCGTAATCGCGTTTGAATTAACTAATTATAAATTCGACGTTGCTCACTGATTTTCTTTATCTAATAACAGATGAGCTGTCCACTTCATTCTTGGATTTCAGCTTGATAATTATCTATATTTGTTATCTAGTCTATGATTTTTTTCCACTAATCACTTCAACTGATGTTGTCTTAATATAATATACAAAGAGAGTTGTATTGTTTTAAAATGCTCCAGGTGATAATTAACCTTTATTATGTTGTCTTAGGCTATGCTAATGAATTATATCTTTCAACTGATTTATTTCCTAATAAAATGACTTTATTACTTAGTAAACTACCTGTACCCTGGTAGGTCGGTATTAATTTTACGGATTTATTACGCTAAAATCCGAAGTTCGGATTCCCCAATGAATAGAGAGAATATAGCCATTGCGTAGCTTTGCGCTCAAAAATACAAATAAAAACATCATATAGCTATTTGTTTCTCTGTTCCACCATTAAGACAACTTTATCATGTTGTGCCTACATTATTACCTTTTCTGTTCAAGATCTTTGTGTCAGTACGACCTTATTACCGTGGTGTTCTAACTGTTAAATCAGTCTTATTAGTTTCTCATCTGGTTCCCTGTAGTTAAGTTACTTTACGTACCTATGCTCTGTTATTCATTCTAGTTCCATCTCTAATATTTCTTCTTCTGGTACAGATAAACTAGTCCACTGGTGGCCCAACGGTAATTCAGAAACCTTAAAACACAGAAAATCGAATTTTCCATCATGAGATGAACACAGCACAGATAGCCCATTAAGAAGTTTTGTGCTTAATAACAAACGAACAGAATCATATAAACTAAGTAAAACTCAGAAAATAGTTCAGGCTTAACTGTTTGGAAAACTTTCAGTGGTGTTTAGTCTTTGTTATGACGATGCATTGCTAAAAATAAACGTTATTACAATACTGTTGCTAAATGTTATTGTACTAGCTTAGCTAACTGGAAAACAGGCTTTCTTAATAATGACTAAGATCATAAATAGTGCCTTCATTAAACAAACTCTCAGCTTGTAAAACGAGTTTACCTTACTTTCTGATCTTATACTGAAGTATAATCAGATCTTTCCGATGCAACATCATGGCCTCTTTTACATCTTCTGTTAATTATCAGTAACTGTATTTAATAAATGTTTAGTGAATGCCGTATTTGCTAAAGTTTAAACTATCATCACAGAAGTTTGTTTTTGAATTTCGCGCAAAGCTACACGAAGGCTATCTGCGTTAGCCGTCCCTAATTTAGCAGTGTAAGACTAGAGGAAAGGCAACTGTTCATCACCACCACCGCCAAATCTTGGGCTACTTTTTTACTAACGATTAATGGGATTGACTGTCACATTATAACGTCTCCAGGGCTGAAAGTGTGAACATATTTGGTATGACGGGGATTCGAACCCGCGACCCTCAAATTACGCATTGAGTGTCTTAACCACCTGGCCATGCCGGGCTCTTTTTTTGTAAATCGTTGAATATAATGAATAAAAACTTAATGGTTTTTATATACATTAAACTTCTTGCTGGTAGTAGATAATATTAGCATATTAAGCTCTCCTTCAACTATAGAAATTTGCATTAAATTAACAGTAAGGTAAAGAACAAACAGACAATTTAATGGAGTATTGGCTTATTGTCTTGGTTAATTGTTAGATTTTTTTTCATGAATTTTTGTAAAATGTATTGTAGAAGGTTCATTTGCTTAGTTCATCTTTATTGTTTTTAAAAAAAATTGAAATTTCCTTGGACGATTTTTTTTAACATTCTACTTGTTTTAAAAATCACCTAAACAAATTTTTAAAAATCTGTTAGTTTTGCTATCTGTTCTCCTAGTTCTGTGTCCGTTTAACGTCTTACTTTTGTTGATCTTCGAAAAGTTAGTTTGCGAACTACAATGGATTTAGTGAATGCATAGATCCTAGTTGTCATAATGAATTTAAATTTGATTAGCGCGGCTTGTGTTGTATTAACTCACTCTTTAATCAACTAAATAACTTATATTCTCATGAAAACAAACATGCTTCTAGCATGATGTGTGGGAACTCCACATCGATTATTGTTCAAACACAAGAGGTTTTATTTACTTTACTTCAAGCTGTTAGCTAGGACTTAAACACACAGGTCCATCGGGTTTTTGTTTTATTGAAATGGTTTGGTTATTGTTTGTGTGTTTTTCGGTAAGAATTACTTTCCGGAGACATAGGTTTATATTTGTGTGTGTATATATATATATATATAGAGTCATATTAAGAAAATCATAGAAATATTATTAGAATTATGACAAGGTTAATGAGAACAAGTTAACAATAACATTATTTAACTTTTATCTAAAAATAAATTTAAGTTTTCTAGTTGTTTCCATACTGTTCAAACCCATTTGATTAGATGTGGTGTGGAATATTATAGCCTGATGAGTTTGGTTCTGTTAAAATCTTTAGCATAATCGTTTGGTCCAGTCACAAACCGTTTATTATAGTCAGTGTAATAAACTTCAATAGTGAACACGACCATTGTAAAATTCTCGACTTTAATATTACTTTAACATTATAATTGTAAAATTCTCGACTTGAATATTACTTTAACACAGTCAGTGTAAACTTCCCGACGTTAATTGTTTGTTTGTTTTTTGTTTCCGAATTTCGCGCAAAGCTACTCGAGGGCTATCTGAGCTAGCCGTCCCTAATATAGCAGTGTAAGACTAAAGGGAAGGCAGTTAATCATTACCACCCACCGCCGACTCTTGGGCTACTCTTTTACCAACGAATAGTGGATCGACCGTCACATTATAACGCCTCCACGTGTGACGGGGATTCGACCCCGCGACCCACGGATTACGAATCGAGTGCTTTAAACAGACACGGAAGTTGTGCGAGCCGTATACTATATGCAGGACATTCACATTCAACTTCCGGAGGCGAACTGTAATGTACATGGTGAATCAGTAGTCAGTGAATTAAAGACGTGGGTGCGTTATAAGAGTGACTGTCGGATTCCACTATTAATTCTGGTAAGAGTAGCCCAAGAGTTTGCATTGGGTGTTATTGACTAACTGTCTTCCCTCTAGGCTAAAACTTCAAAATTACGGACGATTGGCCCAAACAGACATCATCTAGTTTTATGAAAAATCCATTAAATAAACTTTTAATCCTTATAATGACGATAAACTCACTTGAAGTAAAAAAGTATTTTAAGGACTGCTGTCATGAGTATTGAAACATTTAAGTAAAATAAAGTGCAGAACCACGTAGACAAACGTTTGTTTTTAAATTTCGCTCTAAGCTACACGAGGGCTATCTGCGATAGGCGTCCCTAATTTAGCAGTGTAAGACTAGACGGAAGGTAGCTAGTCATCACCACCTACCGCCAACTCTTAGGCTACTCTTATACCAACGAATGGGGATTTACCGTGATATAATAATGCCCTGACAGGTGCAAGAGCGAGCATGTTTGGTGCGATAAGTATTCAAACCCGCGATCTTCGGATTACCAGTCGAGCGCGTTAACCACGTGGCCATGCCGGGTCGCGTGACAACCCTAACACCAACATTATAAAATACAATGGCGCAACTGCCACAACTTCTATATCGGAGAAACAAACCGAAAGAATGGAAACCAGATTCAAAAAACAAAAAGACATTCGCACATTTTTTAACACAACAAATCCAAAAAAGTATAAAATAACCATAGAGAACGCCAAAGTATTAAGTAGGGAAACAACTACAAACAAACACAAAATCAAAGAAGTGCTACTTATAACTGAACCAACAAAAAGGAACACCTTTATACCTATATTAATTAATTAATAGCCTGACATATCACTGCAACACCCCTTATAGTCTCATGCGCATTCACACTCTTGTCCGCAAGTGCCTACTAACGATCAATTTCAAACTGTCTTTATCAACCTAAAGATGACCTAAGAACTTCTAAACATTGTCCTCTACTTTATTTTAATTAAAGCTATCTTTAGAATACACTTAAACCTTTCATCTAGTTATTTTACTCACTTTTATAGTTAAATATATGCTATATACTAAGCATATGCCTTAGGTAGTTGAGGGATATAGTATAAGACAATATTTTCACTTCTACTTTCAAAAATATGCACTTTCTTGGAAATAGGTTGAAGGGAAAGTAACCAGTTTCATCGCTTCAGTTACCGAAACGTCAGAGGGTTTTTTTCATCCAACTGTGTAATATTTTTACTACACATCTACTCGAAGAAATAAGTCTGACCAAATAACGTACAACCATGAGCATTTTAACACTTAACTTGTTTCAGTTTAATTGTTTTAAATATAATAACTTAGACGACATGAAGTTCTCCGTTACCATGACAACAACTCGTGACTAGTGCACGAGCTAAACCGTAACTTTTACATTTTGTGTGTTCTGGGAAGACGTTAGCAGATAAAGTCGTTTACCGATCGATAGGTCTGGTGAAAATTTGATTTACTTGCTGTGGATCAGTTTGTTTAAGATCACAACCTCTAGATCCAGCTAGCTACGGTCACGTGGCCATGAATTTTACAAAACACTCGTGATTTCGCCAGCAAACCGCAACGGCGTAAAAGCTGAAAAATTATTTGCTTCCACTCAAGAATTTCAGTCTGGGAAGAGAGATATTAAAGGATACACATTAGCAGATGTCATAAGTGAGTAAAAGATGTATATATAGATAGAGAGCTTTAAGAATAATAATAAATAAAATAGTTATCTTAAATGTTTGTTTGATTTCCAAAGTTACTGAAGTCCGATTTTCGCTAACCGTTTCTAATTTTAAAATGATAAACTAGAGGAGAAGCAACTATTTAACATCAGCCACCGCCAAATCTTGGGCTATTTTTGTCTTACCAAATACTGATATTTGACTGTCACATTCGTAACGCACCTATAGCCCAACACTATGGAGTGCGATTTTCTTCTTTCTTTTGCGGTAACGGGACGCGAACACTAGATACTCAGACCCATGACTACTAGCTACATATTTGGTCCTTCAGTGATGACGTTTTATGTTAAGAAATGTTTAAGTTGGTGCTTAACGTGGCGTTCGTCACATTTAGGGAATCCGTCATTAAGTAGTAAACAACTGTCTTTCCACAGCTCGACAATATCCATCATAAAATCCTTATAACGTAAACTTTGGGTTATAAAGTACTGTTCTTCAGGAAAAATGGTTTGATCGACGTCGCTTTTCATTAACTGAACAAAATGTCAGTAACTAGTTAACTCTGGTGGGCACGAAACGCTTCCTTTGTTTTGTTTTAGTTGAGACTTGTTGGCAGCAGGAGTAATTCTCACGCTATGAATGCCTCTTAAAGAGGTCTTGATGAAAACTACTTCATAAGAATGTTCAAGGAAGAAAAAGCTGACATTTCTGATTGAGCGGTTGAAGACATCAATTGGAAGTTTCTAAACTAAAAGTGCGCCTATAACATATCTATCTATGTGACATTAACGCACTGGTATTTTTGATATTTCAATTTTATGGGAGATTTTGTTAGATAATTAAGTATTACGGTGTGTTTGTTTGTTTTTGAATTTTGCGCAAAGCTACACGAGGACTATCTGCGCTAGCCGTCCCTAATTTAGCAGTGGAAGACTAGACAAAAGGCAGCTAGTCATCATCACCCACCACCAACTCTTGGACTCCTCTTTTACAAACAAATAGTGTGATTGACCATCACATTATAACCCCCCATAAGGCTGAAAGGGCGAGCATGTTTGGTGTGACGGGAATTCGAACCCGCGACTCTCGAGTGTCTTAACCACCTGGCCATGTGGAGCTAAGTATTACGGACATCTTTGCATTAACCCATGATTGATGGTGTTTGTTTTGTTTAGGCTGATTACCTTTTAAAGAAGTTATTATTATGCTTTGTGCTTTTATTTGAATTTTACAGCAGTTGGTACACGATCAATTTACCCTTTACGTTTTCATGTTTATAAAAGTTTTAAGTTGCATAAAATAAGCACAATTTAGTAATGTGGCACCACGAGATATCAAATAAACAATAATCGGAAAGAACTTTATTATTCTTATGAATATCGTAAGCAAAGGATATTAAATTTCTAAAGTTACCAATAAACCCGTTATCAACACAATGCAAACCACAAATGTGAAAATCTAACAGTATAGATCACTCAACACACGAAATATTTTAAGGACAGACATGCCTCCTAAACAAATGTAAATAGTAAACAATTCATTTATATTTGTTTGATTCAGTGTATTTACTTTAAAACATGTTAAACTTGCCATTAAATGTATAATCCTGTTGTAAAATTCTGTAAAAATAATTATTGAAGATATATGAGTACTGAACTACCCGACATTGCGTTTCAAGTTTACGTTTCACTCATAACTGGAAAATCATGTAATAGAACTTGCATACAAACTTCAAGCCTTGTAAATTAAGAAGTTTAATTCTTTTGTTGCTGTTGTTGTTGAAACGACAAAAAAATATCTATCATTATTTAACGTAACAATTCTCTTCAAATGGATGAAATTTCACTTGAATAATCGTTTAATTCACACACACAGAGAAAGAGTTTACACAACTACGAGAACCGCACCTAAAGTTACCTAATTTAATGGTTCGGTTCTTCTTGTGTCTAATCATAGCTTTTCCCTCGTCAAATCTGATTCATACAAAAGTATTTGTCAATTTTGTTAAATGTGCTGTTAAACCATATGTGTGTGTGTGTGCATGTATGTTCCAAAATATGGTTTTCACTCTTTTCGTTGAATACAGAGTGAGTAAACATTAATAATAACTGAAAAAGAAGAGAGCTTTTGTTGAATATAAGTTATTTTTTCAGAGAATAATTGCATGAGAGAGAACTTTTGTTGAATATGAAATCTCAAAATTTCAGAGAATAACTACGTGAGAAAGGAAGCTTTCATCAAATATCGGTTCTTAAGTCATCAGAGAGAACTTATATTGAATATCGGTTCTCAGATTATCAGAGTCACATCTAAATGTACCCTAACTTCATTTTTATGTAAATAGGATTTTTTTTTTAAATATAAAGGTCTAATTCAGTTTGTTAGTAAATCTGTGAACGTACATAGTATTTCTGCAACTTTTATTTAATATAATTATATTTTCGTTTATATATTCCGGAGCTTACATTATACGTTGAAAATGTTTGCCTGCAGCATTAGTTAGAGATAGAATTCTTATAACACGGAGAATAAACTCTAACCGTATGTTATTTAAAAAATAAAAAATCTTAAAAAGGACATTTCACCTGCCATAAAGTCGATAAATATATCCAAAGATCCTTTATACAAGAACAACTTTTAACTGAGGACAAAAAGGTCCTACTGTAACTTGCAATATACTTGTAAATATATGTAAGACTGCGTGTATGTTCACCCATATTTCTGTATTTATGACGTCACTGGTTGTCAAGAGAATAATTGTTTGTTTGTTTTTGAATATCGCACAAAGCTACTCGAGGGCTATCTGTGCTACCCGTCCCTAATTTTGCAGTGTAAGACTAGAGGGAAGGCAGCTAGTCATCACCACTCACCGCCAATTCTTGGGCTACTCTTTTACCAACGAATAGTGGGATTGACCGTCACATTATAACGCCCCCACGGCTGAAAGGGCGAGCACGTTTGGCGCGACGGGTTTGCGAACCTGCGACCCTCAGATTACGAGTCGCACGCCTTAACGCGCTTGGCCATGCCGGGCCTATCAAGAGAATAATCTAATAGTAGTTCCCAAACAAAATGTTGAATAAACGTCCAGAGGAGACCATTAAGCTAAGTATGAGTCCAGCTGTTTTATAGTTAGAACCTGATTGACTTATTTAAACTTTAAAACAGTATTATCGAATATACTTGAAGTGGGAAATTTATTTTTGACGTAGCACATTCATTCCTATATATACAGTCTTTGCAGTCATAATTTGTTAACTTATTCTTTTTCCAAACAATTTAGGTTGGTAAAATTTGGATAAACATGAATAAATTAATATAACTAGGTTTTCAGTTACCAAACTGTAACAAATATAGCAGCATCAGACCAAAAATAGATCTTCAGATAATTAAACGTTTAAAATAAAATAAAATTACGACAATTTAATATTAGGAAATTATCCATTATAGCAATCCATTACACCAGAAGACTCCCAAAATTTAAAATTAAAAAAAGAAAACAACGTTACATAGAAAAAAGCGAGACAAAACCAGGCAAGTACAAATTGGAGTTCAAAAACTTCTATAATGAAGTGGTAAACTGAAGAAATAGTAAGCCAAGAAAAATTCTATACTCAAGATCATCGACAATGAAAATTCAGAAGTTTCAATGTGTTAAAGTAAGGTGTAGTTAGAAAACGTAGTTAGATTTTAGAAACGATATAAAGAGCAACATAATTTGCAGTTTAATTGTTTTTAAGAGTTTGAACGTTAATAGATCACGTGAATTTCATTTCTTTGTCATTGTTTTACTGGTATAAATAAAGAGAGCTGAATTATTATTTAAAAAAAAAGCCGTGGCACCCAACTTATGAACTGAAATCCAAATTTTCACACAATTTGTTTATAACATAACACATTATTAAAGTATTCATTATTCTCAGTTAAAGTTTCTATAACATTTAAGAACTTAATACGAATACACTTAAAAAATAGTATACACTGTGTGATGGTCAGGATAACTTGTAGAAAGAGTTATCGGACAAAATAGTAGCTGTATGTGTGCTTTCTGCTACTCGCTTCAAACACCAGCTCTTGTTTCACGTTGTTAATTTATTGACCGCTATTGGTTGCAAAAGTGTCTTACGGGTCAAACTTGTAAAGACTTACAACGCTAGAAGCCAAAATTCGATACCTGTAGTGGAGAAAACGTGTAACTTTGTGTTGGAAACTAAAAACAAACGATCATCCGTAGAGAGTGCTAGCATACTCTCTCAAATATATGAAATGATTGTGTGCCCTCCCCTACACTGAGTTTACGTTGTGTCAAAGAAAACTTAATAAAAGTTTTGTTTTCGTGTTAGGACGTAGCGCCATCTATTAATGAAATTAACTTTAATTTACGTCATTTATAAGAACTCCACAAAAATAGCAATAATGAGGGTGAAGGGGGTTATGAACTTAACACTAACACCCTCTTGTTCCAAACTATCATCCCACAAAGTATGATTGAAATTAGCACAGTGGCCTGTAAGTACTTGGATAACAGACAGACAAACAGACAAACAGATCTGAGTTCTTCATACATAGAGAGAAGGATCTAGCAACGAAGCACACAATTTCTGATTATCATTATCACAGTTTTATTTATTCTCGTTTATACATCTACTATTTGGTTTGTTTCTCAACCTACTATTTCTTCAACAGAGAAAATAATTAAAGGGTTTTAATACTTAATATTGTGTTGTTTCTAAACTTACATTGCTTATACACGTTATATCACACCTGATGTTCCTTCATTACATGATATGTTCAATAAGTGTTAAGTCTTCTATAACTCCTAATTACATGTCATTTCTAAACTTACGCCGATTAGACACATTACAGCAAACGTAAGTTTTCTCCATTACATAATATATTAGATTAATGTTAAGCCTTCTATCACTTTTAATTACATGTTTCTAAAGTCACACTGATTATGCACATTTCATTTAGCCTATTTTTCCTCTATTATACAATATGTTCAATAAGGATTACGCTTTCTATCACTTCTAATTTCGTATTATTTCTTAACTTGAACTAATTATAACATTACAGTAGGCCTATTTTTCCTTCATTACATGATATGTTCAATAAGAGTTAAGCTTTCTATGAATTCCACTTTCAAGTCTTTCGTTAACTTACATTTATTAAATATATATATATATTACATTAAAATGAACTTGCTTTTCCTTCATTATACAATATGTTCAATACGTATTAAGCCTACTATCACATCTAATTACATTCTATTGCTAAACCTTTACTAATTTAACAATAAAATAAAACTATTGTTCCTTCATCATAAGTAAGTGTTAAGACTCTAATCACTTCTACATTTTTGTCGTTTCTAAACCAATGCTGACTATACACATTTGTATAACCTTACTTCTCTTTTATTATATACATGGAATATTCATGTTCAATAAATGTAACACCTTATTTTACTTCCAACTAGAAAGACATTCATAGAGGGAAACATCCGCTCCGCAATGTCTTAGACTTTTGCAGCAACAAACCTAAAATATACACCAAAGATTTCTAACTTTGAAATATACACGTGAAGACACCAAGATCCTAATTCTATCTGAGTTTCTTCGGGAATTTTTACTGTTTCTAAAAGTCTCAGTTTACTTTCTTTACGACGAAAGTTCTTGTGCTTCAGTATGAATTTAACATTTGAACTCCGTTCAATAACATTTAACTCATTAGACTTTATGGAACACTCACGCCTTAAAAAAAAGTAGATCAAAATAATCTAAAAACGTTTCTAACAATATAGTGTGACCTTAACCTTTAACATACCTGTATCTTAATCAACTTAACGTTCATTCTTTGTATCAGATTTGGTCAAAATCGGATAAAATCTTTTCAGGTTATATATTCACACACGCACATTGCTAAATGTTATGCTCCCTCTATCAGACTAGAGTAATTATACGTTGTACTGATTGTACAGACTACAGAAAGCATGTTCCTTCATTACACGATATCTTAACTAAAGCAAAACCTTGTATCACTTTCACCTTATATGTTGTTCATTATGTACATTACAAAATTTCTTCATTATATAAGACGGGCCCTGATGGCCGAGCAGCAAGTTTGAGGGTTCAGACCATTAAAAACCAAGTTTCAATACTCATTATGGTCACCGCACAGAGAGCCCACTGTGTAGCTTTATCCTGAACTACAAACATACAGGTGGAGTTCATCTCGTTTTAAACTCGTCGTATGTGAGAATAATTACCTTTTCTTTTTTCTTTATTGGAAATATTCTTCGGTTTTCTAAATCCGTCTGTTCTCTCTCAGTTATCGCCTATCTAAACATATTGATAGACTATTAATGTCTGATGTTATTTTTGTAGATAAAGGTAGTGCAATAAACTATTATAAATTTTCCTTAACACGTACATATAACATCCCCCAAACCTTACTGTCTTTAGAAATGTTTAGCTTTCTGTCAACATATACCAGCTTTATAAGTTCTTTTATTATAAACTGATTTATACCCACAATAAATATATCTCTTGCTTGTTTACTGCTCAAGCTGTGCGTGTACCTTGATAGTTTATGGCTTCAAAGTAACTTCCCCTAAGCGTCTCCGCTGGTTAGAAGAGCACACACACACCACGACAAACAGAGAACACCATATACTAGACCTCCCTACTAGATAGAATATGTGTAACAAACTTAAAGCTAATATTCAGTTTTGCAACGTCCTTATAAATATAAGGACTCGCGTTTATGTATACCGTTAAACGAAAAGATTAATATCTTCTAATAAGCTGGATAGTTACGGTGCAATAAGTCGTACTAAACATTCGCTAACGTAACATCTAACACATTAGATAGTCTGTATATTCCTTAGTACATCAGGTATAATGGCTGTCATTAATTATGATTTAACGCTCTAAGTAACAGAATATGGAAAAGAACAATATCTGCTGTCAAGTTGGATACGTCTATTCTTTTCAGCCTCTATATAAATTCTCAGGCTTCTGAGAAAGTGAAAATAATATCAATAATATGCAGTGTTCTGGATCCTTAAAGAATATTCGTGAAAATCCAACATCTTTTGGTTAAAAACAAAAATATGAACGTTTATAATTATACTTCGAGATGATCGTATTTTAAAGTATGAGATTTATAATAGTATCAGTGGCCCAACATGGCCAGGTAGTTAAGGCACTCAACTCGTAATCCGAGGATCGCGGGTTCGAATCCAAATCACACCAAACATGCTTGCCCTTTCAGCCGTGGGGACGTTGTAATGTTACGGTCAACCCCACTATTCGTAGCCCAAGAGTTGACGGTGATGACTAGCTTCCTTCCCTCTAGTGTTACACTGCTAAAGTGTAGCTTTGCGCGAAATTCAAAACAAAGCAAACATTATCAGTGGGCATAATTAGTGATTATTTTTGTATTGTGTCAACTATAAAATCAGATATGTTCTATAAACATTGCGCTAAGTAGCTTAAGACACTTCAAGCGATGACAAACCTTTCTCTACATAAGAACAGTCTGGTGATAAAACGGGTAAATCATTAAACTCAACACTGTTTTAAGTACTTTTGGTAAGGTTGTAGGGCTCGGATATCAGTCTTGTTGTAATTATTTGTCCTATACGATCATATAAATTCAATAATTAGTTGATTGTTATTTTTACACTATTTTATTTTTATTAATTGCTACTTAGTAACTAGATTCTACTCTACGTTTCACCTACTATTCTGCTGTCGTCATGAAAGTCTTGAGAAAGAAGATTTCTATGAAGGCATTTGGCGGGATTCGAACATTGAAATTATTAATAGAAAGACGGTTGTGTAGTTACTCTTTTCAACTGAAGGAGCGGAAGTAAGCGAGGCTCTGTGGTTCATGTTTCGTTACTACCAAAAATAAATAATTTTTCTTCCGTAGCTGCGTTATAAGAGTAATGGTCAAATCCAACTACATGCTCCTACAAGCGTAATACGAAATGATAAATACAAATTGTTTTCTCACTAATCTATCACTTTACAATCTAGTGTAGGTACCCTTTATTTAGTTTTGAGAAAATACAACAAACTAACACATTACTCTGTTTTCTCCGCCTCCCTCCAGTGGCACAGTGGTATATCTGTGGTCTTACTACGCTAAAAACCAGGTTTCGATACCTGTGATAGGCAGAGTACAGATAGCCATTTGTGTAGCTTCGTACTTAACTACAGACAAACTTATTCTGTTTTCTCCAGCTCTTGCTTCAATCAGCTGAACTTATTTAGGTGTCTTCGAAAAATGTATCCAGGTTTTCAAGATGTTTATACTAGGTAGATTAAGTGTATTATCAGTTAGGTAGGCTTAGAATGCTTTTTTATTATGAAGAAGGACGAATGCACCAACAACGAATATTTGACACATGTATGTTCAGTAACAAACATTTAATTCTTGGACGTTTCGGAATATAGATATTCCATCTTCAGCAAGCTATATTGAACATAGTAAATTATTAGATCCAGACATTAACCAGGTTTAAACATTTTACAAAAGTAATCAAAACAGAATAAAAGCACGAAACAAATTAAGAGATACTTTTTTATCTTGTGTCGTATGTTTGGTTCAATTACATTTATTTTAGAAACATTACAAATTCTTACATGGTCTTCATTAGCACATGAATTACTATATGTATAGATCACTAATGCACAGTGTTGATTTATATATAGAGATCAGTAATGCACAGTGTTGATTCTTATATATAGATCACTAATGCACAGTGTTGATTTATATATATAGATCAGTAATGCACAGTGTTTATTTATATATATAGATCAGTAATGCACAGTGTTTATTTATATATATAGATCAGTAATGCACAGTGTTGATTTCCTGTTATACTTTTACCCTAACTTTTGTTGGTGTTTTTGTTTCCCACTGTAAAGCAGTTTGTATTGACAAGGGCTGCCATAAACGTTGGGTTTTTAGATGGTTTTAATATATGCTAACTGCAATCGTGTTGCGCATAATTAATACTTAGACTAAAGTAATCGAACAGGCTGTCAACCATGACAGCAACGAAACGTTGTTTTGTTCATAAGAAGGAATACTTCTGTATTAACCATGACAACAAAGACACTTTGTTCTATTTTTTTTAGAAGATAAGGTTTCTTACGTACTAACGATGACAACAAATACATGTTGTTTTGTTAATAAGAATGTCCGTCTTCTTCTGTAGTAACCAAGGCAGACAAAACATTGTTCTATTAATAAGAAGGTTGTGTTTCTAATGTACTTACAACGACAACAAAGAAAGTTTGTTCTGGCAGTAAAAAGATTGGGTTTCTTACGCACCAACCACAACAACAAAGCATCGTTTTATTAATGAGAAGATCTGGTTTCTTTGCTAACCATAGGAACAAAGAAATGCAGTTCTATTTATAAGAATGTTGGGCTTCTTCTGTATTAACCATGAAACCGATAAAACATTCTTGTTTATTTTTTTAATAAGAAGGTTGAGCTAATTCTGTACTAATCTGTTCTACTTATATGATAGTCGGATTTTTCCCTACTAACTATAGCACTTAAGGAATGTTCCATTTGTATGATGGTCGGGCTCCATCTCTACTAACCATAACAATTAAGGAATGTTCCACTTATGTGATAGTCGGGCTCCATCTCTACTAACCATAACAATTAAGGAATGTTCCACTTATATGATAGTCAGGCTCCATCTCTACTAACCATAACACTTAAGAAATGTTCCACTTATATGATAGTCAGGCTCCATCTCTACTAACCATAACAATTAAGGAATGTTCCACTTATGTGATAGTCGGGCTCCATCTCTACTAACCATAATGCTTAAAGAATGTTCCACTTATATGATAGTCAGGCTCCATTTCTGCTAACCATAATGCTTAAAGAATGTTCCACTTATATGATAGTCAGGCTCCATTTCTGCTAACCATAATGCTTAAAGAATGTTCCACTTATATGATAGTCGGGCTCCATCTCTACTAACCATAACAATTAAGGAATGTTCCACTTATGTGATAGTCAGGCTCCATCTCTACTAACCATAACACTTAAGAAATGTTCCACTTATATGATAGTCAGGCTCCATTTCTGCTAACCATAATGCTTAAAGAATGTTCCACTTATATGATAGTCAGGCTCCATCTCTGCTAACCATAATACTTAAGGAATGTTCCACTTATATGATAGTCAGGCTCCATCTCTGCTAACCATAGCAATAAAGGAATATTGTTCTGTTAACAAAATAGTATTTCTTTTGTATAACCAAAGATAACTGAAAGGGCTTTCTTCTATGTATAAGAAGGTCGGGGTTCTTTTGTAATAATAAAAACAACAGAAAAACATATTTCAGTTTATAAGAACATCAAGCATCTTATGCGCTTAAGATAACAACAAAGACATGTTGTTCTGTTATTAAAAGGTCAGAGGTTCTTTCGTACTAACCATGACAACAATGAAACATTGTTTTATTTAGAAGGAGTTCTGCTCCTTCTATATCTCAGATGACAGCAAAAACTTGGTTTATTAATAAAGCAAGTCGGACTTCTTCACCAACCATAACAACAACGAAACATTAACTAATTAATAAAAGGACTGAGCCTCTTGTCTACTAACCAGGACAACAAAATATTGTTCTATTTATAAGAACGTCGAGCTTCTTCCCTATAAACCATGGGAAGAAAGAAACGTTGTTGTGTTTATAAGAGCTTCGAACTTTTTCGGTATTAACCATGATAACAAAGAAACGTTCTACTTAAAAGAAGGTCGGGCTTCTCTTCTGTTAACCATGGGAACCAAAACATTGGTGTAATTATAGGAAATTCGGTTTTAATAACTATTAAAACGATGAAACCTTTTTTACAGATGCTTGTTTGTTTGTTTGTTTTGGAATTTTGCACAAAGCTACTCGAGGGCTATCTGTGCTAGCCGTCCCTAATTTAGCAGTGTAAGACTAGAGGGAAGGCAGCTAGTCATCACCACTCACCGCCAACTCTTGGGCTACTCTTTTACCAACGAATAGTGGGATTGACCGTCACATTATACACCCCCACGGCTGGGAGGGCGAGCATGTTTAGCGCGATGCGGGCGCGAAACCGCGACCCTCGGATTACGAGTCGCACGCCTTACGCGCTTGGCCATGCCAGGCCTTTACAGATGCCCTACTCTCTTAGTGGCATAGCGGTATGCATGCGGACTCACACCACTAAAACCCAGGTGTCGATAACCGTGGTAGGTAAAGCACAGATACCCCATTGTGTAGCCTTGTGCTTAATTCCAAAACCCTAATTTTTCTGTTCATAAAAAGGTCAAGATTCCTCCACACTAACTACGACTTTGTTTTATTAATAAGAAAGTTGAATTTTCTGCTAACAATGGGAACAAAGAAACATTGTTTTATTTATAAGATCTGGCTTCCTCTATACTAAGAATGAAAACCGAAATGATGTTCTATTTATAAAAATGTGAAGTTTCTTGTTTACTAACTATGACAACAAAAAATATTGTTATATTTATAAAAGAAAGTTCAGTATTCTTTTATACTAACAATAACGAAACGTTATACGTTTATGAATTTCGCACAAATCTCCATAAGGGCTATCTGCGCTAGCCGTCCCTAATTTAGCAGAGTAAGACTAGAGGAAAGCCAGCTGGTCATCACCACCAACCGCCAACTCTTGGCCTACATTTTACCAACGAATAGTGGGATTGATCGTAACATTATATTGTCTTCACGGCTGAAAGGAGCGAGCATGTTTGATGTGACGGGGATTTGATCCCACTACCCTCAGATTACGAGTCGAGCGCCCTAACCACCTAGCCATGCCGGACCAAAATACTGTTTTATTAATATTGTTAAACATCGGGATTATTCTGTATTAACCATGAAACCTGAAGCGTTGTTCTATTTATATAAAAGTCAGAATTCTTCTGTAATAACAATTACAACAAGGAAACGTTTCTTCTTTAATAAGAAAATTGGACTTATTCTAACTATAGGAGAAAAGAACATTGTTTTATTTAGAATAAAGTTTGTATTCGTCTGCACTCGCAGTTGAAACAGGGAAACGTTCTATTTATAAAAATTTCAGACTTCTAAACAAACCATGACTATAATTAAACGTTATTCTAGTTATAAGAAGATCAGACTTCTTCTTTACTAACCATGGCAACATTTTACTATTTATAAGCAGGTCTGTTTTCTTCTGTTCTATCCATGACAGGAAAGAAATACTGTGATATTAGTAAAAGGTTATAATTATTCAACAAATAAAGTTTGATCTGTTAATAAGATCGGTTTTTTACGACACTTTGATCTATTTATAAGAAGGTTGGAGTTCCTCTGTTTTAATATAACAACAACAAAATATTGTTGTGCTCTTAAGGAGGTTTGGCTTCTGCACTAACAATAACAACAGATAAACAATCTTTTGTTAACAAGAATATTATGGTTCTTCTGTAGTCAAAACATTGTTCTATTTATAAAAGGGTCATTCTTCTTTTTTACCAACAATGACAACAATAAGACATTGCTTTATCAATAAGACGATCACTTCTGTACCAACAATTACAATCGGGAAACTTTCTTTGTATAAGAAGGTTTGAGTTCTTCTGTACTAACAATAACGAAACGTTGTCCTGTTAACTATAAAACTGCACTGCTTTACAAACATTGTTCTGATAATGTAAAAAGTAAGCTTACTTTGTGTAGTTGTTGTAAATTTTCAAAATTGAGTTTCTAGAAGAAATAATGATCAGTTAACTTTAAAACTGATTATGTTTTATAAATTAGCCATGCACAAGAATCTAAGTTCTGTCAGCCAGCAAAGTAGGCTTATACAATAGATAATGTCAGTTGTAAAGTTAATCTTTTACCACAAAGTAGTTTCCTTCGTCAGAAATCTGAGTTTATACCACAAATACTATGCTGTTAACTACAAAGCTGAGCTTGCAGTCCAATCTTAAGACTTGAGAGTGTCACATTATACTAAGTTTCTAATCGATACTTGACACAATCACATAACTCGAATCATATAACTTTTAAACAAAGCAAGAATTTTAACCAGTTAAAATGCTAAAAGGTTCGAAGACACTCTTGAAACATGAAACTTTTGTACTCGAATTATCAATTGCCACGTTTGTTTTTAAATACTTTATAATACCATTTTATAAGGTTTACTTTGAAGTATTATGTATTATGTTCTCCTTATTAGGATAGTCTCTATAATCGAATAAAAAATGTAATATGTTGATGTCTCGCCATAGTTAGGAATGAATACGGTTCCGTCGTTTGTACTCAAAGTATGTGTTAACCTTGAACTTCTTAATAAACGAATGTGTTTTTACTGTTGTTGTTATTGGTGGTGGTGGTTTTTATTTGAATAAACAACGCTTATTTACAGATAAATAACATGTTAATTGTCTTTAAATTACGAGATTTTAACTGTGCACTTTTATTAAGGGTTAAAACTCCTAACAAAGCTGAAGATGCTCCAGTGTGAGCCATGATTTCGGAACTAGAAAATACTCGTTTACACGTAAGATCGTGGTGACATTGAAAAGACTCAAAATATACCACAGAAATATTGATATTTTACGGCCTATATCAAGAGTTCATTTATCACCAACTAACTGCCAAATTTATTGATGTAATATACATTATACAATTAGACTTACTATTAACCAAAAGGTGTGAATCACGATTAAGGGTAAGTTGTCTATAGCCAGTGTGCTGTTTTATACACTTTAATATTTTATCTCTGAATGAATAGTTAGTACATTTTCCTTAAGTTATAATAAATTTGTAGGAAACCATTTAATGTACTGTGTTTTACTCATCCACTGATAAATAGTTTTCTTCCGAAATGTTTGGGGCTCAATTATTATAATTTCATGTACTTTTGATAACTTAGAACAGTATAATTGATCATTTCTTTTCTTCCTACTCTAAAAATTGTAATCCATTACAAATTTAGTAAGCGAGTATGTGTTAATATAATCACAGTCGGTGACGGCCAATAATATCAATAATTTGTGATATTGCTTATATATGATGTTTCTTTATCACGTTGTCTTGTACCATCAATACACCTTTAACCATGTGTAAAAAAACACTAAAAATAATTAAACATCAATATAGATGTATCCAATTAATGTTTATGCGTTAACTTCTTTTGATTTAAACAAAAAAGTCACTCTCTATCAGCTATTCGTTTGTTCAGGTTTTCCATAAGGTCACTATGTATGAGGATTTTTAAAGAATAAATCTCTTTATCAAGAATCTCATCTTGTAACTAAGCAACATACATTCAGGCTTTACTCGGACCAGTCTCTTGGGGCAGAAGAAGGATCTTCAATGGCTGCTTATTAACTACTGGATGCGATAGAATCGTAAATGTGAGAGAAAAAGAAACAGAGATATTCAAGTTCAATGGTTTGTTAAGGCGTGTCTTTGTGATATTTTTTAACTTGTAGTGTTTCTAATATTGCGTTTTTCGTGCTTAAAAGAAAGACGTGTAATGGAATGCTGAGCAGAGTTTTGTGTATTGGAATTAATGTCTGCATACCTTAATAAAAATATTTAAATAGATAGAGTTGACTGATGCATTCTATTTTCTACAATGTAGAAGTGATAGCCTACACGTAAAATTGATTAAGCTTATAGCTTGAAGCTTTCTAAATGTATCGATTAAACATCACTGTTCTAGAGTATGAGGACTAAGGCTTTACATAACATTACCACCGACAGTACTTAACTACAATAGTGGAGTTTGTGAGAGCCGCTAAACAATTTATCATGTTAGCTATGACAGTGAAGAAAAAGGCAAAAAACACACAACAGTTCATTATCACATACAACACTTAAAAGTATCAGAGGAAACCTTTTTTTTCAATGTTTATTAGGGTCACGATGTAAAATAATCCTCTTTATACGACACTGGCGAACATATAATAGTATAAATAACGTTTTATTATTATAATCACAACGTTAAAGACAATGTTAATAGTTTCATAAATTATTATTATAATTGCAAGACTAAATAAGAAGGATGTCGTTGTAAACAGCATTATTATAAAAACAACAATAGAGATACAATCAACTGTTCTATATATAGGTACAACAATAAATAATGAATGAATGGCTTTATTCAATATGATTAAAATCATAGCAATAAATAATTTAAAAATCGTTGTATACAGTATAATTATAATCATAACAGTAAATAATTAAAAATTGTCATATACAGTATGATTATAATACAGCAATAAATAATGAAGAAATCGTTGTATACAGTACGATTATAATAATAATAATAAGTAACGAATAAATTGTTGCTTGCAACATTATTGTGATTACAACACTAAATAACGAACTAATCGTTCTATAAGGTGTTAATATGATTACAGCACTAAATAGTTGAAAAAACTGCCGTATATAATACTATTGTGCTTACAATACTAAATATTAATAATAAAACCGTTGGATACAGCATTGTTATAATTACAACACTAAATATTCAAAATATCGTTAGATATAGTGTTATTATGATCACAGCACAAAATAACTAATATTTATCTTCTAGTAAAAACTGTCAAAATACACTGTATTATTTTACATATGACACGAAAAAATTGTCGACTTTGTAAAAACCGAACTAACATTTTTCTAGTAAATAGGACACTACTTACCGGATAAAAACGGTCTAACATAATAATAAAAAAAACCTACAACCCAAGCGCTTTCGAAGGGTGAACCAATCTTTATTAGGTCTAAATTATCTAATTTTCTTGTAATAGTGATTGTAAATTACCAATGCCTTGCTGATAACGCTAAATAAAAGGAGGAACAGATGTAGCGTAGTTTCTTGTCATAACAACAACATCAAGTTTCAATCATGATAACCCTCTTCACAATAAATAACATGTTATCTTATAACATCCATATCCTGCCTGCACTTGGCATACTTTCCCCACACAATATTATTTTACTTACATTGACACTAAGTAATGTTGTACTTGGTCAATCTGATATTACAATCTAGAACCAGCTATCTTGAATTTTATTGTTGGGGGAACTAGATGTGGAAAACAAGCAATATTTTGAAAGTTTAAGCTACGAAAACTTTGAAAAACAGTGCTGCTATTTTATCTTACCAAAGTTAAGTCAAAAGTAAAGTCTGTGTAAAGTGATATAAAAGATTTTTCAGAAGCATTTTTATTGGTAGATATTAAACATGAATCAAATATTTTAAAATCCTGCTTAAAGCACAGTAAAAAAAATCGTGAATGACTTGTAATATTTCAAACAATTTCGATGTTTTCTACAAAATATTATAGGAATGAGCAATACAAAATACTATTAGGTGTCATTAAAATCGTCATCATTGTTGTCTCCGATCAAAATGGAAGATTGTTTTTAATGGCTCAAATAAAATAATACAATGTGATGTAGAAGTGTTTTCCTGCGTGGTAGAGCTTCTTCATTATTTATTGTTGTCAATTATTGATTCGCATAACCTGCACCAAATTTGCATATTTATAATGATTTAAATTATAGACCTAGAAGAACCCCGGGGCAGCATGATGTAAAAAATCCAGTAGCTTCTTGATCACGAACACTCAGTCACAGGCTCTGGAGCTGGAGGTACGAACATTCTCACTGGAACAGTAGCTGCATTCAGAAGCAGTCTCCAATGATGGCATGGATCTAGAATGTTTGGATGATTAGTGCCATCCTGTCACTACACTGTACCTATGATTTTTTCAACTATTTTAATCAGTGCTAACTTTATCCGGTGCGAATACGAGGTCTGTTCAAAAAATACGCGGACTGTTTGATTTGCGCGGCTCCAGTTGGTTCCAGGGGAATCCGCTTGGTGTCTCTAGGTTCGCACAGATCAGCTGATTACGACGCCATTTCCCGATTGCAGATATTTTCATTTGTGTATTAGCTACGTGGTTTTAAGTGAAGTGCGATTTTTTCGTTTGGCGGATTTCAGAATGAATGACCTGAAGGAGCAACGACTTGCTGTGAAATTTTGTGTTAAACTTGGAACATCTGCGACTGAAACTTTTGCTATGCTTAATACGGCTTACGGTGATGTTGCTATGAAGCGTACGGCATGTTTCAAGTGGCATGAACGTTTTAAGGATGGTCGACAGTCCATTGAAGATGATGAGCGTCCTGGACGTCCTTTCACGTCAACTGACGACCCACACGTCGACAAAATCAACACTCTGGTGCGGGCAAATCGACGTCTGACTGTCAGTGAGCTTGCTGAAGAGTGTGGGATATCAGTTGGATCTTGTTACGAGATTTTGACCAAAAAATTGAAGATGCACCGCGTTGCTGCGAAATTTGTGCCTCAGAACTCGTGAGTTTTTGGCCAAACACTCGATCACTGTTCTTCCCCACCCCCCTACTCACCTGACCTTGCTCCTTGCGATTGTTTCTTGTTCCCCAAACTCAAAAGACCCTTGAAAGGAAGAAGATTTGAGACGATTCCCGAGATTAAGGCAAATGCGACGAAGGAGCTGGAGAACATTACAAAAGAAGCGTACCAGGACTGTTTCAACAAGTGGAAACAACTTTGGGATAAGTGTGTGCGTTGGGGAGGAGAGTACTTTGAAGGGGTCCCAGACCTGTAACTTCTAAATAAAGTACATTTTGTTTTATAACGTCAGTCCGCGTATTTTTTGAACAGCCCTCGTAGTCTGATTCATCTTGTAGTAAACATTCTCATTCTTAAGTCGGACAGTCTCTAGTATGGTATTATCATTTCGTACAACTGGCATGTTAATTTTGTCAGCTCTTATACCGTTGCCTGGAAAATTTTATACATTCTCATTCAGTGAATATTTCGATAATTTCGTTTAAACTTGACTGAAACAAATAAAAGGTGAGTTTGTTTTTATCTCCACCTTTGTCAGTGACATCACATGTAATAAATGCGTAAAAGCCTGGAAGATCTGCCATGTTTGTAATTCCTTGGACATTCAAAGTGGACTTTTAAAATATTGAGCCCCTTGATTTTCCAGTCTTAGATAGTATAACCTTATCTCTATACAGTTTCCGATATCGTTGAGTATCATAACTATTGTCTGCTTGTTATGCACGTATTTTAATCTATCATCTTTCCTTGCCGCAACATCGATGACATATAACATATTTGAACCTAAATTTTCTCTTCCACATATGTGCTATACGGGTTCTGGGCATTCAAATAATTTGGTCTCTTATCTAGAGATCACAGCTATATTAACCACTGACTATGCAAACTGACTGATAACTTTTTCAGCCAAATAAAATGTGGTTGTGCCTTTGATAAGTGTGTATCTGTAAAAATGTTTGCCTTAACGTGTATTTAATAATGATAGAATCGTCAACGACGCAGGCTAGAAGAGCATGCTCCCCTCTTTACAATCAGTTTTCTACATTGTACCAATCAAAGGTAACATAAAGTTTATGAAAACAATGTACTGAACTCACTCTCCTATCTCGCCAAATGCAATCAGCCACGCAGAAAATATTTTTACTGTATTTTACCAATTTCTTCACTTGTTACATGCCATCAATGTCCACGACTTTCCTCCGATAAGATTGCATGTCACAAGTCTTTATAACATTAGTTTTCAACTTATGAGCTAGTTTATTCTTGTCAAGACAAAACGAAGGTTTTTCGTCTGCATAGATCGCGGCAGATACAAACCCATAAATTTATATCCTGACTTGAAGAACGTCATTATATCCTTTCCTTGCCCCGATTCGTTATCCTTTGCAGAATGTCTTCTGGTAGCAGGTTCTGTGGTATTTTACATTCATCTCTGCCAGTTGTTATGCTGTGAAATAAGAAAAAATGCGTGAAGCTTTTTATTGAAATATAGTGTTTCTCACCGTAACGAGCTCTATCTGTAACAAAGTTGATGGCTCTTTCAGACGAACCATTGAACCTTAAAGAAACCATGTACCAATGTCTTCTCCTGATAAATGAAATACAATTTTAAGTCAATTGCTGAACCTTCTTCACTTTCACTACTGCCTGTTTTTTTTCGTTTTTTTATATTCATTCTACCTATGATGGCATTATCTACCTTCAAAACAGTTTTCAAGTGCGTTTTTTAAACTACGTTTTCAAAATGTTCATTGTCGTTGAAAATATCAACTATATAGTATAGGTAATCATTCCTGTTCATCTGTTTCATATTCTCAGTGAATTACTTAAATTACCCATTGAAACGGATTTACCGTTATACGTTTATTTTAATACCTACGTGTGTTTCAGTTTGATGTAGGTGACGTATATTTTTGGATGTGTATTGCGCAAGTCCCGCCTATTCTCTAAATTTGTAGAAGATTCTCGAGAGAAAGAATTAAGAATATTTGTTTCACAAAAATCCTAGCGTGTTTTTGAACGTTGTTGAACGTCCGAGAATCTCACGTAATTCATATAAAAGCAGCTAGCCGAGAAACAGTTATAAGTATTGATCAGGTATAGTCAATATACTATCAGCTACTGAAGTTGAGCAGTTTGTAATGTTCGAAATCTATAAACGTTCCAGGTCAAATTGTGTAGTGTTTCTATTAACAAGCAATAATAACAATTATAGCTTCAGAAAACCCAGGTCCCAGAAGAGAAGATATATTTAGTTCTAGATCAGATATAAGACTCAGTATTGTCTGTAAGTTTGTAAAACTATTGTATAGAAATCTTATTTGTAATAACTGTCACTACAAATTGTATTAATGTTTTATGTTAAAATATATTTGTATTAAGAAAGAAAATAGTGTGTATCAATCATGTTGGCAAATATCATAAATTTGATACATATCGAAATTTAAATAACTTCTAAATTCAAATTCAAATTTCCGGCTGTTTGAAATCGTAATACGTAAATTATAATACGTATCACCTTATGCCAATTAATATTCTCTGTTATGTATCAATTTAATGAGAATTTCTAAATTGTGTTTAATTATTTAAAATAATGACTTTTTAATTTGCTTTACCAAACAAAACTTATATAATATTAAAACAGTAAATCAAGTAAATAAACGTTATTAGAAATTACTAAGAAGTACAATATGAAACTTATTATAAACTTAGTAGGTCTTGAGGAACCTTTATTTTAAATTTAGAAGCTGTGATACGTTATATTATAAATGTAAAGATTGAGTACATTATATTAAAATGGTTTTTGAAGCCAAACGGTAACCGTTACAGTCTGTGTCGCCACATGCAAATATGCTCTATCTGATAGCTGTGAATCTTGACAATAGTAGTGTAGGCACCGCCGTTAAGCTATCATGTCAAAAGAATACCGATACTCCCTGCATAAGTTCCATACACCATCTAGTGTAGGAAAACGATGATTTCCCATTATATATTCGGATCGTATCGATATTTACTGGTGCTGTGCCTAACGACTTGGCTAGTGTTTTTTCATATGGAATAGAATAAAGATCCGCTTCATTCTCGCGATACTTGAGGTATACGACAAATAAAAAGTTATGTTATGTATGCCTGGCCTGTGTCACTTTTTCAGGAATAAATTACATTGTTACATGGAACATGTAGGCGTTTTTAGCCACTGACCTGTATGTTTCTTCACTCTCATCTGTCCCAAGGCAACACAATTCGTTTTCTTTGAACTATGACTTATTGCAGGTCTCTTTTTTGGAGGCCCTAGCAGCTCAAGTTGGTCTATATTTCTTTATCCTTCAAAGATATTACGTACAAGGAATATCCCTATCTTGGAAATTCTATATCTCTGATCTAAAACACCTATATTATCTAAATGTATGAATATTTCCCATCGAAAATGACAATTACATATTTATCCCAAAAGCATTTTAGTAATATTACTCATGAAATATCAAACGACGTCGCCACAGCTGTATATCTGTGGACTTATAATACTAGAAACCGGGTTTTGAGACCCATAGTTGGTGGGAAGAGCACAGATAGCTCTTTGTGTAACTTTGTGCTTAACTACAACAACAACAACAATAAGATATCAAAATGTAGTTCTGATAACTTCTTTCCATCACGACTTTATTATATCAGTTGTGGTTATCACGTGCCTCGTTGATTTTCCTATTCAAAATAGTTTTAATATAACATACTCAGTATCTGCTATACTTGAAATGTAGAGATTGGTAATTTATAATTCAAATATGGTGATTGACGTATATGCATTATGTAGGTAAGTATTGAAAAAACGTGTATGTAACAAAGATAGATAAATGTTAAAGTATGTATATTAGAGCCGTACCTATTGAAAAATGCATATTTTGAAGGTTGAACTATTATAAACTTACAGAATTAAATGTGTATGTTTTAACTATAAAACTTATGGTATGTATGCTAAGAAGATAAAAGCTCAAGTGTATATATTAAATCTAACACATTGAAAAATATATTGTAAACGTAAAAAATTGAAATTACGTGAATATTTTAAAAGTATATGATAGAGTATGTATGCCACAAATGCAAATATTGAAGTACATTTATTACATACATTCCTGGACATAAGATACATCTGTTTCAAGTTTATGGTTTTAATATTTTCATCAGAACCCTGCTAATAAAAACAAGAATACTGAATTTAATGCTTAAATCAAATTCAAATTTTCTTTAAATATTATCACTAATCTTTGTCTTCATTATTGCAATTTACACAAACTATGAAAGGTGGCGCTATAATATGAACAACATTTAACAATTCCGTATGATATTTTTCCAACATAAATGTGCAACGTGAACTGAATGGCCAGTTTAAAAAACGTCATACCAAAGACATCTCTTATGTCGCTCCGATAACCAGGTTATAGGGTTATACCTATAATCGATTAGCGGAATTGATTATCACTTTTAAAATACGTCAGCAACTGAAAATGTGGAACGTATTCAGCGACACTTCACAGCTGGAACCTTAGACCTTTGATCGACGATCCAGCACCCTACCTACATAACTACCTTTGACTAAGTTAATACGAATCGTTTATGAACAGTCATACATCTGTAGAAAAGTGCATATGCTTAAAATACTAAATAGAAACAATATTTTTATTAGTGAAATATAAACTAGTTTAAATAGTTAACACAATATTTTAGTTAGATTATTTATACATATAGTTAGTATGCCAATAAACATACTGCTGATATTTAATATAAAACTTTATACCTTATATACCAATAAAAGACAGATGCTGTAGCTGATATAAAAAGCTGTTGAAACATCCAACTTGCGCTTCGTACATCTTATAAGTAACATGTGATAGAACTTTGGAATGCGTCAATCTAGTAGGATAAAATATTATTTTTTTTTACTTTTTGTCAAAACATAACAACTGAAGTTACTTATTAGTAAATCACTCCAAAATTAACACGAGGGAATTCTAAATAGTCGCGGTACTTGAAGTTCAATTTTGCAGGATTAAAATAAATTAACTTATGAGACCTTAGACGTGTTAAAATATACTAATTGAAAGGTTTTGATCTCCTGAATCAAAAACTGTAATTAAATCTTAAATCGGTCAAAAGATGACTGAGCTATGAGATAAAAATTTGAATATAGAACCTGAGAGCCATTCCATGAGCCACTATGCCACAGGTAATATAAAGATATTTGACTAGTAAGACAGCAGCATTAGATTACGGATACTACAAGAAAGTTGCTTCCAAGAGGACGATACTGTGTTACTTGTTTATTGGGAATTATGTGTGTAATTCATGGTACTCATCCGAGCTACTGTGGACTACAGTCTTCCTATCAGCTCTTAATGTTTCTTGTAAAGTCCGTGTTTACAAAAAGGGAAAGAGTCGTGCGTATGTTGATCCGTTGTTATAACATTTCACATTTCTCAGAACGTCTTGTATATGTTTCGTGCTTTTTGTGAAGAATGAAAATATAATGTGTATGCTCAAAGTCTTATAACTACGTAATTTTCAACATGATTTAACATCAACTGTACTTTTTGTATGATACCGCTTTATGTCTCGCCAATGTTTTATAATCTATAACAGTACAATGTACTTAAAGGGAAATTTATGTATACTTTTCAAAATTCACAGAGCATCCATACTCTTTAAAGATACTGTTGGTGTTAGCACCAGTGTTCTTCATCAATATATATCATACACGTTCTGTTTCCCTCTAATCTACTTCTCAAGATTTCTCGATCATATTTTAACACACGCTGTAGTATTTAGAACATATTTCTCCATAACAGAATAAGAGTGTACCTCTCCAAATGTTGGAATATGTTTTGATATATATACACTATAGCATTAGAATATACGCCTAATTATTTCTATACTATAACAGATAATTGAAAGGAATATAATACACAATAAAATAACTACACTTTTTCTCCCGAATATATGTTCACATTTACTGTTAGAAAACAACAACATCTATATTTTGGCTTATTAGCAAAAGCAGACATCAAAAGTCAGTTATTCAGTAGGCTTCCTAAAATAAGCTTATCCTAAATCTCTTAATTTGAACGGTCGTTGTGAGATATGATTAAGATTGCGACCGGAAATTAAGTTTATTAAGTTTGAAATTTAATGTACAATCTATTTTGTATTATAGGTGTTAAAAGATTATTAGAATACTTATTACGAACAATCTATTGAATAAAATACTACGTATTGTTATTCCAGTTCAGCGCCATATATATATTTTGTTGAATAGTATTCATACTACGCTAGGTTCGTATTTATGTCGCTTGACTTAAATAAATATCAAAAACGCTTTCTTAGTGCTTGTTTGGTTTTTCAACACGAAGTGTACACCATCTTCCAATACATCACCGAATACAACTTGAAGCGATACAACGCTTTTAACTGTTCTTCCGGCCATTAAGGTGTCAACCATGGGCCACGTATTAGGTTTCGGTTATACATCTAGAGCAAATTGTCACATGGTAGGCGGGAAACCAAAGGGTTTTCCAAACTGAACGAGTCTAATGGAACTTAATTTAATTTACTATTGGTTTCCTTTGTAGGAAGTGATACCGTCTAGCTCTTAGTAAATAGAGGTCGGACCGGTGATACTAACAGAAGCTCTCCAAGCTACTTGGTATGTTCATGAGATTTGAAAGCAAACAAACTATCTTTACTTACGAGTATTTCTGATCGTCACCTATCCTTTATTTAAATACCAACAGCAGATGCTACAAATAATCACGTTTTGAAATACAAATACAGCTTTGTAGCTGTAGAAAACTTAGTGTTGGGGCATTATAAAGTTACGGTCAATCACACTATTCGTTGACAAAAGAGTAGCCAAAGAGTTGGCGGTGGGTAGTGATTACTAGGTGCCTTACCTCTAGTCTTACGCTGCTAAATTAGGGACGGCCAGCAAAGATAGCCTTCGTATAACTTTGCGCAAAATTCAAAGAACAATCAAACAAACTGAGAACATATAGAACAGAAAAAACAAGCACTACGAGTTAGGTCTATCTTGTCAATCGATGAATAGTTTTCTAATGTTATAAGCGAACATATCGATCAGAATTGAATCTTAAAATAAAATAGTGATGATCATATAGTGAACCTGAACAAGTGAAATTAGAAAGTCAAATTGTACAAAAAGTTTCCTGATAGTGGGCAAAATTGCTGTACAAGTTAACGCGCATTACTAGTGGGTTTTATTAATTAAAGCGCGCAAAAGTTTTTCTTGTAATTAAAAACCATAAACTGAGTTAATAAGTCACAGACTCGATACTTAACGAGGTAGGGAAGCATTTACTTGTTATGAAGGACTATTATTTACATTCTCAGCAGCACTCGAAATTAACGCACACTGTCGTCGATATACACGTGAAATGAGCTAGGTGACTACATGAATACTAGGCATAAGGAATGTTAAATATTCATGGCGTCACACATGTGTTTCATCTTTCCGCACGACTCTTCTGGCATTGCTGTTTCTGATTTCTAGTTTGTATCAACCAAACTAGAGAGTCAGAGCTAACTGACTTATATTTCTATTTTAAACGGATAGTAGCTACATCAGTGTAACTTGAGTGTGAACAGCGAGAACGAACAAAACTAATTGAGTAATCTTTCAAAAAGTGGCATCAACCCTGTATGTACAAGACGTATATGATAACAGTTAACAGCAGAATAAAATGTATGTAAACAATCATAACCAGACAACGTTGGATGAGTAATCAATATTCATATGAATGATAAAAGGTATATAAACAGTATTAATGTAAGCTGTATATAAACAACGACGACACTCAGCGTTAGGATAAGTTATATCTAAACAGTGATGATACTCAATTTTAGTGTAAGCTATATGTAAACAATGATGACACTCAGCGTTAGTGTAGGATATATATAAACAATGATGACACTCAGTGTTAGGGTAAGCTATATGTAAGGAGTGATAGCAATCAGCGTTAGTGTAAACTATTTGCAGAAAATGATGACATTCATCGTTAGGGTAAGCTATATGTAAAGAATGATAATAATTATCGTTAGCGTAAGATTTATGTAAGTAAATATAAAACTCGGTGTTAGATAATTTGTATACAATTAGCATCAATGTAAATTTTAGAAATAACTACAACACTCAGCAGTAGTGTAAGATGTATAAAAACATTTAAAACCGTGCTAATCACAGAAACCTGTATTTTAGGTAAGGCAGCGGTTTTAAATGTTTTATCATTCTTTACAAGTTGAATATCTGAAACCTGTAGGTTTGACACAGGACTGATATTAAGTATTACAACTTTTATAGATGTGTGAAAACCGTAGCTTTGATATAGAATTGATACCATCTATCACAGATTCTACAGATATATGACAATCGTTTGATCACTCTTATTTTCTTATTTCTCCGTTGACCGATGAATATTTCTTTTTTGTACATGCTTGGATAGATAGGGTCAGCCTTCTAAGAAACAAAACAGTGTCTTAGGTTCGACAACACCACCTCACTATTATTTTTCTAATACGTTCAACATTCAGTTCTCTACTACGATAACTGTTTGTTGTTGTTGTAATTTGAAAATATTGTGTACACTTTCATGACGTATCTTCTTTCTACGTATTATATTTATTTTAAACCCCAGGGAAATTCTTAGCTTAACTTAAGATATAAACCTTTAATTTTGGTAGGAAAATAACTCGAAATAATAAAAAAGAAATACTGCAGGACAGATTGTGTGTTATTAACATGAGTGATAGTTTAACGATTTTCCACCTTCTATAGCTCAAGCTGTGATAATCGAAACTATTGCGTATTTTTAGGCATGAGCTTTACTGGTCTGTTACTTCACGTACCAAATTTTAAAGTCCTCTATAAAGAGATACCTGAGATGTAATGTTTTCAGTTTTGACTGAATTTCTTCTTTTTGTTTTTAATTCGCACCAAAAATACGGAACTTTTATTTGATATAAAATCATACTTACCTTTAAAGGATTTTTTTTTTCCAAATTTCATACACAAATACATCTTTACAACCAACAATTAGGAGTCTCATTTGGGGTGATTTTAAGGTTTGGTTTTAAATTTCGCACAAAACTACACTAGGGCTATCTGCGCTAGCCTTCCCTAATTTAGCAGTGTAAGATTAGAGGGAACGCAGCTAGTCATCACCACCCACCGCCGACTCTTGGGCTACTCTTTTACCAACGAATAGTGGGATTGACCGTCACATTATAATGTCCCCATGGCTGAAAGTGCGAGCATGTTTGGTGTGACACGGATTTTTAGTTTATTCTCATTCGGATTAAAGATGACTGACTTTGTGGAGAAAAACTAAGGTGAAATGACGTGCAAATACATAAATATTAGTTTGACCAAGCAAATTAGATTAGCAGTTTTTAGCTCAAGTTTTAAAAGTGTCATACATGTAGATAGTTGTTATTCATTACTCACGTTTTAGCAAGATTTATTAAATTTGACGAGATTATTCTAGCTGAAGAGTGTTTAGCGTCACGTGATGTTAGCATAAACAGCACGAAGAGTGATGGTCGACATAGTTGTACCAATTGCATGAAGGTGATGACAGGACACTGTTAATCTAACTTCCATGGCATTACTATAAAAAAGCTACAATGTGTTAACACTGTTTTATAGAGGAAAAACTACCCCATATATTTTTTAAAATATCGTTGGTTCTGTAGAGTATAGGTCTGTATCTCAGAACGGCTGGTGTAGGTATTAACACTTTTTTTGATAAAGAGAGAACAACGTTTCGATCTTTAAGTAAAAGAGAGTTTGCAAATGACCGTTGCCGGACACGTCTCAGAGATGAGAGTATAAACAGGTACGGAATTGCCAACTTCAACGCCCCTTGCAAACTCTCTCTTTCTTAACCTGAAGATAACCTAGAAAGGTCGAAACGTTGTTCTCTCCTTATCAGTAAAAGTGTTAATACCCATACCAGTCGTTCTGAACTACATTTTTATTTGAAGTGGGTTTTCCGTCATCAAGAGTATAGGTCTGTTCCATATAATAGTTGCGATCCTAAAGTTGATGTTGGTTACTATTCAGTGTTACTTTCTTAGTTGCTGTGTATTGACAAAATTTATGACATCTAATCGAAAACATCTTAGGTTTAAAAAAGGCTATTCATTAATTAGCCAATCCGCATATTTTGTTTTGGCCACCATCATGACCAAAGTTTACTTGCTAGTTTTAATTTCATTCCTTTTTGGCCATACCTTCTTTTCACACCTAAAGTGTTTTTGATTGCCAAAACAAATTTAAGTCTTGCTTTAGTGGCTAATTGGAGAGAATACTTGTGTTTTAAGAAAAAAACTTTTAATCTTGTTTTGTGAGTGACTGGATAGAATACATATTTTTCCCACAACAAAGTTTAGACTGGCTTCAGCGTGTAATTGAAAATAATACTTGTTTGTATAGAATATTTAAAAGTTAGTTTTGCTTCAGTAAGTAACTGAAGAGAATGGCCTTTTTGCACAAAAAAACTTTATTTTGGCTTTAGTGAATGACGGAAAAAAATTCCTGTTACTTTTGCAGGACAGATTTTAATCTGACTTCAATGCGTGACTGAAAAAATAATTGTTTGTATGGAATACTGATAAATTAGAGAAAATACTTATTTTCTTGCAGGACAAAATTTAATCTAACAATTGCGTGACTAAAAATAATACTTTTTTATATAAAGAATATTGAAAAGTTAGTTTTGCTTTCGTAAGTGACTGAAGAGAATGCTTGTTTTTGGAAGAATTCTTCTGGCTTTTCATTGTGACTAAAGAAAATATTTGTTGTTTTTTTTGTAAAAAGCCTATGAGGACCATTTCTCTTACCATAAAAAAATCTTTATTTCTGTTTATGAACTGGTACAATATTTAATAAAAGTGTTTTTGTGGCTGAAACTCAACACAGATCTGGATTACTGTTTGGTGGTTTAGTTTCTGAACAAAATTGTTTTTGTCCAACTCGTTAAAGAATGTCTACTCCTTTTTCTGTAGTAGTTATGACAAACCAACACACAAAAAGGAAATCGTTTAACGCATAAAAATGGCTATTCATTACTTTTGCAACAACTGTTTAAAGGACGAAAGTGGTAACTAAGTGTTATTAAAAATACATACCACTAAAATATATTTTGGTGTTTAATATCTCATTTTCAAGGAAATAAAATGACTATCTTAATTAAACTGGTTCTAACGAAATTCAAATTCAACTTTTTCCTATGTGTGTTTTTACTTCAGTGTCAGCATCTGTATTGTTTTCCTTTTTTTTGTTTAGTTAAGGGATTTCCTATTAGTTAAGATAAAAAGGTATAATTTCATGTTCAGCCACTTTGCACTTTTTTCCCAATAACAATGTGTGGCTGTCTTGTATTAAATTCGAGAAGAAGAAGCGTTTTCTAGAATGTCAGAGAAGTTAGAATATTTTTCAAGGTTTATATAAGAACACATCGGTCGAAAAGCCTATTGAACGAAAAAGAAACGTTTTTATGTCTACGACATCCGTCTTCAGATTAAACCACTATCTTTTATTTCTCTGCCTTCTTTCATACAAAGTACGTTTCTCTAAAGGTTTTTATTGCATTAAAAAGGTGTTGTTCAATACATTACTTTATTAAACGATTAAAATTAACTTTATTATCATGTACAAAGGTGTAATTTTTCATATGATAGAATGGTAAGTTTAATAAATATTCGCCTTTCTTATATAACATAACAATCACATTGAGAATTATCTTTAAAAAATCGTAAAATGAAAACAATAGAATATTTGATGGATTTGATAAAACTTTGAAAATAAAACAACTTCAGAAAAATGAGTTAAGTGAGCTCGAAAAGTAAAAATAAATTCATATATATATATAAACATTTTAACTGTAGAGAATAAAAGAAAAAATACATCTCAAAAGATAAAAAAGCTTCATAAATCATATGGAGAATAAACATTATTTGAAGAGTGAAGACAGAATAAACATGTGAATTCCCGATTTAGTTTTTACTAAACAAAACCATATGTTTTTTGAGCTACATATATGCAAACGATGAATGTTGCTTTACAATGTTCACCGCTGTAATGTTTAAAAATTCCAAAAGCGATGTTTTCTTCCATGTGATGTTTTTCTCGAGACAATGCTCATAACCATGTATTCCCGTGCTAGAAACACAAAGGATTAAACCGTGTTACTTTTCCCTCCTAACTCTGGCTGAAAGCAGCAGACATAAAACGACTTTATTTCCAGAGAGAGACGCTTTAACAGCAACATTAATTCTCTTATTTCACAAGGTCTAACATCGCTACTAGTCTTCTTTGGTAATATGTATATATATCGACGCAAGAGAGCTAAAGCGGGAAGGGCTCTGCACGTGACAGTGTACTCAAATGCACGTGCAGTTAGAGATACAAAATGATGACAGAAGGACCAGGAACAATGCGAACAAAAACGTAATCGATCAATTTTATTCATCGTTCTTGTAAAAGTTCAAACATAATAAAATGTGCAATGATTCATGATGGTTGTTTGGAGGCAATTTTGAATTTAATTTGTATTGATTCAAGGCACTTGTTGCCTTTATATTATTAAAGAAAAAAATGCTTGGAGTGATTCTTAAAGGTTTAATTCAATCTCATTTTCATGTTTTCATTTTACTGAAAGATAATCTTACATTTACCCTTTCTTAGGTGAAAATACTTAATAGCCTTTAAACATTGCATACTTCACGGACTAACTTGGTGAAACGCACAAAGCACAATTTGAAAACCCTGCCAGATTTCGCTGTTTTATACAATATTTTCATATGTACTGAGAAAAAAGAAATAACTTAAAACTGTTTAGACCCAATCCACCATCCTGTGCAACATTCTAAACTGTTTGGAAACATTTTAAATGTATTTCATTATACATGACTAAAAATAAATCACATTAGCGAATTAATTTTAATAAATATTGTAAATATCTTCAAAAAGTTCCCGATTAGTTAATATTAACATTTGATATAATTCCTACAAAATTCCAATTCTTTTAATAAACTTTTCAATGTTAGAGCATCAAGTTAGGACTATTTATGTGATCTTTTGTTGGGATTGCGTTATTAATTTACCTTTCACTTATTTAAACGTTAAAAAAAAACTTTTATAACTTTTTGACAATGGTTTTAAAATATATAACAATATCCAAAAGTCATACTTGAAACATGGTAATACATTATCTCGAACGATCTGCCATTGTATTTCTTCAAACATTCATAAATTCTTACGATTCACATTTCAACAAAATCCAATCCAGTTTAATAGTTCAAGAGCTGAAATAATTTTAAACTTGCTGAACAAAATATCTTTAATAAAAACCATGGATAACTAGTATCTGATATCCCACAAAATTAACTAAATTAAAATATCTTCTACGAAATAACAACGTTTTCTTATATTCCCGAATTTAAAATAATTGCGTCCAAGAATTATAATACATTATATCTTAAAATCATAATTAGCTATATTCTTAAACTACGCTTACGTTTATTCTGGGATTATACTGATTTATATGCTAGAAGCATTAACTTATATCATTATGTTTAATAACTTTTTAAACGGATGTCATAGAATCGTTTTTACTAACATTGTAAAATCATATTAAATTATGCTTTATTATTGCATTAACCTACAACATAGTAGCTATTAATTTAACTCTTAAAGTATATTACTTTATATCCTAGATTTATACCAACTGAAATCCTAAAGAAAAAGCTATCTGATATTCTGGAATTACATAATTTATATCCTAAAATATATCACTCCTTATTCTAGATCTTACTATCTGAATTCCTGGAAAAAAAACTACCTGAAATATGAAATATATTATCCTATATTCTAGATTTATACTGACTGAAATATTCTAAAATATATCTGATATTCTATAATCACACAATTTTATATCCTAGAATAACACAGATTTATGTTATACAAGATTATTACTTTCTTTCTTATGTTTAATCTAGCATTTTAACTTGGAAAAAGTAACTTTTAAATGATACTAGCTTAAATCACAGAAGATTGGTAACTCATAACATGATACTAGCTTAAATCACAGAAGATTGGTAACTCATAACATGATACTAGCTTAAATCACCAAAGAGTGAGAACTCATAACATGATACTAGCTTAAATCACCAAAGAGTGAGAACTCATATCCCACTGTGATAGTAAGTTAGTTTTGGAAGCTATTTAGCGAATATGTTAAGCGTTTATCGACAACATAAACCTGAAGCTACTCAGTCAACAATTTTTGCTTATTTGTTTGTAGTTAAGCACAATCTACGCAATCGGCTAGTTAAGCTGTGCTCATCACGGGTATCGAAATCTGTTTTTAACACTATAAGCTGTTAGTCACTGGGGAACACTCACTTAACAAATAATTAAAACACTTAAAAGTATTAATTCTAAATAAGTACTGTTATTAACCTCCAACTAGCAGGTCGCTTTTTTAGGCTTAGCAGTTTAGCATAGCCTGGGCATTTCTATACGTATTTTTTAAATTCTTATGCTGTAAATGTTAAGTATTGATTTTCTGCTTACTATCATATTTTCTTCTTGTTGTTTCAACTTACATCAGAATTAATTTAAAGACTCTTGAAGAAATGTTTATTAAAATTCTAACTCAATTTTAGAAATTAATTCTGGGGATATACGACTTCTGTACTTTTTTTCCGATGTGGATTATTGAGGTTTTATTTTCGATTACGATTTTTACGTTCTAAACTAAAGGAGTATTGTTTACACATGAATTCAAACTAGCTGGACAAAATAACCTCTTACAGTTCCCTCTCTTTATAGATATTAATGTCTGCTATTTAGCGAGTATTTCCGAGAGTACGTTCTCTCTCACCAAGTGCAGAATTAACTGGTAATAAATAGTTGGCATTAGCCCCTCACATTGGAGTTTTTCTGTCAATCCGCATAGTTCTCTAAGAAAGAAACCGCGCAGGCGCTTTATCGCAGAATAAGCGCTCGTATCATACGAAGAGGGGAAGTCTGTTTCCTCCCAGCTAGTTCAGTGAGTGCATTACTTCATGTTTGTCGTTCCACGGTCGTCTTGTCCCGCGTGGAGTGTTAATTCATGTGCTGTTAGCTCGAGTAGAGCAATACATGGTAGATTTGTATCAGAGTTAGATGTTAACAGAAGAGAGATATAGTTTTTAGCTGTCAGTTTGTATACAACTGTTTCTCATTGAGGATACGATGTGCTCTCTGAAACCTCAACTACGTGTTGGTAGTGAAAGTTAAAAGACTTCGACATAAAACTTTGTTGAAAAGCTTTTTGTTGTATATTCATTTATTTATTCAATAGTATAATCCCTAAGTACCTCCTGTTGTTGAAACATTTCAAATTATCATAACTTCTAATAATTTCATTTATCTATGAACATATCTTTTATTTCCGGTTAAAAGTAGTAACACCAAATGTTTGTGATTTACTAACAACCTTACACTGGTTGAATTACGAATGTGATTCTTTTTCTGAGTCTTAATGTGCCTAATCGTGATCCGTAGAGAACAATATTTAAAGTTTTATTTATTTTTAACCAACATTGCCCCTTTGTCTTGCACCTGTTTGACAATATTGGGCTTTCTGTGAGTAACTTTTATTTCATTGTCAAAATCCCTAAACACTCATTATTCTTCACTACTACACATAAATATGGGGAACATCTTGAAAATGACAACAATTTTGGCGGCATTTCTTCAAAACGGTAAGTTATTTTCTAGATATTTATAGTTGAAGTTATTCACTAAAACTTTATTACATATCTAAAGACTGCCTTTTTTGTTGTAACTCATTATTATTAAGCTAAGCTGTTTGAACTGTGATAAATGTCAAGCCAGACATTCAAGCTATTCTTGTATGAAACTACTGGTTAAATTTTCCAGATCTTTAGCTTTATTCTAAACTGTTATTATTTGAATTACGAATTGATTTGACGAAGAATAAGTCACGCCTAAACATAACCACGTTAAAGATGTTGCTTAATCTGATGTAGATCATTGTGATTTTGTTGTGTCTTATAATGAACGCACCAAGTGTACCTTTTTGTCTGCTTCCAAAGAAGCGCTCTTACCAGATACGTATGTGCTTAAAATCACAGTTCAACTCCAAACTAGCATGATCGAAGCAACTCTTACCTTAACACTCCTTAGTATATAGGTCAAATAAAGTCCAGCGTAACTCTAAACCTAAAACCGAACACCACATATAGGTTAAAAAATGATCAGTCTAACTTGTGATTAATAGGTTTTAACCACTAACATGTAAAAATGAAAGGGCAGGTAATGGTAATGGCCAAAGTTAGCAAATTCTATCGTTGGTAAAAACTTAAGTGTACGTTATGGTTTAAACTGTATTGTTAGAAACCACTTTGAATTTCTAAGAAATGTTATAAATCTAAGAGTACAAATGATACTTAAATTTTAGTTTTTAACCGTTCATTAACGTCCTAAAAAGACTCAAAGAATCAGAATCGCAAACGAACTTCTCATAATTAGGAAGCACCGACTGATGTGTTTCTGTAGATATATAACCACTTGCCTCCTCAAAATTCTTCTATCCATATCATTACCACGTAGCTATTTTTACTTTATAATATAACATTTTCCTCATGTTACTCTCTATTTAATATAAAACAGTATTTTTATGAATTTCATCTGCAGTACACAGTAATACTACAACTCAAACATGTGACTATTGATTCATCTTCTTAACTTCACTCTATTATCCTATCTTCAAAGCTCCACATTTATTATATTTTTCACTTCATACTATTACTCCTATGTTATACATTTTGTACTTATATTTTTGTGAGATATTACGGCAGCAGTAAATGTGGGATAGTGTAGAAGTAAGAAATCAGAGAAGTTTTGTTGTTGAACACAAAGGGACACCAATAGTGCTGCTCGCTGCAGATATGGAAACCCGACTGTTGATGTTATAAACTTCAGGTTTACGTTGAGCCACCGCAGAACAACAGAAAAATTATTGTGATTATAATATTATTATTATTAGCGTTTGATAAGTAATACTTAAGTAATTGTGATACTACAGATTCTTGTGAAAATGAAATACAATAACAAAAAAAGCTTTAAAATACTTTAAAGAAAATAAAATTACTTGGTGAACTATTTGTGAGTAGCACACAAATAAACAAATGTTCTGCTGGTGATGAAGAAATATCAAAACATAAATTAATTATACAAGACTGTGGCTCGTGTTAGAAATACTTCACTTGTTTATGAAATATTCACTGCTCGTTTTGCATTACAAGTTACAGTTTAAATCTTAAGGTAAGTAGAAAAAAAAGAGACACTGGAAGCATTAACAGTTACGATTTGGAAATTAAAGACGCATCACTTAGTGTTTGTCTATCTGATTCATAAAGAACATCAACAAATATCACTTAGTGTTTGTCTATCTGATTCATAAAGAACATCAACAAACATCACTTAGTGTTTGTCTATCTGATTCATAAAGAATATCAACAAATATCACTTAGTGTTTGTCTATCTGATTCATAAAGAACATCAACAAACATCACTTAGTGTTTGTCTATCTGATTCATAAAGAACATCAACAAACATCACTTAGTGTTTGTCTATCTGATACATAAAGAACATCAACAAACATCACTTAGTGTTTGTCTATCTGATTCATAAAGAACATCAACAAACATCACTTAGTGTTTGTCTATCTGATTCATAAAGAACATCAACAAATATCACTTAGTGTTTGTCTATCTGATTCATAAAGAATATCAACAAATATCACTTAGTGTTTGTCTATCTGATTCATAAAGAACATCAACAAATATTTATCCCAAGATACATAAAACCAAAAGAAAAGGCTAAGAGGGTTCTACAAGTTTATAATATTTATTACAATGTTAGTTTATAATTTCTACTAATTCATTCTGTCATATTTTTCTTTCTTCATATCACTGAGGGTTCCTCTACCATCTTCATTAATTTATATCACTGTCACTTCCTTCATGATAATGCCATTTTCAACTATATTACGTCAGTATTTTAATTGTGCAACTCCTCCACACAACTGTATTACTCCAATATTTACTCTGTGTGTGTAACTCCTCCATACAATTATAGTACTGCAGTATTTTTACTGTGTAACTCCTTCGTACAGCTATATTACTCCAATGTTTTTGTTGTGTAATTCCTCCTGACAACTATATTATTCTAATATTTTTGCTGTGTAACTTCTCCATACATCTGTATTACTCCAATATTATACTGTATAACTCCTACATTACTCCAATATTGAATTCTCCTCGTCCTCTATTTCAATACTTTTTTGTATTTTATCTCTTGTTTTCCATACTAGTACCATTCTTCAATCCTGTATATATTATCTATCATATTACTGTTACTCCATTATTCTACTGTCTTTCTCCATTACAGTATTTTCTATTAGTATCACTTCTTTATGAACCTGTTCTCTTACTCAATTTTACTACCAACCACTTCATCGTGTAATACTCCAAATCCTTATTACCATCACTCCTTCACGAAACTCCCGTCCTCCACATTACTACCACTATTTTATGAAACATTTCTGCTCCTTCTCCATTATACCACCACTCTATCTCTTCTTCGCTCTTCCCTTATTATTATTACTCCACTTTATCACGTCCTCAATTTTTTCTATCACTCCTTTATGTAGCTCTGTTCTTCCATATTACCACTACTCTTTTATGTATCTTTCTTCCTCTGCATCACTACCATTACTTTATATAGCTCTCTTCCTCTGTATTACTACCATTACTTTATGTAGTTCCCTTCCTCTGTATTACTACCATTACTTTATGTAGCTCTGTTCTTCCATATTACCACTACTCTTTTATGTATCTTTCTTCCTCTGTATCACTACCATTACTTTATGTATCTTTCTTCCTCTGTATCACTACCATTACTTTATGCAGCTCTCTTCCTCTGTATTACTACCATTACTTTATATAGCTCTCTTCCTCTGTATTACTACCATTACTTTATGTAGCTCTCTTCCTCTGTATTACTACCATTACTTAATGTAGCTTTCTTCCTCTGCATTACTACCATTACTTTATGTAGCTCTCTTCCTCTGTATTACTACCATTACTTAATGTAGCTTTCTTCCTCTGTATTACTACCATTACTTTATGTAGCTCTCTTCCTCTGTATTACTACCATTACTTTATGTAGCTCTCTTCCTCTGTATTACTACCATTACTTAATGTAGCTTTCTTCCTCTGTATTACTACCATTACTTTATGTAGTTCCTTCCTCTGTATTACTACCATTACTACTTTATGTAGCTCTGTTCTTCCATATTACCACTACTCTTTATGTATCTTTCTTCCTCTGTATTACTACCATTACTTTATGTAGTTCCTTCCTCTGTATTACTACCATTACTTTATGTAGTTCTCTTCCTCTGTATTACTACCATTACTTAATGTAGCTTTCTTCCTCTGTATTACTACCATTACTTAATGTAGCTTTCTTCCTCTGTATTACTACCATTACTTAATGTAGCTTTCTTCCTCTGTATTACTACCATTACTTAATGTAGCTTTCTTCCTCTGTATTACTACCATTACTTAATGTAGCTTTCTTCCTCTGTATTACTACCATTACTTTATGTAGCTCTCTTCCTCTGTATTACTACCATTACTTAATGTAGCTTTCTTCCTCTGTATTACTACCATTACTTTATGTAGCTCTCTTCCTCTGTATTACTACCATTACTTTATGTAGCTCTCTTCCTCTGTATTACTACCATTACTTAATGTAGCTTTCTTCCTCTGTATTACTACCATTACTTTATGTAGTTCCCTTCCTCTGTATTACTACCATTACTTTATGTAGCTCTGTTCTTCCATATTACCACTACTCTTTTATGTATCTTTCTTCCTCTGTATTACTACCATTACTTTATGTAGCTCTCTTCCTCTGTATTACTACCATTACTTAATGTAGCTTTCTTCCTCTGTATTACTACCATTACTTTATGTAGCTCTCTTCCTCTGTATTACTACCATTACTTAATGTAGCTTTCTTCCTCTGTATTACTACCATTACTTTATGTAGCTCTCTTCCTCTGTATTACTACCATTACTTTATGTAGCTCTCTTCCTCTGTATTACTACCATTACTTAATGTAGCTTTCTTCCTCTGTATTACTACCATTACTTTATGTAGTTCCCTTCCTCTGTATTACTACCATTACTTTATGTAGCTCTGTTCTTCCATATTACCACTACTCTTTTATGTATCTTTCTTCCTCTGTATTACTACCATTACTTTATGTAGTTCCCTTCCTCTGTATTACTACCATTACTTTATGTAGTTCTCTTCCTCTGTATTACTACCATTACTTAATGTAGCTTTCTTCCTCTGTATTACTACCATTACTTAATGTAGCTTTCTTCCTCTGTATTACTACCATTACTTAATGTAGCTTTCTTCCTCTGTATTACTACCATTACTTTATGTAGTTCTCTTCCTCTGTATTACTACCATTACTTAATGTAGCTTTCTTCCTCTGTATTACTACCATTACTTAATGTAGCTTTCTTCCTCTGTATTACTACCATTACTTTATGTAGCTCTCTTCCTCATAAATTACTATCACTACACTATTTAACTTTCCTCCTAATCCATATTACTACCAATCGTCTATATAATTCCCATATAATCCTTATTACTGTATTCCTTTGCATAACTCTTCTCATCATCCATACGACTACAGCTTCTTTAATCTAACTTACCGTCTTATTCTTATTATTATCATTCCTACTCCGCCTTATTACTACCTCTTCCTCCTGCAATTCTTTTCCCCTCCTCCATATTACTACTTCTCTGTTATACAACACTCCTCCATACTATTATTGATCCGTTATGTAATACTCTTCCTTACTACCACTCCGTTATGTAACACTCTTCTTCCGTATCACTATCACTCTGTTCTGTAGCACTCTTCTTCCGTATTACTATCCCCGTTATGTAACACTCTTCATCCGTATTACTACCAATCCCTTATGTAACACTTGTCTTCCGTATTACTACCACCCCGTTATGTAACACTCTTCTTCCGTATTACTACCACTCCGTTATGTAACTCTCGTCTTCCGTATTATTACCACCCCGTTATGTAACACTCTTCTTCCGTATTACTACCACCCCGATATGTAACACTCTTCATCCGTATTACTACCACCCCGTTATGTAACACTCTTCTTCCGTATTACTACCACCCCGATATGTAACTCTTCCGTATTACTACCACCCCGATATGTAACTCTTCCTCATTACTTGTTCCACATTTTACTACTTCTTTTTTTTTCGTGTTACCAAATCTATTCTCTCTACCTTTTTGACCTATTTATGTATCTTAGTTACATCAGTATTGCTTCGTTTTGTTCTATATGTTCTTTTAATTCGTTTGTACATTTGTTTGAAATTTATGTTTTGGAATTTCTCTCGTGTGAAATGTAAACATACACTTTACTTAATTATAACATTGATGAATCTTTCATACTTTTTTATATTCGTGTTTCAACACTCATATTTTATTATAATATATGTAAATCTTGCGAGCCTTATCGTACATTTTTTGCAGTAGATTATAACACATACACCTTTGAAACTGCACTTTTAAAGCCAAAACAAATCAAATTTACTCTCATCATCCCGATACGTGTTTCCCTTGACAACAGAATCGCAGGCGGTTGCTATGAGAAAATACGGTAACCACTTTCTCGTGTCTTGGGATTATGACACCAAAACGAGAGAATCTCAAGTGTTTAATTAACTTGAAGGTGTGTTATATTGTTCTGTCAATATCTGCACTGTCGTTGTCGTCTTATGCAGCTTTCCTATGTTACTATATTTGACAGTTATTCCTAGCACCATTAACAGCATAAGACAAGGTTAATATACAATTCTACTTATCTACTTGTCCAATCAACTGTTACGTGGAATGTCTAAGTGTTTCTAGGTCGATACTTTCACACCTAGCACAAAAATACAACTTAAACTCATGAACATATTCAGATAATACAAACCAGGAAAAACATTCCAGGATACGTTTAATGATGTAATTAAGTTATCCTTCTTTTTTTAAAAATCCCAAAAGACGTTTTCAATAATGGAACATGAGTTATGCATAAACCAAACCGAAAAAATTAAAATTAAGCACAAATGAAATCTAATTAACAGAAGTTTAGGGAATTCTAGAAACGTTTCTGTCGCCTTTAGGCCAGTAAATCAGATTTTTACTCAAACAATGTTGTTAACATTGAAATTCAGAACACTAATTATAAATTCGTTGGAATTAAGTTTGTGATGTCACATCAAGAATTGCTGCTACAGCGTTTCTTTATGTTAACTACTTTCTCATGAGATATTGTGTTGGGATCACACCTTTCAAGTAATTCATTATATTACATAACTGATATATTTTGCGTAAGGTACTTTAACAGTCTTGTAGAGTCGAACATTTGAATTTAGCGGTTACTGCACTCGTAATGTGAATCCGAGACTTCACGTTTTGCTCACCAATGTTGTAAAAATTTATTCTGCGATTTGGAGTCATCAGTGAGATATAAGAGTGACAGTCAAGCTCACTCTGTTCGATCAGACAAGAGTTGGCAGGGACGACTGTTAACTATTGCATTGCGTCTAATATATCAGTTCAGAAATTAAGGATGGTTATATTAAGATACCTTTTGGTTGAGCGTGGCATGAAAAATGTAAAAATCACAGTGGTGTGCAGCTGGCTTTTACACATCCTAGTTCAGTTACACATTATAATTTCCCTTTACCTTCATCTTGAGGTAACTTGTTTACATTTAGACAACGTAGCCACAAATTAACGTAAGTCAATTATCCAGGTAACAATATATAGATTATCTAAGGCGTCAAATCTAATGAAGACCAAGTGAACTAAAGTGAATCCTTGAATTATTATTGTTCACACTGTTGTATATGTCGAAACGAGTTTGTGTTCAATAATTCATGTGTAAAATGTTCACACAAGAAAATAAAACAATGATATTAACATCTATTACAATCCGCCATGTATTTAAAATAGGGTTAGCAAATCTACCATTCTTTTCGGTTCAAGACAGTAAACCTGCCATCTCTCCAAATTATAGTCTGTAAGTATAATATCTCTTCGAGTTCGAGAAACATAAGCCTACCAACTCTTAAAAAAAAAGAGTTACTGAACAAACCATCCACAAGGGTTCAAGACAATAAATCTGCCATTTTTTGAAAGAAAATATCGTAGATGAACCACCTGTAAGAGTTACTATGGTAAATGTACTAGCTTTTGAAGAAATAGCCAGTAAAGGTACTATCCTTTTAACTCTAAGACTCACTGATTTAAAAATATACTTTTAAGTCAGTAAATACCATCTCTTGGTCTATTCAAAGTCAGTAATTGTACCATCCTTTAATATAAAAGGAACTAACTAATTATGTGAGATAACAACGTGGAAAATGTTTTCACGTATCTCTAAAGCAGCTACGTTTTTGCCTGTTAAGTAGAATAACTTTTTGGTTGCGAAAACATCTATCAACAATTTAGATACAATATACTTTAGTTGAATACAAAGTAAACAAGATTAATTATAGAAAAAACATTGTAAGAAGTAGTTCTTTATGAGCATACACAAACACATATATAATACATATATTTTAAATATATTTAATGTTACATACTTTACACACCACTAGAACTTGATATTTGACTTTGTTCTACAGATAATACAATTTTTTAGTACAGGCTACTTCACACATACCCTTTTGGGGCCTCATCACATAAAACGTTACTTAGGACAGCTTGCAAATGTGTGTTAGATACCATTTGTGGTCATTTAAAAACTTCACCCTCATTCCACTGAGCATAAACTTTAACAATATAATAACCAGGAGGAACAAACCGTGTATTAGAACAGTTTTGAATATTAAAGAATAAATTCCTTTTGTTTTATTTTTCTACTGGCTGGAATGCAAGCTTCAATATTTACTTATCGCCCCTTGTGCTCCATCTCGTATTAACCTTTCTTTTAATTTATGCTTTTGATTCACTTCCTTGTTTTTATGTTTCTTTAAAAGCAACCAACTGCCTTCTTTCCAAAAATTGGTTGTTGCAGCAAAGAAAAATAGTTTCAGATGTAGGATATTATGGGATTGAACACTCACATCTGATTCTTTCTTTTCCATTCTAGTTTTATTCCACATATACAGCTTGCAGATAGAGGTTAAATCTTTGGGTCTTACATCTTCAGGTACTAGGATATATTTGACAGTTCCAACGATGTAATTTCGACTCTAACTTAGTTTGTGTATCTTTTATGAACAAAGCTTTTTGTTTTCGGTCTGCAAATATACATTTATTTTAAATTCCGAGAATATGAGATGCTCTTGAGTCACGTTTTTCTTTCTGAAATTTAAAGAAAAACATAAAAGTTGTATTGTGTTTTCAAATTTAAATTTCTAACCAGTTTTGTTTTCAAATATTAATTTCTAACCCTTTTGTGGCCTAGACCAAGTGTAACTTGAAAGCTTTTGCAATTTATTTAAGACAAATTAAACAAATTTTGAACTACACAATCATTTTACTTGAACAAAATTCTAAGACATTTAAAAGGGTTTTAATGAGACGTTTTAAGAGCCATTTTACTTTCACGCTTAAAAGTGACCGTGCTGCTTACACATTTATTCTTACATTCTAGTGCGAAAAAAACGTTCTAGAAAGTCTGTCTCTCTACAACATATTTCACTGTCTCATAAATAAAACCAAAAGCTTTCAAAAGGAGTGATCCGAATTGTAAGCAAAAATGGAAAACAAAATAAATGCGATATAAAAACAAAAAACAAATCCATATATTCAATGCGTGCTGTTTAGATATACTAAAAATCGATCCCTAAAGACAGTAAGAATATATTTAAAATAATGAACAATAAATTCCTTTGTACTTATATAAAATTATAATCAATTATTCATTGAGTACGCGAACTAATTGCTTCTGGCATACGGTATTATGATACGGTAATGGTAAAATTTTGGATACAGCAGTGATAGGCTTTTAAACACTTATTACTTCTTCACGTGATGTTATGACATAACAACGTTTATTTCATGAAAATAATAATGCTCGATTCTTGAATTAAATAATAGTGTGTATTAAGCATGTTTTCAGACCACCTCTTATTCAATGATCGAAACCTATGATCTGTTCTCTTTTTTTTTTTTTTACATTTTCATTATTGAAGGTGTTGTGGTAGCTAACTTATCTTCAGGTTAAAAGCTAGCTCTTTCAGCATAATTACAAGACATTCTAGTATTCTAAAGTAGAATCATTCCCGGAAATGGAAAATGATGCATAACAAGTGAGGTATAGAGTTTTATGTTGTACTTTTTTAGCGTCATGGTGTTATTTTATTTGATTCTAAAAATTTTAGTGATTGATCCTTTGTATCCATGGTTCTCCTCGAAAACGCGAACTCACATGCCACTAAAGAGGTTTTTAATGAATAATGTTTATCTTAAAAGGTGAGAAGCCCTTTTAATTAACCTCGACTCCGATTCAAGGACACGTTTTAACTGAAATGAATTACCAAACTAGTAGATACAGCTGTTTGAAAATTTTCTTCTTAAACATTTATGAAATGATGTCTATGAAGGGTATAACATTTTTTTTTCAGAACATCTGACATAATTAAAGATGGGGTACTGGCTTTTCAGTTGTTGTGTGGATTATTCTATTTAAGAACGAAAACGGAAAACAATTTCTTTTATGCAGTTGCTTAATGTTTTCAACGAATTCTTCTTGATGTATTCAACAACAATATATGTATAACAACATGTATTGTGCTATTATGATATCGAATTAAAACACGTTACAAGATTTTAGACCTAGTGAAAAGACCTGTAATTTAAACAATGATGAAACCAGGTCTTGAAAGATTGAGTAAAATCTAAGGATACTGTGATCAGTTTTGATAAGTTGATTAATTTAAGAACACCGGCTCTTAACCAGAAAATGAGGTCGTTTCCATTACTTCTCTTGGCTTGGCATGGCCAAGCGTGTTAAGGCGTGCGACTCGTAATCTGAGGGTCGCGGGTTCGCATCCCGGTCGCGCCAAACATGCTTGCCCTTTTAGCCGTGGGGGGCGTTATAATGTTACGGTCAATCCCACTAGTCGTTGGTAAAAGAGTAGTCCAAGTGTTGGCGGTGGGTGGTGATGACTAGCTGCCTTCCCTCTAGTCTTACACTGCTAAATTAGGGACGGCTAGCACAGATAGCCCTCGAGTAGCTTTGTGCGAAATTCCAAAACAAACAAACAAACAATCCATTACTTCTTCAAATGTGAAAACGTAAAGGAAAGAAGAGAACGTGAACATTGACCTTATGTCTTCGCCCTTATTACTTGCACATGAAGGGATCGTCTTCTGCATAACTTCAAATTTGAATAATTTGAAATTAACGTCGTTAAGTCACAAAATACACGACTAAAACAACAGCTGCAATCTGTGATGTATCAGTTGTACACACGAGCAATAACAAAGTTTGTGATTTAATAACTGAGACGTTAACAATATTGTTAAAACTTGGCTTCCTGAGTTTCAGTATAGCAGTCTAATCGTTCAAACTTAAGTAAAATATATTTAATACAGTTTGTCAAACTTACTAGGCGTTTGTGTACTTGTTACAAATATTTATTAATAATAACTGTTTGTTTGTAATTGAACACAAAACTACACAATGGGCAATCTGTGCGATGCCCACAACGGGTATCAAAACCCTGTTTCTAACGTATCGCTTTGTCATTGGGGAATAATAATTAGTTATCACTCAACGATAGATTTCTTTACAATGAATAACCATATCACAGTCGACATTACAAAATCTTAGTAAGTACAGTGTTTGTTTCTTTGTTTTTGAATTTCGCGCAAAGCTACTCGAGGACTATCTGCGCTAGCCGTCCCTGATTTAGTAGTGTAAGACCATAGGTAAGGCAGCTAGTCATCATCACCACCCACCGCGAACTTTTGGGCTACTCTTTTACCAACGAATAGTGGGATTGACCGTCACATTATAACGCCTCCACGGCTGAAAGGGCAAACATATTGGGTGCGAGCGGGATTCGAACCCGCGACCCTCGGATAACGAGTCGAACACCTTAACCCACCTGGCCATGCCGGTCAACAATGAGCAGTGATTAAATACATTTGTCATCGTTTTATTTTTGTTTTGTTGTTGTTTTATTTAAAAAACTACAACTTTTAATTATCAGTAAAATATAATTTTAAAAAGTCATAAATAAAAAGTTATGACCTGGGTCTAGATGTGGTTATAACATGATCATTTAAAACTCTGAGAATTAAAGACTTTTTTTCTAAGAAAATTGGGTAGGTTAAATTATTTTTATTGAATCCTATATTTTAGTTAAGTAAGAATGATTTAATCAAAAAGTTATAGTAATTTAGTCTTCTATCCAACTTGGTTTTCACTGACAATATTTTGAGGTATTTCAATAATACTTTAACTGATTAAGGATACAAGCATTCTACACCAATAAAAATTCACTCTCTAACATTTTGAAGCCAAACAACAAATTTCTAAGCATTGTTGCTGTTCTTTTAACCCCAGCGGAAAACTGGCAAATGGCCAAAAAGAAATCGATATATTTGGCATGTGCTCCAGAACATCAAGATTAAGACGCCTTCTTTTGTTGCCTTTATGATTTTTTGCTAATATTTTGGTCATTACTGTGTACAGCAGTTAACAAGTTTTATTTTGTTTGTTTTTTTAGATTCGTGGTAATGTAATGAAAGAGTACAAATATATTATGGGAGAATGTAAGGTTTTTAGTAAAGTCGAAATTGATAGAATAAATTTTTTTCTTATCTTTAGATTTCCAAGAACTATCAAAAACATAGTTACTCAATGATTTACTGAATTATAAAGTGTTGTTATTTGTTTTATATTTTAAACAACTGATAAAAAGCTTTATATTAAAGCTACTTGACTGTTTTGTTTTATTGTTCGATGCATTAAGTAAAATCAAGTTTTTAATTAATTTGCACTTTGGATACTTTAATGCCAAATTTAACACTGTTAATAGAATAATTAAAGTAAAACCATGGATGCCCCAATCACCACCAACCACATTTAACAGCTTATAACTACTCTAATATTAACTATGCACTGTAATTCAACAAAAATCGCATATAAACCAGGTTTGTTTCACCATTATAATATCAAATATCCATCAGTTCGTGTTCACTTGAATGTTTTCCAGTTTTCTACCACTCAAATGTCAACCATTTTCAGTAATTTACTCCGTAACTAACATAAACAATGTTCTGAAGTTCACTTCCTATCAGATATAAATCAAGTTTCTTAATTCACTACCAACCCTAAAACACAAAACTCCAGTAATTCATCACCTGAAAAATATCGAGAATATTCAATAATTCCCCATCACTCTAAAATAAACTATTAATAATTCAGCATCGCTTAAGCCTACACGGTACTATTACCATATCCAGTACACAAATGATGTTCATTATATCACTAAGATCAAAATGACAAAGTTATTCAGAAATTCATTAACACTATAATCCTAATATATGTTTACTATAATTCAAACATATGTTTCGAGATTCACCGCCTACTACGCATTAATTTTCACTAATTTACAACCACTCTAAAATATACTAAATTAAATAACCCATAATCACTCTCATATAAACCATGTTCACTAAATCAGTACTTAATGAACACAAAAACATCTTCAGCAATTCACCACCGCTTTACCGTACTCAGTAATTGTTCGGCACCGTACAATAAAATCCACTAAATAACGTAAAACTAGAAAATTTGTGATCACAAACTGTTCATTAGTTCACAAGTATACTTCTTAACCCATACTTTAAAAAATTAACACACCAATAACAACGTTAAATTATTCACATTCTCTTTAATATGGATTATGTTCAGCAATTTATTCAACAAATCTAAAACAAACCATATTTAGTAATTATAATGTGAGCATAGAAGAGCTCATTTTGGTTTAATACAGAAACATTTGTGTTCAAAATAATTAAGTATATGATATAAATGCAAGTAGATAATTTATTAACACCTAGTTATTATGTGTAAATCACTTAACCTTGTGTTGATAACCGTAAGCAACATCTCAAAATTCGTGGGTTTTTTGTCATTATTGTTTACTACCCAAATATATATTTTGTTTTACTTATCATAAGAAAAATCTCAAGTATTTTGAAACTAATAATAAGAACTAAGTGAAAGTAAAGAAGAGCGTATAATAATATATAAACCATATTATACCTCATATCATGTGCCGAAGAGGCCTTTCTGCTAATACCAAACTGACAGAGATATGAAAAACATTGTTGTGGTTCAGACGATATTTATGCTATTTAGTTGCTTGTAAACCATTTTTTGTCATGGTGAACTAGATTACATTGTTGTAGTGTTATTTTGCATTATATTATGAAATAACTGAAATGAATGAAAACACGAATTAGTGATTTTTAGTCATAAGAAAAACAAAAGAACAAAAAATCTTGCTGTTTTCATTATGAATTTTTGATTGAACATATTTTGCACTTCAGGTCAGAGCCACCGTGTGGAGAAAAAGAGTCCTACATTTATATACGAACCTCCAAGCAAGGTTGATTTTTCAAATTCTACTGGCACAGTATTACCATGTTCTGTTCGAGGAACACCCACCCCTTTAGTGAGGTGGGAGACTAGAGGAGGCATCCCAGTTAGAGATATTCCAGAGATACGTCGTGTACGACCGGATGGATCACTGGTGTTTTCTCCATTTGGAGCGGATAAATACAAACAAGATATTCATGCGGCAGTTTATCGTTGTGTTGCAACGAATACAGTTGGTAGCATTACCAGCAGAGACATCTATGTTAGAGGAAGTAAGTGCATTAACTATAACCTTACAGTAGGCTAACAACTGTTAGCATGTTAACAAGAGTCTAGCAGTGTAAAAACAGTACCTTAAAAAAGCGGTAACAAGCATTTTATGTTACAACAGTAACGCTGATTGCTACACTATAGTTCCCCTTATAACTACTTTACATTCAGATCAACTTTGAACTCTGGTCTATATATTTATTTTATAAAACACAATCAATTAGTTTAGTTACACTTATATTTTGATAGACTGTCTAGTAATATTAATTTCTTGCTAATAATTTAAATCAGCTATTGTCTTCAAAATAATATTTACTATCATTTTCTTTTTCATTAACTTCTTATGACGTAATAGAAATTCGCGTAAAAAGACTGTCTTTCTATGCCTGCATGAATATACTTTTATCACATAAATACGAGTTGCATCAGTTATTTTCACAAAATTGTTGAATAATCTTCAAATCAGATTTAGGTCGTTTACTTAACTCTTAAAAATTTACACTACCGATAAAACTAACTTTTTGTTGATTATGTTAATACAAGGGGGTGTTTATCAACAGAGTTCTTCCTCACTTTATCACGTACACTTAACGTAGACAACAAAAAAATCACAATGTTTTTATTTATTTATTATCTCTTCTTCTTAAAATATCGTATTCTTTCATTATAGACTTATTATTATTATTATTATTACTTTCTACATGATTTTTGTAGACCTTTTGTTTCACTTCCTAACTGTTCATAGTCATAATTTTTCTATCCTTCATCAATATAATACTCAATTTCTATCTTACGGCAGGCCTTGTATTCTCTATTCCAATCATTTTTAATCCTTACATCACGGGCCCGGCATGGCCAGGTGGTTAAGGCATTCGACTCCTAATCTGAGGGTCGCGGGTTTGAATCCCAGTCGCACCAAACATGTTCGCCCTTTCAGCCAGGAGGACGTTATAATGTAACCGTCAACCCCACTATTTGTTGGTAAAAGAATAGCCCAAGAATTGGTGGTGGATAGTGATGACTAGCTATCTTTCCTCGAGTCCACTACTAAATTAAGGACGGCCTTCGTGTATCTTTGAGCGAAATAAAAAAAAACACCTTACGTTGTGTTTCTGTCATCTTTTCATTTTGGACGAATACCTGTCTTCATTTTTCTGGACAATATTTTCATTGTAAATGTCATGGGTTTGGAATCATACGATCTCTTTTCTTGCTGTTTCGTCTTTGTCATTCACAAGTTAATATTTTGTTGTTATAACTTCTAAGCTAACTCAGTTCTTAGTTTTCATTATTAACAAGTTAACACACTTTCTTTTCTGCACTAGCTATTCTAAATTTTGACCTGAGAGACTAGAGGGCTATTCAACTCCTGTGCTATTTGAATAGTAGGTTTTGGCTGTCACCCTTATAACACACCGACGACATAGAGAACACGTGCAGAATCATAATGTGCTGCGCTGACCACTGGGCCACTTTAAACTATATAAGAACGAAAGAAACACCCTTAATTTTACATTGTTGTATTTAAAAACGTGATACAACTAAACACTACTAAAACAAGTATGTATGGTAAACTACTCTGATAGTGTACTACACAGCATAAAACTAAATATACTTAACTAAACAGTAAAAACACCCAAACTAAATAGCAATGAAAAGACATGCGATAAAAATAAATTGTATTAAAACTAAAAACGTAGTAAAGGGGAAAGGAGTAAAAACTAACAATGTCATAAGATTAAAAACTAAACTATTATAACAACACTAAGAGTACAATAAAATGACATTAAATTAATTGTAAAAAATTGACAGGACAGTAAAAAACGGAATAAACTATATTAAAATTAACAAACAAGGAGACGTAATACACTTAGGGTGTAGTAAGGCTTAAAATGTATCTGATTAGTTCAGGAATAGCATTGTATCATAAGGTCATGGAGATTTTATGAAAACAACGTATTTAGGTACTAAAGTATTTACGTTTTCTATCCACTCCTTTGACTTACAATTTATTGTACAGTTGTAATTTTTATGGAAACAGAAGCATATAAAATATGAAAATTTTGGCACAAGCCTGATCATCGCATCTTTATTTTATAGTGTACGCATGTCACAGAAAGAAATTATAAATATTGTTAAATATGCTATTCAACGCTTATTCTTCAGAAATTTAACGAAATCTGCATCGTAATATGCAGTATAACAGACTTGGTTCTAAATCATTGTCATATGAGCCTTTGTCAACCTTTAAGTCTTACTTGTTATCTAGTTAACAGTAACAGAATACATAACCGTTTCATCGCAAGGCAGTTTGCCTTTCTCCAGCCATCACTTTCGCATGACAGATAATTTTCTGCAAACCGAATATGTAAGTACTAAGCATATCTCCAGTGGCTCATCGGGTCTCATCTGCGGCGACACAACTATTCTGGTAAAATGCAGTTAACTCTTTTAAAGATCAAATAAAATCTATATTATATCATGATTAATATGTTGCCAGATATTTTTTAAGAATATCGTTTTTGGTTTCTACTTCAAATACGACATTTTCGTTTCTTAAAATTTATAAAGACGTTTGTAATTCTTGGTTATCGTGAATCTTATATGGTATAAGTTTTGTCATAAAAAAGGTTCACTGTTTTGAAAAACTGTTATCCTTTCAACATTACTTAACAAAGCTGTTCATTTTTGAAGCTAAAATCTCAACTCTTATTGACTACTTTCGTGCGTATTAACAATAATTAGTACTCTGCTGTTCATCGAACTATGTAAATATAAAGCATTGAAAAAGTTTAACTGTGTTATTAATTGTATCTACAAATCGAATTAATATTTATTTTAAAAGCAGCTGTTAGAATACAAAACTACTATCGTAAAATGACAACAATGCAACATTTAACCGCTTGGACGTATAGTTTCAAAGCGTCTTGTGTGTTTTCAAAAGAGCATCAACAAACCTTATGCAGTCCATAGTACATTGGGGTACACTGTATCATGTTCTAATACTGTATAACTAAGTTGTGGGGTCTGATCAAGATTCTGTTATCTGAATGATTGTTCAATTAACAAAAGCTTTCTAACTGAGAAGATGAACACTAAAATGATCCACCTAGATGGCTCGGCTATGTTGTTTCTAAAAATACAACATACACTGTGCATGTTGTGGTATGTATGGCTCGACCATGTTGTTTCTAAAGATGCAACATACACTGTGCATGTTGTGGTATGTATGGCTCGACCATGTTGTTTCTAAAGATGCAACATACACTGTGCATGTTGTGGTATGTATGGCTCGACCATGTTGTTTCTAAAGATGCAACATACATTGTGCATGTTGTGGTATGTATGGCTCGGCTATGTTGTTTCTAAAGATGCAACATACATTGTACATGTTCTGGTATGTATGGCTCGGCTATATTGTTTCTAAAGATGCAACATACATTGTACATGTTCTGGTATGTATGGCTCGGCTATGTTGTTTCTAAAGATGCAACATACACTGTGCATGTTGTGGTATGTATGGCTCGGCTATGTTGTTTCTAAAGATGCAACATACATTGTACATGTTCTGGTATGTATGGCTCGGCTATGTTGTTTCTAAAGATGCAACATACACTGTGCATGTTGTGGTATGTATGGCTCGGCTATGTTGTTTCTAAAGATGCAACATACACTGTGCATGTTGTGGTATGTATGGCTCGGCTATGTTGTTTCTAAAGATGCAACATACATTGTACATGTTCTGGTATGTAACTGCAGTAACATCAAATATACATCGTTGATAAATTCTGAATTGTTAATGAATCTTTTTAGCAAAGGACAACAAAATACACAATTTGTTTTCATTCTTTATTTTTCAAAAGGTGTTTTATATCCTTGTTGTAATGTCTTATTTTACGTACATGTTTTAACATCACTAAAGTTAACAGGTCCTTTTAACATATTTTACATTTTTAAAGTTTGTTTTAGCTGCTATCAGATTAATCATTCTTTTTAACTGTCGTAAAACTAAATGCTCTTTGAGTCTTAAAATCTAAACGTTTATTTTAACATCCATTGAAGTTAACTGTCTCTTTAACACACTTTAAATTTTAAAAAAGTGTGTTTTAACATTCACGATAAAGCACGCATTAATGTTATCATATCTTGTATTTCAGTACATATTAAAAATAACATTGTTTCTCCCATTCATTAACTTTCAACATGTTTGCCAAATTAGTTATTATTATTAAGACTTAACGTCATCTTAAATTAACAAGTAGATTTTAACATTCTCTACAGTTAACAAACCTGTTTTGGCATCCCTACAGTAATACGATATAGAATAACAATGGCCTGATTACACTATGTCCCATCATTTTAGAATATGTTATAAGACGTAATAACCATTGAAAACCAACTCCTAACTCTTTACGCTACAAAATACGGTTCTAAATATATACACTTATATCTTCTTACGTTGTTGTCTGTACGACAGTAAAGGAACATACACTATTTTCGTGTTGCTTATGCAAACTAGACAAACATTGAAAAGTGTAGCTCAGGGTGAATGAAAAACCTATTGATTTCTCCACGCATCAAGATTTTCCAAAATGCAGTATATTATCTCCGATATAGATGTATATGTTTAATATAGTGGTCATCACGGAGAATTATAAGCTGCAAGCAGTATCATTTCTTGGTAAAACATTTTATCTCCATTCTGGAGCATAAACTAATTGAACAATAGCTAATATCTATAAACTTGGGAATCACACATCTTTGATCTTCACACAACTCTAAGTTTCTTAACCCACGTATTGATATTTTTACGAGGGTAATTTTGTGCTATTTTATTTTCAATGTAAGATGTTTCAGATTTAATACTTAATTTGTTTGATCATAGAATTATTTTTGGTATATTTTTTAAAGTTTCAACTTCTTCTTGCTATTTTAGTTTGGTCTAGTTTACACCGTAAGATGTCTTCACGAGCTCCAGGCTGGTCATGTTGTGTCCAGGTTGCTGAGGATTTATTTATTTTCCCGGTAACATTTCCCACAGTTACATAATATTATATTTATTTTTAGCTTCCTAAAATGATCTTTTATATTGCCCTTATTAGGTTTTGTTCACATTATGAGCTGATGTCATCGATTATAGACACAATTCACTGATGTAGGTTCGCTACAGTCCAAATAACTAATCATAATAAATTTATTTTAGTATTGTAAAATAAACCCTCTTTTAAAAAATTAATTTATAAATGTATCGGAAACATCCTGTAATACTTATCGCCAAATGACCGTTTTAATAATGTTATAAATTTTATTTAATGACGATAGGTATTTCTGATCTTATCCATCAGGTAGTTTCTGTTTTTATTGTTTCTTGTAGAATTTGAGCGAGTTGTCAAGGTCACATAATATAGGGATGCTTGAGTTTGTATGTAAGAAGGTTAAGTTTGTTGTACAAGGGACTTATAGGTTTTTGTTGGTTCAGAGTTTTATGTTTTATGTTGATGTTTTATCTCTGTGTTAGAAACATTCAACTATGCCGTACAGGCGTATTCTACGACTGGCTTTACGTGTGTTTTATGTAGGTTGAGTGTTGTGTTTGGTGAAGCTCCGCGACTGTTATCTATCAGACAACAAGATGTCTTGATCTAAACCAGATCAGATTTTTCATACCCTTAATATGTTCAATCCACGTTAGTTTCGAATCGTAAATAAATCCTGAGAATTCTGCAGGTGTGGCGATTTTGTTCTGCTTGTTTTGATGATTTTGTAAATAATAGTACTTGTGTTTCATGTGTGTTTATTTTGATCTTCCTTTTGTAACAGAATAGTTCTATTTCGTTTAACAGTGATTATATATTGTATGATATTGTTATTGGATTTCTAGCACTCTTCCAAGTGACCACATTGTCTGAGAGCTGTAAACATAGTGTAACATTTTATTTTTTAAAGGTATTTTGCTTATACACATAATTAACAAGGTAAAGCTAAGTACTTTTCCTTCTGGGATTTCTGCCTCAGGAGTGTAATATCCGAGAATGTGCGGTGCACATTTACTCAGATGCTTCTATCACCCATGAAGTTTGATAATCAGTGAGTAAGTTAAGTTAGAAGTCCCGTTTTGTATAATTCATACCTAAGACCGCTGTGCCAAATTGTGTTCAATGTTTTCATTAAGTCGAGGAAACATCCAACCGTGCAGTGGTTTTCTCTGTTAACGTGCAGTCGATATTCAGTTATTATACAAGTATTATTCCCCATATATAAATAACTGACAATATTCGAGTTATTCACAAGTTGTTCATCGGTGGCTCAACGGTAAGAATGAAGTTTTTATTGCTAAAAATCGTAGTTCGATACTCTCAGTAGGCACAGCGCGGGATAGCCTATTGTGAACCTTTATGCTTAATGCCAGGAAAGCACAGTCACTCACAAAATATTACTTTCAACATATAAAGAGCTGATATTATTCAGTTAATGTAAGTTTTAATTTCGAAATATGTCCAAACTAACACTATCCACGTGTTACACGAGTACCGCTCTAGCATATCCTACCGACCATTGGTATAGTGCTAAATCTTATAGTGTAGGAATCCTATCAAATTTCTGTCCTTCGGGTAATGTCATAATCACATTAAGTAATTTGTATTCAAAATTTAATTTTAAATACTGGATTTTAGGTGTAACAGTTGTCCCGACGGCATTACATTCCTGCTAACGACGATATTGGTTTGAAGTTCGCGCAAAGCTACTCGAAAGCTATATGTGCTAGCCGTTCCTAATTTGCCAGTGTAAGACTAAAGAGAAGGCAGCTAGTCATCACCACCAACTCTTAGGCTACTCTTTTACCAACGAGTAGTGGGACTAACCGTCACATTTATAACGCCCCCACGGTTGAAAGGGAAAGCATGTTTGGTGTGATGGGGGATTCGAACCCGCGACCCTCAGATTACGAGTCCAACGTCTTAACTACCTGGCCATGCTGGACCAACGAAGATATTCAGTTACAGATCTTATTCTTTGAGAAGAAACAACATGTGAGCTCTTACCCTGAGGAAAAAGATGTTTGGAGCAAAAATGAACTGTCGTAAATAGGTTTCAAAACCCGTCAAACTTGAAACAGTTGATAAGTTTCTGAAGACAGTGATTAGCATTTATTAAAATATACAAACAAATGCTCAATATATATGGTGACTTCACAACCACGGGGAACCGAAAAATGTAATATTTGTCGGCTGCAGCTTTACTGAAATGTCCACTGTATAATTGTTACAATGAAAGCACTATTTATGTCTCAAAACATTCCAGATATATATCATGTTTTCACGTCAGACCCTAACTGCTCAAAACTCCGTAATAACAATTAATCAAAACATTATTTAAACTATCTTTAAAAGCAACAAGCTGAAAACAAAGCAAATAAAACATAATCTTAAAACATCCTGGTCTGTGGTGAAGTTTGCTTGTTTGTTTGTTTTTTTAATTTCGCGCAAAGCTACTCGAAGGCTATCTGAGCTAGTCGTCCCTAATTTAGCAGTGTAAGACTAGAGGGAAAACAGCTAGTCATCGCCACTCACCGCCAACTCTTGGGCTACTCTTTTACCAACGACTAGTGGGATTGACCATCAATTATAACGCCCCCACGGCTGAAAGGGCGAGCATTTTTTGTGTGACAGGGATTCAAACCCGCGACCCTCAGATTACGAGTCGAACGCCTTAAGTCACCTGACCATACCAGGCCAGTGATGAAATTATTTTCAAACCTACTCCCATGCAAATAATATCAAATAACCACGATGTATAAATACATGCGTATCTAAGTAAAGACCACAGAATATCAAGAATCATACTAAGAATTAATGGTTCCGGGAAATGTATTTTCATGAGACTGAATTGTTGGGCGATAGAAGAGCGTTCAAAATCAGCTAAATATCAGCAAATCTTTTCCACAGTGAACAGGTTCGCAATTTTTGTCAGTCCTATAGGACATTAAAACCAACAGAGGACTCTTTACACTATGAGGAAAAGTGAGAAGAATGATCCGTATCAAATGGACATGCGTATGCGTGACACATGAATCATAATTCTAGGGCCCGGCATGGCAAGGTGGATTAAGGTAATGTTGTTGTCTCCTTTACAACATGAGATGCATGACAGAGTAGCTAGCGGAAGTCATCTTCTCTCCAGCAATAGGTATCACATATTCTATTATACATTCCTGCTGTTTTAGGCACTATTTATCCCCTCCCCTGACAAGTCCAGATTTCCACAATTCTTAAGTAACCGAGACACCTGGATTATGTGACCTATTCTCTAGGGAATTTTCGCTGAATCGTCTACATGTGATAAGAAAATACAACGATATTTGTGTGAGTTTTCATTTTGGTAGATTGATCATCAGAACCAGTGGTAAATATTTGTGTGGTCACTAGTTGCCTGAAACTCCACAACTCTCGAGCAACACTTTCTACTTATCTTTATCTAGGTTGTCAAACAGTAGGATAGAGTTCTTGCTTATTTAACCCGAGTAACAAAACAATGAGTTGAGGGGTGGGACGTCTCCAACGCCTAGGTAAATATGAATCCTATCGAACAAATGTACTCTTCCATAATTATTCTCTAATAAAGTACGAAAAAAACTTTTGAAGTACCCACATTTATGATTCTTGCTGGGATTCGTGTGCAATACCACAGGTCCAGGTTCAAGTCTTGTAAGTACGACGTGTAACATGTACGACATGAACTACGTGACAAAGTACCAAATCCATTAAATGCTAAAGTAATGTGTGACCTTTGCTTTATGTTTAGTTTGATACTGATATGCCGTGTTTATCAGGCAGGTAGTGGCACTGCCTATGTAGGGATGGTTCAGATTGTTTAACGAAATTTCATTTTAAATATCTTTTCAACAGGTCGTCAAAACTTTACAATGATATACCGCGATTCTTTTTATAGCAATATCTGTGTAATACTGAGTCACGTATTCTGGTAATGTCTGTAAATATCACAGTAAAAAGTTTGAATTTCTTGTTCTTCTTTCTCCTGATTCTTTTCTTTTTATTAATTGAAAAACCTAAACAATGGTATCTTACAAATGCAATGAGATGACATAGTTTCAAACAGAGTACTTGCTTTTGTAACTGTTATAATATCTAATTGCAACACTAGAGGGACATTTACTAGAGCGCAAAGCTCCGCCACGCATTGTTGATCATATTCAGCCATAAAACAAAATATGCAAATGTTACTGTATGTCTGTCTTTATCAACCGATACGGTCCTGTTTCAGCAAGACAATGAGTAATATCACTCTACATATCTCATTAAGTTTTCATCAAAATCCGATCATTTTTGACTGAGTTATAGAGCAAAGACAATATGAAAAATCGGTCCTCGTATTGACAGCTAGGGATTGTTTGGATTTTAGTGACCTTATTCTGACCTTGGCCTTTCATTTCAACGCTCCAAAAATTAAACATTTCTAAGATGAATCAAATTTCAAATGTATACCAGCTTTCGTCCAAATCCATTCAGCTCTTTTTAAGAAATCTTTCTGACAAACATAGACGCATACATATATGGATGATTACATTTTAAAAATCATAATTCTAGGGCCCGGCATGGCAAGGTGGGTTAAGGCGTTAGACTTGTAATCTGAGGGCCGCGGGTTCGAGTCCATGTCACGCAAAAGATGCTTGCCCTTTCAGCCCTGGGTCGTTATTATGTTACGGTCAATCCCACTCTTTCTTGGTAAAAGAGCAGCCCAAGAGTTGGCGGTGGATGACGATGACTAGCTGCTTTCCCTCTAGTCTTACATTGCTAAATTAGGGACAGCTAGCGTAGATAGCCCTTGAGTAGCTTTGCGCGAAGTTTAAAAAAACAAACAAACATAATTCTAGTGTAAACGACATTATCATTGCCCCTTGAAGTTAGCACGCAAAAAATTAACATATAGCAATGTATATAGTTATTCAATCACAATTAAGTTTAAGTTACCTTAATTCTGTCTGTTAACAAATATTTAGTTTTTTGAAAATTTCATACACTTCCTTTGTTGAATTGTTTTTCTTTACTTGTAATAGTATATCTGTGCAGGTGAACGTATGGCATATCATTTTTGACCGGTTTGTTTTTAGTTTACTCGAATACTTTTATTTTATATCTACAGCAAAAAAAAATGAAAATTGTCCGTTATTTATTTTATTCTTCCTTACACAAAACATTTTCAACTTCAACTGTTAGTGTGTAGAAACTCTGTATCCGAGAAGAATGTATAACGAGTTTTTTGTTTCATTTCTTCTGGAGTTAACACTAGCACTAGTATCCCCATTTTATGTAAATTGACAAGTCTTTTCTTTTTTTGTGCCGTTCATCAAATGTTTGAATTTTGACTTTTTATTATAATATTAAACTACTTTTCTTCATCTATAGCTCAGCAGATGGATATTTTATGCATGATTTGTCAAACCGACCGTGCTGAATATATAATACATCATTATTTTCATTCTTCATTCACCAGTTAATTTTTTATTACGTAAGAACACGTGTTTTCGCTCGTTAGTAAGATAACTGCCATTCCTTAGTAAAAACCGAAAATGTTTATAATTAGTATTTGATCTCAGTGTGTCCCCGAGAAATGCGTAAAGCATAATAAGGTTGAAATCTATTTAGGAGAAGGTATTTTTGTTACTACCACCGACATTTCTATAATTTAACCTATTTCATGTGAATATAAGTAATGTTAGCTTGGTATAAAAAATACAATATATTCCATATTTATCTATGGATGTACTAGCCACACCTCTAACAGACTTTGCCAGTTATGCTACTGACCAGAGTTGTTGTACTTATTCAGGAAATTATATTCACATTTACATTATTAAAATGCTTACGAAGTTTTAGTATATGCTCAAAGATCTGTAAGTGAACTCCTTGCATATTCGTATAAGAACATCAGCTTTGGTTGTATATGTTTTATATGTTCGTTCTAGACGCTTGCGAGCTATTTTATAAGCTGTGTGTAGAGTGGAATGTGTTTGTTTGTTTTTCCTTTATTACTGATAACACATTGTTGTTTAACATAGTAATGATCAGAACTGTTAGGTTGTCCAGAAATAAATGTTGTTTTAGAACTGCGAAGTTTGGAAACGCATAAACTAGTGTTGTAAAACATGCGTTAATCAAAGTAAGCACCATTTGCTTCAACACACTTTTGCCAATGTGTAACGATGCTGTTTATGCCCCTTCTGTAAAAATCAGAGCTTCTATGGTCAATGAACTTTCTGAAAGGTTCTTTTGCAGCTGTCTGGTTTTAGAAAGCGTTAATTGTTTAAAACGTTGTCAAAGTGTTTGAATAAATTAAAAATATCTAGGGGAAAGGTCTGGGAAATAAGGTGGATGAGATAGAACCTTGATTCCCAATTTGTTCAATTTTTGGAGTGTCATCCTTGACAGGTCTCATAATGACGATTTTGTTGATCATCAGTCAGTTCATATGGAACACACTTATTCAATGTTTTTGTCTTTCCAATCGCACTCAGGTTGTTGGCAATGCTTGATTTGCTTGCGCCTAGCTTTTTCTGCAAACTGACATATTGTTGTGCGAGGGTCCATCTCAACTGCTTCCCTTAATGTGTTTTCATCTAAAGATGGCTTCCTTTCACGATCTTCGTGGTCTTCAAGACTTTTATCTCCATGTCGAAACCTATATGTTTAGTAAGAGATTCACGGCCGAATGCCTGGTTGATGTTTCGTGTAGTTTCGGTAGCTTTTCGTTCAAGTTTGAAGTGGAGAGGAAAATCAGACAAAAGTCCTTGTTGTCCATGTTGCCTTAGGGGTTGCAAAATTTACTCTGAGTAGAGTTGAAACAACAGACAATTAAGACACCTTGTAAGCGACAAACGTTGGATAAAACGAACCAAAGATACGTTACTCAATATTTGGCTTCTGAATGCCGTCGTGAGAATTCCGACGTTTATTTCTGGACAACATAATACAATACGATAACCAGTCGGCATGGTCATCTGGTGATTTTTGTTGTGTTTTTTCTTTTGAGAAACTATTTCGTCTTCCATAAAGTTACACTTTATACGGCCGACTACTAGAAGGTTTTGTTTGTTTTTGAATTTCGCACAAAGCTACTCGAGGGCTATCTATGCTAGCCGTCCCTAATTTAGCAGTGAAAGACTAAAGGGAAGGCAGCTAGTCATCACCACCCACCGCCAACTCTTGGGCTACTCTTTTACCAACGAATAGTGGGATTGACCGTCACATTATAACGCCCCCACGGCTGAAAGGGCGAGCATGTTTGGCGCGACCGGGATGCAAACCCGAGACCCTCAGATTACGAGTCGCATGCCTTAACACGCTTGGCCATGCTGGGCCCCTACCAGAAGGTATAAGTGACTTTTCAATGCGGACAGCCAATTATAGATAAGAAAAAAAAAAGAGTGTAAATTTGCTACTATACAACTAGATAAATAGATATCTACAAGATAGAAAAATATGTCATCAGCATCCCATAACGACACAAAGAAACAAACAGACGTCTTTATGAATAATCAAATAAAGTACTGATCTTGTAGCTTAGAGGACAGGCAGACATTCTTCAAAATGCAATAGAAACGACAAAAATGTACATAAACAGAGAAGTAAGTAACGTTTCACTATGTAAGCAGATGTAAGCAGAGGTAAAATTACTCTTTCCCATTCCTCACCACTACGATGCACAGTTTGTTTGTTTTGTTCGAGAGCTATCTTTTTTCACAGTCCCTAATTTTAAAGTGATAAACTAGAGGAAAGATAGTAAATCAACACCACCGACCACTAGTTCTTGGGCTATCCCAAGGAGTAGTGGGATTGACCATAACATTATAACGACTACACGGCTGAAAGGACAACCATGTTCGATGAGGGGATTTGAATCCACCACCCGCAGTTTGCGAATCATATTAAGCCAACTTAAATTAAATTATGTGCAAAAGTGTTAGGACAAAGTATTAGATTTCAGACTACTTTCAAAGAACAAAAGAAGGTATATCATATGTAAAACATCAAACTTTGTTAATATTCATACTTAGTACAACAGAAACTCAGTGGAAGTGCTTGAGTTCAGCAAACAGTTAGTACTTTGTGTGTCCCCATTTTGCTTTAATAACTGCAGACAGAATTTCAGGCATTGTTGCAATATACGTAATCTAAGTGTCCTTTAGAATTTTACTCCAAATGTCTCTAATACACTCCCATAGTTTCTTTGGAAGTAACTTTTGTCAAGTTTGTGATCTATCAAGTCTCATATCTGCTTAAATAGGTTGAGATCGGGGTTCCGTGGGGGCCATTGCATCATTTGAATAGCTCTAGCGGCTTCCTTCTTAGCTAAGTAATTTCTGAATAGGTTGGATGAGTTTTTGAAATCAATGTCTTCTTGGAAGTAGAATTCTTTGCTAATATTACTTAGACCATTAGGTATAATATTGCAGATCAGTATCTGATGGTACTTGCATTGGTCCGTTATTCCAACTATTTTGCAAGTATCTCCTGTTGTCTCAGCAGAAAAACGCCCCAAAACTATCACACTGTCACCCCCATGCTTCATAGTAGGTGCTATGCATTCAAGTAAGTATCTTTCACCTTTCTTCCGCCGGACGTACAACTTACGCTTTGAACCAAATATTTCAAACTTGGACTCGTCCGTCCATTACACTCTTTTCGAATCATCAAAAATCTAGTTTTGTATATTTAGCAAATTTAAATATCTTGATAATACCTAAAGATTAAGTAAAGGTTTATTAATTGCTATCCCAAATATTCCATTATTATTGAGTATTCTTGATACTGTAGGTCTAGACACTTATATTTCATTTGATACATGGTCGTTTCTTTCATGCTTGAGATCAATGTTAGTCTTCCTTCTGTCTCGAAGGCTGAATAAACGAAAATACTTAACATCAGTATCATTGAGTTTATATGTTCTGCCTTTTCCTTTCCTATTTTCAAATTCATCTGTCTCGGTCTCACAGTGTACTTGACAGTGTTTGGAAAGTGTTTCAGGTCTGCAGAAGTTTGTTATAAAATCCAACCAGCATCACGTAACGATTTTACTCGAACTCTCTGCTCTCCTGACAATTCCCTACGCTTTATGGGCCGTGGTATGACAAAAAAAAAACACTTAAAGTTTAGCGCTAAACACTTGTTTTATCAAGGTGTTTTGTGGGGTGTTATTAAACTGATTTATTCAAGCATATAACGGTATCATATGCTAGCCTCTTTCTCTATAGTTACGACAATGCATAGTGTACCATAACAGTTTTTTCGGGCTCTAAATTTGATCAGTATGTTCATTCAAGCAGAACCCTTATAACATGCCCTTGGTACAAGTATATAGGAATTCTAAATAACGATATGTATTCTCACCCTGGCTCATTCTATTGTCAACAGGAATCAGTGAAGAATTGCCACAGTGTTGAAATTTATATTCTGACATGGAGTAATTAGCCCCATAAAACAGAAAGAATGACAAAATGTTGTCTTGTCCTAGTAATTTTGCACAGCACTGTACAGAAAGAAAAATACCATTCAGTGCACGTTTATAGATTTGCAACGCTAAAATCCGAGATTCGACTTCCCGTAATAAACAGAACGCAGATAGCTCAATGTGTAACTTTGCCTTAAACAAAAAGTAAGCCACTTACTATAGGTTTTGAGAGTGATGATTTATAAAACAAGGTATTTTACGTTGCATGTTTCTCCTGGAATAGCCGACACTGGTGACAAACTTGTAACCAAGACACCTAACGACAGTGTCCCTCATCTTCTCTCCCTCCACCTCTTTTGCCACATTCGAAAAATAAAAAACACCCTAGTCTATAAAATGCTATTTTGAGATAAAAGAGAAGGCACCTATAACTTGCTATAAGACCGTAGTATTATGCTTAATTCATTTTTAAAAACCGCATTCTTTATTTGGCCACTCAGGATTTCTCGAGGTTTTTTCCTGGCTACACACTTCTCCCAATATCACAGCTTATATACGTATAGCGTTTCAGCCACTCGTACATTTATTCTATCTCATCGAGCCAGATGAACATGCTGGCTTTCATTTAAAAGAGACGAATGTACGTTCTTTCTTTTTCGTAAAACTCATAAGTTCATAAAGTTCATAAATAATTGTAATGATATTATTTTCCAAAAGGATACTTTGATATCTAAACTTAAATAAAAGATTTTAACAGATGCATCAAAGTATTAAAAGTTATTGTAACGAAGCACGGTATTGTATATGGTGAAACAAGTGTGTAAAATACGTACAACCAAAACAGTTAAAACAACGAGAGAAATATTTTTACCATTCCTCTGATTAGGGACCAAATCTTCCCGTAGCTCACTCAAACAGAATAATAAAACTTTAAAAATAATACCATATAAGATGTAGAATAAAATAAGTAGACTGTAATATGACTTGGGATAAAATGCTTTCCCTCTGAAAATGAACTTATATGAAGTGAAATATGATTCGAAGTAAAATGCTTTTCTCCTGAAAGTGTAGTCAGATAAAATGTAATATCACTTGGGATAAAATTCTTTTCTCCTCAAAGTGCACTTGGATGGAGTGTATGACTAGGGCTAATATTCTTATTTGTTATTTTCTTTCTTTCTTTACTAATCAATGAAGATTTACTAACACTTAAGCCTCTTAGTGTGGGGGACATGAGCTGGATTTTATTCAAAATCTCTCTTATTTTGATCCCCGTCTCCTTGTCTTTTTAAAGTCTTGAATTAAAGCGAAAGCCGAGTAGTGATTGGCCACTAGTCACAGATTTAAAAGGAGACGCCAGGAGTTTGGCTGTTAGCCAGAGATAGTGTAACATCGTAATGTAATAAAGGAGACACATTCTTCACTGGGTTTGTTCTAGCATTGTCTGACGTTTCGTAGAAATTAGTTTCACTAAGATTAATTCATTCGAAGCTTCATCTTGTAAGAAAACGTTTAAAGATAATGTTAGGATCTTTCTATTTTAATTAGGCTATTCTTTGGGTTTTCATACATGAGAAGATATACTCGTTTAAGCGTAAAGTATTACAAGCAACAGTCTAGACGCAAAATATATGTTTATTCATAAAATTTCTGTCTACGTACAAACAACAAAAGATAATATTGTAAAGAGGCATGTATCAGTTGCTTATACGTTAGTTTCCAAACCTTAATTTCAGTGGAGAGAAAACGTTTGGAATATGTTTGTATATATATATATACACTGCTTGCCAAAATCTTAAGGCCAATGAACATAAAGAAAAAAATATGCATTTTGCGTTGTTAGACTCAACCACTTATATGAGTAGAGCTTCGAAAGATGAAAATAAAAAGGGAAAATAAAAAAAAAACTCTTTTAGCATTTAATAGGGAAAATTTGAACACTATGAAATTAGCCTAAATACTAGTTGGTCAAAAGTTTAAGACCATACCAAAAAGAAGTCCTAAACAGGGTAGGAAGTGCCCAACAAGAAATCTCAGTAGTGAATTGCACGGCCGTCATTGCGAATAACTTCAAACATTCGCTTTGGCATGGTCGATATAAGGGTTTACAGAGGCTGGCTGGAATATTATTCGAAGTGGCTTCACGAAGATCATGCACTATTTAGAATTGTCGTCCATTTCTATAGACTTCCCTTGCCATCCATCCCTAAACATTTTCAATGGGGTTCAGTTCGGACGAACACGCTGGATGGTTCAAAAGAATCATGTTATTCGCCATGAAAAAGTCCTTTGTCCTGCGAGCATTGTGAATTGCACCGTTATTCTGCTGAAAGATCCAGTCATTTCAACACAAGCGAGAGCCTTCAGTTTGCTGCTTATTGATGCCCCTGTATAACCTAAAGTTCCATTGTTCCATGGAAGGAGAAAGCACCCCAGATCATGATGGAGCCTCCTCCACTGTGTCGTGTAGAAAATGTCTCCGGTGGGATATCTTTATCGTGCCAGTAACGTTGGAAGCCATCTGGACCATCCAGGTTAAATTTTTTCTCATCAGAGAACAAAACCTTCATCCACTTTTCTTCTTCCCATGTTTGGTGCTCCTCAGCAAAGTTTAACCGAGCTGTTTCGTGGTGTGGAAAGAGGCGTGGTCTTTTAAGACGTTTACAGTTTTTAAAGCCTTTCTCCTTGAGCTGCATTCTGCGTCCGTAAGGGCCTTAATTTGGTTCGACGATCGACTGGTGTCTTGGCGGACAACCCGTCGAATCCTCCTGCTCAACGCTGGCGAAATTTTCGTGGGCCGACCACTTGAAATTCTCGTTCCGTATCCCTCAGGGTCTTTTAAGAAATTTGCAACAGCAGGTTTACTACGCCCAATCTCACCAGCATTGGCACGTTGAGAGAGACCTTGATTTTGCAGCTCAACAATTCTGCCACGTTCAAACTCTGTCAACTTTTTAGCCTTTGCCATATTTTTGCCCAATGTAACACAGGAGGTGTCAGGGGGAGATGTTGACAACGCTAATACTTGAACACAAATGACTAAATTTCGTTACGTGTTTACCGATTAACGCTTCGTTTCAGTATGGTCTTAAACTTTTGACCAACTAGTATTTAGGCTAATTTCATAGTGCTCACATTTTCATTATTAAATGCTAAGAGAATTTTTTATTTTTGTTTTCCCTTTTCTTATTTTTATCTTTTGAAGCTCTACTCAAATAAGTGGTTGAGTCTAACAACGAAAAATGCATATTTTTTCTTTATGTTAATTGGCTTAAAAATTTTGGCCAGCAGCGTATATGTATATATACGTTTCATTTAAATCTCATAAGAAAATATATTGTACTTAATGGTCGTTTGACTTTATTTTTGATAAAAGTTTTATATTGGTAACTTACATTCATCTCTTTATTCGATAAAAATGTTTTTAAATATTATGATGTTACTTACTTTGAGATATGCGAAATCGTTGTAAGATGCACTCACATCGAATCATGGAAAATGTTCAAAATTAATTGATGTAGTAAGAGAGCTGTTTTAAATGTATTATCAATAGTTTATTCAAGCTGAATAACGAACGCTTATATATTATTGAAACTGAAAGTCCACTAGACATCATAGAGATATCGTACCCTCCTAGAGAGTCCGTTATAATGGCACTGTGATAACATTGACGTTACTAGCTCTACTACATTGGATTATCTTAACCCTAAAAAGAGTTCCATGCCCCTGTTACGAGTGCACAACTATGTTCTCTGAGTGTTTCCTTAACTCCAAATACAGCACAGTAAATGCTCACTAGGTGATGATAGTGGTATACCTTTAAAGAGATCTTCTAGGTCTCAGTACATAAGTTCTAGAAGATTCCTTGAATAGGAATGTGGTAAAAAGTCCAGTGTAAAGCGGTACCAGGTCAGAGTAGTTTCAAATAAACCTCATTAATTAAACGTACTATCAAATATTCATCGATGAAAACAACGTTATCTTTTTTTTAACGGGACTGCAACAACACTTTTATTTCCTTTCCCGTACATACCAAGCACCCGACTTAATACTGAAGCAACAGTCCTTTTTTATTATATGCACATGTATACCAGTCCATTCGTTCACTGGTGACATTTCACTCCTCTGTCTACGAGATTTGCCTGATGGAGTAACATTGTCCTTTTAACGGGTCAACATTAGTTGCTATTGTTGTTCTTAAAAAATAATTCAGTTATATGGTATTACTATATTCAGTCATATGGTACTACTATATTCAGTCATATAGTACTACTGTATTAAGTCATTTAGTACTACTATATTCAGTCATATGGTACTACTTACTATATTCAGTGAAAAGATTCACCAGATGTAAAAATTATGCTGTTATTTGGTACTCTGATTACATACGGCATCCGTTTAATAAGTTTATACTGTTTGAAAGTAACGAACTATTCTAAGAACTTTGTTTATTTTTGAATTTTTAGCGAAAAGTTACGCAAACGGTTACCCATATCACTAATTTTTAATTAATAAACTCAATGACAGGCAACAAGTTAACAGCACCCGTTGCCTACTATGGGACAACTCTTGTCTGTCTGAAAAGTAGGATCTAACAAACGTATCGAACGCGTTGTTGCTATAACAACTAAGAACCCTTGGATTCACAGTTCGGGCATGCAAATCGCTTGGCCATGCGTGATCCTTTTTAAAGAAGTCAGTTTGATGGTTACATTAGAATCTTTAAAATCTTTACAAGAGTGATAATAAACTAGATAACTCTTCTTAGAGTTGGTCCTTACATATGAATATAAAAGTAATCCTTGTGAGGTCAAATATTTTTACTGATTTCTCACCTCACTTTTCAGTTTACTTTCTAGTCAGGATTGCCTAAGTTTATTGTTGCTTTTTTTATTGTTGTTTAAACAGTTGTTAATCAGCTTTACTCGATCGACGTCCATGACATATTTACTACCGTTGGAAACACAGCGGTCTTACACTGCCATATTCCTAACCACATGAGAGATTTCGTTACTGTAACATCATGGACTGAGAAGCCGACTGGAACCGTTATTCAGCCTTCAAGTGTGATGAGTAAGAAATGAACTTTTATATATTGAAATCTTATTTGCTTTTTACATTAGATAGCCACTTAATTAAGGCTACTTCAAAACATCTAATATATATTCATATAAATTATTAAAACGTGACTTTTATATAAACAAATGCATACATTGTTTATTTGATCACTTTCAATGTTATTTATTTAACAAATCTGATCACATTATGCATAAGTGAGCTATTTATTTGCTTTTTCCATTCTGATGCAAAGATTATTTTTAAGTGGTCGTCTGGCGTTAAAATTCATAAATAAGTAATGTACAAACTCTTCCTCAACATTTAAGTTTCTAAACACGGTGGTTTCCAGTTACAACATTTCGTGTCTATCTGTTTTTTGTCTGTTTGTTACGCCTGAATTACGTGTAGTAGATGTTTCTGCTTTAGTTTATTACTTCTTTTGCCTTACTGTAAGAAATCAATACGACCATACTCTTTAGAGATTTGTAACCGTTTTTTGAAGATTAACTATTTATTCAAAAAGAATGCTTATCAAATTAAAACAACGTATGAATACAACAAGATGACGTTAAAAGCTAGCAACGCTTTGGAGTAATGCTATCATTACATGCAAAAAAGAATACTTTATACATGTCTTTTTAACTTGATCTAGACGACTGATGTTATTAGTATATATTTATGTGTACACAAAAACGTAATCTGTTAGTCTATTTAAATACATCACTACCGCTCTGGAAAAGCTTTCTTGTATAAATGGAGGTGAAAACACGCCTTTTTTATATATACATTCAAAACTTATCCTGTTACATTACAGCTGCGTCTTTGTTGAAACTTCTCCCAGATAGTTGTTGTGATTTGATACAAAACATTTAAACTTTACGTTCCGCAATAGCAGCTGTTGAAAAGAGTACATTATAAAACTAGTGACCATAATATTAATGTGTTTTATAGCTAAACATCAAACTGAAATTTAGAGAATTATTTCACTTTATGTCTTTTTTTTTTGTACAATACAACCACATTAGATTATCTGCAGTATCAACAGTGGGAAATGAACCCTTTTTAACATTGTAAGTCCGTAGACTTACCGCTGTCCCACCGGGGAACGTTTTCCCTTTTAAGCTAAATTAAGTCGTGATTTTGGTTTTAGTAAATATAATTTTTATTACCGATTTAGTATATTTTTATATGAATTCAACTTCATGCTTTTATTCTCATTTTGATACGTTTCTGCCTTCCAGAGAAAGACCAGTATTTTTGTCTAGCGCCAATCGTCAGAAGAAACTAAAACTATTCATGATCAGTGACTGTAGTTCTGGTAGTATATGATTTTGTTTTCTCAAGTCTGAAGGTATAAAGAAGTGCTTATTTCGTGTTAATTCGCTTATAATTTATCCATAAAACTAGACGAATATAGTAAATGTATTTTAATGAATTACGTTTTACGTATTATGAATACATGCAATGCAATTTGCGTTGAAATTTAGAAAAGCAAACGAAATGTAAAACAAAAAGTTTGCTTTAGGCTAATTAACGAGAATATTCTAGTATATTCCAAGTAGCAATAGATCACGTGATTCACAAATCTGAAACAGAGTCGTCTTTTGTAATTCGTTAAGTAAGCGGAATACGAAAAAAATGTTATTATAAAACAAAAGAGAAATGGCGTCGTTCGTTTAGTCTTTTATAAAGGTCAGGAGGTCTTACGTGAAACCGTACATTTTACAAAGTGATCTCCGTTATGTTTCGGAAGTACGTTTAAACTAAACATAGGTTGATCCATTATCCATGTAAACAAAGTGTCCATCAGATAACAGTGGAAGCCATGTAAAAACTTGTTTATCTTTAAGCGTATAATGGTATAACATTAGTATGTTATTTACAAAATCATGTACCCTGAAGCCTATGTGTAGTAGATAGATATTTTAAGAAATGTCTTTTTTTGTGTTGTTGTTATGGCTCTGGTCTCTTTTAGTTTCAGTAGGCACTACGTTATCAGAGTAGTACTGTATATACAGTCTCTCTAAACTTCAGTGCAACTTTTCCATAACATTTTCTTGTATCACATAACTTGACTCTCGATTTCACTGGACAATGTAATACGTGACGTCATGTTGTCTGAACAGCTTCTCACTGCCGATAGTTTATATCTTTGCATTAGTTTTCTCTTTGTCTGTCCAATCTAGTTTAATATAGGTTTTAAGTGAATATTATCTGATCACATCTGCGCAGAGATAAATTTTAATGACCTTTTCTTATTTTATTTTTTTCATTTCTAGTCCTCTAATCTCTCTAGACCCAAGTAAGTACTGTTTTATAACACTAGTGTCCAAATTGTTTTCTTTACGAGTTATCTAACGTAATTACTTCCTCTAATAAATCACTAGGCCCGAGTGGACGCTACGTCATGTTTCCAACTGGTGAGCTGCACATTAGAAGCGTGGATATGAGTTATTCTTACCGAAAATATTCTTGTCAAGCAAGAAACCGACTTGTTGGAGAGGTAATTACTAGCGACACCTCGGGACGACTTACTGTTAGAGGTAAATTTGAGAGTGGAAGAATAATATTTTATTCATTAAAATGTTGAAGAATATTTTATCATATTTTACAATAAATTACAAGAGCTGGAACAAATGTAATTCTACTTATTAAATACTTAAGAAAACTCCACGGTTTGGTAATGGTGTGTATCGAAAGGTAAGTTTTAATAGCAACACTGTTTGATTTCAACAATAACGTCATACCGTTATATCCAATTCTAATGAAGCAGAATTCTGTGTGATAATAAAAAAACTACTTCGACGTTTTTTATTCAACTATCCATTAATTATTATTATTATATTACATGTTGCAACTTTTGTTTACTGGAGTGGGTGTGTGATTCATTTTGAAGCAAGTTTTATTTATAATTATTTTTACGACACTTTAAAATGTTCTCGACGAGACAATTAGTTCCCCAGGGGCACAGCGGCATATCTGCGATCTCCCACCACTAGAAACCAGGTTTCGATACCCGTGGTGGGCAGAACACAGATAGGCCATTGTGTGGTTTTGTGCTTAATTCAAAATAGTAGACTTTTTTGGAAAGCGTAACAATATTGATGCAACTTGTTCCAAAAAGTCGCCGTTTTATTTCCTCGTATTGAATTAGTAAACTTTTACTGTTTCAAATTGAAAATGACTTACAAGTGACAAATGTAACTTCCAAAATTTCAGTAGCTGAAGTTCAAAATATTGATACTATTATAATAGTTTGTCTGTTTTGATTCTTGGAAATGAAATCAACTATTATATTAGAGCTGGGTAACTTAATAAACCATCTAAGAACAATGATTAAATTAATTAACTGAAATTAGCGATTTCGATTACTTCAACAATCAGTTAATTAAATAACCAGCTAATTAAAATTAAGATTTCTATTCATGATTATTCTGTGTACCAGAGTAATAACGATACTGCAACCAAATTTGTCCAGTCAGTATTTCATAAGGAAACGTTACAAAAATTATTTGCCACTATTATTCACTTTGAACTGCTGAATATGTGTTTGTTTGTTTGTTGATACCAAATCGATTGCTGCAATGCAACCAATTACTAAATACCGCTGATCATCCAGCTCTAATACTGAGTTTAGGAACTATTACAAATATTAACTTAAATATTTGTTATTGATCTGTTGAAGATAAATGAGAAGTATTGTTTATCAAGACCCGGAATGGCCAAGTGTGTTAAGGCATTCGACTCGTAATCCGAGGGTCTCGGGTTCGCGCCCGCGTCGCGCTAAACATACTCGCCCTCCCAGCCGTGGGGGGTTATAATGTTACGATCAATCCCACTATTCGTTGGTAAAAGAGTAGCCCAAGACCCTTCTCTCTATGCTAAATTTGGGACAGATAGCCCTCAAGTAGCTTTGCGCGAAATTCAAAAAACAAACAAACATTGTTTATCAAAAACGTTGATGCCACCTAACAACCTTGAATTCAGTAACTAGGTGTTTAATAACATATTTAACTTACATTTTGAAAACAAAATTAACATGTTTCTAATTACATTTCAAATAAAATATATTTAATCACTGTAGTTAAGAAAGCAATACTTTCTCTTATCCTCTTGGGCCGGGCGTGGCCTTAGTGATAACTGTCCTGATCTGTTAATCCAAAGATCTACGGTTCACTTCTCGTTATTGTCGAAATATAATGTTCTCAACACTGTGGAGTTAGTGATACATTATAAAAGTAATGGTCAAATCCCAAGAACTGGTAGAGATTGGTGTTGATCAGCTAGCTCCCTCTAATCTAACATATCGAAATCGGGAAAGTTCATCACCGATAGCCATCATATAATTTTGCTCAAATATCTGAAACGAAGGAATCTACCATCTTGGTGAAAACTTTGTGATGTGAAACTTATATTAAACATTTTTTTCAGCATTGAAAGATGGTTTAACGTACAAAAACGGTGTTAGTTAGATTATATTCAATCACTTTTCGTTCCACATTAGGTGTTGATGGTCTTTGGCTTGGCACTAGTTCATTTTACTCACAGATTAAGTTACAAAATCACGTTTGCCATGTTTTATTTTTCTTGCATCATTTTTCTCCGAAACTTAATACTTTTTTAAGAATTACAAATATTCTCAAGATATTTCCAAAAGAAGTTCATACCTTGAGTGCCTATATATAAAGAAGAATTAGGTTTGTCTCATTGAGAATTCCACACCAAACCCTTCAACAGTCAGCCGAAGACTTTTCTTTCTCACTACCTAAAAGACAACAGGAGAAATGAGCTTGTCTCGAGGTGTGATGAAGAAGACAAATGAAGTAAAGGAGGAAAGGAGAAGAGATCGGTCATAAAAGTGTAATCCTTGTTTTTCGTTTGTGTTTAGCTTTTAGGAGAGTGCGGGGTCGTATTTCCAGTCACATTCTAACACAACTTGTGATCGATTGAAACTCGAAAAGGCGTGACAAAGAAGAAGAGAAAAATAAGGGACCTTAAACAAATTGCGTAACTATAACAATTATAAATCTAAAGAATTTAAGTTTATTTTTTATCTGCTAATTTCTATCGATTATGTTACAGTTATTTTCCTCATATGTGCTTTCGCAAGAACATATTGTATTGATATTTTTCACATTAATAATATAATTTATTCTTCAGACTATTAAAATTAACTCATATTTTAATATTTTCGAATTTATAGTAGTTTATATAATTCCACGTTATAAGCCAGTTTTAAGAAATTAGGGTTAGTATAACCAATATTTGAAACCGTCGATACTTGATGATAATCCATAATTACTTAAATAAGGAAAACAAAAATAATTTTACTTTTCACAAATGCTGGTTATCTCCACTAAAGACGTCGTCAAGTACATACTGAAACAGTTTATGAAAAAAGTATGTATATTTATTCTCACCGGTGTTGGCAGAACTGATCTATCAACTGGCTGGAATTTTGAAGTTACAATTTTTGTTTAAATATTTTTGTAAATAGGCACCGTCGTTTTACAGATCTCATGTTGAAATATTCTGAAACGTATTAATTACATTTTGGACAACTGTCACGCGCACTGTTTTATTATTCAGTTAAGTTTCGATGGCACTTCAAACTAACCATTTTACATTTTTTTTACGTTTCTCCATTAATCCGACTGCTTGACTTTTAATTAGTAGTCATTATTTCTATATACTAATAACTACAAAGTAACAGATCTAAAACAACAACGTACAGACTGTTTGTCCCCATCGGAGGTCTGACCCTGAGCACTTTTGACGACCATTTTGACTTAAATGTTTAGTTACACCCTGGTTTCAACCATAGAATCGGTTGGAACTTTGGCATTCATTTGAGGTAAGCGAAGTAACTGAATTATTTTCGTCAGTCAGAACTATGTCAAGATTCGTTTTTAACTCTATTTATTCTAAGATTTCCATCCAGACTGTTTAGCTCTTTACTGTAAGTTTTGAAGTTGTTTTTTTTGACAAATATTTTTAAGGAGTGGCAACAAATTTTGTGTTGAATTAGAATATTTCTAAAATCATGTCTAATATCGCTGACTAAGGTTATATGGAAAATATAATTTATCAAACTTGTAAGCATCAAACTCCAAATAAGACTAACCTAAGTCTCTAAAGCTGCCTGACGTTGTTGGAATTACGACAGAAAATACTGATAAGTGATGAGGATATCAAAATGTTTTTAGGATTTCCTGAATGATCTAAACATACAAATCTCATAACTAAACTTAAGTTTCTGTTCAACTGTTTCAAGGTGAATATCAAGATTCCAAACCGGATCTTTTGTTAAACATATTTAAACCTGTTTAGAATCTATTTTTATCTGCACCCGCAAAAAACATGCTACTAATGGATTAAATATTTGGGGTTTGTTTTTGTTTTGAATTTCGCGTAAAGCTACACGAGGGCTATCTGCGCTAGCCGTTCCTAATTTAGCAGTGTAAGGCGAGAGGGAAGTCATCACAACCCGTCTCCAACTTTTGGGCTACTCAAAAGAGTAGTGGGAATAGTGGAATTGATCATCACATAATAACACCTCCACGCCTGAAAGGGCGAGGTCTTTGGTGTGACGGGGATTCAAACCCGCAACCCTCGAATTACAAGTCGAGCGCCTTAACCACCTGGCCATGCCAGGCCAAATATTTGTGAAACAGGCAATTATCTTGTTTTCCTCAATTCGATAATTAGGGTTAATGCACTATCATATATTCGATCACTTTTAATTCGTTTTAATTCGTCAAATCAGCAAAACAGTAACAATAACCTATATCATAACATGAAGTGAAATATTATTCAATAAATAGATAACTTTTGTTTGCTAACTTTCGAGATAGAAACAGAAAATTATTTGAAACGAACAGTCACAGCTGAATCCATACGATAATTTGAGGCGGGAATTTTTAGCCTAGAAAATCTCAAGCCTTCATTAATATTTCGTCTATTCTTCTAGTCTTCGATGCAGATGAGAAAGAAGAAGAAAATAAAAAATTCCACATAAGATCTAGAATAGGCAGAAATGTGCAACGATAATCATGTATTTAGTAAGTTCTGAACACAACACAGAAAGAATTCACATCTTGTATTCATGCGGTATGGGGAGTTTGAATCCTGATGAACAGGTTACTAATCTGCCAGATTTAAAGTAGATCTCCCCCTTCTTTATATGCACTTTGATAACTAACACAATCATTTAACTCAGAAATATTACTTTGGTAATATATATTCAAATGTTCTTAATAGGACATGTCCAGACTTGAACAATGATTCAGAATGTGTTTCAACATTTAACAACCGTTTATATTCTGGTACTTAAGAAACACGTCGTAGAGATCTACTTTTTTACTTTATAGACCCACTTATTAAATAGCTAATAAGTATATATGAAAGATTTTTCATATATATTTACTATAAAAAAGTTTGTGAAAAAATTTATTGTAACATATTCAAGATCAGTTATATTTTACCTCTAATTAATAATTAATCAATCCAAGTTACATTTATCTTCTTTTTACCAAAGGTTGTTTATCTACCCTTGTCAAGATATTCTTGTTAAACATACACTTTACTTACTACACAAGAAGTAGTCAATAAGGTTCCTGTTACAGTCTCAACTTAGTGTTTCTGCAATACCTGATGTTATCTGTAAATTTCCTGTGAAGTTTTCAAATGTTTATAAAACACAGGAAGTAAGTAGTAATAAGAGTTAAGCTACAGTATTTGTTTGTTTTTTAATTTCGCGCAAAGCTACACGAGGGCTATCTGCGCTAGCCGTCCCTAATTTAGCAGTGTAAGACTAGAAGGAAGGCAGCTAGTCATCACCACCCACCGCCACATCTTGGGCTACTCTTTTACCAACGAAGAGAGGGATTTACTGTCACATTATAACTCTCCCACGGCTGAAAGGGCGAGCATGTTTGGCCATACAAATCAGTTATTGTGTTATATTAAAATAACGTTGACACTATCATATAAGATATATATGTGTGTGTATATATGTATATACTAATGTTTTGTATATCAAAATACGTTGCCACAATAGCTTTGTCCGGCTCATGTTCCAATAAAACATTTGTTTTAGTGTAAAACAAGATGTGGTTTACAGCTCATGTGACATGTCACATTTTGTTTAAAGTAACATAAGAATATTTTGATATGTCACAGTTCTAACTTTGTTTTATTATAAAACAAGAATTAGCTTATATGACTCACGTCAATGTAAACGTTGTTTTAATATAACAAAAATATTTTGAATATTTCATTTCATAGTATTAACTTTAGTATATCACAATAAGTAGCTTATATATCTTATATCACAATATGAACTTTAAGACATTAAGGTTGCAACTAGCACGAATTAACCCGGAAAAACTTCATATTTTTCAGTTCTAAATGAGCTCAGAAGAAAAACCAAAATTTAAACCTATAAAGTAAGACAGCACACAAAGCACTGAATCGTCGTTCACCCAAACATTTAACCAACAATAGTAAATGAAAACTACGACAATGCATGATATTCGACATTTTATTTAGCAATCAGAAAAGAGGAAACTGTTCAATTGTTTAGGACAGATTTAACAGGACAGCAAAATCCTTGTGAGTCAATCTCTCTCCGCGGGAGATTGAGTACCGCTTATCGAAGGAGAGAAAACACAGACACAAAAGAAACAAAGAATTCTCGTCATCTCTCACGATTAACTCTCCACCGATAACCGGAGGCCATTAGAGGTCGTCAAAGTCTATCTTTGATAGATACATGCGATGACTCAGAAACAATCGCCACTCAGCCAATCTTAAACAAAGCTAGAAATAAATAAATAAGTGAGAAATTTATTTCTCTTTACTTTTAACTTCTCAGCTTAATGGGAGCAAGAACTAAAACTTATTTGTCACTTCTGTACGATTGTTCTGTCCCGTTGGATAAAAAGCAACGGAATAAAAAAATCAGCATTATTTGTTTAATATTACAGCCTTAATTAATTTAGTTCACTATCAATTTGTTTGTTTGTTTTAGAGGAAAGCCACAGTGGGCTATCTGCTGTGTCTCCTATGAGGAATCATACCTCGTATTTTAACATTTTAAGCCCATAAACTTACCATTATCCCACCGAGGGACAAAGTCAATTTGAAATCTTCATTTTCCAAATAAATAAAAGTTGAACTGAGTATTTTCAGTTGCTTAATCGTCTTGTATTTAGTTCACTCCTGGTGTAGGTGTTTGTCTTTCAGATGTTGATATTCATTCTTCTAATTCACATCCAATGTAGGAAGTCTACTCCTAATATATGAAAATTTGTCTTTCATCCTGTTCATTCCTGACATAGGAAGGTCTCTCTTTCTTTACCAAGTTTATTCCTGGTGAAGGAAGGTCTATTTTTCAGATGGTTGATTTTTCTTCATCCAGTTCATTCCTAATGTAGGATGGGTTATATTTTAGATGAAATTTATATATGTAGAAACGGCTGGTATGGGTAGAAAAAGTACAATATAGAGGAGCGAAAAACGTTTCGACCTTCTTCGGTCATCTTTAGGTTCATAAAGAAAGAAAGAGTTAACTGACCGATAGCTGACCACATGTTTGAAGGCAGTTGTGTAATTGAGTATAGGAATGTAGAGGGCGTACTTAGGTGATGGATTATATTTATTAATATAGGTATAAAGATGTTCCTTTGTATTGGTTTATCTTGGGTTTGAGTAGTTGTATAAGTAAGGCTTCTCTAATTTTGCGTTTTTTTTATGTTTGTTTCTTTATTTAGTATTTGAGTGTTTTCTATGGTTATGTTGTGTTTATTTGATTTGCAGTGTTCGAAAACATGTGAAGGTGACTTATTGCGTTTTTTTAATCTGGTTTCCATTTTTCTACTTGTTTCTTAAATATAGAAGTCGTGGCAGTTATCACATTGTATCTTATAAATAATGTTTGTGTTGTGTTTGTCAGTGTAGTTTTTACATAGTATAGACCTTAGTTTTGTTACTAGTTTTTGCCAAATGTTGGTTATTTTTCTGCTTATGTCGGGAATATAAGGCATGCAGCAGTATATGGTTTCGTTTTTTTTTTAAATCGTGGGGTATATTTACTTTTGTTAGTTGATTTTGCTGTTTGTCTATTTGTGTGCGTATAATGTTTTCTACGGTTTGTGGAGGAAACTTCTTAATGTTGATGAAGTATTGTTTTATTTTGTCTAATTCATCGTTAATTTTATCTGGTGAGCATAGTTTTATGGTTGTGTTTATTTGGTTTCTTAGTATGTTGAGTTTTTGTTTTGTTTCATGTGCTGAGTCCCAAGGAATGTATAGTCCAGTATGAATGATTTTTCAGTGGATTTCTGTTTTGAATTGTGTGTCAGTTCTTGTAATTTTGAGGTTAAGAAATGATATTTGATTGCTTTCTTCCTGTTCACATGTGAAGTTAATGTTGGGATTTATAGAGTTAATGCGATTGAAAAAATTAAGTGTGTGTTCTGTAGATGTGAATCCCGCAACTGTGTCATCTACATATCACCAGTATAGTGGTGGATGTAATGCTGTGTTAATTGCTTGTGTGTCATAAAAATATTGGCTAGAGCTGGTGATACTGGATTGTCCGTGCTTAAGCCATTTCTTTGTATATAGTTGTGGTTGTTGAACATATTTTAGATGGTTGGTCTTCCTTCATTCATTTCATTACCGGTGTAGAAAGGTATATCTTTCAAAGTGCTTAAGTTTTCGAGTAGTTTTTTCTGTGATTGATTTGTTGTTGTTTTTTCACTCCATGTTTTTTCTGATATCATGGATGACTCGACCAACACATACTGTACTTGAAATTTTTTGATAAAACTGGGCGCTTAAAACGCAATATATAAAGAGCTTTCATTCAGATGTTTTTAGTATACCCATATTGAAAAACAATCATTAGTCACGAAATGAATATGTTTATTGGATGACTAAGTTCATCGTTTTGTGGTATCACATAATAGTGTTTCAAATATAATGCAAAACTGCAGAAAATGCTCACATTAAGGCCGTTATATTCCTTCTCATAGTTACGGAAAGTTCACATGTTTAGATTTGTTCATGTTGTTAATGTTTTTTTTGTATTTCGTGCAAAGCTACACGAGGGCTACCTGCATTAGCCGTCCCTAATTTAGCAGTGTAAGACTAGAGAGAACGCAGCTATTCATTACCAACCACCGCCAACTCTTAGAGTGCTCTTTGATCATCGAATAGTGAGATTGACCGTCCCGTTATAACGCCCACACGTGTGTTTGGTGCGGCCGAGATTCGAACACCCTCAGATTACAAGTCGAACGCCTTAACTCACCTGGCTATGCCGGATCCGATGTTGTTAATACGCACAGAGCTAGTAGTCAATGAGATATCTGCGTCGTGTCCACTTCAGGTATTGAATCACGAATTTTAGCGTTATAAACCAACAACTTTACAACGACGTTAGTGAGAACAATTTTTTTTTTAGAATATAAATTGTTAACTCTCCTTATGGAAACGATTTAAACTTTATTTTTTCAACATGTAACATTTATAAGCTAGTTTGGGAGTCTATAAGTTTCGTGGGTACTTCAGAAAGTTTTTTATATTTAATTATTTATACATGTGGAGGTGTACATATATTAGTGTGTTTTTGTGTAAATCACGCACAAAACAGACACTGGGTGTGTTTGTAAGTGTGCTGTAATGATCAAAAGCAACATTTCGTTATTTATGAGATTCTGCAGAAAATGCCATTTGCTGCAGTTGAGCCGAAACGTTTATCTGTAATTTTAGCAATTGTTTAGATTTTTGTTTTCTTAAACATCTTCCTACCTTTTTCTGTCAACTACCTCGTATGAAAAGATTTGTTATTATTGAAAGCTACAAATCAAATCAATGTTTAGCTATTTTCTGTTTCATTCAACTGTATGTTTATCTTGTCCTGCTTAAGAGAAACAGTGAACATATAAACTCTTAAGTAATTACCATCAATCTTTGTTCCGCCTCATTTAACTCTAAGAAAATAGCCGTTAAAACTGGTGGATTCGGATTTATTGCACAATAATAAATACGCTAAAACATATTTCCATCCACGTTCATATATTGATATACTTACACACACACATATATGTGTATATTGAAATACTTACCGTGAAATACAATATAGTGTTTATTTGCTTCGCAGTTTTTCATGCAAAGCTAAACACAGAGATATATGTAAGTAGTCTTCCCTAAGTTTGAACTGACCCGGCATGATCAGGTTGGTTAAGGCGTTGAACTCATAATCTGAGGGTCGCGGGTTATAATTCCCGTAGCACCTAACATGCTTGCCCTTTCAGCCGTGGGACGTTATAATGTGACGGTCAATCCCACTAACCCTTCCTAACTTAGCAGTATAAGACTGGAAGAAAGGCAGTTACTCATCACCATCCATCACCAAGTGTTAGGCTGTTCTTTTATCAACGAATAGTGGGATTGATTGTCACATCATATAATGCTCCCAAGGCTGAAAGGGCGAACATTTTGTTGTGAAGGGGATTCGGACCCGCGACCCACAGATTACGAGTCGAACGCACTAACCACCTGGACACGCCCGGTCAAACTAGAGAGAAAGCAAATAGTTAACAACACACATCACCAGATCTTTGGATACTCTTGTTTGGCAGAATGGTTGGATTTGGCATACACTTCACCCATAGCCAGAAAGTATTGAGTGCTTTGTTGCAACAACGATTTGGAAGCCTTATTTAAGCGTTTGGCTATTTTTCTGGTATTAACTCTAAGAAAACACAAGATGTTTAAACTTTCGACTGTTTTTGTTGTACTACTTGTAAAAAGCGCGGGATGTTTCAACCTTTCACTACTTTCTTTACCGTTATGTTACTTATTTTTTTCTTTTATTTTTTGAATAGCTTTGTTCTGCTACTTCTAGAAAGCCCGGCATGGCCAGGTGGGTTAAGACGTTCGACTCCTTATCTGAGAGTCGGGGTTCGAATCCCGGTAGCACCACACATGTTGGCCCTTTCAACCGTTGGGGCGTTATAATGTGACGGTCAATCCCACTATTCGTTGGTAAAAGAGTAGCCCAAGAGTTGGCTGAGGGTGGTGATGACTAGCTGCCTTCCCTCTAGTCTTACACTGCTAAATTAAGGACGGCTAGCGCAGATAGCCCTTGTGTAGCTTTGCGCGAAACGTAAAAGAAAAATACTTCTTGAAAATATGGGATAATTTGTGTTTATTTTTATTGTGTTAGTTTCTAGAAAGTGCGAGATGTTTCTTTCGGGTTTGACTGCCTTTTATTGTGTTTCTTTTAAAAAAGTACGGAATGTTTCAGCGTTTGATGTTTTGTTGTTTTTAACAAAGTTCAACAGTTTTTAAGTTAGATAAATATTAATTGCCTGTTTGGATGTTTTTTACTATAATCAACACCTATAGGGTTAAGTTTATTAAAAATACATTTTCTTCGCTCTTTAGCTAGGCCTAAGGGAATTTCATATTTAACTACTGATGCACTTCCCAAGATGAATAATTTCCCTATATAAATATAAAAGAAAGGAAATATACAGGAATTATAATGTACTGCTTCAGCGACCATTGTCATGTTTGTTGCTAAGTACAAAATTTCACCATGAGCAATCCGGTTGTATCCATCACGGTTATCGAAAAACCTGTTTTTAGGGTTTTAAGCCTACAGAATTGACGCTGAGCTACTTGGGGTGCGGTTGATGGAAGGGGGTTAGTTACTGTCTTACATAAAACTTTACTTTTTTTTTTTTTTTTTTTTTTGGCATAGCGCATTATTTAATTTAATTCTATAAAATTAGATTTTTAATTTTTTTATACGCAAAAGCATAAACGAAAGTTAGAATTAACCAAAGCACGAGGTAACAATGATCAAAGCGTGAAACATTAATTAAACATTTACGTATAAAATATTCCCGAATACGAATATCTACAAAAATAATAGGTGCTTTTTGGTTTCTTAAATAACAACACGGTCCATTAATTACTGCTTATTGTTTATCCGAAAGTCAGTCAGGATTTTATTTGTACTTACCAAGAGATAATCGGAAGTAGTCGGCTAACATGGCACTCTACATGACATCATAGCTACCACTTTGATGGCACTATTACGTTGTTTGTGCCCATTTTCAAGTCTTTCAAAACTACTGTAACCAATTCAATTAAAGAAAAAAAATATTAGAAACTCAAATCTCTTTTACCGGAAATTATTTTGACCATTAAGAAATCCCATTCCCCTTTTATCTTTTGCTGTGTCTACGAAGTTTATGCAACCACTTGATCATTGGAGTAATGCTAAATTTTATGAAGTCGAAGCGAAAACAAAATTTGTCAGATTTATGGCATCACCATCGGGGTAAAGATCTCATATTTAATACCTAATTTCCATATTTATGACTGCATTTTAAATATAGAAGATATGTGCAAGACTAATTATCTGAGTCTACTTGCATTAGTACTAAATTTGATACGTATATATTAGTGAGAGAAAACAAGTACTTCAACTTCCTTTAACTAAAGCAGTGGCAAGAACCGTGTACCAAATAAAAATCACTGACATTAAAATAAGTTTGAAAAGCCAATATCTTATTAACTTGCTACATTTCGTACCGTAGTATAATGTTAACAACTTTGTCTTTTATAAAAATTTGCACTTTTTCTGTACCGCCAATGCGGATAACAAAAAAAATGCAGCCTTCGTTGTATATTATGTAAATAATAAGCCTTTTAAAAATGAATACGTTTTAAACACACCGTATAATTATAAAATGGATCTTTAATTTTTTTAATAGCTATGTAATGTATGATAAACATAATTACAACCTTAACGATCTTACAATTGTTTATTAGTCGGAGAGGTAGCACTGTGCCTGACGCCAGCTCCTGAGAGAGAGTGGCAAAGCATGTTACGGGTGAACTTAGAGAGCTGGACCAGTGGATGTATACTAGCGAACTAATTTTTTTTATATAAATATTATTAGTTTTCGAATTCAGCTTCAAATTCAGGTACCAAATCGCTGTTCCGGTAACCTACACCCCTGGTTTTGATATACGCATATAATAGTATCAGTTTAAATTTATAAACCTAGAATATTGTGGTAATAGTCATAAGATACACCAACACATAGTTCTGTCTCTACTGCTAGTGTTACTGCGTACTTCAGTATTTTGTTAACATTACACAAACACTTAGCTTAATCTCTTCTGCTCAGGATAGTGAGAACTGCAGTACTTTTTTAGCGAAATATAAAAGGTATCTAGTTTAAGCAGATAAAAATATTTAAATCTTGATTGACTTTTTCCATTTTATGTAATAAGTTAAAAGGTTGAGTATCTAATGCTCAAGTACTCGTTTAATTAGTAATAATAATAACATGTTTAAATATTTTATAAATTTCGTGCAGAACAAATCAAAACATGTGTTTTCAACTTCATGAAGAAGAGAAGAGGAACTCATTTTCTTAAGGTTTTACAATCTTCAAAATTTGACTGACACATTATAACGCCCCCACGGCTGAAAGGGTGAGCATGTTTGGTGTGATAGGGAATCGAACCCACGACCCTCGGATTATGAGTTGAGTGCCTTAGCCACCTGGCCTTACGAGGAGACTTATAAGAAGAGAGTGTGTGTGTTTTAATGTTTGTAAGCTTCAGGAAGAAGACAGCCGGTGTTAATGGTTAACTATTTTAACAGCTTCTTAAGAAGAGAAAGTGTGTTGTTTTGGTTTTTTTTCACGAACTTCATAAAGAAGAGAGCCAGTGATTGTGTTTAGGTTTTTTTCAACTTCGTGAAAATAAAGTTTGTGTTTCTGTTTTAATGTTTTAGAATTTACATAAAGAAAGGTCCACGTTTCTTTGTATTTACTAGATAAAATACTGTATTTCATAGAGCTACATCATGAAACTCCGCCTAAGATAGAAAGCACCAAGTCTCGTCTGACAGCAAAACAAGGAGAAATTGTAGCATTGCCGTGTGTTGCTCAAGGCCATCCAGTCCCTATTTACTACTGGTTAAAAGAAGAAGTAGGTGGAGCTTATCATGTGTCAGTTGGTCAACGGATTACTCAATTAGACGGCTCGTTAGTTATTCATCAGTTGAATAAAGAGGACTCTGGAACATATATTTGCATAGCCAATAACACTTTGGGTGAGGACCGAATCAGTATGGAGTTACGTGTATATGGTAAGTTACAGCAGTAAGTTCAGTTGAAGTCAATGAACAATGAGATGTAAAACGAAAACAGTATTTAAATCACACATTCATAATCCGATTAAGGTAAAGTCTCAATCTGTGAAACAACAAGCCTCAGTTAAGATATTAAAATAAATTTAATAGCCTACGTTATGAGCATATATCCCAGGTACAATTCAAGAAATTACTTGCTCTCTCACATCGGTTTACAAAAACTTCGTTTGCTTGCTGACATGTGTTTAGAGACATCTAGCGGTGGGTCTAAGTTGTTTTAAAGAGCAACGATATACATTGACAATGTTCACAGCGGCCATATTCCGTCCTTAGTCCCGAAAAAAATATAAGTTTTAAGATATAACTTACCTAAATTCCTGGATAATCTCTTGTGAACAAACGTAGTTTAATGTTCATTTACAATATCTATATACAAGTTTAAATTACTACAACTAATACACTGCAATTTAATTGTTTAGGGATTTTCTCCAGTACAAATAACTTACCTCAATTCCGGGATAAGCTCTTGTGAACAAACTTACGTAGTTTAATGTTCATACACAACATGTATATACACTTTTAAGTCACTACAACTGATCCACTGGATTTTAATTGTTCAGAGATTTTCTTCTAGTGCAAATAAGTATTTACCACAACAACTAGTTCTCAAAAGTTTATTAAGCTTAGGAATTATTCAAATCGTAAAAAGAAAACATAACAACGTCAAAACACAAAATTACGAGTTTTAAACTATCGTAATTGGGAAAAAAATCTGAACGTGTATTTTTAAAGAGACCTCTATATTCAACGTATTATTCTTCTTGTGGGCTAATGTATGTAAACATGGAAGAAGAAAATTGATTATTTTGTTGAATATTCGTTCTGCGTTTTACACTATTATACTTGTTACTGAAACAATTAATAAATTTAGAATATTACAGATAAAATAAGTTTCGTCATAATTCTAACCACTCCTGTTATGTGTACAAAGAAATCAACTAATCAGAAACGACATATCTTTGTTTTCATACCCACTCCATCAGTTTTGTCATATGAAATGTTGTTAAAGAACAGATAATATGATGTTTTGATAACAGAACTCATGACCGTCAGAAACAATACGCTGAATAAAATACACTTTGCTTTCTTCGTCATAATGTACGTAACATACTCTTTACAGCAGGTCTCTTTCAATATTAATGTAAAAAAATTTGTCATCAAACCGTCAAAATAAACTCTTCTAAATTTTAAGTTCCGTAATATGCAAAAAAATTATATTCATGTTTCAAGTAATTTAATGAAACGACTGGCAAGCTCATGAACTTGCGTAGCAGTGTTTCACCTGGTAAACTAGAGAAATGGCCACTTGTCAACAGTACCTACCGTCAACTGTTAAGCTACTCTAATCGAAAAGTGAGATTCGCACTCTTATAACGCGCCCAGGGTTAAAAGTACCAACAGATCCATGAACCTTTGCTCCTTTGCAAGTGAAATAGAAACTTGTTCTTCTTCACTTCATTGCAGACTAATAGTCACGTGACTGTACTTTTATTTAGTTTTATTTAACCAATGTAATATGTATTTTTTGCGTGTATTTTACGGTTTCTAAAATATTAAATATATTTTTGGGAATTTTAAGAACAGCTTATATGCTATTAAGTTTCTAAAGTTTTAATGCATTTATCACTCTTATTTTGTAGCCCCTCTAAGTGCAGAAATCATCCCCGTACGCCAACTAATACGTCTTGGAGGACCTGCTGGTATAAACTGCACGTTGCGAGGATATCCTATCCATTCAGTTACCTGGAAGAAGGATAGTTCTGTAATACCAGTTTCTAATAAACGAATCACGGTAAATTGGGACCATCTGCAGATATATAACGTTGTACGAGAGGATGCAGGTGTTTATCAGTGTTTTATTTACAACAACATGGAGTCAGCTCAAGCTGCCACTGAGCTGACCTTAGGAGGTAGGTTGGAGAGAAGTTGAAGATATCAACTCATATAGTCAGATATAACTTTGAAATTTATAGGTGGGTTGTATGGGAGATAAACATTAAAAATCAACTTAGGCAATCAGAGCGCTGACATTTATAGATGGGTTGGATGACAGATAAACAAACATAAAATATTCAATCAGCTAGTCATAACATTGATACTTACAGGTTGGTTGGAAGACAAATAAACATGAAATTTCAAGTCAATCAATCATGACGCTCAACTTTATAGGTGGGTTGATTGACAGATGAACATGAAGTATGAACTTAGCAAGTCATAGTGCTGACATCTATGGAAAGGTTGGATGACAAATAAACATTAAATATCAACTCAGACAACCATGTCGCTTACATTAAATAATAAGTTGAATGATAGTTAAACATAAAATATCAACCTACCTAGCATGACTCTGATATAAAGATGTAAGTTGAATGACAAATAAACATTAAATATTAACTTAGACAACCGTTGTTATTAGTGGTATATATAGGAAAAAGATATCAGTCTATCTGTTACTTGAAGGTGTTTTGAGACATAAGTAAAAACAAAACTATTTAAATAATCAAGCCCCTGATGGTAAGGAGTAGATAGGATGGGAAGTCCAGATAGAAAATTCGCTGAAAGTTGTCATTAACATATTTTGGAAATTTTTGTCCATCTTTACCGGAAGCATTACTACTTTGTTTGTGCGTGTGTGTTGTTGTGTCGTTGTTTTTAATCGTTTATATGCGTATGATTCAAGCTATAAATTTTCCTGAACTTACAAATTGGAATCCGAATAGATATTACTGATCACTGAATTTGCTTGGACTTGAATTCCCGTGTGTGGAATATGAATTAGAAGTAAAGGGGTTTAACTTTATATAAGAACACAACTCACAAAAGTGTGTTTCTTTGGAAAGTAAACTTTCCTTAACATGAAAAGTTTGAAATTTGAGATTAAATCTACCAGTTTACTTGTAATAAATAAAAAATCATCTTCCAAAAACGCTCTGATAATTACTCTTTTTACCGTAACTCGTTTAATAGATATATAATCTTCATTCTGATATTTATTCTTTTTATAATATTAACCTCGTTCGCAGATGAAGCTCCAGAATTTCAGAGCACCTTCCACGAGATGATACTTCAGCCAGGACATCTTGTGTCCCTCAAGTGTGTGGCTAGTGGAAGCCCTCTGCCGGAGATAGCCTGGCAGCTAGATGGTGCTATTCTTCCTGAAAGTCAGAGAATTCGCCTGGGAGATTATGTTACACCAAGTGGCGCTGTAGTGAGTTACGTAAATATTTCAAGCTCTCGAATCGAGGATGGTGGTGAGTACGAATGTAAAGCAAACAATGGCGTCGGTTCCATCAGTCATTCTGCAAGAGTCAACATTTTTGGTCCTCCAGTGGTAAGACGAATGAGGAATATAACGGTAGTTGCAGGAGAAGTCCTCATTATAAGGTGTCCAGTGGGGGGTTACCCCTTAGAAACTATTCATTGGGAAAGAGGTAGGTATTATATATCTTCCAATGTCCCTTTTTTTTTCTTTTCTTTTTAAACACACTTCAGTGTCACTTTAGGGAATAAAAGTGAGGTTTTGTAAAGATTAAAAAATATCATTTTCATTATAAGAAATTTGTACTAATGTATATTAATGGAAACATATATGTTCTAGTCATATACAGGCCCGAAATAGCTAAGTGTTCAGGACGCTCGACTCGTAATCTGAGGGTCGCGAGTTTCAATCCCCGTCCCACCAAAAATGCTCGCCCTTTCAGCCCTAGGGGTGTTATTATGTGATGGTCATTCTTACTATTCGTTTGTAAAAGAGTAGCCCAAGAGTTGACGAGGGGTGGCGATAACTAACTACCATCTCTTTAGTCTTACACTGCTAAATTAAGGACAGCTAGAGCAGATAGCCTTCGTGTAGTTTGCGTGAAATTAAAAAAACTAACTAACTAACTGCATGCTAATTTTCATTAATGGTATTACAAAATACGTTTGTACTATTAACCTTTTTTTTCATTCGATGCAGCTGGAGTTCGGCTCCCTTACAACCATCGCCAAAAAGTCCACAAAAACGGAACTTTAGAAGTACATCACGTGGAAAGGGCAACAGATGAAGGTCCTTACACATGCGTGGCGAAGAACAAAGAAGGTCAGAGTGATGACAAAACTACTTTTGTGAAAATTCGAGGTTAGTTCCTCCTATACTTGTAACACGTGATACTGAGTCTTGAAACAGTGGTAATGTATAAAGTAGTAGCATAAGGATCTGGACAACGATTCATAACAGATATTGAGCATCATATACGTATAATATGTTATGACAAATTATTGATATTTATCTTTGTTATCAGTTACTCATTTAAGCCGAAATTGTATTTAGAAGAAAGTTAGTGAAACTATAATATGGCCCTCTGGTGGGTGGCTCACTGGTAATAACGCCAAAAATCAGAATTTGATACCTGTGTTTATGTAGCTTTTCGACGAATAACAACAATCAATCAGTTAAGAAATAAATGAATCTTATCCCTATATATATAAAGGGATATGTATATATATATATATATATATATACACTCGTATGTGCGTGCGTGCGTATGTATATATAAAACAGGCGAATGTAGGTTAAGACTGATAGACGGTGCATCCCCACTGCAACGTGGGTCCTACTCTGCAGTCACCTCCAAAATCTAGGGTACATTTTATAATCCCACATTATAGCTTGTACCCTGGGATCTTTTTAATTATTACAACTTCTTTTAAAAAATCATTTTTGTTTCGGCTTGTTTCTTAAGTTATAACAAACTAATATAATTAGTTAGAGGTTTAGGTTTGCTGTTTTTAACGCAGTCATTCCTTGTGATTTTGTTTACTTAATTTTATTAGTATTAATAATATATATATATATATATACACTACATTGCCATAGTCAAATGGATTTCAAATTTTTTAACCAATAGAACAGCACAAGTAAAAGTCAATAAAACCATATCCAAATTATTTAATATAACGGCAGGAGTGCCTCAAGGATCAGTCCTCTCTCCACTTCTATACATAATTTTCGTCAGTGACATACCTTTTCCAAATCTAACATGCACACACAATTCACAATACGCAGACGACATCGCAATCTGGAGCACCTCCAGAAACCCAGCAATGGCCATGTCTCGCGTACAAGAATCACTAAACAACGTCTCAACATGGAGCAACAAGTGGAGGGTCGTGTTAAATCCGACAAAAACACAAGCAATCACCTTCTATAGAAAACTCAAGAAGCAAAGAAAAAATCTAGAAAAATAAAACTATCACTTGGAAACACAACCATTAACATGAGCAAAAACATCACATTCCTTGGCGTCACTTTCGACACAAAACTAACATGGAAAAAACACATAAACAATATACACTCATCAATCAGAAAAAGAATTTCATATCTAAAGACTATAACTGGTAAACAATCGAAATGCGCACCGAACACCATTATACAAATATACAAGGCTTACATCCGTCCACTAATAGAGTACGGATGTCAAGTAACATACAATATGTCAAACAACACACTCCAAAAAATCCAAGTGTAACAAAACAAAATATTAAAATCCGCATTCAGTTTACCATCTTTTACGCCAACAAATTATCTACACCAAATTAGTAATTTACCAACTATAAGAGACAGAATAACAGAACTTTCTCTCAAATATTATCTAAAAGCAGAAAATAGAAACAAACTAACGGCATCACTACACAAATTATCAAGTGCACCAACAAAATACATATCACCTTACAACATATTTCAAGAATCACAATCCACTCAACAAAGAATCTAAATAAATAAAATCTATGTTATTAACATGAATTCCTTATTTTCAGGTACAGGGCACACGACAGGCAAAACTTTCGGCGCCTGTCGTGTGAAAGTAGGTTTTCTCGGGGCACTCCCGTTTCCCCCCACATCAAATTCTTCAGGCATTGGATTTCTAGATCCCAGCCTAGGCAACCTTTTTGCCAGACCCAGAATTGGGCTGTTTGGTTTGATCTGAATTTGAATGAATTACATTCATGTTCACATCTCCCCAACTTTTTCATTTCGGGACAGGTCCCGGCCTTTCTTTCCACTGCTGCCTTTGCCTCCACCCAAAAGAACATTTAGTGAGACATTCTCCACCCAAAAAGTCAAGAATAATAACGATAATTAACTTATTAAAATAATAATAAAAAAAACCACCACTTAATCTTAATAACAATCCACGAAAGGGGACGAAGAGGAACTACAAAGTTCCTGAACACCCCAGTTGGAGAGAGAACTCTTCTGATTTCTCTCTCTCTAAACTGAACCCCTGCCACGTTAGTTTATTATTTATTTTATTATTCTACATGGCCATAAGTATGTGGATACTCCTTCTAATTAGTGGGTTCGGCTATTTAAGCCACACCCATTGCTAACAGGTGCATAAAGTCAGGCATACAGCTATGCAATCTCTTTTTTTTTCTTTTCTCTTCGTTTATTCCTATTTTTCTTCCCAGCTACTTCCGGGCACGATCTGGGTAGATTTTTCGGCGCCCAGGCCGTGAAAGTGGGTTTTCTCGGGGTACTCCCGTTTCCCCCCACAGCAAAATCTCTGGCATAGGACCTGTAGGTCCCAGCCACATACTCACCTGATCCTAAAAAGAGCCGTTTATTCAGTTATAGTTTACAGTTTATCCAGCTATAGTTAATTTTAAATTAACTCGCCAGCCGCCAGAGTACTCCGGCCATGGGCCAAGGTCTGGCTAACTTCACTTATGCTGCTCTCGTCCAGTTCTCCCGTCTTTCTTATTACTTACAAATACCCCATTCCGCCTCAAAAATATCAAAACAAAAGTAAAGGAAAAAAAACATAGAAATTTTAACAATTTCTCACGTGAGGGGACGAAGAGGAACTACAACGTTCCTGAACACCCTAGTTGGAGAGAATTATCTTCTGATCTCTCTCTCTCTAAACTAAACTCCTGCCACGTTAATTTGCGTTGCGTTTTGCAATCTCCATAGACAAACATTGGCAGTAGAATGGGTCGTGCTGAAGAGCTCGGTGACTTTCAACGTGGTACTGTCACAGGATGCCACCGTTTCAACCAGTCAATTCGTCAAATTTCTGCCCTGCTAGAGCTGTCCCGGTTAAGTGTAAGTGCTGTTATTGTGAAGTTAAAAGGTCCAGGAGCAACAACAGCTCAGCCAAGAAGCGGTAGACCACACAAGCTCGCAGAATGGGACCGCCGAGTGTTGAAGCGCATAGCGCGTAAAAATCGTCTGTCCACAGTTGCAACACTCACTTCCGAATTCCAAACAGCCTCTAGAAGCAACGTCAGCATACAAAAACTCTTCGTCGAGAGCTTCATGAAATGGATTTCCATGGCCGAGCGTCCGCACAAAAGCCCAAGATCATCATGCCAAGTGTCAGCTGGAGTCGTGTAAAGCACAACGCCATTGGACTATGGAGCAGTGAAAACGCGTTCTCTGGAGTGATGAATCATGCTTCACTATCTGGTAGTCTGACGGACGAATATGAATTTGACAGATGCCAGGAGAACGCCATCTGTCTGAGTGCATAGTACTAACTGTAAAGTTTTGTGGAGGAGGAATAATGGTCTGGGGCTGTTTTCATGGTTTGGGCTCGGCTCTTTAGTTTCAGTGAAGGGAAATCCTAATGCTACAACATACAATGACATTCTAGAGAATGGTGTGCTTTCACCTTTGTGGCAATAGTTTGGGAAAGGCCCTTTTTTCTTTCAGCATGACATTGCCCCCGTGCTCAAAGCGATGTCCTTAAAGACATGGTTTGCCGAGGTTGGTGAGGAAGAACTTGACTGGCCTGCACAGAAGCCTGACCTCAACCCCATCGAACACCTTTTGGATGAATTGGAACGCCGACTGTGAGCCATGCCTTCTCGCCCGACCTCACTAATGCTCTTGTGGCTGAATTGGAAAGAATCCCCGCAGCCATGTTCCAAAATCTAGTGAAAAGCCTTCCCAGAAGAGTGGAAGCTGTTATCATAGGAAAGGGGTTACCAACTGCATATTAATGTCCATGATTTTGAAACAAGATGTTCAACAAGCACATATGGGTGTGATGGTTTGGTCCACATACTTTTGGCCATGTAGTGTGTATATATATATATATGTATATACAGTCTATATATGTATGTGTGTATATATAGGTATATAGTAGTGACCTATATTTGCTCCACTTGTGTATAAACTGTGTAAGTAAGTCTAAAAAGATGTGATAAATAAATTGATAAGAAAGGCACGATTTTGAATCTCTATGTTTTATTTAGTTTTGAGGAAGTTTAGTAGTTTCAAAAACAATTTATAAACTTCTTACGGTTTCGAATACTTCCTTCGATCTCCTTGTGTAATTGCTTAAAGCATTTAAATACCAGACACCTCAATTACAGATTTAGTAATCATTCTATACAACCTGACACTATTTTTATGTATTATAGTGAAACCGATCGTTGCACATTTCACATAGTCTATACAACATGACGCTGTTTTTATGTATTATAGTGAAACCGATCGTCGCATATTTCACATAGTCTATACAACATGACGCTGTTTTTATGTATTGTAGTGAAACCGGTCATTGAACCTTTCACCTTTCCGAGGACTTTGAAGGAGTTTCAACGTGCATCTGCTGTATGTACCGTTAGCAGTGGAGACTTGCCTATCAAGATTCGCTGGTTTAAAAACGATCAACCCATCACGCATGACAACGGAATACTTATTAACGAGGTTGTAGATTACTCCTCCCATTTGCTTTTTGAGTCAGTTCGTCTCAAGCACCGTGGCAACTACACGTGCATCGCTAGTAATGACGCTGGCACTGTCAGTCACACTGCTACAATGGTAATTCATGGTAGGCTTACCTTCGTATATCTGAACCTTTGTTTCTTTCATTTCTTTACTTTAAGATTCCATGTACAAGAAAAAAAAAAAGCTTTACTTCTTATCAAACGGCTGCAAAGTGTGTTTTCTTCTCACATGTTTCTGATTAGAAGCTACTATACCATGATTTATCACCTGAAAAACTCAGCTAGTGTTACAAAATTAAAGTCCTGAGTTGCCACTCATTCTATGGATTAACTGGCATTAATTTACATGATCACCCGTTTATGATAACTTCAGTCAACTAACAATAGCTAAAATTGTTACCAACTTCATTAGCACGGTTTAGACATTTATAGACACAGTGTTTTCACTATTGTACCCATCAATTTATTATTTTTTCCTGAAGCAACTTTGTACAATTTGCGTATCATAGCAGCAAATAATTCATTTCTTCCTCGTGCTGTCATAAAAAATCTAATGAGCGAATCACGCATTGCTGGAAAAGAATAAATAATTAAATCAACACTTTGTATTTTACGAATGACAAAATAATTATTCACCTTTTTACCACCAGTTCCTCCTCGATGGATTATAGAACCTTTCGACATGTCCGTTATCAAAGGACGAGGAATTGTAGTCAATTGTCAAGCAGAAGGATTTCCGGAACCACGGATACGTTGGGCTAAATCTGCCGGTATTGTGGTTTATTATTGTTACTGTGTTATACAACACTGTTATTCTTAATAATTAATTATTCTGTAATTTATGTTTAAAAGGAAACTTTAAGAAAACCCTTACTAACGATTAAACTTTGATGACACAATACACATTAAAACAACATCTAAACAAAAATAAAATATACAAAAATTTACTTTAAAAAGAAGTCCAGAAACACAGCTGCATCTCTGGACTTTGGTTTAAAGTGTATAGTGAATTTTCTCTCCTCACAATAACAGTTTGCTTTAGTACTATGTACAACCAACACTGTATCTTACAAAAATGTAGGGCCTGGCATGGCCAAGCGCGTAAGGCGTGCGACTCGTAATCCGAGGATCGCGGGTTCGCGCCCGCGTCGCGCTAAAATGCTCGCCCTCCCAGCCGTGGGCGTGTATAATGTGACGGTCAATCCCACTATTCGTTGGTAAAAGAGTAGCCCAAGAGTTGGCAGTGGGTGGTGATGACTAGCTGCCTTCCCTCTAGTCTTACACTGCTAAATTAGGGACGGCTAGCACAGATAGCCCTCGAGTGGCTTTGTGCGAAATTCCAAAAACAAACAACAACAACTACAAAAATGTAATAGTAGTGATATACTTTTGAACAATATATAAGAAACAATATCGTCTAAAAATCATAAAAACATTAGTAAAATTTTAGAACAAAGTGTAAACAACAATGTACCCTACAAAACGTATAGACAGTAATAAAATTTAAAATAATGTGCAAAGAACAAAACGTCTTTCAGGAGTATTCACTGAAACTCAAACTGAAGAAGCTATAAAGCAAAACGTCAGTGCCAAATTAAACAAAAACAACATTTTGGTGTTTTAAGGTCGTTTATTTCTAGCAGGAGTATGCCTTCTGTACACCAATATATGCTACATAAATTAAATAATGACATTACATAAATTATATCAACGTAATAACATGCGAATCATCGATCGTTTCGTTTCTGAGGGCTCACTCCGCTAAAAAACATCGGGTTTTGATACTCACGGTAAACGCAGCACAGACATTCCATTGTACTGTTTTCTGCTTAACATTAAACAAAAACCTTGTGACGAAAAGAAAACAGGCTTGTATCCAAACCAAATATTTCATAGTTTCAACTGTTAAAATATTGCATTTTAAAATTTTGTCTTTGCTTTTAACAATTTTAGTTTAGTTTATTAACAATAGAAGTTTATAAAAAGAAGGAAATTCTGAGAAAGCTGGAAGAGAATGATTTCAGTAGAAGAACTCATACTGATAAAAAAATGTAACTGCTGACAAGTGTTAAAGTAAGGTTTCTGTACAAGTGCTGATATTTATAAAAAAATGTAGCTATGGGCATAAAGTAAGGTATCTGTACAAGTGCTGAGGTTTATAGTAATTGTACCTATTGACATAAGTTACAGTCAAGTTTCTATACAAGTGCTGAGATTTATAAAAATTGTACTATTGACATAAGTTACAGTCAAATTTCTATACAAGTGCTGAGATTTATAAAAATAGTAGCTATTGACATAAGTTAAAGTAGAGTTTCTGTACAAGCGCTGAGGATTATAAAAATTGTAACTAATGACATAAGTTATAGTCAAGTTTCTATACAAGTGCTGAGATTTATAAAAATTGTAACTAATGACATAAGTTAAAGTAGAGTTTCTGTACAAGCGCTGAGGATTATAAAAATTGTAACTAATGACATAAGTTACAGTCAAGTTTCTATACAAGTGCTGAGATTTATAAAAATTGTAACTAATGACATAAGTTAAAGTAGAGTTTCTGTACAAATGCTGAGGTTTATAAAAATTGTAGTTATTGACATATGTTTAAAAAGAGTTTACTTACAAGTGCTGATATTTATAAAATTTGTAGTTATTGACATAAAGAAAGGTTACTGTATAAGTGCTGATGTTTTCTAAAATTGTAACTTATGTCACTAGTTACAATTTTTATAAACCTCAGAACTTGTATAGAAACCTTTTTTTAACTGATGTTGACAAGTTCTGAGGTGTATAAAAATTGTAGTTATAGACATAAGTTAAAAAAAGGTTTCTATACAAGAGCTGACGTTTATAAAAATTGTAACTATTGACATAATATAAGTAAAGTTTCTTTAAAAGTGCTGAGATTTATAAAAAAAATTACAGATATCAACATAAGTAAAAGTAAAGTTTCTGCACAAGTCCCGAAGTTTATAGAAATTGAAGCTATTAACATAAGTTAAAGTAAGGTTTCTGTACAAGTGCTGATGTTTATAAAGATTGTAGCTATTAAGATAAGGTAAAAAAAGGTTTCTGTATAAATGCTGAGATTTATTAAAAAATTAGCTATTGATATAAGTTAAAGAAACGTTACAAGTGCTGAGGTTTATAAAAATTGTAGGTATTGACATAAGTTAAAGTTTCTCTACAAGTGCTGATGTTCATAAAAATTATAACTATTGACATAAGATAAAAACGTTTCTGTACAAGTGCTGAGAGTTATAAAAAATTAGCTATGGATATAAGTTAAAGAATTTGGTTAGTTACATGAAAGAAGTCCCATACGGGCCATGAACGTAATTTGTAAGAAAGATGTTAATGCATGATCATAAATACAAAACAAATATGCTAAAATAGATAGTCTCTTTTTCACAGAAAACTTATTGTTTTTGGGAAGAATGGAAAAAAAATTGCATAACGTCGGGCTTTGTTTTATTGCTTCACATTATAGTTATTGCCGTAAGATAAATGTGTTCCAACAGCTACAGTCACGTTGATAGGTTTGTTAACTATGAACTTATTCAAATGACTGGCAGGCTTATCGATTAAAGTTAATTATTGGGTTGAGGAATAATTCGTGAGCGTTTTTTCAAGTTAACAAAATATATTCATAAATGAAACGCTTTCGCAAAATATTTCATGTCATTTGGTAGATAATTGTTTGCTCTAATAGATGGTGTGTTTGATTTTCATATGTCTTTAATTTTTGCTTTCATTTTCAGCTCATTAAATGGAATGTCAAGTGGACAAAATCGAGCATTTTCGACACCATCTGCTTTTCGCATTTAATTTCTTGCAATTTCGTTTAAAACAATGCATACTATATACCTAGGTATTACATGAAATAAAGTATCATAATAAATGTTTTGGATGTAATGTGTTCATGCATTGAAGTATTGTATAGTCTTGCATGTAATGCTTGAATGAAATTATTTAAAAACGCTCACGAATTATTCCTCAACATAATATTTCAAAAATAATTAATCACCAGGATTCAGTGGCACTGTGGTATGTGTGTGCAGATTTACAAAACCAGAAGCCTGGCCTCGATACCCGTAGTGGGCAGAACACACATAGTCAATTGTATAGCTGTGTGTTAACTTGTAAAAAACACAAATCATCGTAGGTGTTCTAAGAGTGAAGTCTTCCTTCCTTTTCCTATCTCCACACATACATTCGAGGATTGAGAACTAATACAGACTTGTTTTTGTTGACGAGCCGTTCTGAGATACATTAATATGTACTTGGTTGTGGCATTAAATGCTAAAGTGAATGTAATGTAAGATAAAGCTAGTTTATCGTTATAATTATAGGCATCTATTTTCCTGCGGTGAGAGTCACGTGACACTGTTGCTGCCATTCTATTCTCCACTAAATCACTTAGCTTGAACCAAGTAGCAGAACTTGATGTTAGTAGTAAGTCGATCTGTTAAAACTTTCACACTACTGTACCTCGACACGTTTTGTAACTATCCTATCTAACTCGCACGGGGCTTTCTCACCTAGTCAATAATGCTAAATTCTATTCATTATCTAAATGGGTGTAGCGTTTCTGTGACCTAAAAAGTTACTCGTCGTACTGTTACAGTGAATTAACTTGATAATTTAATAATGTAATAGAATATTTAATGAGTATAGTTCAAGCATCTTGAAAACAAAACAGATAATATTTTTGTGACATTATCCACTCATCACCTGTAAATTATAAAATCGAAGGAGCTTCTGTAACACTAGCACGTAAGTTGTGTCTTTATCTGTGTACAATTTGATTGGTGTAATGCATGCGTGTGTGTGTTTTATTATAGCAAAGCCACATCGGGCTATCTGCTGAGTCCACCGAGGGCACTCGAACGCCTGATTTTAGCGTTGTAAATCCGTAAACTTCCCGTTGTACCAGCAGAGGACTGGTGTAAAACAACTGAGTACTTAACTGCCAGTTGTTTTGTGGCTAAAGTATTTCTGTTGCTGCTAACAATGAGTCAGTCATGAGATTGTTTAACTATATAATCGTCACTAACACCATATATATAAATACATATGTTATCGCTTTTTTATCCGAGTATTTCAAATTATTTTAAACTAAAAGTAATTGATAATTATATAGATTCTAATAACAAAAGGTTCAGTGAGAAGGTTATTTTAAATATCCAGATTTACTTTTACCAAACTGCTAGTGCGCTTGAAGAATAAATTTTTCACCAAATTTTCAGGAACTTTTATGCAACAGTTTATGCTATACTAACAACGGATTATTTGGAAAACGAAATGTTTCATCTTCTTCCAAACTATTTTAAGAGCAGCTGAGTTAATTATTTAAAAATAAAAAAGAGTTCAAGCCACGTACTCAGAATGTTTGAAAAGGTAGCTCCAATTTGTGATATCAAAGACCAACACATATTATGCGAGGCACAATCAGCATGCTAATGCAATAGTAGTCTGAAGTCATGCGATTATTTCAAGTCAAAAATGTTAATGTATCATAAGAAGATTACAGACTATAATGTTAAATACAAGCAGCTGAGCTATCGTTAGATGAGCATAATCTGATTTGGACGACCCTCCCCTTCCTACATACTTGCATACAGTTTGATAAAAAATAAAGGATTCGAGTTTATATACATATATCTATGTATATTGTTTTTTATGATGGTTGCTTCAAGTATTTTAAAGTCAGTTTTTGACTACATCAAAGTTAAACATTATTCATTAATACGCTCAGCTTGTTTGGTTTATTTCTTATGGTACACAGGCCCGGCACGGCCAGTTGATTAAGGCATTCGACTCGTAATCCAAAGGTCGCGTGTTCGAATCGTCGTCACACCAAACATGCTCGCCCTTTAAGCCGTGGGGGTCTTATAATGTAATGGCCAATCCTACTATTCGTTGATAAAAGAGTAGCCCAATAGTTGGCGGTGGGTGGTGATGACCAGTTACACTACTATATTAGGGATGGCTAGCGCAGATAGCCCTCGTGTAGCTTTGCGGAAATTTAAAACAAACCAAACCAACCTTATGGTACAACAAAACTGTTTTTCTGGGAACTACAGTACTTAAGCTGTAAGAAATATATAAAATACACACTAGTTTTATTTTCCTGGTGTTGTGTATGTATCTGACATTTCGTGTTTTTGTTGTTTAGTTTTCCAAGAACATTGATTAATGTTTATGGATTGTATGAATCTTTAAATTGTATTTATCGTTTTTTTACCATATTTCAAGATCGTGACGTCATTTCGGTAACGTACAGTCGGATATCTTTTTTTACGGTTTTGAACAACTATAATTAACTTGTTAGAAACGCATTTTTTTGAGTAAATATTTTTCAACAAAGCAAGGGGGAAAAATAAGTCAGATAAATAAATTAGTTAACAAACACATCTAAATGATTTTTGGTTTTCGCGATGTTTCGAGTAAACTTTCTTCACCTATGACACAGTACGTGTAAGAAAACCGTCTGCTCAAAAAGTGAAAAACAAAGAAACATTTTTATTTAGGCGTGTATGTTAACTTATTACAAGTTCTGAATAGTTACATAAACGTTTTTTTTGTAAATTAAATATACTACATGATTTTATTTCCTGTAAGATTGATCATAAAAAATGTTACTTAAAATAGATTATTTATTAGTTGACTGAGATATGATACAATCGTGCAGAAAACACTTCTCCAGTTATATTAGGGCATTATCAAATCTTTTGTTTTCGTTTTAAAAATCGTATCGCATTAGAACATAAATGCTTTAATTTAAATGGTAGTTAACAAGATGGCTAAGAAAGCCTATTTCACTTGAAAAGTTCACATTTACGTTCGATTGTTTGAAACGCATCAACTTGTTATATTCTCATAACAACTATTGTATATTGTTCGGTACAGAAAAGGATGTTCCCCTGAACTTCAAACCAGTGGTCAGCAGTCCACACCTTCAAGTTTTTGAAAACGGATCACTATCCATTCACAATTCCCAGGAGAATGACGTAGGCTTTTACCTCTGCAAAGCAACCAATGGAATTGGACAAGGCCTCAGCAAAGTTATTAAACTACATGTAAAAAGTTAGTGGGACTTTTTTTTACTGTTGGCGTCCTTACGTAGAATCCCATATTTCTGTTTTCTTATTAATCTTGAACACATTTAATACATTACTGCCCACTAAGGAGTTAGCTGATTTTGAAATGTTGACGTCACTGAACCCAGGTAAGAATGTCGGATAGCCTACCCATTTAACAGCATTCTGTTTTTTGACCTTTAGTTACTAATGTTGAAAAATATAGAATGGCAAATATATTTCGCTTTTAAATTTAAATTTAAAACTTGTATATATGTGTGAATATATTAATGTTAGATCCTGTAAAGCTATACTTCTCAGACCAGGTGATTAGGGCGCTCAACTCACAACATGAGGGTCGCGAGTTCAAATGCCCTTCCCACCAAACAACGCCTTGAGAGCGCTGTAATGTTACGATCAATTCCATTGTTCGTTGGTTAAAAAAATAGCCCTAGAGTTGGCGAGGGTGGTGATGAGTGTGTGTTTGTGTGTTTTTCTTATAGCAAAGCCACAAAGGGCTATCTGCTCAGCCCACCGAGGGGATTCGAACCCCTGGGGTGGTGATGATTAACTGCTTTCTCTCAAGTCTTTCGCTGCTAAATTAGGGACGGCTAGTCCTGGTGTAGCTTTGCGCGAAATTCAAAACAAACAAACTCACCCTGTGGTCCGTTAATCTTTAGAAGTTCATTACTATTTTGAAGAGCTTATAAAACATAAAGACAGGTTTTTATCTAATACTTTAAAAAATGATGCTATTTTCGATAAAATAATAAATCTGTAACTTGTTATTGTTTAACTCAAGAGCCAGTCGAGAACTAAAACGAACGTTTAATACAAACATGGACGTTTCTTGTTCCAGTTTTTAAAGTGACGCCTTAAATTTGGAGTGGCAATCATTTGAATAAATTCTGTTTTTGTAACTAAAAGAATAATAAAACTAGCTAGAATCAATAAGATTAAAATTACTCACATAAAGGTATGTCCGGTGTCACAAAGTTTCTCCTATGCGTCGAAATTTCCCAAGGGTATAAACGAAACGACGGCATTCCATTACTGTTATCAGTAATAAAACCAAGTGGATATAGAAAAAATTTACCCGACAAAAAGAGCTTGGTTGTAACAAAGAAAAAATACAATTTCAAATCATCAAGTTAATTCAATCAGATAAAAAATGGTGGTATAACACTCAGGTAGTATTTCACTAAATATCAGTTTTGGTATAACACTCAGATAGTATTTCACTAAATATCAGTTTCTTTACTGATTAAACCCTATTGTTCATGTGTTTACACAGAACGACATGAATAAAAGAAAGATTTATTAATAAAATATTCCATGCACAAGTTATTGATAAATTATTGGTAAGTATTAGTTCTTAAGTCGATTGTATTAAAAAACATAGTATAGGTTAATACATGAGTATATTCATAAAATAGTATTTTAATATTTTTTTTTTTACAGTTGCAGCACACTTCAAAACAAAGTTCATGGCTGAAATGGTTGAAAAAGGCCACAATATCAAATTGAAATGCCACGCACGAGGAGACCAACCCATAACAATTATATGGCTAAAAGCTAAGCAAAACATCAACTTGCAAGGTGATCCCAGGTCAGTACGGACTTTCACTTTTATATTAAGTGTTGAAAAAAAATTAAAGTAAATATTTAGCTTTCAGTGGAGAGGAATTATTCTTTCTTCGGAGTTGCTTTTCTGAAATAGCAAAACTTATAACTTTTTTTAGTTTTTATGCAATGAAAAATGCCTTTTCTCTCACTGTAATAGATAATACAAGCCTGCGCTTTCAATATTCGTAAAAGTTTTAGCTTTAATAACGGATTTTCCATAATTCAGCTAGGCAGATTTCGCAAATAATATTCATTTCTCTCTATAATGTCAGGATTTTTATACAAATCGGAAATAAAAACCTATTACTTTGATCAAATTATTATTTCGTTTGCCAAAATGAACATTTTTTTATTATTATGCTTTTTAACAAAAACACCAATAAATTGAAGGAACAGGGAAAACATTGATGTCAAATGAGTAGTATGCATTCTAATTCATCCTGATTTTGTGTGTGTGAAATCTATGTCTTTAAGTCACAAAACTATATGTTGTGGTCTTTATTTTATCTATTGAATCTGGAACATTTCGTTGCAATGACCAGCTGTAATCAGCCATCCTGCTGATGTTCCACCTTTCCTGATACCTTCTCTACATTTTCCTGATGTCTTTGTGAAACTTTTACCCTTGTTCTTTCCTGAAATTTTCAAGAAAATATTCAGTATGTGAGTGTAAGAAATGAACTTCCAAGCTCATATTATAATCCAAGTTTTTGAATTTATCAAGTATGTTATTAACAATCTTTTCGTAATAATTTTGGTCCTTGTTGTTTCCTTGAAAAGTGTTAGTAACATCTTTAAAGGCAATCCACTTTTTTTTTTTTAGTTTTATGTGAAGTGGAGGTAATAAGATTTTCTTTGTGTCAACCAAACTTTCACGTTAAACGTTTTTCGATCCTGGTATGAGATTGACTCTGTGCAGTCATTGCTTCTTTATCCAGTGCTGATTTTGTGCTCTGCTGTCCCACTCGCACAAAAAAACGTAACAAACTTTGTATAACTGAATTTTTGACTCAACAACGTACAAAGAACTTATAAGTCACCACAAAGTAGCCAACTATGTTTTGTTTTGTTTGTTTTTTTTTTTGTATTTGACCGCATTAAGAAGTTTGAGATTTTTGTACGTTTTCTTCGGGTGAACCGAAAGAGTAATAGGTTTAGATACATATATGTTACCATTCTGAAGGAGAACACCGTTTTGACTTCTTTTGAGGAATTAATGGACAATCACCACTTACTTGGTTTATAGACTGCAACTCCTATCACTGGTGTTAATTTAGCGATATTGTTGCAATAAACCAGTTGATCTTCTTGAGAAAAGTGTTTATCAACTTTTTCCCACAATTTCTGTACCAGTATAATGATGTTCCTAGAGAACGTAAGCTCTTGGCTCGAAGTCTGGACCACAACATCTCTGAAGAATCCTTTGGAAGACCCAAATCTCTCACCAAATCATTAAGTCCACCGTTTGTGAAAAGTTGTGGCTCGTTTCAGGTTGAAAACAATCCCTATCATCATTTCTATTGACATCAGGTTCAGAGCCAGATAAAACCATATCAAGAGTCTCCAGTGGTGTAGATACAGGTACATTAGGTCCATGAGCAACAGGTCTTATAGCACATTAAGAGTTTGGATAAGAAATTTCCTTTTATTTCGAGTGTTGTAGCCTTGCATGTTACATGAGCAAAAATAGCAGTCATCTCCTTGGTTTTTAGGTTCACACCAGACCACTGAAATCTATAAGCAATGACTTTTTTTTACCTTTAGTCCATTGTCTCAACTCTCCAACATAAACAATACAAACTTTGTACGGAGCCTGTAACTTGTCTTAGTCCGAAGTTTCTTCCAAAATGCGCATAGTATGTTTTTGGACGAATTCTGTAATGTTTTGCTTTGTTTCTTTAGAATAAATTTACCACAAATGTAACAACTTATCTTGGGGACGTTTATACAACCTCTTGTTGACATGGTAATGAATAAATATTATTAAAATGAAAAATAATATCAATGCGCATGTTCATGCAAATACTATCCCGACATGAAACGCCATGTGGCCTGTTAAGCATTTATATGATAGCGGTGTATTTCTCGTGGGTTGTAGAACATAGATAAGACTCTCACGTCGCGATTGGTCTAGAGAAATCCATAGCCAATGGTTGTCAATATTTTGCGCATAACAACATGTGACCCAATTTCAATTAAAATAATTCACTTGTGTAAAACTCTGTACGTGATAGTGAAAAATGAAAATCAATTTCAAATTCAGTATACAAGAAATACTGTAGAACGTTTAAAAATTTGAAGACAATAAAATCATAGCAGGCCTGTGTAATTTATTGATATTTTATCGTAAAGCACCTTATAAGTTCTTGTTCAAATTACCAAATTAGACATCTCTACACCTATAGATTTGACTTAGATTAAATAAATAAGTAATATTATATTATTACAAGTAGTATTCTGTCATAAGACAAAAAGAATATTGTATGTCGGGGGGAAAGTGTCTTACATTTACACTGATTGTTAATTTTGTTAAGACCCACAGGTATATTTGTAAAACGGACTGATCGTGATGCATCACATGTTTTCTTGAGCCCTATAAATGTATATGTAGTCGAATCATGATTAGTCTGAAATACAATAGGTGAGAGCAAATACCTTTACAAATTTCTAAGAGCATGACAGTAGATACCTGTTTAAGAAGGGCGTTGCTGTAAAATTATGTTACTTTGATTGAAGGTTCTGTCATTGGAATCTGTGTAACAGCTGTCGGACTGAGTCTAATCTTTATTATTGTTGGAGGAGTCTATTAGTTGAAACAATCTCCAACTGTACCATTCGGCAGTCGACCACTATTTGAAAAGCAAATCATCTCGTATTAAAAAAAATAAGGCATGAAATTTAGAGTCAACTTCGAATAATGAAAAATTATTTGAAAATATACGATGTAGTGTTAATAGTGGTGTATACTATATCAAGAAAATTGCACATTGTACTTGATTTGGTTTGTAGGGAAGGTTCTCGTGGCTTCTTGGATTATTTTAGGTGCGTTACAAACGTCCAAGGGCCTGGCATGGCCAAGCGCGTAAGGCGTGCGACTCGTGATCCGAGGGTCGCGGGTTCGCGCCCGCGTCGCGCCAAACATGCTCGCCCTCCCAGCCGTGGGGGCGTTATTATGTTACAGTCAATCCCACTATTCGTTGGTAAAAGAGTAGCCCAAGAGTTCGCGGTGGATGGTGATGACTAGCTGCCTTCCCTCTGGTCTTACACTTCTAAATTAGGGACGGCTCGGTGCAGTGAGCTAACAACCTACTCACTTAAATACCTGTTGAAGAATCCGCAAGCGATTGCGGCCCTATGTTCCTTGATGGAATCTAATGGTGATAACTAACTAACAAACGTCCAAAGTGTGCGTGAACAACGTTGCCGATTTCGTTTGCCTCACAAGGACTGGTAGATTATTTTTATGAATTTGACCAAAGTGTTATAATGATAGCTAGATCTTCATTCGATTGAGCATTATTACAATCATCTGCTGATCATGGCTTCAGTTAGTAAGAATGTAGTTCTTTCTTCACTTAATTAAATAATAGATTGGATGTAATATTATAAAATGCCTGTGAATGATATCATATAGTTTATAATAATTCATACAGAAATTTATAAACCTTTTTTTTAATTATATTTTATAGACGAATCATCTGATCTTCACCATAGCTGTCAGTTTCATTCAGTAAAGCTTTTGGGCTTGGTTTTGGTTTTGTTTATATATTGGTTTGTTTCTTTGTTTTTGAATTTCGCCGTCCCTAACTTAGCAGTGTAATACTAAAGGGAAGGCAGCTAGACATCACTACCTATCGCCAACTCTTGGGCTACTCTTTTACCAACGAATAGTGGAAATGACCGTCACATTATAACGCCCTCACGGCTGAAAGGGCGAGCATGTTTGGTGCGACGGGGATTCGAACCCGCGATCCACAGATTACGAGTCGAACTCCTTAACCCACCTGGCCATGCCGGCCCCTTATATATTGGATTGCTTGATTGTAGTTCATATTTGATTTACTTATACTGTTGATTTGCATTCGTAGATTCGTTTTCCCATTTCATAAAATGCATATGAACTGGTTGTTACAGTTGCTTTATATTAAATTCCCAAGGTCAAAAATAAAACTAAAATCGTCTCTAACAACTTTTTCGTTATTTTATGTTTGTGTTATAGTTAAGCGTAAAGCTACACAATGGATTATCTTCACTATGCCCATTATCGTTATCGAAACTCGGTTTTTAGCGTTATACGCGTTCAGAGTTAGCGCTGAGCAACTGGGTGCTATCATCTTAGGTACTTTTAAAATTCTTTTCTTTTCTGCTGGTAGTTTGTTTGTTTCAGAATTTCGCGTAAAGGTGCAATAGGATATCTGCGCATATCTTTGGTTACTTTTTTTCTGAAGAAAAAATGAGATTTGAACTTCACTATTATGGCATCCCCACTGTAGTGAAATGCGGAGAGTGTTTATGAGGTATGCTAAATACTAGGTCACGCCCAGACTGACAATATGGTTAGGTGGTTAGGGCGCTCGACTCGCAATCTAAGGATAGGTCGCGGGTTCGAATCTCCGTCAATCCTAACATGCTTCCCATTCAACCGTAGGGGGCGTCAATCACACAATTCGTTGGTAAAAGGGTAGCCTAAGAATTGGCGGTGGATGATGATGACTAGCTGCCTTTCCTCTAGTGTTACGCTGCTAAATTGGGACGGCCAGCGCATATAGCCCTTGTGTAGCTTTGCATGAAGTTACCAAACAAGCGAAAATCAAACTCTAACAAAGCTTGTTTATTCTTGTGAATATATAACAGTATTACTTTTTATGATTTAAATATTTGTTGCTTTGCTTCGTGTTTTTAGGACTTAAAGTGTTCCCCCTTAATTGTTTGACATTTAAATTTTCCCTCTTAGATACACATTAATAGAGACAGTGTTGTCCTCTGGTGTTACATCTGAATTACTTATCCGCCAAGCTGAAAAACAAGACTCGGCCCTTTTTACCTGTATCGCTTCCAACATGTATGGACAAGATGACACCAATATACAGCTGATAGTACAAGGTAATGAGAACTCTATATTAATAGTGCTTCTTTAAGCCAGGTATCCAAGATTTAGGATGTACCGCAGACCTTTAACACACAACATCATTTCAGAAAGAACTAAAACTATTTTTGGTTTTCAGGTTGAACTAGAATTCAACAAAATGTTTTATGATTTGATGACACTATCGCAAATTTTGACTTATATAGTACACAGTAGTAAACTTTGAAGAAGTACGTGGTGTTGTTATCTTACCCTATTGGGCTAAGATCGGGTATAGTTTGTTGTGTTCTTTTTTTTTTGTTGTTCGCGTTCTTTTCTTTGTATTTAGAGTAGATACGAATACCTTGACTTTGGCATCAGTTGAATAATTCTCAATGGTACTCTACCACTTTCAATGCATTTCATTTACAGTACTGCTTGACAGACCGTGCTGTAGGTTCTAGATGAAGCCCAGACTAGCTATTTCAATAGCTTGTTTTTCAATCTTCAGTCTCTCACTTCTTTGAATGCCACCGACTAACACAGCAGTAGCAGTGCAAGTATAACTTTACTCTGAATGCATTTCTCTGACAGAGTTTGTTACACATTGTTGCCAGGTGAAAGTAATTTGTATCATCAGATTTCTTACAAATGTTTCCGATCGCGTCCATAAAGCCCTCTGGAGCTTTTGAGAATAACACAGTGCTTAGAATCCTTAATACAGTCATGCAGAACGCAAGCAATCGATTGTTCTTGTCAAGAACATTGAAACTTGATGTCTTCCGCCGAGCTTCATAATTTGGAAAGTTTGATGTCACTGTGGATTCGATACCAGAGAACTGTCGAATTGTATAGACATTGTTCCCTGTTGAAGTACTAAAACAACGCCTTTCTTTCACACATTAATTCTTGGATCATGTGCATCATTTTTTCGATGTCATGAAATACAAGAGATCCGTCATCAGTCATTCCTTTTTCTTTCTTCCCGCTTTTAATTTGCTCTGCAGGTATTGGTAAAAGTGTTAGCCAATAAACAAACGATCCGGACTAACTTGAATAATTAGATTCTGCACAATTCTGGGTGCCTGTCCCGTAGAAGCATTGTTAAAACGTTTATTACAGCAAAATATTAAACATGAGTCAAATAACTTTGGTTTAACTTTACTGAGGCGGTGTTAGATAAAATATAATATGCAGTTTACAATCTTAAATGGTATATAAAACAAGTTTAAACTTTTTCTGAGTATACTAAAAGTCTTGAATTTCGGTATATTTTTATGATAAGGGCCCTGCATGGCTAGGTGGTTAAGGCACTCGACTCATAATCCGAGAATCGCGGGTTCGAATCCCCGTCACATCAAACATGTTCGCTTTTTCAGCCATGGGGCGTTATAATGTTACGACCAATCCCACTATTCGTTGGTGAAAGAGTAGCCCAAGAGTTGGCAGTGGGTGGTGATGACTAGCTGCCTTCCCTCTAGTATTATTCTGCTAAATTAGGAATGGCTAGCGCAGATAGCCCTCGTGTAGTTTGCACGAAATTCAAAACAAACTAAAACAATCTTATGACAAATCAAATAATAATATTGATAGTAGATTTACATCAAGATAACTGTGGTTACTGAAGCCAATCATTTGAAACCAATCGTATGTATTTTTTTATACTTAACAGTACTAAAAAGTATAGTGTCGAAGTTTGACTTGTGTAATTTATTATTTATTCCACTATAATTATTGCTTATTTTAGAGCCTCCAGACACCCCTCAAAATTTGCATATAGTTGAACGATCTAGCCGCACCGTTGCACTCAGTTGGTCAGCACCGTACAGTGGCAACAGTGTTATCACGAAATACTTGGTTCAGTGCAAGGAGCAGTCTGGTAAGATAAAGATTGTTGGTCAAATGAATAAATGTTCCAACATCAATTGACCTGCTAACCAGATGTAATAAAAATTATAAGTAAACAGATATAGAGAATGACTACCTAGATTTGTTTTATATGGCAAATATGAACTTTAAGTAGATAAACTAATTAAATTATTATAGCCAAATTGTTATTGCCATAAATTACTTTATTGTCAAATTGAAAATACGTTTCTAATGTTTTATAGCGAAATGGAAGAAGGAAACTTCCAATGTTACAATATCGGGTACAGAGACAAATGCTTTGATCTCTGGTCTTAAACCTTCCAGTGTTTACCATATGAGAGTAATCGCAAGAAATGGCCTTGGTTTCAGCAACCCAAGCGAGGCTGTGGAAGTCAAAACCGAAGGAGAAGGTATGTCCAGGTCACGAGTGTCAAGAATAGTGACACTGTTATTTATTAAAACTTAAAAATAAGTTGAAACTCTTCAGTTTTGGGTAACGGAAACAAAATCCTGGACTTGGGAGATATTTTTAAATTAGTAATTAAAATTTAGAGCACATTGGTGAATTAAATTCACACTCTTAATCAGGTTTCTATAAAACCCATGAAAACAAGCATAATGCAGTATCAACAGTGGAACTAAATGTTATGTCTGCTGTTGTAAGTTAAATACTCTTATCGATTACTTTTTCTTAAATAATAAAAGTTATCATTTTAAAAACATTGAATTTTAACACATAAATACCTTTTACAAATATAGAGTGAAAAGAGCAATTTTGTACAACGTGGATTTATCGTGTTTTTGTCTTCAATATAATAAGGCAATATACGATAAGTGAAAGTCAAGAGAACAGCTTTCAAGGAAAAAATAGATATTTGTGCGATTTCACACCGTATGGAGCAGCTGAGCAATGCCAATTTATATTATTTTAATGTGATTAATTTTAGCCCCAGAAGGCCCCCCACTGAGGGTTCGTGGCGTATCGACGAGTTCAAAATCCTTGAAGATAACATGGAAGGTAAATTTTTCCTTTATTTGTTGAGGATTTATGTGTGTGTATATATATTATATTTATACACGAGTTATGTATTGGGCGTGTATGTATGTATTATCATCGTTCAGGGAAAATGTCGTTTGGGAAAAATAAATTTATCTTCAGCTGTTTAACATACTCTCTATTCGCACGTAAAAACTACACACACACACAACTATTAATAAAATATAAAATGCAGCTCAATAAAATCAGTTAGATGATAACAAAACTGGATGTACAATTCACTCAATATAAAATAAAATAACATGCGTTGGACATGCAGTCTCTCAGTAAGTGATCAATGTTGTAACAACAGATACTGCTTAATGAAACATTTATGAGCCAGAATAGTTTTCTGGGCATCCGTACGATGGTTCCTGCGCTATGCGAGTAAATATATTCTACTTGTAACTTGTATTTATCCATGGATAATAAACTTGGTTATGAAATAGTTGTTTTATCCTGACTTGTCACTTTAGAGTCCTTAAACCCTATTTCTTTAGGGTACATGTTGCCCTTTCCAAAACCACGAATGAATTTTATAGGAGAGAATTGGTGATTGAATATCCTATCTGATTTGAAGATTCCTTTGTGTAGGCCAGTTAGCTGTTTAGTCTTATTCCTCGTCAATGGTAAATGGCGCTTGGACCTAACCTAAATCATGCAACTCATTGGAACAAGGTCAAATAACACTGCACAACAAAGTTTTTGCTTCTTGAACACTGTTGGGTGTTCCTTATAGATTTTAGGCTGCTGATCACGAAACTCGCATCCAAATTTGCCCATCCCGTACCGTTTCATCGAAATTTTTAGTTTTGCTACAATGGAAAAATGATATCAGGACAACTGGAATCCGTCAATGCTTGCTGACTACTGTTGGACACTGCAACGTGATGCACCGGACATTGAATACAAACGAAAATCAGGAGCAAAACACTTCTAATTATGTTGAACTTAATAGCATATTAGAAACATAAACGCAATTAAATACGTTATTGCCGCTAAACAGTTAACTGTCTATTTCTCAGAGTTCCTACGTAATGAAGCAAAACCAAAACTATATTTGTGCATACCCACCAGATATCTGTCACAATCAGCAAAAACTTTTCAGGAAGCAAAATTTAAAAAAAAAAATTGTTGTGCAGTGTAATTTGTTCTGCTTTGGTGGATGATGGGTAACAGTAGAAAGTAACATGTTTTATGTGGAAACAATGTCTAGTCACTTTTTAACTATTCTTCATATTTTTTGTGCTGCATGACAGTAGACTCTAGTGTAGGAGTTAAATGAGGGACTACCGTCTGTGATGTTTAATGAGATATTTTGTATCAACAATAGGAGCCTAAAACTAATTCAAAATTATCATGTTTTTTTGAAATCAAAACTAAGACTCCTCTTACGAGGCAAACATTTTAACAACAGAACTACCACATCTATGAAGATGTAAGTTTTATGACAGTTTCCTTGTAAATTTCTAACTCTGTTTTAGCTATTTTTATTGGAAATTTTGATTTTAAAGATTTAAGTTGTAAAAATTTAAAGAGTTATATAAAGTCGTGCGAAGTTAAAAGCTTTTTGGAAAAGTGAGAAATAAGACAAAGCAGCATTCGAATCTGAATAATTTGGTTTAGAATGTGTGCCTCACAAGTGAAAGCTGCCATTCTAGGCTAGAAAGTTGCCGTCGTAGGGAATACATAACTGACGTAGCAGTGATAAGCCTAGAGAAGACTGGTTTACCGAAAAAAAGTATATTTTGTTAGTTATATTCATTACCACGTTGATAATTATTCTCGCTCTAAATTGATAGCTTACTCTGATCTGAAGTTAATAGGGAGTGGACAGCTTACATAACAGTTTAAAAATGATTTACCTTTCTCTGCATGACAATAGGTCGTGTATATCTACAGGTTGAAAGTTTAACTTAATTGCAGAAGAAAAATGGTGTTCATTTCAAAGTTAATTAAAAATGCAAATATATTTTCAAGCCTACAACTAGGGACTCTTTTATTATTTTTTAAAGTAAACAAATTAGACTTGAAATAGTGTCTACATATTTTCTCAAGCTACTTATTTTAGTTGAATCAAAATAGGGATTTCTAGTTGGAGAAAATAATGTAGACAATATTTTCAGTTTAGTTTTCAGTTCATAGTTTTATTCTTGAAAATGTGATATTTTCATTTTAATTCAACTTGTTCCTATATTTTCTCGACGACCCCTACTTCCCTTTTTAAACGAACGGTTTTTAATTCTTCTCTTAACCTTCATGTATATTTATTAAGAATAAATTTTAAGCTGCGTGCGTGTACATGCATTTAGTTGAATATTAAGTTTTTAAACAGTTTACTGATACATTCTTTTTTTACCACCCAACCATTATTTACCGAACCAGGTGGTTTTGGTGCCTTAAGGTTTTGTGTAAACATGCGTTTAAGAAGATTCGATTACAAAGAAAGTCCCTCACGACAATATCGCATATATTACATACTTTTAGTCACGTAAATCAATTTTCAGTAAGAAAAAATCAGCATTTTAAATTGATCATGGATACTGGCAGTGTTTCATAGATATGTCTAGGTTTTGGTGAAAATACGCACCTAATTTTGGTGTGATTTATGAAAAAAATGTGAATAATAATAAAATAATTGTGAAACACCCAGTCACAATGCCAGCAAAGTATGAAAATCATTAGAATGAATTATTATTCACAATTAAATAAAATTGTTATGATAAGCGTTAGAAAACTCTCCCCTCGCTAGTACAGCGGTAAGTCTAGGGATTTACAATACCAAAATCAGGGGTTCGATTCCCCTCGGTGGGCTCAGCAGATAGCCCGATGTGGCTTTGTTATAAGAAAAGTACAATACAATAGAAAACTCGTTGAAATATTCGCAGGAAGTACAACAGTGAACTTGAGAAATGATGAACCCTCATCGTGGCAGTTTGCATTTAATGTGATACAAATTGTACGTATTTTCCAATTACTGTGCATTAATAAAACACTGGATTTTTTAATAACGGAAAGTGAAAAATCCATCAAGGTGAAAAACGAAGGTGTTTAAATGAATTTTAAAACTACCTTACAGGATACTCAATATTGTATTCAATTACTACTGTACAGCTTTCAGTAAAATATTCATAACCGTTTTTTTTTCTGTAGAGGTTTGTAAAACTAAAATAATATAAGACTGAATACACTTCTGCACGTTGTTTACACAAATAAAATACTTAAGTGTTTCCGAATAATATAAAATGGAGCATTTTCGACTAATATAACGGTGCTTAAATGAATTTGAAGAGCTTACTTTAGTAATGAAGAACTTGGAAAATTTAAGAGGATTGAAATCTCTATTTTAAAAAATCAACTTTAAAATAGCCATACAACCTTGGTAGGAGTTTGTTTAGTAGCTGTACATAGATTTTGGTGCAGTAAACCTAGCCGTTTTGCCTGTAGGTTTCAGTGCTTGAATGGCTTTGAAGAGAAACTTGGCAAATAGCGATAAAAAACTGAATTTCTTATTTTTCAAGAATCGGAAAATCCTATGGCCTGTGCAGGAGTTTTTAATAGGTTTGAATATAATAATCAGTCATTCTTTTTCTATACTTGTGGTCCCCCGCTAGTACAGCGGCATGTCTACGGAATTATAGCGCTAAAATCAGGGGTTCGGTGGACTCAGCAGATAGCCCAAGGTGGCTATGAAAACGCACACACTCTAGACTTGTGAAACAAGAATGATATAAATATGAAGAACAAGTGGATGAATTTGCATTTTCTAACAATCGGAAAAATAAGCCTTTTTTTTGCTATCGTTAATATTTTAACTGCTTTAGCTCTTGAGATAAACGGTTTTGAGTGTTGTTTCAAAAACAAGTTTACTTTTAAAGATAGTTTTGCCCATTTTAAATTAGAATTTTTGTGATATTCATGGGCAATTGTATTATGAACCACTATCGCGGTTCATTATACTGGTTCAGTCCCTCCTTGCGCCCCTTGGTGTGGATTCCTGAACGTGGTGAGGGAATCTTCCAGGGAAGGTTCTTTTTTCAGTTTACCTCCTCTGGGTTCTAAACATCCACTCGGGTTTGCCATGCATAGTGACCCGTGAAGGGGAGGATCCTGGGGGTTGAAGGGTCCAGCCCTAATGCACCACTTTGGTTTTGAATTCCTGTAGACGGGCGGCCTTGGAATGGCTGGTCCACTTTGGCTAGGGTCAACGAAGTACCAGTGTTGGATGGTCCCATCAGGTGTTGTGGACATTATATATGATGCTGGTGTTTGGGTATAGTGTTCACGAAACCAATGCATCCCCTCGTAGACCTTCATGGTAGATGGGGTCAGTGGGCACTGAAATGTAGCTTCTTTGTTATGGATACTCCTCTTTCTAACAAAATAAATAAAAATGAAAGAATTGAAAAAAACAGATCATTGGAAAAAATCACGCAGGGACGACTGCTGTACAGTCAACATTACAGCCAGATTTTACACCTCGATTTCTGATTCTCCATTCCTTGGGGTAGATCTCTCCATTTTTCATTTAGAAAGGATTCTAGGGACGTGCTGGCTCTCCAAAGTCAGTAAAGAAGTTGCGTTCTAGAGACATTTTGTGGAAATATCTTCACCACAGCTTACCAAACTTCTCTTGAAATCAAAAGCCATTAGAGATATACCCATTAAAGTTATTCCCCATGCGACTTTGAATTATTCCAGAGGACTTATAGTTGAAAGATATTTAAAGAACACTCCCGAGTTGGAAATCCTCGCTGGTTTCTCCAGCCAAGGCGTTACTACGATACGCCGAATCTTCACTCGAAAAGACGGAATTATGGACCCTACCAATGTTCTGATATTAACGTTTATATCGCCACGTCCTGCTGTCACAGTCAAAGCAGGTTATCTGAACTGTAACATACGGCCTTACATTCTTAAGACTCTCAGATGCTTTTAGTGTCATTGATTTGGTCACTCAAAAACATCATGTCGTGATTCTTTGGTATGTGCTCGTTGTGATGGTAAAGGCAGCGACGCTAACAGGTGCAACACTGAACCATACTGTGTCAACTACAGTGATCCATACTTATTTTATTTTTTGCCCTAAATGGGTAGAGGAGAAAGAGGTGCAATGCTTAAAAACGTAATAATATCACGTACTCAGAGGATCGGAAATTACTGTCTTCAACTCTTATCTCGGACATGTGCTGCTGCTCTCCATTCTATTACCACAGTGGGAGTGCAGACAGATCTTTTCGTGCCTCCAACAGAGTCGTTTGCAAAACATCTTAAGAACCTTGTGCCCTTCATAATTAAAGAAGTTCACGCATGTATGTCTACCTCCATCTTTGTACGTACTACTCCTTCCAGTGATTGCCCTGACTTCATTCAGGTTCAAATGTTTCCTTGGGTCCATCCTCTTCTGTAGCCTCGAAAAGTAAATTGACCGTTTGTCAATTTACGCCCTCAGTCATTGGAATCTTTGTCCATAGACAGAGACCTGCCTACCCGACCCAGGGCAGTATTCAGGGGAGTTGACAGATTTTCGTCTAATAAAAAAAAACTGGTCGCAAGCAAAAGATCTCCCCGCCGCACTCTCCTCCATATAAATAACAATGGCCACTCTGATTCAGTGGAACTTTCGAGGTTTTGATTAAATTTAGACGACATTAAGGATTTGATTGATTCTTAGCATCACATGTGCCTTTCCTTACAGGAAACGTTTCTGGAACCTGCTGATACAGTCACCCTTCGGCACTTTTCCTTGTATGGAAACGACCTGTCGTGATGGACGAATGCATAGTAGGATGGCATTGCTGGTTGATCAGCGTGTGCGCACTCTGCTTTTGTCACTTGATACACCCTTAGAGTCTGTAGCCATCTGTGCTTTCTTGGGTTGTACCATCACTACTTGTTCTCTCTATCTGACTTCTGAAGAGACATATGATCAGTCAGACCTTGGTGCACACGTTGAGCAGTTACTGTCTCCTTTTTTAATCCTAGGGTATTTTAATAGACATAATCCCCTTTGGGGTTGTGCGAGTATTGATGGAAGGTCGTGCTATAGAGCATATGCTCTTGGACCACAATCTGTCTCTCTTCAATACTGGATCTTATATTTATTTTCATGCACCTAGTTAGTCATTTACTGCTATATATCTTTCTAGCTTTTCCCCTTTATTTTTCTCTTATTTTTCTTGGAGGGTTGACTGCAGCCCACGGAGTCGTGATCATTTTCCTATCATGTTGAGAGAGACTGGCCGTGGTCATTGCTATCCGACCCGCATGCCTCGATGGAAGGTGGACCAGACTAACTGGCCTTCTTTCACCACTCTCTCAGAACTTGATCCTACCATCGTGTCTAAGCCATTGACAGATGACTGTGTGGCAGCAGTAACTACTGTATTGTCCTTGTCCAGGCAACTACTCAAAGTAATCCTAAAATCTCGACACGTTTCCCACAGTATCCTAGTCCTTGGTGGAATCCCGCCTGTCACAAAGCTCATAAACGGGCTTGGGATACCTTTCGTAAATATCCCACACTCTTAAACCACATTACATTTTAGCAGGCCCGTACACATATTCTGAAGGTCAGACGTCAAAGTCAGAAGGAAGCTTGGATTAAATACAGCTCTAGAATTTCTTCTACTGTCAGTTCCAAAGTCATATTGGACAAAATTCGAAAGGTTAGTAGCCAGTATACTTCTGCCGCCATTTCAATCTTGTACTCTGATGGCCAGGAAGCTTCTGATACTTATAGCATCGCCAATACTCTCGGTGAAGGCTTTTCTCATGCATCTAGCACTTCTGTTTCATTCCCCATCTTTTTAGGCATCAAAACACGGGCAGAACGATCGCCTCTTTTCTTTCAGGCTGATCGTCTTTCACTAATCACTTCCTTACACTGGTGGAACTTAATCTTACTCTTCTTAAGTCTGGCAATACATCAGTCGGACCTGATGGTATTCGTTATGACTTTCCTACTTCTCTCACTATTCTTCTCATTGTTTTTAACCAGATCTGGCAGAAGAATGTTTTTACTGATGCTTGATACCATGCTATTGTACTCCCTTTTCCTAAACCTTGGAAGGATCCCAAGATTCTTTTGAACTACCATCCAATTGCTTTGACAAGCTGTCCTTGTAAGATCTTAGGGAGCATAGTTAATGCTCGTTTTGTTTGGTTCCTCGAATCAAACAATCTCCTCTCACTCAGCGTGTTTTAAAGACAGTGCTCCACAATAGACCACCTTATTCGACTTGAAACATCAATCAGAGAAATATTTCTCAAACAGCAACCTGTTGTTTTTGTATTTTTGTATCTTGAGAAATTTTGTAATACAACGTGGAAGTATGGTATCTTGCTGAACCTCCATTTGTATGGGTTGCGTGGCAATTTATCGACTTTTATTAAATATTTTTAATGAATCGGCGATCCCAGGTCCGTGTGGATTTGACACTTTCCCGTTCTTTCCAACAGGAACTTGGAGTCTCTCAGGGATGTCCTGAGTGTCACACTTTTCATGTAAATATTAATGGCATCAGTGGACAACTACCCTCTACTGTTACAAATGGCCTCTTTGTCGACGACTTTCACATCTCGTGTCAGCTGTCAAATATGAGGGATGTTGAGCTATAGACTGCCCTCAATTATTTACTGACATGAACCACAGCAAATGGTTTCAACCTTTCTCTCCCCAAAACTGTTTGCATACACTTTTGCCATCAGTGGGTATTCACCCTGATCCTGAACTCCTTATTCGTGAAGTTGTGCTTTCCGTGTTCCTTGGGGCTTATATTTGACCGTAAGCTGGCCTTTATTCCATACATAAAGCAGTTACGTGTCAAGTCTATAAGGGTACTGAACATCCTCTGTGTTTTCTCTTTCACCTCTTGTGGGCGGATCGATGTTTCATGCTAAAAATCTATCGTGCACTTATTTGACCAAAACTAGACTTGTGGGTCTTTGGTTTATGGCTCTGACAGGATTTCAGCTTTGAACATTGGACCCTGTTCACCATCAGGGGCTTCGGCTCTGCATAGGGGCTTTCCACACTTCTCCAGTCCAGAGTTTATACACAGAGCCCCATGCAGTCCCTTCATACTTTCATAGTTTGAAACTGTCTTTAATGTATGCTTAAAATTTCGATCTTTATCACAGCATCCCACATTGGGTTGTGCTTTTCTTCTTGACTGGGCCACACTTTTTTCATAATAGATGGTCTGTTACTGTCACTTTTAGCCTTTGTCTCCAGGTGCAGTTGGATGAATTGGGTCTATCTTTGGATGGCATAGTGATATCCACAGATCAGCACATCCCACCATGGCTAATTACTATCCCCAACCGTGACCTTTCTTTGAGTTATCTGAAGAAACAGATATTTCTGATTGGAAGCATTGCCTTCTATTTGCCAAACATCTTTCGAACCATCCTTCCATTCCCATTTATACTGATGATTCGAAATCTGATGAATCTGTAGACTCTGCCATTGTTTGCCGTGATTCTGTTGTTGCACACAGAATCCTCTCTATACTTTCTGTGTTCAGTGCCAAATTATACGACATTTCTCTTGCCCTGAATCACATAGATGCTATGCAGTCCACGAACTGTACTATTTATACCGATTCACTTAGCTCTCTGTTAGCCCTCTCGGTGTGGATTCCTGTACGTGGTGAGGGGACCTACCAGGGAAGGTTTTGTTCTTTCAGTTTGCCCTCTCTGGGATCTAAACATCTACCCACGTGTTTGCCATGCGTGGCGGTCTGTGAAGGGGAGGAGAGAATCCTGGTAGTTGAGGGGTCCAACCCTAACACACCACTTTGGCCTTGAATTCCTGTAGATGGGCAGCCTTGGGGTGGCCCCTCTTGAGTCCAGAAGTTACACATGTTCTTCAGCAGTTGACCAGATTCTTCAAGCTGGTCCACTTGAGCTAGGGTCAACCAAGTACCAGTGTTGGATGTTCTCAACAGATGTTGTGGACATCGTATCTGATAGTGTTGTTTGGGTTTTGTGCTCACGAAACTCTGATGTTGCTGCAGTATCCTTGTTTGGCATTGTAATGCGTCCCCTCGTACGGCTCCATGGTGGGTAGGGTCAGTGATCACCGAAATATTCCTTTTTTATTATGGATCCTCCAAACAAAAAGTTAAATAAAATAGTGAAAAATAATCCATAAATAAATGACTGTCTTGAAGATTCTGAGAAGCAACCTTCAACATCTGTAACACCTGTTGTTCCTCATTTTCTTATATTACACTCTTTTTTTCAGACAAACATTTAAAGCAGATGTCTCCCTTTTTCATCCATAAATGACTAAAGGGACTTGCTGGCTTTCTAAAGTCGGTAAATAAACTCTGCTCTGGTGACATATTGGTGGAAACATCCACATCTCAACACACTCAACGCCTCTTGCATTCAAAGGCAATTGGGGATATACCCATTGAGGTTACACTCCATGTTACTTTGAATTCATCACGAGGAGTTATTGTTAAGAGGGATTTGAAGAACATCCCAGAGTTACAGATTCTCGCTGGTTTCTCCATCCAAGGAGTTTCTGCAGTGAGGCGTATCTCCACTTGCAAAGA